>NC_059471.1:60098161-60709590 GCF_018139145.2 Gymnogyps californianus
CTGCCTGTCCGGAAAGTTGATGTTTACCAATGGATAAGCCCTTACATTATTCTTCCTGTAGGTCCCCACCGACAGTCAATTCAATTGCTAATAGATACGGGAGCACAGATTTCAATACTAACAAAACAAGATGCTGAGAAGCTGGGCATACGACCTGGATGGCAAAGAGTTAAAGTCACCGGAGTAAACGGAGCAAGCGTTATTTGTCAGACTGCTAAAATTAATTTATGGCTCCCGGGTGAGAAGCGCATGTCATCTGCTCACTTTGCAGTTAAAGATCACAATTAAAATATTTTGGGTTTCGATGTTTTGAATGGCCGAATCTGGCACCTGCTGGATGGTACTGTGTGGTCCTTCGGTTCAAATGTCGACCTTAACCCTGACAGAAATTGGGAGGCTACAGTGTGCGTACACCGCGCAGCCCCCCACTCCCTGAGTCAAAGATTACCAATGTACCACAATACCCAATTTCTGCTGCGGCACGAAACGCAATTTCTGAGGTAATAGCAGATTTAGAGAAAAGACAAATCATCTCCAGAACACACTCCCCACATAACTCATCTGTCTGGCCAGTCCAGAAACCAGACGGGAAATGGCGTTTAACAACCGATTATTGGCGCTTGAACTCTAATACAGCCCCACTAACAGCTGCTGTACCAAACACTGAAAACTTAACAGCTACTTTGCAAGCAGCTGCACAGCCATGGATAGCAATGCTAGATGTCAAAGATATGTTCTTTATGGTCCCCTTACCAGAAAAGGATAAAGAGAAATTTGCCTTTACTTGCGAAGGTGTACAATACACCTTTAACAGACTCCCACAGGGATATAAACACTCTCCCACAATTGCTCATGCTACACTTGCTGAACTTTTACAGTCTCGCCCCCCCCCCCCCCCCCCCCCGCGATGTGAAACTATACCAATATATAGATGATATTCTGATTGGGGGAATTTCCCCTGAGACAGTGGGGGAAGTGGCGGCAGTACCAGTGCGATTAGCTCTACATGAAGCAGAAGCTGAGATCCCACCCGAGGAATGTCAAAGACCAGCTAAAGAAGTAAAATTTTTAGGCACTTGGTGGATTGCAGGTAGTGCAGCAATTCCATCAGACACCCTAAGTAAAATAGAACAATTGCAAATACCCCAATGTAGGAAAGAATTACAACAGCTCATGGGTACTTTAGGGTACTGGAGGAAGCATGTACCTGGATTTTCTATCATTGCTCGTCCACTGTATTCACTTTTATGAAAGGGAAAACCATGGAAATGGAACCCGGAACATGAAGCAGCAGTCAAAACCTTAATACAGGAATTAAAAACATATCAATCACTGGGGCCAATCCACCCTCGTGATCCTATCACAGCAGAATGGGGGTTTGCAGAACAAGGTACTTAATGCAATCTATTTCAAATTGGCCCTGAGGGACCAAAGAGACCTTCATTATTCAACTCAACTGCATTTAAAGAAACAGAACAGAGAGACTCCGAATGGGAAAAGGGACTTTCGTCTTTAGGCTGAGCAGTTAAACAAGTTGAGAAAATACACCAGGGACAATCTGTTCAGATGAGAGGGCCATTTAATTTGCTAGAAACAGTCCTAAAAGGAACTGCTCCCCTGGAAGACATTGCACAAAAAGCCACCACCAGGAAATGGTATGCCTATCCGGTAGGAGTAGCAGATGAAATGCAATTGACTGAAGGACATACAAAAATTTCCAAATGACAGATGCTTATAAACACCAACCCACTAGCACTAAAACAGCCATTTAAACCTTCACCAATTCTAGATGCACCTCCCCTCACTGAGAAAACACCAACTGAGGGCATTTGGTTTACTGATGCCTTAGTAATAAGAATAAATGGTAAATGGCAATACAAGGCCACTGCATTAGAAATCAACACCGGCAAACAAGTAATAGAAGAAGGTGAAGGTAGTGCACAAGTAAGAGAATTAAGGGCAGTTGTTCTACCAGCACAAAATGGAGCAAAAGTCATCTATGCCGATTCCTATGTTGTACGGGCAGCTGCCACAGAATGGCTTTGTTAATGGGAAGCCCTAAATTGGGAAGTAAATAGATCCCCAGTCTGAGGAACCAAGGATTGGCAACTATTACTAAACATAGCCAGAAAAACACCATTCAAGATGGGATGGGTGAAAGCTCATGCCAAAGACAATAAACCAGCTACAAACTGGAACCAACAAGTAGATGAATTAGCCAGAATTAGGGAAATAAAATCAAGAGATACATCAGATTCTGAATGGTACTGACTAGGGGAATGGTTACATCAAAAATTAGGACACACAGGCTGAGAAGCACTTTACTTTGCAGCCCAAAGCCGAGGTTGGCCTCTAAACAGGAAAACATGTGAAACCATCCTTACAGAATGGCCCCAATGTAAATTGAAATTGCAAACAGATCACACTGCTAAAGCACCACCTCTACACATCAGTGAAGGGAAAACTTTATGGTCTACACGGCAAATTGATTATATCGGGCCATTCAGACCCTCTGCGGGATATCAATATATCCTCACAGGAGTGGAAGTAGTCTCTGGCTTGCTCACGGTGACTAAGTGCCAGAGGGCAGATGGGCAAAATACCGTTTGAGAGCTATCTTTTGGTTCTCAAGTCTACCTACTCCTGATATCATCCAAAGTGATAACGGCTCACATTTCTCATGTAAAGAGGTGCAAGAGTGGGCAAAGCAGGAAGAAATTCAATGGGTATTTCACACCTCCTATTATCCTCAATCAAATGGGATAGTAGAAAGAGCTAATGGCCTACTGAAAAAGAGCCTTAAGCCACATGAGGCCCAGTGGGACACTTTCCACTTTGGGACTTTCCAAAGTACTTCATCAGTTAAATAATCAGTATGGGCCTACTGGAAGCCCTATAAGCCTAGCATTCTTTGCAAAAATTGAGTTTAGTACTCCACTTTCTGGGAAAAGGGAACATCAAACAACATTACAGCCAGGACAACCTGTAATGGTCAATCTACCATCCATTGGTACTGTGCCAATGACCCTAAACCTCGTGGAACACTTGCCTGGGAGGCTACTGATAACATTGGTGCAAAACATAGAATTAGTGCACGGTGGATTTTTCCTTCTTTCTAATGGGGTAACCTGTCCGGAAAACCCCACTGAGACCAGTCTATTTTACCTTCTTGTCTTGCAGCTTCCTTCAAAATGAAAATAAGAAACATCGTCCTACTGCCATTGAAGATTTTGATAATACTTGCTTCCCCACAAATGCCCACCTGTCTCAACTTGATCATCAATCAAGGAATCAGCCACAATTGTATCAATACAGATAAACCACCTGTTTTACTATTGACAGACAATAGCATAAACATGACCTGTAAAACACAACCACCTGTTACTGAAGGATGTGTATTTAGTATGATTATTTGCAATAGCTCTCACACACCATATAGAAAATGCTGCAACATGAATCACTGTTCAATACATGACATAGCGAAGGAACATTTTGATGTTAAAATATCATGTATATGGAACACTCTAGAGGGACGCAACATAATGTTAGGAACAACATCTCTTAAAATCACTAGACCTACCACAACTACATCGGTGCCCACTTTGAATATTCCCCCAGTTTTACTAAGGAGTCTTACTGAGGAAACCCTAGAATGGTCATGGTCTTAAGCTCATATTGAGTATACCGGAACCATGGGAACACTCTCTCGAAAGGGAAATCTAAATCTTTCCACTGTGGTCACGCACGGAAATAAAGTATACCTAGAAAATGAGTGGAGCTGGTACGAAGATGAAACTTATGGCAAAGTTTCCCTACTTTGGGGAACAGTAGGGGAAGAAATCAAAATAGGGTGCTGGGTGATCAATGGATCCGCTCATGAAAAGGCATATGAGATTTCTGTATACAACCTTACATCAAACCCAACAGCAGACTGGAATACAACACTTTGTGCCACTGAGAGAAAATGGAGCTGTTGGCACAATTTTACCTTAGTACAACCTGTTACTGTAGTTTGCTTATGGGCTCGTGATAAGGTGGGATTATCATTTAGATTTAAAATAGACATTATTAAGCCTAGCACACCACCACCTACCACTCCCCACTTAACATCTACAGCGATTATAAAGGACAAGGAAACTCTATCCCCATGTATTTAAAAAATTGGACCCTATGCTATCAAATATACTGGCCAGCAACAAGTGTTGTTTAATCCATCATGGTCCCTCAAACGAGTGGAACTATCATGCAGGTTAATATCTCTGCAATCAAACCTACCTGCTCACCATTCCTGAATACATCCTATACAGGATGGTTAGCATGGTTGCATGGGCAAACCCTCACCTCTCCAAAATGATCAAGGAGACATGTGACTGGTACCCTAGCAACAGGATTAGGGGTATTAAATAGCATGGACGCTGAAGTTTTAGCAAACAAAATAAGCTCTGCAACAAGTAATTTATACAAATTAGAACATCCATTACAATCTTCCCTATCAGCATTGGGAACTAATCAATGGTTCTTATCTGATATATTACCCCAATGGGAAAGAATCAATGCAAAAGACCACCAACTAAAGGTGGACGCACTAGGTGCAACACAAATTAATACCTCTCTTTCTCTTAGCTGTATTCAGTACCAACTATGGGTACAATCCACTGTGGCAGCAATCGTAACAGAAGGTGAAGGGGGCACCTTACCCACTGAAATTCGAAAGGTAATCTGCGATAATGCAACTAAATTTGAAAGGGAATTCCAGTCTTGGTGGTGTCTAGTTAATTTCACTTATAACCCCACTGACAATAAAGCCACGGCTTTTGTTTTGACAATACGCAATGCTTCGGTATACACCATATACCCAATCATTGCACTGGGATTAAATCAGCATGGAAGTGTACTCTATCTGTCAGAACATAGAGTATGGGCCCAACAAAATGGAAACAAATGGCAAACTGTCGATGTTGATGCATGGGTTGTATGGGAACAATAGGGATTTATTTGTGAAAGTAATACCATCAAGGTCCAAGACATTTGTCCTCACACTGAACAAAATGTTTGCCATTTTGAAATACATCCTGATGAAACCCCTGAGACTGTACTTGTATATGTTGGAAATGGACATATTTGTATGAGAACCCTTTGTGATTCTATATTTATAAACAACACCACTGTAAAGACAAATAATCACTCAAATATCTGTAGTTGTAATTTTACCAAAATCATGGGATGCGACTTCAACTATTCAGCTCCTGTCACAACCTCCCAATTGCTACAATCAAACTACACATCGTATGAAGATTTACTACCTACCCCCATTGGAATGAATCTTACATTGGTAAAAAAACTGTTACGACATGATGACCTGAATCAATTGCTAAAATGAATTGGAAACAACAGACAACCCCCCCTGATTATCGTCCATCATGATGCAGAGGAAATACACCATATCCTAGAAAGAGTGAAGAAATGTGAGGAACATCACTGGTGGGTAACCCTTTTTGGATGGTCTCCAACAGCAACTAGGACACTAAATCTGATGCTACACCCCATCGTAGTTCTACTGGCTCTTGTCATACTATGTCTGTTATTGAACATTGTTCTATATATCAAAGTTTGGAGGATAACAAAACAAGTTATGCTATTACAAGAACCTCCCCGTGTATATAATGTTGTTTGATCCCATTTGAGGAAATAACACATAAGCCTCTTTAATAGTTATAGAGGTTAACCTAAGACAAATTTTCACTCAAATTATAACTAAAATGTGGCGTTGTCTATTTATAGGCACAGAGGCAAGAGGTGACCACACCACCACTCTGTAGAGGAGATAGATTGACTTCAGCCACAGGGTGGAATGTGGTGGTGCAGCCCCGCCCCGGGCCACGTCGCGACGTCAGGACCAGCCACCATTGTGTTCTTGTGCAGTGAGCTGGGACAGTCTGGTACTTTCTTGTCCTGGCTATGGTACAGTGAGTTAGGACGACGAGGCACTCCCTAACCCTACCTGAAACTCCTGTTGCCTGGAACCGCACCTGAAACTCCTGCTGCTTTGATCACGGCTCGCCTTGGAGGGTGCCAGAATTACCTGACAAGAAAGAATGATGGCCAGAATGGAAATACACTGACCAAAGTCAATCATCTCGCGATCCTATAAATAGTGATCCTAAGTGAGACCCTTGGAGCTCTCCGGGACCGCAGCAGGCTGTGACCCAGAATCTCCCCCTCAGCTGGGATGCCTCTTAGGGTAGATTTTGTGAGGATTCTTAAGGATAGTTTCATGAGGATTTTAAGCGGTACATTTCGCGAGGATTGTAAAGAGTGGCTTTCACGAGGATTTCCAAGATCATCTGCCGATAGATGCCGACGAAGAAGAAGGGGTCTAAGATCGTCTGCTGACAAATGCTGACGAAGGAGAATAGTGAGTAATTCACTACAATTGGATTTTGCAAGGGAAGGGTTTTAAAGGTCATTTGATACCAATAATTTATTACAGTTGGCCAGCAGAGAAAAATCTTTATTATAGGTTAACCTCTATATCTGTGTGTGTGTGTGTGTTTGTGTGTGTTTGCATGATTTGATTTAGTAAACTTTGTAGTGCTGATAGCAAACTTTATTAAATCATTCTGCTATCTGACTGATGATTAAGTAGTGTTAGAAATCATATAACCTAATCTTGTGATTTACCGTAATAGTGTTAATAAATCTTAAATCGCTGCTACCTTAAAGTCGTATAGGATCCATAATCACTCATTCCCCGATAAACTGACACAATAATTTAATGGGAGATTTTCCTTACCCTCTGCATCCCTTCTATTAGGCATAAACCGTTGTCCAAGTCTGAGACTAAGTTTGGATCCAGCCGCACCTAGACTCCTCTCTGAGATGGAGTTTAGAAAGCAACGGGGTCCACTCTGAACCTCGTGACTCAACGGGAGGTTTTCCTTACCTTTGCATTAATTCCATTAGACATAAACCGTTGACCAAGTCTGGGACTACGATTGGATCTAGCCGCACCTAACCTCCATCAGGAGTTTAGAAAGCAAGGGGGTCCACTCTCAACCTCGTGACTCAACGGGAGGGTCTCCCTTACTCTTTTGCGTCTCTGGTCTCTGTGCAAATCATTCTAAATTGGATCTAACTCGATGTCTCTTTGCATGTTTCTTCCATATAGTAAGTAATAGAGTGAACCTTGCCATCAAACTTTAAGTCGCACTTTTACAAATTCACATTAAAACATCACTTTTGCTAATATCTTTGACGGTGATTCTTTAAGTGATCTAAACCACTCCATTCGTGACAAATTGGTGTAGTCAGCAGGATCCTAAATCAGGATTCGCAACATCCTATCCAAGAAGCTTCCCCCGCCCCAGTGGTTAGGGGCACTTTTTACTTATCTTTCAAATCCTTGTATCAGATCATGCCGAGACAGGATCTGCACTGAGGTATCCTACATTCCACGTGAGGGCTCTAGCTATTGGGATGTGAAATTGCCATCACTTCCTCGCTGAGCTTAAGGTGAAAAATGGACTGACCTGACTTGAGGCATTACCACCAGAAGAGATTTCATGGTTCTGAATTACAAGAATGCAAGATGCACATAAGGAGAACAAGAGGTATCTTCCACAGGCCAGGTTCACCCACTTACACCAGTCAGTATAGAGAATATACTGGTTTTGGTGCCTTCCCACTGAACCCACTGACTTTTGTGTCTTCTTAAGCTCATACCTTCTCCCCACATTGTACATAGTGGCATTCCTCAGCCTGTTTTATTAGAAGAAAATATGTATCCTACCAGTTTGAAAAAGATATCCAGAATATCTTACTTGGCAAGCTGGGTGGGACAATGAATAAAGTAGGTAGGATTTAAATGAATGAAAAAATGACTGTTTAACAAAATCAGTTTACTCTTATAATTGCAAACATTTTAATTAAACTGTTGATAATATAAATATCCTGTTACCCTTGGGCACTCCACAATGGTAAGAGGCACTGACATGTATTTGACAAGTGGATTTGTGTGTTTTGTTTTGCTGTTTTAATTTGCAGCTGCTTCATGCACCAGCGAACCACAATCAAGTTAGCAGTTGCATAGAAAAGTAGGCACCTAACTCAAGGACATGCTTCGACATAGGTGACAGAACACTTAAATATGAGTACTGTAAAACTGAGTATCTAACCTTCCTGTTGTTCTACCTAGAAGTAATTTTAGAGGGGCACAGAGAAAATCAATAGTAAAGCAGGTGCTGAAACTAGGTCTTCCAAGTGCCAAGCTCATAGCCTTGAACTATCTTCTGTCTTACGCTGTCTGTTTGCAAGGTGACATGCATTAACCCTCTAAAATTAGGGTGCCAGCCATAGACAGAGGTTTAAAAGAAGAGCAATAAGGTGATTTTATATCAAGCTGCTTGTACATAGATCTGTATCTGCCACACTTACATACACCTACAGCTTAGTTACTGAGTCTTCCTGGTTTTCACCTGGTCTCAGCTTTTCTCCTTTTATCACCCACAGCTGAACACCTCCCCATCCCATTCTGGGTCTCTAATTATGGGCTAAGGAACCTTCGGGTGAGCATAGGTGGGATTCATTTCTCTTTACCTTTTTCTATTCTTTGAGTAAGTGTTGGTGTATAAAGACTTCCCGCCTTATGATGAGGAATAGGAAGGCAATAGCAAGCTGATTCCCCAAGGTCTAAAAATGGGGGTACAAAACATTACCCTTTCCTCTCAGTTGATGCCTGCAGTTTCCCCACAGTCTTGTCACATCTCAGCACCGCAGACTGCTCAAACATGTCTGCCCTTACACAGCATTTTATTGCTTCCTTTCTTCCAACAGCAAGACTATGCCATAGGCAACTGACTGCCAGCTTGTGTGGTGACCACATTATACACAGTTTTCCTTTCAAAATAGAAGTTAGACCTAGATTTCTGAGGACATGAAAGTAAACACTTGTTGGAACCAACTGTTGATATGGACTAAACTTACGCATTAAAGCGAGCTCGTACCACCACTCGGCAGAAATTCCTGAATCTGTGCTCACGACCAACTATGAAAAGTGGTTTATCAAAATACGGATGATTCTCTCGCAGCTCCTCTTCCTGGACTTTCCTTTTGAAAGATAGAACGTAAATTATTAAGTGATATGCATTATACCTGGCAAAAATGTCCTTTACACTTCGTTCTTTTTTCATCATGACTCTCAATACTTTTTATTTCATACAGAGAATACTTAATACAGAAAAGTGTGCACTCAGACTTTTGATTTTTAAATACCTTTTCATTTCAGCTTGTTCTTTTTTTTCTTGGATCATCTTTATCTCACTGTCTTCTCTCTGTGCATTTCTGTATCTCACTGTGTTGGAGTGCTAGAAGCAAAATGATTCCTTTTAAATGAAGTCTGTGGGTTGTTTTTTAATGTTTCAGATGAAAGCAAGATATGGTATTTTACATAGAAAGATTCAAATGAAAAATCTTTATTTCCAAATGCACTGCACATCAACTCAGTCAAGCATATCATACAGAATTTTCTATCTACAGCACAAGGCTGCTTATTTTCATCAAGGTTAATTTCAGTTTTAATTTCATGCGTGAAGTCCCATCCAATGCAACTTTTAACTTTAAAAGCAAAGGTCCTGTAAGCTCAGCCAATCTCTCTGAACTGGAATGAATACCATCAAAGTTACGAAGGGCAAAGACTGGGAAAGAAAAGGCTTTACACACCCTTTCAGCTTCTCAAGCCTGCTGCATGTGCTGCCAGGCAGCGAGTTGTGCAGAACATACAGGTAGTGACTGCTGAGCGCAGGGAGGGGGGAGAGGGAGGGAGGATGTTGTCTGAGCTCATCCAGTGGAGGGTACAATCAGTATTACTATTCAGAGTTAAGTGAGTCTTTGGAGCACTCCTGGAAGGGTAATGCTGGGTGTTACCCTTACTATTGGACACAAGCAAAGCCACATCTGCTTTAAAAGATTAGTTACCTACAGTTTCTTTCTACCACCATGCAGGGTAATTCATTAATTACTTCTTATGCAGTTGTTTTTAAGTATGAAGCACATCTAGAAAATGACTGTCATAGTTTGGAAACGGAGGGACTAATATTGCCCTTTGAATTTTCATAGTCACAGAGATCCACAAAATATCATTATGAATTTGCAGAAGCGAAAATACACGTAACTGCATGAAACTATACCACAGTGAAATCTGTGACTACTGTTCTCCCTTTTAGTCTTTGTCCTTTTGTCTGACAGTTCTGGTGTTTGAAAAATATTGTTAAACTTCCATCGGAAATTTTGAAGGGCTGTTTTGCCAGCCTGAGTGATTTGTGTAATTCCAGAGTAAGGCTTTTTAAGGTGTCCTGCGTAGCAATTGTTGTGTTGCTAATGTAGTGTCTACAGCTTCACTGAATCTATCTCTGCAAGTGCTTCAAAACCAGTAAGTCTACCAGTGAAATAACCATGTCAATTACTTTGAGGATAATTCTAATGCAGTTACAGTATTTGTTTTATGATTTCCTTTCAAGATTTCAAAACACAAATAGTAAACAAGATCATAAATAGACATTAGTCTTACACAAGCATTTATTATATAGTACATATTCTTATTTCTTATACTCTCAAATTGAAACCATCATTTCTATGAGGACTTACATCTTGAGTCAATGTTTCAAGAGATTTTCCTCTGCTGATTCGCTGGCTGTTGGAACCATGTCTCAGTGACCTGAAACAATCATAATCAATTTAACGATACATCTCAAGATGAAATTTTGACCTTCATAGGGTGGCCATTATAAAGCACTGCTCTCCAGCCACCCAATATCTCAAATTGTTACCATTTTTCTCTCGCTAACATCAGAAGCTTATATGTTCTTCAATTGTTTTCAATCTGGTCTAACATAAGCCAATTTCTTTCCTTCTGATCTTTAAATTGATAGCTTTGTAGTCGGTGAAGGAAATGACATTTGAAATAAAAAGGCATTTTTTCCATTTATACAGTACAATGAATTTCATTATGGTTACAATGAAGAATGTAGAATTCAGTTCTCTGTACAAGTAAGTAATTTCAGGTTTTCACACATTAGATGTTGCTCAAATTTAATTCTTTTCGTCACCTTTATTTTAAGAATATTTTTACCATCCTTTCTGTCCATGTTTACCTGCGTTCTTGTCGTATATGATGCTGGACACTAAGTATTGACCTTTCCTTTGCAGGCTGCCCCTCAAAGGATCCGCTCAGCATGCGTTGCCTAGTGCAGGCCCTACGAAGAAATATAATGATGACACAGAGTTTTCAGTATAAATGATAATTTCTGAGGTAGCATGTTCAGACAAGTCAGCGTGGCTTTCTGGGAAGCAAGCGCACAGCTTAACAGACAATAACAATAAAACAGCAATGGACTTCCCGTGAAAAAATATTTCCAAGGCAATGGTCCCCACTCTGCAACATAACCGGTCATCTGATGAACCTTCTCCATGCATTAGCAAGGGCCACCTTTGAGGTTTTTTCAGTTTGCTGTAGAATTTATGGTCCCTCAAGACTTTACTAAGCGTGAAAAGGGTCAAGCAATGCACTAATCATCAGTAAAACCAGCTTCCCAGCAATAAAGAAGGGAATAGTACAAGTACCGCTGTCATTTTAGGGCAGCTCCCTTTCAGGGCTGTACATGGCAAAATATTTATGTACACACTCAAGACTTACAGCATATCTTTGAGTGTTCTTCTACATAACCGGGACCATATATAGTTTGAAATGAAAAGCTGCACATTGCTGATATCCTGTAATATGAAAAGTCTGCTCTCTGGGAATGCATTGAACTTGCAGCATTTTGTTGTGTGGGTTTTTTCACCTGTTTGCTCATTTGTTTCATTTTGCTTTTGCTGAATTTTGGCAAACAGATTTTACATTTTACGCATTTTGGCAGAAATGAGTATTTGTTGGTTAGGAAGTGTGCCACAGCTAAACAGAGCATGCATATCTTTATTTTGAAGGCTACAACGAAATGGACTTGCTTAAGAAAAAGAGACGTTTCCACTAAAGGAGCTCACACAAATCCTCTGATGGCTGAGAAATGGAATTTCAACACTGGAAAAATATTTTAACTTTCCAGGAATGCTGCAATTTTAAGTTTACACAGTGCATGCCTTATTGCTCATTTTGTGTTATGCAATCATTCAGAGAAACACAAGACCTGGCTGGTAATATTTCATACTTTTTAATGAACTGAATCTCCATTTTTTTTTGAAAACATGAAAAAAACTACATGCTATTGGAGTAACCACTCTATTCACCAGACTACTGTAAAGCTTAGACAAATGCTATCCTTGACAGCATGGGATGATCATGCTTGATGGCAAAAGGTGTCCCAGGCATGTTCTTTCCCCACTGTGACTTCGTTTTTCACTCTTTCCGCTATTTCTCCTTCTTTTGGATTTAAACACATAAATGATACAAGTAGGGATCCAAAGATCTGGAACAAAAATGAGAAGCTTAGAATGCTTGTCTGTGTCATCACTGCCAATCATACTAGCATGCTAGAAAAATACATTCTGCTACACTTGTTATAGACAGCATTAGGTTACACTACACTGAACTGAAGCATCATGCCGTTTAACAAAATTACTGTATGTCTTATAAAACACAGCTCATCTTAGCCAAATCATGAACGTTTTAATACCAATGGATTTTAAGCATTATATTATGGAGGATGATACTACAGAACACTGTCAGAAGACAACAGAGATATCATTTGAACACCTGTGCAATTTTCTTGTAAAAAAAAAAAAAACAAACAGATAGAAATTATTTCCTAAAAATAGATCCTACCTAACTCCATTAAAATGACAATCCAGTTTTTCCCAGCAGAGACAATGGAAAGTTCTGGGGTCTGACTTCTGTATAGAGGCCTCTTGCTGTGACAAAGAGGGTAATTTATCTTTTTTTTCCTGTAAATATAAATTATTGTGCTCTGCTTTTAACAGCCAGAAATTATTTTCTTGACATCAAAAAGTGACTTGCACATAAACTCTTCATGTCCTTGTACACAGGTTACTTGAATACCAAGTTACACAAACTCTTAGTGTTCATAATAAAAGAGAACATTAAATGCTCAAACAGTAAATTCTTTACCTGACTAATGAACAAGATGGCTTATTTGATTATTAATGGTATTATAAAATACCCTTAGCCATATACTATACAGAATGGGCATGCATAAAGGGTAACACCTGTACAAAGACTGTTAGGATTGTCTATGATCTCTGCCTAAGTTAGATTCCTAAATCCATATTTAGAATTTATATCCATTGCCTCATTTTCAGTAACTCTGGAAGCCCTGCAGCTCCTACTGAAGTCAACAGAGAAATAATCAAATGCCAGTTGTATAGCACAGAGGTCAGAAATTTTTATCAAGTAACTGCAAAGAAACTTTCTATATTTTCAGAGAAAAAGATGCTGTGCTGAAAAGGCCGTGACTACTTTTGACAGCCTCTCTCCCGGCGTTCTCCACTTGATGGGAATTAGTGCCTTAATCTTCCTTGTATTAACTCTTAGTAAAAGCCATGTTTTGTTATCCTTTCGACTCAGCATCTGGATATTTTTCAGCTGTTTAGACACCTAGAGTTGCACATCTTTGGGGACTTCTGAAAAAGAAGGCAGGTGCCATGAAGTTTTCAGAAATGCATAGTTGTCAATTTCAAAGTCTACAATAGGATTTGTTTTGTTATTGTAGACACCTACACTTATGTGCTTACGCCCAGTGCCTACATGTGAGCCATGTGTCCAGGCTTCCCTCATAATCAGTGGAGATGTAGGACTCATTGAAATTGGTTGTACAGAGGTGGCCAGTGCCACCTGCCATGCCTTGGAGTATTCTGCCTTGCTTCCAGCTGCTGCTCCAGCAGGGTATGGGTCCCCTACAAATTTCTGTATTACCTGCCATCCTCAAGAGGATGTTTTGGACATCCTCTGGCATCTCATACGTTACTAGATGTCCATATGTGGACACCTTCTTTGAATGCTTGGTCAATTTAATTACTGATGTTTGGAAGCTATTCAAGTAATCATAAAGTGGGCATCTAAAGACAAAGTAGTCAGCTAAAGATCTCACTGGGCTCCACTGGCTGTATTAACTAGATCTCTGTCAACTAGATGACAAAGGTCATCACTTAGCTCACAGGCAGATCTAGTAGTCTGGAGGTGAATCCCACACCTGGGACAAGCACTGTGCCACAGTGTTAAAAATTTAGTCCTTATGTGGTTTGCAAATTGGAGTTAAAAAAAAATGTTTTCTTGACTTGATACATCTTCACATAACTGTAGCTGGTCAGAATCTTTTGACCTTTCTTCGAACAACACGGGCAAAATTACCTTTTTATGCTAAAATTGTCCTTTCCATCTTCCTATACCACCTCTATGAAATATTAGATAGGATCATGTTTACTGCTGGAGGAATGAGGAAGTTATGAAACAAAGGAGAAGAGACAAGAAATACATCAAGCTTCTGGACTTTGTACTCACCTTGCAGAACTCTCAACACAGTCCAGCAGCTGCAAACTACATGCTCCAAATTTGCCTTGAAAAGCACAAATGTAATAAAATAACCTGAAAAAGAAAATGTGATGTGGTAGATTATCAGAAAGCCAGGCTACAGGTGAAGACCATACAGAACAATACGATATTGGGATACCACATAGTTTGTATTACCTGCGAACAATTACGAGGTCCAAACTTTTGAAGTCCTTCAAACTATTTCATGCTTTGGAAGCCCTGAAAAATAAGTAGCAAACAGAGTGTTCAAGTAACATTCTTTGAGCTAATGTAAAATGTTAAATGCTTTGATCAATACTTCAAAGTACTATACCTTTAATGAATATCCTGACGTCTCTTGCAGAGGGTATGCATATGGCTCACGCTTGGACTTTTTAGGGAGGCATCCTTTCCGCAACAAGTGTTTACTCATCTTCTTGCATTCCAGTATAACACCGATTTGTATTTTTTCTGTATTATTTTAATGAGTGAATACTTGTGTAGTAACTGCAGCAACTGCATATATTACTATGTACTTTTGTTCTTGTTCTCCCTGAAACATGCTCACACTGAAGTCTTAGCAGTGTGGTACGCTTCAGTAAAACACTCAATTACCAGCCTCATTAAGCATTGTTTTCACTATGACTGTCTATCCTTACTAAATCTTTCTATGGTCTCATTATACTTCCATCTAACTCGGAATATATGGTTAAATGTGACAACCTAAGATTCATGGTTGATAGGTGTTCTAGTGTTTCTCTTTCATTTTATAAATTTAATTCAATAAGGCACCATTTGAACAGTAAGCAAAATGCACATTTTCACCACAGCTACACTACTGTTCTTTGGGAAAAATATACTATTTTTTAAAGAAATCTGAATTTGTCTGGTAAACTAAAATGAATTATTAATGCAACTTCGATAATTCATGGTTTTTCTTTTCCATGTTTTTTCTTGTTTCCTTCCATATGTTTCTAAAGGAAAAAACAAATAGTCACTTATCTTCTTTAGTGTCTGCTCAGACTGTTGAACTACGGTAGCATACTTTCTTTCCTTAGCCATTTCGTATTCTCATTGTCATTCTTGCCTTGCTGTTTTAGCTTCTCCTCTACAGATGTTTGTATAATAATTATTTTCCTTGGATTATAGAAGAATTGATAGAATGAATGGAGAAGAAGGTACCTCAAGTGGCCATCTAGTCTATCACCTCTTTCAAAGCAGGATCAATGATATCTACACTATTCTGGGCTGATGTTTGTCTAACCTCCTCTTCCATACCTGCAGTATTGGAGATTCCACAGCCCACTAACTCTGCTTCACAACAATGCTTTACAGTGAGTTATAGAATAACATGGTGGTCACTTGGCACAAACCCCATAAAACAGAGTAACTTCTTACCAATGGATATGTGCATTCCAGTATTTCTTTCTGTTTGTCTTTGCAGGAGGCAGGTGAAATCCAATGATTTCATACGCTTGTGGAGATTTAAGGTGGTGACTACGTCTGGATTTTGCTCCTGATGACAACAATCATCAACTGAGCTTAACTATAATATTTGTTCTGAGAAATGCATGGTATCAAAGCCCGGTACCTCATAAGCTGAGCTTACCTGGAACATTTGTTCTGAGAAATGCATGGTATCAAAGCCTCACAGTTACAAAGAAAGAAATCACACTCTTAAGAGAGAAAACATAAAATATATATAGAGAAACTAGTTGTAAGTGATTTATAACTGACTAATACAAGTCAGTTATTTAATGGAGGCAAATCTCTAATAAAGAATACCAAAGGTATGCCTTCTATGATCATAGAATCATAGAACCATTTTGGTTGGAAAAGACCTTTAAGATCATCAAGTCCAACCATAAGCCTAACACTGCCAAGTCCACCACTAAACCATGTCCCTAAGTGCCACATCTACATGTCATTTAAATACCTCCAGGGATGGTGACTCAACCACTTCCCTGGGCAGCCTGTTCCAATGCTTGACAACCCTTTCAGTGAAGAAAGTTTTCCTAATGTCCATTCTAAACTTCCTCTCGTTCTATCGCTTGTTACTTGGGAGAAGAGACTGACACCCACCTCACTACAACCTCCTTTCAGGTAGTTGTAGAGAGTGGTAAGGTCCTCCCCTGAGCCTCCTTTTCTCCAGGCTAAACAACCCCAGGTCCCTCAGCCGCTCCTTGTAGGACTTGTGCTCTAGACCCTTCACCAGCTTCATTGCCCTTCTTTGGACACACTCCAGCACCTCAATGTCTTTCCTGTAGTGAAGGACCCAAAACTGAAAACAATATTTGAGGTGCAGCCTCACCAGTGCCAAGTACAGGGGGACGATCACTTCCCTAGTCCTGCTGGCCACACTATTTCTGATGCAAGCCAGGATACTATTGGCCTTCTTGGCCACCTGGGCACACTGCCGGCTCATATTCAGCTGTCTGTCAACCAACACCCCCAGGTCCTTTTCTGCTAGGCAGCTTTCCAGCCACTCCTCCCCAAGTCTGCAGTGTTGCATGGGGTTGTCGTGACCCAAGTGCAGGACCCGGCACTTAGCCTTGCTGAACCTCATACAGTTGGCCTTGGCCCATCAATCAAGCCTGTCCAGATCCCTCTGTAGAGCCTTCCTTCCCTCAAGCAGATCAACACTCCCACCCAACTTGGTGTCGTCTGCAAACTTACTGAGGGTGCACTCGATCCCTTCGTCCAGATCACTGATAAAGATATTAAACAGAACTGGCCCCAATACTGAGCCCTGAGGAACACCACTTGTGACCAGCTGCCAACTGGATTTAACTCCATTCACCACCACTCTTTGGGCCTGGCCACCCAGCCAGTTTTTAACCCAGTGAAGAGTACGCCCGTCCAAGCCATGAGCAGCCAGTTTCTCCAGGAGAATGCTATGGGAAATGGTGTCAAAGGCTTTGCTAAAGTCTAGCTAGACAACATCCACAGCCTTTCCCTTATCCACTAAGCGGGTCACTTTGTCATAGAAGGAGATCAAGTTAGTCAAGCAGGACCTACCTTTCATAAACCCATGCTGACTGAGCCTGATCACCTGGTTGTCCTGTACATGCTGCATGATGGCACACAAGATGATCTGCTCCATAACCTTCTCTGGCACCGAGGTCAGACTGACAGGCCTGTAGTTCCCCAGATCCTCCTTCTGACCCTTCTTGTAGATGGGCGTCACATTTACTAACTTCCAGTCAACTGGGACCTCCCCGGTTAGCCAGGACTGCTGATAAATGATGGAAAGTGGCTTGGTGAGAGCACTTCCACCAGCTCCCTCAGTACCCTTGGGTGGATCCCATCTGGCTCCATAGACTGGTGTGTGTCTAAGTGGTGTAGCAGGTCACTAACCATTTCCCCTTAGATTATGGGGGCTTCATTCTGCTTCCTGTCCCTGTCTTCCAGCTGAAGGGGCTGCGTGCCCCGAGAACAACTGGTCTTACTATTAAAGACTGAGGCACAGAAGGTATGAAGTACCTCAACCTTTTGCTCATCCTTTGTCACTATGTTTCCCCCCGCATCCAGTAAAGGATGGAGAGTCTCCTTAGCCCTCCTTTTGCTGCTAATGTATTTATAGAAACATTTTTTATTGTCTTTTATGGCAGTAGCCAGATTAAGTTCTAGTTGGGCTTTGGCCCTTCTAATTTTCTCCCTGCATAACCTCACGACATCCTTGTAGTCCTCCTGAGTTGCCTGCCCCTTCTTCCAAAGGTCCGAAATTCTCTTTTTTTTCCTGAGTTCCAGCCAAAGCTCTCTGTTCAGCCAGGCCGGTCTTCTTCCCTGCCGGTTCGTCTTTCGGCACATGGGGACAGCCTGCTCCTGCACCTTTAAGATTTCCTTCTTGAAGAATGTCCAGCCTTCCTGGACTCCTTTGCCCTTCCGGACTGCCTCCCAAGGGACTCTCTCAACCAGGCTCCTAAATGGGCCAAAGTCTGCCCTCCAGAAGTCCAAGGTGGCAGTTCTGCTGAACCCCCTCCTTACTTCTCTGAGAACTGAAAACTCTGTCATTTTGTGATCACTATGCCCAAGACAGCCTCCAACCATCACATCACCACAAGTCCTTCTCTGTTCGCAAACAACAGGTCCAGTGGGAAGCCTTCCCTAGTTGGCTCACTCACCAGCTGTGTCAGGAAGTTATCTTCCACACACTCCAGGAACCTCCTAGACTGTTTCCTCCCTGCTGTATTGTATTGTATTTCCAGCAGACATCTGGTAAGTTGAAGTCCCTCGCGAGAACAAGGGCTAGCGACTGTGAGACTTCTCCCAGCTGCTCATAGAACATTTCATCTGCCGCTTCATCCTGGTTGCGTGGTCTGTAACAGAGTCCCACCATGACATCTGCTTTGTTGGCCTTCCCCCTGATTCTTACCCATAAACACTCAACCCTATTGTCACCATCATCAAGATGAAACGACTGGCTATGTGGACAAGCAAAAAGCAGTGTTTGACATATTGAACAGTAGAGCATTAAACCAGAAGGACCCTGATAAACTTGAGGACTGAGTCAGCAAAAGCTTCAGGAAGTTGGACACGGAAATGTGCAAAGTTTCACACGCAGAATAGCTCCATGCGTCTGTGCAGGCTGTGGAGTGGCTGGCTGAGGAAAAGGATCTGGGAGTTACATCGTGCACTGGATCTGGATGGGGTGGAGTTACCTGGATGATAAGTGGATGAATGTGTTCCTGCCATCAATAAGGCAAACTGACTACTAGATTAAGGAGGAGTGTAGCCAGCAGATCGAGGGAAGTCATTATCCCTCCTCAAAGCTGGAGAGGCTGCACCTGGGACACACTTTAGGGTACTTCAAAAGGGATGTTGAAACACAGGAGCAGGTACAAGCGGTCAGCAGCCTACCACACATGACCTCCAGGGAGACTTGAGAGAGCTGGGCTTGTTTACTTTGGTGAAGAGGAGGTTAAAGCAGGGAGCTAAACTCTTGTTACTGTGAGATGACAGAGCAGTGAGCAATGGCGAGAAACAGTGGCTTGGGGGGTTCAGACTGGGCATCAGGAAAACCCTCCCTCAAGGGTAGGGTAATGCAGTGCTGGAACCAGAGCAGGTGGAAGATGCAAAGCTGATCCGATCCAGCGTTAGCAATAGTCCTACTTGAAGTGGGCAGTCGGACAACATGGCCTCCAAAGTTCCCTTCTGATGAATGTCTATGTTCCTGTGATAAACGAACTAATGAAAATGTTTGCTCATTCTCTTATGAGAGGTCGTGTATTATACTACTGTATTAGTGTCCAGAGATAATTTATTCAGAGACTAACTTTATAACTTTCCTAGAAGCACAGAGAATCTCGTTTCTTGCTCATTCTAATATTCAGAAAAAAATCACTGTATTTTGCAGAAACACTTGTATGAACACAGTCTGAATTATCTTCTAGCATATTAGCAAATTAGTAGAACTAGATACTTAATTCAAGCAATTCTTTTTTTTTTTTTTCCCCCCAAGATGCACTCATGGCAGTCTCAGTTTCAAACATAAGATAAAAGCACTTCACTCAATTAGCTGTTTATGAAACTGAAAGTTCCACTTAAGCATGAGCTATGTTATTCCCTCAGGCCCAGTAAACACATCAGACAAGTCTTGACTAGAGCAGTGAAAATCCTATTGCATTGCCCTAGCACCAGTTTACAGTTTGACTATAGCATCAGCGGTAATGAAAAGCAAATAAAAAGCTGCCCATTTTAAAAATGTTAGTTTCCCAAACTGTCACAATATGTATTTTATTATAAAATGAATTTTTGTGATTTTGGTGAGCTTAATTTTCTTATCAACAGACCAGAGAACTTTTAAGTTATTCCTTGTATTTTATAAAATAAGGGCATAAACTCTTATGTGAGGGTGACTGAGCACTGGTGCAGGTTGCCCAGAGAGGTTGTGGAGTCTCCATCCTTGGAGACACTCAAAAGCCATCTGGCCATGGTCCTGGGCAACTGGCTCTGGGTGGCCTTGCTTGAGCAGGGAGGTTGAACCAGATGTCCCTTCCAACCTCAACCATTCTGTGATTCTGTGAAGCATGGTTTAATAGACCACAGAATCGGGTTCTGCACTACTGATACTTTGCTTATATTTTGGACTATGTGAGACTACTTTTAATTTGCTCAGTTTCCCCACCATTCTGTGCTATTTTCAACTTATCCTCGGCACTGGAGAGAATGGACTGGTTTATACACAACATTTTGACTGGACCTTCTCCACCCTTTCTACTTCAGAAAGCCAGTGGGACTAATAAAGGACTAGACACCCATTATTAGACAATGATCCCACAAAGAATGAGTGTCAGAAGAACCACAGGCACAAAACTTGCTTTTAAGATGAAAAGCAGTGCTCACAGCAAGACAGAGTGAGACAAAAGTGGGAAACACTGAAGATAGGCAGGAGGAATTAAATTTGCTAGAAGTGGTTATTGCTGCTGAGGGAAATGCTTTGTAATTTTCAGAAAGAAATGGAGCTGTGTGTAATTCAGAGGCACTACTAAATGTGATAGTGTTTTGAAAATGTTGTTCTAACTGTGTGTAACTCACTTTTATCTTGTTTCATTTTCCTCGGAAAGGTGAAGTCCCCACCTCAGAATGGATTTGTGTGAAGAGTTAAGCCTCTCTGTGCTCTGACACTGGCAGGGGTGATGCAAATCACTGGTCAAAGTACCCAGGACAGTAGTTGCTACATCCTTGACTCTGTTCCCAGGACTACCTGCACCAAGACCTCAAGGGGGCAAGGTGAAGGTTGGTTTCCAAGCAAGGATCTTCAGAAAGTAGATAGTTCCCCTGGAGTGCACTAAGAAAGTTGCAGGAAAATGAAGAGACCTGAGACCTCCATTTTGCTGCATTATGTAACATTAGATGAGCAGGCGAGACACCTAGGATTGAATGGATGAACTATCTCTCTGGGTGGTCGAGGGCTATTTACGCCCTTCTTCCTCCTCTTGGGGACGAAGAGGTCAAGCTGCAGTTCAGTATATAAAGGGAAAACCAAGGTTTGGATAGAGGAAGATGCACAAGAGAGACATAAAGGTACCTGTGCGTAATGCATATTCCTTCTATGCGGTTGGTTATGTTAAAACATTTAGAATTTGATTAAAATATAATTTGACAAGGTTTAAAAAGTAGGGGGGAAAAGGTAAGAGTTAGACTTAAGCTAGAACAGACTTAAAATTCTCTTTTCAGTATGGCAATCTGATCAAGTTGAAGTTGCTCATGGGCAGCTTTACCGTGTAGAGGCATTGCTTTAGATAAATGCTCCTTAATTCAGGTGGACAAAAATTAAGAAGATGCTAGAAGGAATCTTTTCAGAAGGGACATCCTGTGTTGTCTCTTATTGTTCTTGGCATAAATGCCATTTCTCCTTTTGTCAGATACTCCGAATAGCTGAGACTCAGCTACTTCTATTAAGGAGTACACAGCATTTACAACTAAAGTAAAAATAAGAAAAAGAATCTCTCATGTCTTGTGAGTTTGAGTTTTCCTGTGTTCCTTGAACCAAATTCAAAGTTTCAGCTGTAAATTTTACCCTTTCTTATCACCTTCTCTGTGAAACTCCCCTGCATCAACACTGGCAACACTGGCATCAACACGGAAACACTGGCAGGGCTCAGGACCAGCAGGCCCACCACTGGCAATGCTCTCTATCAGCATGCCCACCAGATATATCATGAACACAATTTTCTTATGCTGGAACAGGTGCATTGGAGATGTCACAGCTCAGAGCTTATTTAACAATTCTGAGGCAATAACAAGGAAGAATAAACAGTATTTGTTCCTTTTTCTCTGGAGGAGAATAACACTGCCTTTTTGTAAATGACTTGCACGCATCCCGAGAAAGCATTAGAGCACATATGATCCCACATTTTTCTTACTTGACAGAAGTTCCCTCCTTTTCTCTGTGTTCCTCAAAAGTTCATTGCTGATGACCCAGGAAGCAGATGGGAAAGCACAGTAAATGTAGATTAAATGAATAGATTAAATAGATTAATTAAAATAAATAGATTAGTAAATGAAAACTTTCTTCTTCTGCCTCTGAAACTTTTCTTCAGAGGAATTCAGGTGAATTGATGAGAAGTCCTCCTAGATACAAAACTCTGGCAGAAGCCGTGGTCTGAAGGACCAAGTGGAAGTCAGCAGGATTGAAACCGGAAGGACTGATTTCTGATTCTGTCCTGGTACCTCTGAGAACTTAGTGAAGTTCAAACAATGGTTTGCTTGGATTCTCCTCCCACTCTGCTTCAGACTTCTCCTGAAAAGGAGAAAGTTCTGTGCTGATGGAAGAATTAATCAGAATTTTGAATTCCAGTTTGCAGAACTTAATTTCTTCTTCTGTGTAAGAAAGAATGGACCCCCTACAAATGTCACAGGTTTTAAAAAAAATTTTAAATATAAAAAAGTAGGGTATTCTCTTTGTCTACATGTTTCCTCTGTAATATAGTATAAGAAACATGCCAAACAAACTGACATTTGTGTAACCTAGAGGTGTCAATAACATTTCACAGTTGTAATATGACATAGAATTTCATTACAAATGTTTTACTGAAACACTGCCGTGAAGCCTGTATCTAAAACCATATTTTAAAAAGTTTTTTTGATTAGGACAAAGAGACTTGTATTTATCTATCTGTAACAGTAATGCCTGTAAAATCAAGGTACATTCATGTAACTGAAAGAAATGCTTACAAATAGAGCCCTAAGTTTTTTTAAAATGGAATACTTATGGTCTTGTAGTTACATTTCTCAATAATATTTTGACAAAGAGCATTCATTTGCATTAGTAATTAATTGTTCATGTTTTCATTACCATGGGTTTAAAGACAGATAAAGTTTCACATTAATTTCTACAGTTCTCCCTGTGCTGTATTCTTATAGAGTATTAAAAAGAACTAGAGCTGTAATATTTATGAAATGGCATGTAATTACAAGGCACTTTTCAAGAAACTTCATAATTCAGAAATCACACTGAATTCCTAGTGCACTGCTCCTCATAAAACACTGCCATACTTAATCTAATCCCACAGCTGTACTTCTCAGATCAGTCATTCCTGTTCATACTGTGTATTTACCAGGGACCACTCATTCACAACATTCTGGAGAGGCACCTGCTTTGGTGAGAATGTAAATACAAAAAAAAGAATGATCTATAAATTGTTAGCATTGCTAATGCACCTTATATCAATGATAGTCATTCTAATGTAAAACCAATAGTGGCATGAAAAACTGCAGCACGGTGTTACCCATATGATAACTTCAGACATGGGTCTTGGAGACTTAGGCTTGCCTTATTTACTTACGGTGCTGATTACTTACTTAATATGGAGTACCAAAATGAGTGATCATTATTAAAACATTCAGGAAATCCTTCTACAGAAGTCACAGTTCTGAAATCTTCTTCATTGTACATTTCCTACTTGGAATACGATTAGCTGTAGTCTATGCTTTCTAGTGTACAACCCCTGTGAATATTTATGTGCATATATACGCAAGAACTAGGCTGGAATTCTTTAGGCAAAATAACACCGCTTATGAAGACACATTTTTTGGTTAATTTAGAAAGAAGAAAGGAGCTGAAACATGATCTTTTCGCATGACACAGATTCAAATACATACCGAAGAAGAACAATTTCTCTCTTGTTGCTGTTCAAGCATGTAATATAGCCAGAGAAAAGAGCAATTTATCTTTGATAATGAAGGCAATAGATGTACTACAAAGGGATACACTATCATAAATATTATACATACAGTAACATTCATGAAAAACAAGGTTATGAGAAATCAGATGACAGCCAAAACAATATCAAATCACTGCTGACTCTTACCTTAGAATTTTATTGATTGCTGTCTCTTTTTCCAGAAGGTTTCTTGCTCTGATGCTAAAAACAGATTTACGGAGCTATAAAATTAAGAAAAAGACAGTGTACTTTTAAATTGTCATAAAATATAGCAGGTATATGCGACAGACCAATGAAACATTATGATGCTGAGTGTATGTAAAATTAAATACATAATGATCTCTATCATCAAGCTGTTTTTCACAGTCTGTGGCATGGGTGTCCTTTTCCAGGAAAAGGATGGTGGAAAAGATCAAAATGGTCATATAGAGCAAATTCCTCAAGGAATGTCTAAGATACTAGCCTTATCTTGCAGCTTTTGGCCTCCCTATCCCAATCCCTAGCTAGTTCTGGGTAGAAAGAAGCAGATAGTTTTGTTGACTAGCACTAATATTATTCCCCTTATTACAGATTTCTTTTCTTCTCCAGTTGGCCAAGTCACACCTTTGTCTTAATCCTTGCTACTCTTCTTCCACTTTGGATTTTGACTAGGCTGGATCATACTCTGGAGATGCCTTGACTATACAGAAGAGCCAGCTAACAAAGCTTAGATGTATCATTTCAGTGCCTAGAGCTAGGTGAGATGAAAGTAGGTCCCCTTTTTTCCTGCTGATGTAGAGCAAAAAATGTGGTAAGCAAAACGTGCTTGTGCTTGCCTCTGGTCATGAACAGCAGTTTAGGCATATTCTTGTGAACAGGACCTCCTGAACATTAAATGAAAGGACTGAGATACGCGAAAAAACAAGCACTTAATTCCTAAGGTTAACAAACATGGCAAATCAACGAACAAACCACAGCTGAAGAATTTAGCTGAGGAATTGCACCTGTGATGAACAGAAAGCCTCTGGCACCTTGTAAGACTTAACTCTGTCAACTGCTTGGAGACTGTTATCTTGAAGCAAACGGTTGAGAGAGATTTGGGAGCTCCTAGCAACGTGTGCCCTGTTTTCGATTGATCTGAAATGGAAACTTGAAGCACATTTCTTTAAAACTATTTATTATAAATATTGGATTTGTTTAATTGATCTGTGTCTGACCTAAGGATGTATGTAATAGATTTCTAAAACACTATCTCAAATCCAGAGTCATTCGACAAATAATTTTGCTAGAACTTGTCTCAAGACTCAGATTGACTCTGATTCACAGTAAGATGTCTTACTTTGGAGAAAAACAGAAGCCTAGAAAATACCTTAAAACTTGTTAATTATAGCCTTAAAAAAATGGCTATGGCTTTTTAAGCCACACCTGTAACAGCAAGCTACAATCTCTTTCCTAACCCTTGCCTTTTCAAGTGTGGCCCCGCTAACCTTTCTCAAGTCCTAACTCATCTCTGTACAGCCAGTGGAAGTAAGAACACAGATGACTTGAAAACAACATTATTTTGAGATTCTGTGGGTTCCTTAAGAAAACTGCAACTTGGAAACTGAAATAAAGTATGCAACACTTCAGAATGTAATTTGGAAAATAAGGTATTGGAATTTCAGTTAAGATTAAAAAAATAGTAACAGAATTGTTTAATATTTGAATATAAACAAAAAAATTGTTCCATTGTCTGGATATGGTTAACATCAAAATGAACTGAAAATCACAGTATGAGATATACCATTATATTAAATATTGTGTAGGGGTAAATATTTCATATATTGAAACATATTTGTGTAGGTTTTAACTCATTTGCAGTACCTCAGCACAGGTTTAGTGCATTTATCAGCATGGTACCTTATTATGGATTTACATATAACTGACAATGGTGAAAGCAATGGCAACTCTTTCACATCTTTCTTCTTCTAATGTCAGTGAAACTAATGTCAGTGGAATCCCAGATAACTGATTTTTCCCCTTATCCTGCTTATCAGGATTGCAGAAACAAACCTCCAAACCACAGGAGTATCTATCCTTTTGCAAGGTGTTAGCTAATAATTTTTTTAGGGCTCAACTAGGAACATTAAACTTACAGGAATAATGAAGGTGGAAAAACAGCTGGGTTTTTTTTCCTGTTATACCTAATTGCTTTAGAATAATTGCAATTACATCAAACATCAGGGAAAAAGAAGTGTGCTGCCTACTAATGTGTTATGTCCACTTATTTCTAATAAATCTTTGCTTGTTAACATCTTAGAAATTGAAAAGATTTCAAACACAGGAAGCATTAATTTCCTTCCAAATTTCCAGGTTTTGCTCATGTGATTTCAGAAAAAAGCTGAGGCAAATAAATTTTCCTGAAATTGTCTACAGCTCCCTATCTGGCATAGACCACTTCTTTTCAGTGTTTAAAATAGGTGTCAAAACACCCTGGCATTAGGCATGTGGCCCAAGCAAGGAAATTCACCCAGACCGTCAACAAGGGAATATGCCCTGGGAAAGCAGGAACGAGGAGTCTACTTCTTTTCAAAGACTTTACAGGGAGGCTAGGCACTTGTACTGATACATTTAGTGCTTCCCCAAGCCAAGTGTCAAACCATCTAGTACCAGCAAGGAAGAAGAACATCTCAAGAAAAGCTGCCAGCAGGTCTAGGCAAAGGGCTACTTACATCTGGCATATTCGTCTCCCAGGGACTGCTGAATCCTCCCTCTAGGCAGCAAGACTAACAAAGAAGGAGGCAGTGGCATATGTTTTGTCTAAAAGCATACTGCTAAATCCCTTGCATGCCTCAGCTGGTCAAGCAAACTGTCTGACCCCTTGTTTTTGATGCCTTCAGTGAACACCCTCGTCATCTGCTGGAGATCTGCAAGGACAGCGCTGTACTCTGGTATTTGGCCACTGCACAGGCAGAGGTGCAACATCCACAGACCCAGAGAGATGAAGTGAAGCAGCAGGAAGGAGCCCATGTTGGGAGCCACTGAGATAGGGGAGAAAAGACTGGGTTCTAGTTCCTGCTCCCAAAGCTGTTCATGAATTTTATTCAGTGATGCTTAAACAAATAAATGCCTAAGAAGTCATGGGAATGGGGAAAGGGACGAGAACACAGGGTGTTGCACAAGGTTATTTGTGCAGAGTTCATTTACTTTTCCTGCACTTTTTTTCAGAAGGACTAGCTGTGAAACTTGCACTTGAGGCAGTATGTCCTTGGGCATTGACCATGGTCTAAGCACACCCAATGGACTGAGGCTTAGGTGAAGTTTTGAAGGTTTGTTACCATCCTGTCTGCCTCTGCATTGTGATGATAGAATTTAGATTGGAACCAGGTATTCAGTTCTTTAATCCAGGAATACGTGAGCATGCACAAGATCCTATACTTCGGTGCCTAGGGATCTCAGTGGTCCAAAATGGAACTGATAATACAACCCAGGCACTTCCAACGATTACAGCTTTTGAAGATGATGGTCCTCATTGCTCTTTAGGACTTAGGAGTCCTTGCTTCAGCAGAACCCCGGTGAATTTATCTTAAATTTAAAATATCCAGAAGAAGCAATACAAGATAATATTTTTAGATATGCATGATTGATCCGTTTCTCATATTTAAAGGAGTCAGCAGTCAGTCAAATATCAACATGCATATGTCAATACGAGTGTTGAAGAAAATCAAACATTACTATAGATTTTTAAAATATGCCTCCTTATTTCTATATTAGATAAATAAACCAAACTGCTTCCCATTTAATTTTCCAAATTTGCATAGCACACCAGGCAAATGCAATGGAACTGTACAAACAGAAAATGGGGGTGATGATCAGTATTTTGTTTAATAACGTCTAGATGCCGCATGCTGGTGTAGAAGGAGGCTGGCAATTAAAACTTGTGATACCTGCCGAGTTCTTGAATGTTGCAGAGGAAATTATTAGCAGTGTTAATGTACAAAAGACATTACTTGATCAGATGATGTGGAATTAAATAAGTACAGTATACTCTACTGAGGTTATTTTAGGGTATATCTGTTTAGCCTGCTGGGTTTTTTATTACAGATTGTGATGTACTGTGAGGACACCCTCAGTGTATCTTTATTAGTCATTATTTATTTATTTACTTCTTTATGCAGCCTATAAGTACACTCAGTGCAGAAATAACAGTGCCTTATAGCTTTCTGCTATAGAGCATTATTTTTTAGCATAAGACACTGTCCTGAAATCACCTAACAGCATCCGATTACTGTTAAATACGTTTTCAACAACACATCTTAAGGAACTCCTGCAGGTTACTTTAATCTGTAAGGAACAGCTGTGACAGGTCAGCAAATTACCGATAATATTTCCTGGATGAAAAGGTTTTAGATGGAAAGCATGTGCTCCTACGAAACCATGAATAAAGCTCATGTCTTGATTCCCACATTCCTTTGAGTTTATTTACACAGATGTGCCTGTAGACACAGAATTAGGAAATCTGCAGGTAGTGCTTCTTCCACAAGCGCTGGCACCTTCACTGCTGCTGTTGGCAGGACAGACTTCAGGCAGACAAAATGACTCTGTCCAGTCAGTGTGAACTCGACCTGAATGCTACATCCTGTGAAATCCCAGTTGTCCAAAACGACAAGGACAAAGCAATAAACCACTGTAACTGTTGTAAAAGAAGCTAAATCACAGAACATTGTTGCTCTGCAAGTGCCACCCGCTGCTTTGAAAAGGTACTGCAGACATTTTAAATGACAATATTTATTTAGTAGTATATTTAAAAAATCCAGGCTTTCTACCCTGGAAAAAGAAAATCCTTGGCATAAGACTAAAAGCAAAGCGACACAGGATGATACCTTTGCTAGGTGACAGCTAATGACTGTGGACCAGTCCTACAGCCTAGGTGTACTGGCACAGCACTGCTGACTTCAGGGGGATCCATGCCAATTTATAACAGCTGAGATACGGCTCAGTGGTTTTAAGTTTTGAGAAATGCTATTCATTGTCAAGGTTTTGATATATTTTGCTAGTGACATGTTCGCAGTGCACAAACCCCACCAAGCCCTGCATAAAGCAATAGTTTTCAACTTGAATTTGACAGAGAGTTGTATGCTATCAACAGGTAAAAACTGTGGTGATGTAGTGTATAATTTTTGTATCAGACCACTGCAGAGTTGGCAGAAGAGACAAGCGTTGGTGAGTGTTCTGCAACACAAGGTGAGACAAGGTCATAAGTAAATAATGAGATATAAATATCCAAAATGTTTGGTTGACAATGGAAAAAAAAGTGCATGCAATGTATTTTTCTAACACAATTTCTTAAGTGTTGTATGAAAATTAGGAATTTTAGCTTAGTGCTGATGATAGCAATCTTTTATAGGCAACTGCAGGACCATATGGGAATAGTCTTCTGTACCATGCCGGAAATTCCAAGCAAGGAAAAAAAAATCATCCAAAGCTTCTGTTTCAGTTTGGAATTTGTTGGATGCCAATTGATGGTTTATGTAGACTTGCAGAATGAACAGATTGTTAGGTATTATATTGTTATTTAAACAAGTACAGCTTCTATGGAAAATATGAAGAGTCAGTACAACAAGCAATATATCAGACTGATTTTTAAGAAACAGCGAGGAAATATTTCGGCAGAATCTGTTCAAAGCTTAAGCATTCCGTTAAACATAGGATATTTTTGGCCCACAAGTGCTTGCTGTGTAGCCTCTCAAATGCAAATATTATTATTTGTTCAACAACATTCTGCCTATGCATCTTTGGCTTGAAGAGATCGGACTCTATCAAAATGAATGTGACAAAAATATGAAGAGTGATGGAAGGCCAGACTGCAAGTTGTTGGTAGGTACCTAACAAAATGTTCAAAAGAATTTAAGCAGGTTAAGTGACTAAATCCTATAGAAATCAGTGGGGAATTTCTTAAGCTCTTCTGAAAACTTTGCTTAACGCCTACAGTATCATAAAGGATGCAATTACAAGGGACCTCTTGAGATCACCTAATCCATTTCCCTCTCTCAAAGTAGAGCTATTTTCATTCTGACTTCGAAAATCTGGCCCTTGGCGAGGTTGTCCAATGTAGGAAACAGGCTCGCTAAACAGTCAAGAAAGTGTTCTAGCATTAGATAAGTGCCACAAGGAGTCAAAGGCTGTCCCTTTTGATCAGATGTCTAGAATGAGAAGTGGGTGTAATTTCCTTAACTCTTGGGAGTCGTTGACCTGAAATAGCCTTAATTCCTTTTGTAGCCCTTGATTGCTGCCTGTCTCTTACGGAAAGCCACGTTCTTCTAATTAGCTGACTACTGGTCTGGAAAATCTACATGTCCTTTCACAACCAAGAACCTTTTTCAATTAAGTCTGAGAATGTGGACAAGGCTAATATTAGCATACTCATAAAACCCCCAAAGACTTAAAGGGGATGATAACAGTCCATCTTAGACACATAGGGGAGCAGCTCCAGGGAGGGAGAAGAATCCCTCTCTTTTATGTCTTGTCATACTATGGTTGGGTTTTTCCCTTTGGCATATCTGAGTTTTTTACTTTCAGCGGTTTAACAGGTAGGTTTTTCATAGAATATAGAATGGTTTGGGTTGCAAGGGACCTTTAAAGGTCATCTAGTCCAGCCCCCCTGCAATGAGCAGGGACATCTTCAACTAGATCAGGTTGCTCAAAGCCCTGTCCAACCTGACCTTGAATGTTTCCAGGGATGGAGCATCTACCACCTCTCTGGGCAATCTGTTCCACTGTTTCACCACCCTCATTGTAAAAAAATTCTTCCTTATATCTAGTCTGAATCTATCCCCCTTCAGTGTAAAACCATTACCCCTTGTTCTATCTCAACAGGCCCTACTAAAAAGTCTGTCCCCATCTTTCTTGTAACCCCTCTTTAAGTATTGAAAGGCTGCAATAAGGTCTCCCTGGAATCTTCTCTTCTCCAGGCTAAACAACCCCAACTCTCTCAGCCTGTCCTCACAGGAGAGGTGGTCCATCCCTCTGATCATTTTGGCAAGTGCAACCTTGGATAGGTCTGTTTTCTTTTGTTTTCTGTCTTTACTCGATGTAGGAGCCAGGGAGACCTTGGGAAAAGCTAGTAAAGAGGGCTAGGTAGATTACTCATGGCAGCCAACAGCAGGGTGGAAGTGAGGACTCCTGGCCAAGCCGATGTGGGGTTGTAACACATTCTGCTGGGTGCACAGTGATGGAGGAGAAGCTCCACTCCACACCTTGAGTTGGGGATCTTGAGGCTCTACAGAAGAAGGGACTGCCAGGCTGGGCTGGACTGGGAATGGAAGAAGACTGATATGGACTGGGAGTTTCAAGTGGGAGGTAACTTGGGCAGGGGGAACAAGGAAGAACATTACTCCTGGCTGTACAAGCACGTGCATGTAATTCCCTTCACTAGAACAAAGAGATCACAACTGTATTTAATCAGTTCTTGTGAATGAGTCCTGTGAGTGGGTGAGGGAGACTGAAGGGCTTGGAGGAGATCTGGATTCCTCAGTAGGAGCAGGGAAAGGGAGAGTACAAGGCTCAAATAGAAGGGCTTTCCTGTTACTCAGCCCCTCTTTGCCTCTCCCTTCACTCCACACTAATGCACGCTCTTTTCTGTTAAAATACAACAGCCTTAAAAATTTTGCCATGTCTGTATTTTGTTTGATTGAAGAAACAGGAGGAGTATGATCAGCCCCTTGTGTTTTAATGCATCTTCACAGCCTTTGTATCAAACTCTTGAAATTTTTTAGTGCAAAACTGATGAAGTAGAAAGCTAATGCTAGAAAGAATTATGGCACTTTTTGAAAATGGCCAAGTATCCAGTTCCCAGCTTCCTTTCTCTCAGAATGTAATTGAAAATTGGTCTTTTCCAGGTAGAATTTTGAACATACTATGTAGAGGCAAGAGTGACAAAGCAATTCAAAATCATCAGAAGCCAGAGACAGACCATAACAAGAACAGAGTCTTGTTACTATTGCAGTTCTGTCTTCTCTGCTCTGAAGGCAAACATGGTCAGAAAACTTAAATATTACCAGCTGAAATGTGTATGTGCTAGAACACTTAATGAGAAAGTGTCTTTTTCTATAAATTGATTATTTAGACACAGGGACGTAGGGACATTGTTACATATCCACTTTATCTGAAAATAAACAATCTTTAAAAAATGCAACATAGGCAAAGAGGTGTCCTGATTAATTTTCAGAAAACCTGAAGTACATCACTGCATTTACATATATTAACTTCATTAGAAAGATCTGATGAGAACAGACGTGGGACAAAAATAATCTTTGAAAATCAAGACTGTAATTAGCAAGAAAATGCTGGATCCATAAGCCATTCTCATTCCAGCAGGCAGATTGTTTTAATGACTTTTCTGAATGTTATAGCTAGATAGATTTTGGCAATATCCTGTGAATGACATAAATAGGTAAGACCGACGCACTTGGCTGTGTTAATTAACAAGTGGTACATGGAAACTGAAATTGTAGGACAGAGTTCTACTCAGATACTCAGTAAAGGGAGATTAAGATAAAGTTTGAATGATTTTTGTTGATACTTATGCACAAAGTTCTGCAAGAATTACTTCAGAAAAAATGCAGTATTTATTAGTGTTTAAAAATAAATAATCTTTTCTACCTGGAATTCATGTGCAATTATACTTTGTTAGTTTCTGCTATATTCAAAATTAATGTGATAAAATTTTTCTTTCAAATTATTTAGAGAAAAGAATAATCAGGAACACAACAGAATGCTATTGTACTTTTTATGCCAAAATTCTGCTTTGCACAATAGAATGCACAAAATAAAGTTCAGAAGAGGCTGATTGATTAACTTCGGACATAAGTTTATTACAATAAGAAGTAGAAATTCTGGAAATGATGATTTATGAATAAATATTCTACCCTTGGGTCTTTTCTAAGAAGGAAAAAAATATAAATAAAGTTTATGAGTATGTCTTCATGCCTGATGATTTTCTGAAAGATATCTTGGGACGCCCTGTCTTCAATACTAAAAGCTATGCCTTAGAAAAGCTGAAAGACTATTTCAGCTTTTACAATTACAAATACTTTCTGCAAGGAAAAGTCCTTTCAGAACACTCTCAGAATATACGTAGTTCTTTTCGCAAGAAACAGAATAGTTAGTGAAAGAAGCTGAGCACAGATCAGAAAAAGACGTCGGAACAAACTGCCAGATTAAAAACCAACATCTTATCAAGAATAGGTGGTATGTCTCAGCAGCTCACAAACGGAGTATCTATGATGTTATCCAAACATGTCTTAAAAGTTGGGGCAATCTTGTGTGTTGAATTTGTGTGTGAAACTGTAAACAGATAAAATCATAAACTTTCCTTGAGGTGTTGAGAGATAATGATTTCTACATAAACCAAAGGGTGTTGATCTCCAAGGAAGTACTGAGGCCCTTCCAGGATGAGGCTTATAATTGGGTTGACGCTTGTGTTCCATCCCATCTAACTTTAATGGGTATCAGCAGACCATATCTGGGAATGAAGGCAAATAGCCTAAAAAAAGCAGGTGCAAAGGTCAGCAGCCCACCTGCAAGGCGCAACACAGGTCATCATGAACGTACCACCTCGGTGCTCCGAATCCCCAAAGAAGGCAGAATCCTGCGCAAGGTCTGCTGCTTAATATTCATAGTCCTCCATGGTAATGGCTCTAGCTACCTCCAAGATCAGCTCTCACTTTCTGACCATTACCTCCTGTCATACAGGTACATTCTGCTGTAAGTAGGAAATCAATATGAGAGGCATATGGTGTGGGAGGTTGAGCTTTCACAGGAGCTAGACCTTAATGATGGAACTTGCTCCCACAGGAAAAAGGAATGGCTACTAACTTCACTGCTTGCAGAGCTAAAAACAAAACTCATACATGTGAAAGGAAACAGAAAGGAAACAGGATGATAAAGTGGACAGAAAAGAGAATATACGTTTGCTACTATCCAATTAATCATACAAATGCAGAAATAAGGGAGCTGGCTTGTTTATATTCCTTCAATTAAATGGAAGATGCTCAAAGTCTGAACTATAAAATACATGGATATACTAAATGCTCTTTTGCTTTGTTTTGTAATTCACTCCTGCTGTGCCACTGCTGTAAACATGCACATGGGTATCTGTACTTATTGAGCCATAGGCATTTTTAAAGTTCATCTCATGAGCCTGTCAGTTTTGAACTTTAATTTAACAGCAATGTGCTGTGCTGTGTGGCCAAAGATAAGGAACCAGTTCAGGAGTGTCCTCCTCACAACAGCTTTCTGCAGGGCTTGCTAAAAGTTGTATGTCTCTTAGGAAAGCACTCTGAGGTGTTTCTGTGTTCCTCTGATTTTAGTCTTGAAGTTAAGAAACCAAGGCCAATGCTCTACAGCCAACTCAGCTGTGTTTTACTGGACACCTGATTTGTTGGAAATCTTACAGCTTGTTTAGTTCTTTGTTCCCTGAAACTTGCTGTGACCATCCCTGAGGCTCTTGTGAGAGCCATCACAATGAGACGTCCTTATTTTCTGCCAACTTCCTTTCTTCTCATCCACCCACTCACACAAAAATTGTATGTTTCCATATTTCATTCAGTTCTCCTGTCCAAGAATTTACTGAAATACTGGTTAGCTAAGGAAATTCCCAGCATACTGTGAATAATTTTCATACAAATGTGGAAGTATAAAAGAACACTTCCCTCTCTGTCTCTAAAATTCCTCTTCTCCCACATCTACGATGTTCATTTAATACCATAATTCCCTCTTTTAATTTTTTAACCCTTTCCTCAGATACTTTTTCTTTGATTTTGTAATGGCACTGTCTCCTTATACTTGCACTTTTTCTGAGCATTCTTCCTTCTTTCACCAGGAAGTATATTCATGGTACTTTCTACTACAACAGGGGTATCCTCACCAACCTCGACAGTCCTGGTTTCTCTAATTAGACCCAGAGCTCGGGCCTGCAGACCACATCAGGACAGACTAGCTCAGCAAGCAGTGGAGGAGGTCTGTGGCAAGATCAATAGGTTTAAGAAAATTTGCTCAGCAGGACCTCAAGCAGAGAGCAAAAAATGACCATCCTGCATTTCTGGCAGTGTTAAGTTCAGAGAACCCCAGAGAATCCCAGTTTTACACACGAAGTTACAGATAATCATAAACAACTCAACCAAAGCATCATGCTAAGCTGCCTATCAAGCATCCGTAACTGAGATAGATAACCCAGGCATTGCTGGCATTAGATGTAGAAGAATGAACACGGCACAGTCTGTCTTCACACACGCACTCAGACCCTACACACTGAGAGAGAACTCTTAGGGAATGTACAAAAGGTAAAGGGCATTTAGGTATCTAAAAGTAATTTTTTATATTAGCGTTTGGTTAGTTTATTACTTTGATAATAGTTTAGAAATTTGGAAGAGTTAGAAAAACATCTGGAACTCACAGACTTGACTAGAAAAAAGGAGTATAGCAGAGAAATTTGTTTTCCAAAGCTGTTCTTTTGATTTGGCATAGATGAAAATAATTTCAAACCAACTGTTGTCATGGTTATGGTAATATATACGAATAAATAATTTTTTCAATTATTTTGAGAAGGTAAAATACCTTAAAAAAAGAAAGAATGCAATGAAAATCTATTTGCCTTTTACAACTTAAAACATCTTTTCAAGCAAGTGGGTAGTTATAATATTGAAAAGACTTACTAAACCCATTATATAAGAGAACAAAAACTGATTTGCTTTATTAATCATCACAAATTATGGGTCAGATATAGATTGATTTTGAACACAAAAACACCACCATATATATATAGTGGCAGATTTTTAGAGAAAGAAAAAAAGAATGTTGCTGAAGTGGAAATAAGGGAATGTATGTATTAAGTACTTCCGCAGGTGTGGAAGGCAGAAATACTGATATAAGTCCAGGAGAAACTGGAGGAACTAGCCACAGTTCAGGCACCACAAAGGAAGGACAGAGTCAAATCTGCCAGCAGAATCTCGCCTTTTGATTCCACCCTATTTTTTTCATCAACTACAATGCAAAAAAGATGTGAAAAGTTTCTGAAGCCATCACACTGCTATCATGAGCAGTGGGATGCATCCTACTAGGCACTGGGATTAGTAAAATGTTTGGTCAGGTTTCTTTTTGTACAAAGAAAAGTAAAGTATGTATGTAAGGTTTATATTTAAGTGCAACCAGTCGTTCCAAGCATGTTTTAAGGATAAGATATTTTTAAGAAGATTTGTTCATACAAAAGTGAGGTTGCCTTGGCAACTGTAACTATAGAAAGCCAGAGTAATTACTTTCACAACATCCTTCCTAGTGCTTTCTCCCTCTTAACAGGAATGTGTAAATGCCTTGTTTTAAGCTACATTTATCAGAAATATTACTCATCATTGATTCTACCCTTGAGGCGTGGGAATCCAAAAGTATGTGCTTAAAGCAGGTTGAATAGTGCAAAACCAATTTGCAAACACTTATTTCAATTAAAAAATGAAAGTCAGATCATGCATATTTGCTCTTGGAGGGAAGTGAAAATTCGAAAAGAATGCAGGATTCTGTTTTCATATTGCAAGATCTCATTGAATAAACTGTGCCATGTATTCATCTACCTTCAAACACAATAACGATTCACTTTTGTGAACAGCAGGCAGAAGGAATTAAGATTGCAATTTAATATACCTAAACTATATTCATGTAAACAGATCTACTGAATCATTGCACAGCTGTGCATTGCACACTGTGGACTTATCTGTGTGGCTGGGACAAGTTTAAGGTCTCTGTTCATCTCTTCATTACATGGTAGAAATGTACTCTGATTTCCCTGGCACAGTGAGATCCATCATTAGTGATATTTGGCATAGTTCTGCTGACCCCTAGGCTTGTCATTTAATAACTTATCCAATTTTTCTGCTGTGCTTGTTAGAGTAGATGATGTCCATTTAGGCTTGATTCTTTCCTATGGCCTTCCTTGTCTGATAAATAATATTTTACCACAGACCTCCCTCTGAGGCCATGCTGTTTAGCTTTGGCTTACTGATGCCATAGAATACATCGGCCACTGGAATGGGTTCTTGCACTGAAACAGGGATGGAAATTAACAGTAGTTTGCAAATTGTCTCTTTTCATTCATTATCAGAAGAGTATTGTTTTCCTCGACTCTGCTTCCTGCTTGTATGAATGCTGTCCTGAGTTATAGCTGCAAACCACGTACTAGGAAAGCCAAGAGTTATACTGTGTAACTACAATACATACCCTCTTTCTTTTCCTTGTCTGTGATTCCCTAACTTAAAATGTATTTACAACCCCCCAACGTTAATATTCAAACAGGATTCGAGCACCCTGTTATGAATACTGAAAGGACTTGTCTTTCGTCTGTTAAAATGTCACTAATAAGTTACACAATACTACAAGTGATCAAGAAGTCGTATCGGTGTAGATGCCACCAGAAATCTGGGAAACCAGTATCTTCCATGATGCACATGAAGATTTTTTCTGCCCCTGTAGTTTTGCAAGGTACCAGAAGTCACACACATTTACTTATGCTGCATCATCATCATCATCATCATTCCAAGCAGTCCTGATATTTTTCAAATCCAACCATCCATGTCAGTTCGGCTGGGAGACCAGCAGCATTTAGCACAATGAGTATCAAATATATGTGTTCAGCATCTGTTTCCTAGTGATTCCCAGGCCTACAGAGAGGTTAATGTCCTCTAAATAATTAGAATAATTCTTAAATTTTTACTCATCTCCAGTGATTACACAGAGACCTTGCTTCAGTGAAGTGCGTTTTCAATGTTGTAACAGTATCAAGGCACTCAAAAATCCAATGTGATATTCACAAACTTTAATTTTCTACTAGCTTCTCAGTGATTAACAGCAAGACTACTTAAAAAAATAGCTTCATAAGATGGATGCATTGAACAAAATTATGTATCAAATCCTCAATTTTGAAGTCAAAGGAGATAAGAAAATTTAAACCAAATGAGGATCTGCTGTGATGTCTGGTTTAGGCTGAATTAAAGATAGCCTTTTAGCCTGCATTCAGTCATCCTAGCTTGTGATCGCTTTTATCTAGTTTGACAAACTGAATAATCTGAGGTCTTTCCTCACAATGCTCAAGGAAAGACGTATACTGCCCTATACTCTTGATTTACCTTTTGATCAATATATTTGTTTTCTTCAATTGCCGATCTTTTAGAGTGGTCACATGAGGAAGAAGATGCTGAAGGAAGTCTTCGCAGCAAACAGCTGGTATCTTGTTGCTGGCGATCAATGAACTGCTTCATAAAACTTTCCCTTGTGAACAAATAGAAGATATTGATGGATTAAAACCCCAGGAAGAGTTAATATTTGGTTTTCTTTATGACATTAGTGCTAAGATGGATAAAGTCCAAAAAAAAGTTGTACTGGGCTATAGATGTATAAATGGACAGAGTGCTGAAACAACTGATAAAACTTAAATTCATTTATTAAAGAATCCATAACTGAATTGAGAGGTGGGTGACTTGCATGTAGTTTTGAAGAAAATAATTTTATTCCTTTTAATATTTATTTATTTACCATTTAAAGTGTTAAATATTTGAAGTGCCTTTTGCAGTTTTCAGCTCTTTTGAGCTCATTAAACAGCGAGTTGTTACTTCAATGTAAATCAAACGCTGATAGAATCCAAAGGAAACATGCTCTCTGCAAGAAATTCTTTCCTGAAGATTTCAAACATCTGTTCATGTAACTGTTTTGAATGCCAATATTAAGGCGCTTCAGCAATTCTGTGCCTCACATATGCCATGTTTAAGATGTAGAAGCATTTCTGTTTACAACAAATGTACATTTATCTTGCTGTATTTTAAGTTTAGTAAAGTTGCCCTATTTTCAGTGTAAATCAACTATGTCAAAACCAGTTTTTATCTGGAGAGAGAGTTCTACATAGTACAATAGCTTCAGATTTAAAGATACAATTTGCTAGTGATGGTTTGAAGTCTGTTTCAGCAGTTACCATGATCATGTATTAGTCTAGAGTATGCTGGGAATAACACAGCTAGAAAGAATAACCAAAACAAAATAAGACTAGGAGAAGAATGCCCTCAATATATAACCAAACAGTATTTTGATACTAAAAGCAAAACACCTATGACTGCTTCCTTGAGGTTTGGAAGGTTGTTTTTCCTGACCCTTTTGACCAGCATTATTCCTTTCATCCAGCTAAGATGATACAAACAGGTCAAACCAGTTGCCTTAGCTTCCTTGTGAGTTTAATCAAAAGAAATGTAGCCTCAGGAGACCCAGAACAATGACAGCCATCCTTCACACCATGTGCTTGGTGGGGATACTGGAATGGGCATGGCCTGAGGACCTGTTTGGCCAGCCTGTGCTGTTTCAGCGGTCTTAGCAGCCTGTATGTACTAGAGCAGGCCTTGGACTTCTGTAAGCCTTTTTTGGGACCATGCCAAGAATAATTGTAGTGTAATTGATGATCTAGTAGCCAACTGAGGGTCTGATCCTTTAAGGTGAGTTTTACAGGAAAGGGGTAACTATGCAAATACAAAGAGGGGACAAGGTCATCACAGAGTAACTGGTATTGGATGGCCTGTGTTATCCCCTCTAATGATTTGCTGCCAGTTGACCTTATCTTTAAAAAGCCACATGAGAATTGATTGGACTGCTAGTTGTCTATGTCAGCCAAGAATCTAAAATCCAAATGGGAGTGGAGAAACAACACCACACTTTTCTATCATATTGTACTTGTGTTGGTTCCGGTCAATCTAGTTGCTTTCATGATTATGTTATAAGGAGTGCTACGACTATTTTTTTTTTCCAAAAGTAAAAATGAGGTAAAACCAAAATGTCATATCCTTTCAATGCCAATGTTAATTCTGTTTCATTTATGATTTTCTGAACTATCTATCTGCCTAATCCACAAGCAAAACAGTTAAATATTTTGGGTGCTATGTGGCACCAGACAAGTTTACAGCGTACTAGCAAAGGAAATATTTCAATACCTTATTTTTGGAACTGTGAAATCTGAAGGAAGCTTGGAGATTTTCACCATTTGTGGCCTGTTTGGAAATTTTTCAAAGATGCGTAGACGCAATGGAAGCTTCTCCTTTGTATCTGCATTTGCTTCACTTTGCTTTAGCTGAAAACAAGGAAATGAAGAAAATGACAGAAAGGGAAATTTTGCTTTGTAATATCCCAGCCTTGTTTTTCAGAATCCAAATAATAACGGCAATCATTTAAAGAAACAGAAGATGGCAGCAAAGAACTACAGAGGGTAAATTTGACACACGAGTTTATTGGTCTGCTTGTGCTAGAAGCTGACAAATACCTAACAATACTATGTCTTTAACTAAAAGTCATAAAATGGGAGGATTGCTAATAATTTTAATTTTAAAATACGAAGCATATTAGTGTCCTATTCAATACGCTTATTTCTATGTTTTCTTCACAGATCCCTAACACTTTATCAAGCAAATAAACACCCATGATCTTTTCTTATTAGGCACATCTTTCTGTATATGCTGACAGCTCTTCGATATTCAAATAGAATATAGCATTTTAAAAGGGAGCAATTTTAAAGGAATCCAGCTCTCAGAACATGAAAATAACAGGAAAATTACATTTAGATGAGTATTATAAGTAATAACAAAAGACTCAAAAGAATCCACCTACATCAGCAATTCTGATACTGAGCTGCAGCAAATCACATAACGAATGTTGCATTTATAAGTATTCACAAACAGTTATTCCATGGAATATCACACATCTAAGTACAAAAAAGGCAGATACATCTATCTATGTGGACAGATGATGGCTAAATCTAATGATATAAGATAAAAAAATATATGATATGGAGATAGGATTCCTGAATTCTGATTACCTTATGTAGCAATTCTGTTGCGTCACTGCAACAAAATACCAAGTCAAAAAGAATCAGTGAAATTCATTTTTATATTTATTTTAAATGGTATGTGTACTGCATACTATTTCAATAAGCATACATCTAACTGAGATTATTTCAGTTCTCCTTCTCCTACCTGCTTGTGAGCACAGGCTTAGAAGCTTACATTTTAAAACAGATTTTCACCATCAGCACCTGCAGGGAATACTGCTGACAGACACCAGCTATAGATTTTTATCAGGGGCAACTGCCCAGGAAGTCAGTGTTTTAACTATCATTTGCACTGCCTAGTGAAATGCATGCTCCCACAGCATGCTATAGAAGAACAACTGCTCTGCTGCACTATCATGCTATCAGCAACATCACCACTTCCATAGGACAGCTTAAACTGAAAATCAATTCATATTCGGTTGGATATAAGTTGTCATGTGGACTGAAAACTGTTCGAAGAGCTACAAAGACTAATGATTAATAGTAAAGCACTGAGTCAGAATAGAAGGGGAATACTGCATAAATCTGTATTATGTCCAGTCCTATTTAATTGCTTTATTAATGATCCTTAAAAGGAAGAAATGATGACATTAATGAAATTCACTTGATATTAAAATGTGAAGAGTTGCAAATACTTCGCTGGACAAGGAAAAGGACAGATTTAGAAATAGGGGCAGGAAATAACAGACTGAAAAAAATTCTAGAGCAAGAATAAGAGCAGAAACTAAACAAGAACTTGTACTTCAATACAGCATCAAACGGCCAATTTGGGCACCAATTATATTACCAGCCAAAGGCTATGCTCACAACCAATCTCTGTTGGTTAGACATTATATAGGTTTAGAAAATGGTACAGAAGTCCACAGTTCCTCTCTGTGCTGCTTTGAAGAGACCACACCTGGGTATGCATTCATTTCTAAATACCTTTTTACCAGTCTCACACTGACAAGCCAAAATAGTACAGAAGAGAGCCATGAAAACCAGGGGAGAGCTACATAAACCAACTGGGGCAAGGGAGAAAAAAGGAGAGAAAGACTAAAGCGGTCCAGTATTTATACTACATCTACCATAACTGATAATAAACTAAGAGGAGGGGAGATGATGTAAATTTATGTAAGAAATACTTGAAAACAAATTATTTCAAGAATATAATAGAGTACTCCATATATAGGAATGAGAGGATGAAATTAAGAAAGGGAATTTCTAGGATGAGAATAAAGATTACTATCCTTACAGGGAAATCTCTGAGTGTTCAGAGAGGTCTCTGGGGGGAAGTGCCTCATCATTTCAAATTCAGACTAGACAGAACCCTTGAAACGCCAGAGTACTGCAGAAATTGCTCACTGACATGGAAATGAATTGGATAATCTAACAGGGCTTTTCTGCAACATTGTACTGTTGACAAGCTTTGGGAAGGGGTAATTTTTAGAGGAAAAAAAAGGTTTCCAGTTTCTGCCATTTGCTTTTTAATAAGAAATCATTGCATAAATATGCAGATTTTGGCATGGACGATGTCTCTTACAGCTATGAACTCCTGTTCGCAGAAGTCAGTGTATACAGAATAGAGAGCATATGAGAGATTGCAATGTTTTCTGAAGTCTCAGTGAAGAACAGATCAGAGAGAGCTTGGAAGCAGGAAACTGTATAGTTCAAAAGGTAAGCAAGGGGACAGCAATATCCCCTGTCTAAACAGGAGAATGATTCAAGATAGGCTTGAAAATAACCTAAAGTCAAAGCAGTTCTATAGAGTATCTCCAATTACTCATGCTGTGATAATATTACATATTGGGGAGCGTGAAGCATTTAGCTTCACCGAGTCCAGCTCTACACACTTAGGGTGTAATTGTTGCTCCACACGACATACATCCTATTTTGCATTGCTGCTTAAAACCTTTACATTTCAACTTTATTTAACGCATAACAAACACATATTTTTAAAGGTACAGGATTATGATGAAATGTGGCAATGACTGTGCACAGTGTTTCAGGTAACAGCTAAACCCAAAATAAAGTATCAGGACATTTTCTCTATGGTTTTCATTTTTTATTTATTATTATTACTATTGGCAAGAAAATGCACACTGGCCTGATCTGCTCTGCATAGCCCTCAATCTCCAGCCCCAAAGAGCCTACTGGGAGCAGTTCACCAACATTTTGTCAGCCTGGCCTGGCTAAATTCTCTTGTGGCTGCCAGAACGGTAAAAAACGTTTACGGCTGTAAAGCCATAGAAGGAATTTATGTCTATTTCCACTATTTCCATGGTGCTTGAGTTTACAGGGGCAGATTTAATGGCACAATACATAGAGTACAACTGTCTGCTCTGAACCTAGATCAAAAGAACTTATCCAAATAGTACATAAATGGTGAGGAGTGGCAGAGAGGAAATCTTAATTTGGGATTCCAATGGTAGCTTGAATAATACGTTCAGATACAGGTCCCTGAAATCCAAGCTCTCCCTGATCTGTTCACATAATTGTCTTAGATCAAAAAAGACAGCTGTGAGAAAGGCAGACTTATTGGTGAAGAGAGCATACTTGTGTTTTTTTTCTCCCAGAAAGGCATTATGGCCACGTCTCCATTTGGTTCAGAGCAGTTTGAAGTGAATCCCCCAATCATCAGCACTTGCTGTTTGCTGGTTTAGTTTATGAGCTGTGTCGGTAAGCAAAGCACATTCTTCTTGGAGGAAACAAAACCGCAAGCTCCACCTTAGTTACACACAAATGCACTCCAGGCACTGAGACTGACTCAAAGATCACAACCAATGACTGGTCCTTAAGGTGGCTTCAAACCCCATGTGTGATGGGGCACGTAGTCCAATGTGAGACTGAATCTCTTCTGAAGCAAAACCCTCTGAACTGCATACACTGTAAATACGGCGGCAGCAGCAACTGCTTCATTGTACTGATTCTCTCCCATGGTGCAGCCCAGGTGTTACGTAGTATGATCTCATCCATACTACTTAATGCAGCTTCAGCTGTAAATTTATTTGTGACTTCAAGGCTTCCTTACAAAAAGGTGATTGCTAAAACCAGTTTTAGTGTAATTAAGATCTGGGCCCTTAAAATTGAAGAGAACCTGTAAGTGGTTGTCCTAAATACACACAGTAGCATGAATGGTGGTGAAAGTGGAAGACTGGGGATAGAGGCAGGGGCAATAAAAGAGACAGCAGGTAATGACTAGTGAGAAAAAGGGGCAGGGTTATCTTTCTAACACAGATGCACCCTGGCTGTGGTCAGGCAGTTGCGCTGGGATGGTCAGAAAAGCAATCACTGCCCCGCTGGAGACAGCAGCCTTCCCAGCAGGAAGCTGGCATCTCCCACGTAACCACACTGGTCCCACTAGGCCAAGAGAGCCACACCACGAGACTATTCACAAACAATCCTACCTCTGCCAGCTACTAAAGCTTTCTCATCTGTGTTTCAGAAATGAAAGTGTTGACATTTAAAAATAAAAAAAAATGCTATATTACAGTACTTGAGCCACACAGTATACACAGTGTTATGTAGAACCTGAAGAGGAGAGTAAGGCAATAAATGGTGGTTCTTAATTTTTTTATCTTAAAACATTGTAGTCCTATAGTCACCCAGATATTAATCACTGCAAGTGTGGTCAGGGTGAAAGTAGTGAGTTCTTTTAAAGTGCATACTGCAACTTCTTTGACAGCAGTGACTGGAGTTGCTGAAAACGCATTAAAGCATTGGAGTGAGACAAGCAGCAGGACCTGATTAGGAGAGCCGCGTTCCCACAGTCTCTCCCTATGTTCAACAGAAGAGACATGCCACAGTGCACTTCAGATCTTCAGGTGAATGCAGGGCAGTGTCACGCCTGCCCTCCAGCCTACACCCTCTTCTGCAGAAGCAGGATGTGAGAAGTGTCTGCACGGGCAGAGGTCTCATTACGGACTCAGGTGAGAGCTGACATCCTGGAACGCCGAAGTGCTCCAGGGTCTGGTAATATGAACAAGATCACTTGAACAGTTCAAAGGGCTAACTAAGGTGAGTATCTCTTAATATCACCAATTTGCATTTAGAGACAGAAACATCCTCAAAAGTAATGGTCTTGGCAAAGCAAACCGAACGCTCAAATTTAACACAGTCATTGACTTCCTAAGACGTTGACACTTTGGTGAGAACACGCCAAAGGAGAAACAGAGTTAACCATAGCCAAAGGGATAAGACCTACCCTTCCTAACTTTTTGTTTTGTTCTCTATTCATTTAATTCTGATCATGGAAGAAGAGCCAGTAATGTGCAAAACTTAAAGAGTGAAAGATGCAGTTCTCATACGGTCTGTGAGGCAAGTGTATGTGAAATTCACTTAAACGCCCTGTAAATATTTCAATGAAATTAAATGATTATGAAAAATTTACTGCAATGCTCTCTTTCATTTTAGTTGAGTTTTCATAACAGGCTGAGATCAATCATGTTCAAAAATTAAAAGCTTTGCTACTGATGTACACACAGTTTACTTAGGAACTGGCCAGCTGCCCAGAATAATTTCACGGTGACTGAAAAGTTCAAACCTTTTGAGAAAGTTCAGGGAGTCTCACTACAGGATAGTTTTAAATTAATATTGTTTGGTACATTATAGTGCACTGCTATATATCAACATTTTTCACTGCAAATCTCCTTTAGGGGCTGTATTTGAAGAATAAAGTGACTATACAATATCTGTGTTTTACTCTTAGCAGGATATGCTATGTGCTCCAACACCAAACACTTTGAGCATGAAAGTACATGGGGATGAAAGACATTACAAACTGATACCAGCACCCATCCAACAGTTTTCCAGAATTTTTTACTTAACCAAATTCTCAGATTTACCATCACCTTTAGCTTGTCACAAGGAGCTTTGAATGAAATCCAAGTAATTAGCATTAAAAGACATGTAAATTACACAACTAAAAATCAGAAAAGCAGATTAAATGAGCCACTTTTTCCCTTTCTGTTATTATTCTGAAATCGTATAGACCTGGTAAATTTTTGGACATGAATGAGCTATACCAGAAGAAGATATGCGTATGGGTAAGCTTTTGCAGCCCACACTCAGCTTTGGCATCAATTTGTATCAACATTTTTGTACTTGCATTTGATTTAAATTTCAACACAAATCAGCTGTTCAGATACTATTATTTACACCTGCTATTCCATTAACAATGAAGAAAAAACTCAATTTTGTCTGAGCAAACCGCACCATGAATAAAGGAAGGCAAAAACCAATCTGGAAATTAAGGTAAAAAAAATTGACAAAATGAATTTGGGTAAAAGTAACACTTGCAGTGTTAAAAAGCAGTATTTATGATGTGTAGATCTTATTAGTATGTCTGTAGCGCTATATAAAAGACTGCCAAGGGCCTAACCCCTTGTGTAAGGTCAGATGGTAACCGCTGACTTCAACCATAGTTCACAATATTTGGCTCTTGGTTCCTCTAGGCCCTGTGACATAATTACAACAGTTATTTTTCTACAGGTTTTCCAATTCTTCAAGGCATCTGAAACAACATAAGAGCTTTTATGTGCAATTCCCCTGAGCAGCACTTCTGTAGGATGACATTTGGGTTGCGTATTGCCTACTTTGAGAGGGAGAAGAGCTTGTGAGTTTGGCTGAAGGCGGGATAGCATTACAGGACTGTGTGGCTTAGAGTCCAACCTGGTGAGGCCTTGTCCATGCTTTCTTTGAAAGCAGTCCCTCAATTAAAATATTCCCTGAACTACACCAAAGTATTGTCTGGGAGAAAATAGCCGGAGCTACAGGAGAGAGCCAGCAGTGATAGAAGAGTTAAGCGGCGTGCACAGACAAGGGGTTAACACTTGAGCTTGCTCTCTTGTCCTCTTTTAGTTAACTGCCTAGATGTACCAGTTACAAATTTTGCCCTTTGGGCTCACCTAAACAAATGCGGACATTGCAAGCAATAAAAAATTCTCCCATGTAGGGACTGTAAAACAGAACCTAAATTGATTTTAACCACATTCTGCGCTGCCTTGGGGAATTTTCAGTGAAATGTACCAAAAAATATGATTACAGTGGTGCTGGCAGTCACAGTAGAGACAGCACTGTTGGTACTATAAGGGTAAAATAAACTGAAAAAGTTCCTGGCAGATGGAAGAACAAGAATACACATATATTTCTCATACGCACAAGATCTGTTTTTTTTATAAACCGTTTATATGCTGTGTGTAGTACGATTTGGTGCTGTGACTGCTATTTCCCAATTGTTCATTTAAATAACTTTTTCTTCTTCAATTTTGCATGAAGTCTTCCAAATTAATAAGATATTGAGTAAGGTTTCACAAATGTGGGTTTTTTAATAACTTCCTTCCAGTAATTGTAGCTCCTATCAGTTCTTCACGAACAAATGCTGCTGACAAGATGTGACTGCAATTCAAATGGTACAAAACTCCTCTAGCAAAATTTGGCTAAGATTTAGTCCATTTATCTAATAGAGGACAGGAATCCTGTGTGTCAGAGAGTTTCCCTTTGATTAACTGAGATAAATAAGATGAATTTTTTAGAGCTATTACTTCATACTGTCTACAGACTCAGGCAAACATTGCTACATTGATTACACTTCAGCCGTATTTCCAAATCTCTTTCCCCTCTGCAGTGGCAAGAATTATACCATTTTAAAAAACATGAGATCTGAGATTCTGCACAGTCAGTGTCTGTAATCAGGGCCCCAGGAATGTGCTTACCAGACCAGATTCAACCTTCTTGACTTTAGACTGAGGTACCTACCTGAGTTAATTTAAGTTATGGTTGTCTTAGTCTCTCTTTATAGCCAAAAGTGACAAAGAGGCACTTGTAGAGGTCAGTTGAGATCTTGGGCTGCTTATGTCTTTCAGACATGCTTATCTTTTTCCATTGACTAAGTAGATAACTTGAATCCAGTATGTTCTTTAAATCAGATGTGTGATTCCCAGTGTTAGGCAGGATGAATATAGGCCATAGCATCTATGATGGTATTCATCTCAGTTAATTATAGTTGTCCAAATGTGAAGTACATCATATAATCATCTAGGCACTTCCTATATTTAACTGAAAAAGCTATCTCCAGATATTGACTCATCCCATACTAACACATAAGTAAGACAAGCAAGATGGAGTATCACCTTAGGGTAACTCCTTCACTGAATGTAGAGACAGTATGAGGCTACATCTATACTAGTAATGTACCACGGTATGGGCCTAAGAACTGGAATAAGATTGTCCATTGTGTTACACTGTTAGCAAGGCTGCTTGCACAGTTTTGGCCCTGGCCAGCTAGCACTCTCCCTGATGATGCCTGAGCACAGTCTGGGGCTTATCCCAGCTGGGGACATTCCCAGTAGGCTGTATGGACACTTCCTATTTAAGTGGTAGGTAGTTTTGGAAAGGGAAAATAACTTAGCTGTATATACAAGCCAGGCTGTGCCGGCCAGCCAGCTTTAGGGACAGAGAGCAGGTCCTGGACAGCTCTCTCTCTTGATATAGATAGGCTAAATTATTAGCTTAGAGAAGATGCTCTAGTTTAGATAAGATAAAATGGCTTATCTTTTAGATAAGATAAACCCCACCCTTATTTTAAAACAGTTCAGGGGTAGATACATTTTCAGATGGATAGTTTAAAATAGGTAATGGAAAGGTAACATAAATCTAATGCTAACATGCATAACTATTCTTTTAATAGCTTTTTCACATACAAATGCAGCTGTACCATTTTCATATTCACTATTTTTCTCTTGGGATAAGTAGCAGAAATATTTTTGTTTCCATACAAAGGTTAGTGAGTCACAAAAGAATATCCATTATAATAAAAAATGCATTACATGCTCCATTTCATCAGAGGAAACTGCTTGAGACCACTTAAACTAGGCATCATTATTTGTTATGAATTGTATATTTGATGAACAATAAGCAACTGAAATATTTTCAAGTGAACAAAAGCATAAGATGTATGAATTCTGATCTTGTACAAACATAATCATTCAATATTGACTAGGTACAATGTGTTCATCTTCAAGACTCCGGGTAAAATTCATTACAACCTGAAAGGGTGCTTCTGCACAGGAAGCAAAGGAAGTACCACTGCAGGACAATTCAGAGACTCTTAATGTTTGCCTACCTATTCCAGACCCTGCACAAAGGAAGATTCCTGGAGGTAGCTTTACAAATGGCGCTTACCTACACGTAGCCGAGACACACAGCTTCATCTGCCCTGCTGGGTTTGCAGAAAAATAGAGCCAATCTGGGAAATGATAATTGTGGACAGACTTTCAAAGGTTCTCACCACAGGCAGCTCCCATTTACTTAAAAAAGAGCTGAAGACACTCAGAGAACCAGGCTGTGATTGACCGAGGAAGTCATCATCTTGACTTCCTATCAGGATACAGACAGTGAGAGGTATATAAAATGCTGACGAGCAGTGAGGCCACAGGGATAAAAGACTCAGTCTGCAGAGAATCTGTGTGTCCCTGCTCATAGTTTAACAAAGCAATAGAACTTTGACCTAGGCCCTCTTAATACCTAAGTATAGGAAGACTGGAATTTGATCCATATATGCAAAACCTTTATTCCATGTGATTTGTATAGGCTGCTCTATGCATTGTCCAGGGTATTACACAGGACAGATCACCACTAAACTGGTGTGGACATAAGACATATCCAACTTGACTTACTACTTAGTTTCATCTGCATGGTAGGAAACATACCTATGCTATGTGAACCCAATCCCAGATTCTAAAGCGAACCTATGTGTTCCCTATGAATTTGTGAGTGCTGCTTAAGGTGGAAGCAGTTAGGTGTAGACGCTGAATGATATTTGTCACAGATCATGATGCAGGTGCTTGTGCAGCAAGTTGCATGTTGTTTCTGTGGGTTGTAGCAATGCAAACCTATGTTTCCTTCTTTTTAGGTGTGCTGCAGTGTCTATGGACATTCTTGTAAAGGGATACTTTGCTGGCACAGATCAATATAATAATATCTTCTAACACATAAAGGATCTCTACAAAGACAAAAAGGATAACCTACTCATGATCACTGTAGCTAGGACAAGAATGCTTCATCTGCAACATGGAATACAATTCAGATAAGACACCAGATAAATCTTCTTAAAAATACCCTAACATAAGTACCGAATGTGATAACGAATGCATTACTCTTGGTCTTACTCACAGGACAAGCTAAGCAAACCTCAACCACAGTGCACACTACTTTTTTTTTGTTTCCAGTGCTTTTATTATAAACACTATTATCATGTGGATTTGTTTCATTAAATGTATTCAGCTAAATATGTATGAAGCTGTACACTTGATCTGATCTCCATGTAATCAATTTGTTTGGGATTGGAAAATTGGAGAGGGTCTGTGGAGGGGCCACAGAGATCTTCTCTATAATGTAGTTCTAGAGAATATAGAGGCACACTCTTCACAAGGAGACTTGGTCACAGGACAGGAGGCAAAGAGTATCACTCGCTTCACAAAAAAATCTGTCTAGATAGAACAAAGCAATTCTTCACTATGAAGACAAACATTGGAATAAATTGCCCAGAGAAGTCGTGGAATTTTTATCACTGGAGATATTCAAGACTTGGCCTAATAGGACTCTGGGTAACCTCATGTAATGGTCTGCTTTCAACAGCAGGTTGGACCAGATGGTCTCCAGAAGTCCCTTCCAACCTAGACTTTTCTATGATTCTATGATTTGGTGACAGCTATGAACTGCAAGACAACAGATAATTATGCTTTTCAGTTCCACTGTTGTGTATATGCGTCCGCCATCTCTTGATAACTTGTACTTTCGTTCAAACCGTTACTGGCCTCTGTTAGATTCTGTGAGAAAGTAATTAATATAACTTAGATTTGAATGCGTATTTGCAACCCACAGAGCGGACCAATATCTACAACTGAATATCCTTAACACTGAGAAAATGTAACTGAAGTTGAGAAAAAATTCATAGCTGTAGCTGAGGCCAGAATCCAGTATATTTCTTTAAACAGGAAAGACTTTGTCTTTGCACAATTAGTTGCCCCTTGCCTTTTTGTGGTTTGTTCGTTCGTTTGTTTTGAACCAGAGGCAGTACATTTAATTTGCCACAGGTGGCCCGACTTTTAGATTCATTGCAGTTTTACACTATTTCTCCAGTATAGAAATTCACACAGGAAGTTAATTTAACCAAAGGACATGCAGAGGCAAACCTATACGAATGGTAACTGGGAGGACACAGAGGCTGATCCAAATTACTTCAGAAACCTTCTTCGCTGGACTAGATGAAAACAAAGATAGTTTGGTGTTACTGGCTGCCCTTTCTCCCACACAAGTTTGCTGATGAAATTTTAGCTAGGGCTAGATTCCTGTGTTCTGTTATTCCCTTTCACAAGAGATGGGGATGGTTCTCCTTGTGTTCTTGTGGTGATGGATTGCTTCTTTAAAGGGGGAGATATGGGTAAGAATTCTCCCTTAATTCTGAAATAGTGCTCCCACTCATTGGATATTATGCAGGAAAATGGTGCAGGCTTCCTCATCTTCTGTCATGTTTTAAAGAGTGCCTGATCCATTCTCGAGGAACTGTAAAGAGCAGTCCTCTGAATTCTAAGTGGAAAATAAGTGACTGACTGACTTACACTGAGGTACCTAAAAATCTCAGTAAAATTATAATGAATTCATCCTTCTAAGCAGCTAGCTTTTTTTAATAACTGCACAAGGAATTAAATCTCATGCAAAGGCCAGGCCTCTACTTTTTATAAGCATACAAAGGTTATGTACAATGTGTACACAAGTGCATAGATCCACAAGCTCCTATGGGCCTAAGACACAGTTCAGAAAAGGCAATGCAGACCTGTGTGACACAGAAGGACCCAAAGGCAAACACAGCATAGATTTTCAAGGATCCAATTGCCATCAAAATAACGAGTAATGCTACACAAGCCCTCTCCTTCCTTCCAAAGAGCTACAGGACTGTCCTTTAATTCAGAGGATGGAGCATCCAGAATCACCTACGTGCCCTGAGAAGCACTTGCATTTTTCTTAGGTATCAACCAAATAAAACAAAAAATAAAGATTAGATGAGCTCCTGGTGATATAAAAGCTAGGTAAGCATTTTCTTCCCTGGTGACATAAATGAAGCAGCAGAAGCTTACATTTATATTTTTGTTACTGCTATTCACACATTCATAGCAAATCTGACTCCCATCTCCCCTCCTTGAAAAGTGTGTGCTTTGAATATGATCTTTGACTAGAATTTTCAAAGCTCTCTATTTTATACAATAAAACCTTCCTCCAAGAGAATCTCTCTTGAATTTAATGTGTTTTCTTGACAAATAATATAGTATTGCATATACTAGGGATTGGCAACTTCTGAATTAATACTTAGGTGTTTATTTCACCACTGGGCATCAAATATATAAGCCAGAATTTGTGTTCCATTGATACCGTTTTTAAAAAAGGTGATAGATGAGGTAAGAGGTAGAAAAAAAAACAAAAGTGGAAGCTACAGCCTTCAGGAGACTTTCAAAACTTTCTTAGTTATTAAAAAAGGAAAGAGTCTGGCACAAGCACTTTTCCAGATGACCACGTTTTCCAGTCTTGAAAGGACAGCTTGTTTTCTAGAAGTGGACATATTCTCTGTAAAGTTTACTACTTTTGAAATAGCGCTACTTTAAATGCTCTGCATATGGCCCCGGAATGGAGGACCAACTTGAATTTTGTGAACTTTCTACTATCTTCCCTCTATGATGACAAGAAGGATTTCATGCATTTTATGTAGTACTTAAAATTCAGTTTGGAACCATTATTGTACTTTTCATTTGTTAATAAAACGTGTTCGACACTTATCTTTCCTGCCACTTGTTAAAAATCCATTTACATGGGATCAGATATAATGAAAAGGTAATTTTTCATTTTTATTCTATTTTGTAGTTATTTCCCATTTGGAATTACCTCAAGCACTGTCCTCAGAATAAAAATACTCTGGAGGCAAGTAAATCTAACTAGGCTTTAAAAAGCTCCTTGATTTTCAAACACACATTCACATATATATATAAAATTTTATGCCGAGTGTGTTTAAATTAGATATACCAATTATAACACCTTGTTCGCACAATATGTTCATGAAAAATCCCCATGCTGAAACTCCCACTTTAATGCTGAAACCTCAGCACACAAAAATTTGGAAGTGATGCTACTGCTGAAATTGTCATTGGCATCTTCCTAGATCTGCTGAATGCCTGGAGGTGCTGGGTGAAAGGCACAGGGCTCTGGCAATGTGTTCTGACCAAACGTGTTCAGCATCCCAGAATGGGGTGCAGCAAGACAGTCAGGACCAGATGAGCTTTCTGCTTCGTAGCTCTTCACTGTGCAATCCTAATGGGTATCATCAAGATGAAAAAAGAAAAAAAGAAAAGAATTCTTTAAAAAGGACACAAATATCTAGATGGTTCTTAATGCCTCTACCGAAGCCTTCAATTTTTCACAGCTCCGCTCCTGGTTTACAAGATGCTCCTATACATATGAAAACACTTAGGTCCGACAGGTAGAAAGCCTCCAAATCCTATCCTTTCCATCTTCTCCTCTACTGATAGACAAAATGTCTCTTCTGAGATATCACTCAACATAGCTGTTGGAGCCAGGTGCCCAAAAAATCAATTACCAGTGTTTGACCCACCATTGTTCCTGGTCTCCATTAAAGGCAGTACTGAGCTATGTGCTTTGGTTCCACTTACCAACAATCTGTGGGGGAAAAAAAGAAAAACTCCTTCACACTGAAAAGTACAACTGGGTCATAAAGTGTGAGTACAGTTTTGCTCCTCACTGAATAAAGGAGTTGTTAATAGGTCTGCCAAAATGATGTTTGCATTGCCAGGACAGTGAGACTCCTTAGTATTAACAGGAGTAAGGTCAAAACTATCTTCTGAATGAATAATGACTGTATCTAAATGGCCTGGACTTCCCCTAGAAACAGCTTGCTTTCAAATACTAAGCTGCCTCACCAGAAAAGAGATCTGAGGAGAGCAAATGGAGACAAAGTGAAAGCAAAAAGATGAAATCCCTGGAAAACAGTACCAGTAAAGCATCAGCAAGCTAGCTGCATGCAGGGAGACAGGACTTCTGATTATTTCAGACTGCCTTCCTAATATTTTTTCTATTATGGACTAGATATTTTGAATTCTTGCTAAAAACAAAATAATTTCCAGGAAATTATATTACTTAAATTCTATCCTAGTAATTCCACATGCTGATTTATTTACTTACTTAGAAAAAAACCTGAGAGGGTTTATAATGAATATTAAACATGACTTTTTCCAAGATGCGTTAGTTAAACTGCCAAATTTGCTTGCAAATGTAGATCACTTCAGATAGACTTACCCAGCGAAAAGAAACTTCGGTCAAAGTCTAAAGCTGGATGTACAGGTGCACAAGAACAGAATACAGTGGAAGTAATAACAGGCATGGCAGGAAGGAGAGAGCACTGAGGAAGCATTTGACTGGAATGACTGTACATCATGAGCTAGGGGGCATCAAATGAAATAATCAAGTGGCAGATTCATAAGTAGAGAAAGAAATATTTTTTCACATAGTGCATTGTTAAATTTATCTTTGTTACCGCAAAGCCTCTAGTAGGACTTGCTCTCTTAGGACAGTCCACTGCCGTTACATACAAGATATGCAGGTACTCCACATCATTTCGTAACTGAGAATGGGTAAAATAATCTTGTTGTATTAAGACATGCCTAGTGAAAAAAAAAAAGTACTAAACACAAGAAAGCTCATTAGAGGCACTGTTGGAGCTGTTAAGGATTTAAGGATTTTTTTTTTGAAGAACAATATTCTTATAAGGCACGCACACACATTTTCAAGCTTTGGGAATATATTCTGCATTTACATAAAATTGGCCTGATTTTAAAAGGGATATGTTGTCGTTCTGCAACCTGTAAAAATCAGGGCACTTTGAAAAACTCTGTATACTTGACAAGTTTATTGTGTGTGGGTGTGTGTGTACACCTGTATTCCGATATGCATATGTAACAAAGGTATTTGCAGGACCCAAAATGGAGGAAAGCTCTTATGATTCTGAAATGGTTTGCACATATGTGTGTGTCTGCGTAGATTCAAAATCACATAGGCTGCTGGTATTAGAGAGCAAAAATATATATTACGTTTTTATGGTTGGGCTGGAAAGCAGAGCCAAAATATACATTTAGGATATGATAATCAGATGCCTAGAACAGAAAAATATGCATCTGCAAGTACACTCAGGAGGTCTTCACATCCTTTACTCTCTTCAAATAACATAAAAACAACTGCAAAAGGAAGAGCTTGTCCTGACATTTTGATCGGTGCTTTTTTGCCCTGAACAAAATTGCTTGTACTACTGCCTAGAGGGTACCTCATCGTCCCAGAACTCACATGTTATTTTTAGTGCAGAATGGAATGTAGCACATTGCAAGCTTTTTAACTACCTCAAGGCGCTGGCTGTATAACCAAAAAATATCTGATTCAGAGTCTTTTTTGTATGCTTTAAAAGATAAATATTAAGATTCTTTACTTTTTTAGTTTTTTTTCTCTTTTTTTAAAACCTGTGTGAAATATTTTAAACGACTGAAGTACACATTTCTTTTCAGAAGGATGTGGTCAATGCAAATGAAAAATAGCCTCTTCATTCTTTGCTAGGAGCTGAATTACACCTTTTCTACAAGCTCCTTGCATGAGTCTGTGCTCCCCCATCCTAGTTTTTTAACTTGATGTCTGGAATCCTCTGACCTATAAGTAGAAAAGTAATTGCTATTGGCTTGCATGTTTAATAGCTGCACTTCTATAGACTGACCGCTTCCATACATAGAGGTATAATAAGAACCTAATGTGACTTTGAATTTTGAATAACTTCTCCAGTAAAAGTTGCACCCTGACACTACATAAATTTCTCTCAATTGTAAGCAATTAAACAAGGTACCTAGCTTATTAAAACAGGTATCCTGGACTCCAGCCACGGAAAAGAATGAAATGGGGGGAGGAGGGGGGCAGAGAGAGAGGGTATCTGCAGAAGACAATTTAGCACTCCTAAGATCTCACTCTGTCTCTGAAGAAGCCTATTCTTCTCCATTGCTCAGAGAACTGAGGCAACCATATTGCCGAGGCCAGAAGTTAGAGGGAATGAACCCAAGCCTTAAAGTCAGCTCCTACAAGGTTTGTGTCAGTGAGTTTTAGCCAGATCAGGGCTTTAACATTTAAATGAATAGTTGTAAGCCATTATAATCTAAAATTCTGTATGACATTTTATGATGGCTTTGCTATTAATTTAAGCGTTTACAGGACTGGCTCAATCTTTACCAGTAGATATGCCACTATTTTTGTAAGGATTACCCTACCACTAGTAGTTTAAACCAGAAATGAGTTTGTTTATGTTTCTATAAAGAAAAAAAAAACAACTTGAAAAGTTTCTAGAATAGCTTGCCAAGTCATACAACCAATACTATTTTACCATGCTGAGCTAGTGCCACTGCCCAACTAGTGGCAGCATAAACACATTAAATGAGATCTATGTTTTGTCTACTGCTTTCGAAGGATCTGTTCACATAAATGGAAATTACAGAAGCTGGTTATATGAGAGTAAAGTTCAATTTGTGCAGATCATGCATCTTTTTCTTTAGGACACAATCATCACAGTCTACGCACTTACATAAAGAAAAAGAAGAAAGCATGAGGAGCCGTTTTCTCTCTTACTTCCCAGCAAAAGACATCACCACCCTTTAATAATTCTTGTGGATATTACAGTAGCGCTTAGAGATTTCAGCAGAGCCCGGGACACCATATTGTCCACATGCTGTATCAACACACTGTAAACAGGCATCCTCTGTTCTCATGAAGTTACAATCTGAATTCACCAAGACACAGGAAGATTGGACTGGAAGAATTACTGTTGTCCCTGTTTGCTAAATATGGAAGTGAAAGGCTAGCATTTCACTCATATTGAACCTGCTTTATGCTTTAAAGTGAAAGTAAGAAGCCTCCACAGAAATAAGGACTGGTCCTTAGTGACCTGCCCAAATTAAAAAACAAAGCCAGGTCTCAAGAAAATAAAGCCCTTTTTCCCCCCGATTTTGCAAGGACACTGAAAGCCTTTTTGGAGCTCAGGAATGAAAAGGGGTAGTGGGAGAGGCATGGAAGAAATGAAAAGATTAAATCAGGCCTACAGGTCACCCCTGTTATTTGAAACCATGCAAGGGATCACTTTTGCTCGGTTGGGCGTGATGGAGTGAGGATAGTCCTGGAAGACAGCAGTGGTAATGATGATGCAATGTTGTCCTAAGGTTGTACTTGACATAAAAAGTCATTGACCAGATAGCTGGCAACATAATTCAGAAATCTCAGCTACTACTGCATCATTGTGTGAAAGTTTTATTGACACACTGTGCCAATAGGAATGCATCATTGCTGCACTGTGATGGCCAGCACACGCCAAGTATTGCCATGGCTATGTAACATTCTTCTAGATTGTACACTTCCTCTGGTGAATAGGAAGCTCCATTTTGAAGTATATTCATTTCAGCTGCCCACAGGGGACCTTGAACTAACAGATTTGACTTCTACACGAAGTGATACTGAGCGGAGATGATGATCATTATGTAGTTTGTACTGCAGTTCACCTTAGCTTTATATAACTTCATTCTGTTGAAGTTAATGTTGATGCTCCTGCCAACTTCACTTGCACTAGTAAGTCAGCTTTAGTATTTTGCAGTGGCAGATATAACTGATTTTTAGCTAGTGGGGTTCTTAACAGAAAACTTTATAGCAGATGTGTGTGTGCGTGCACATATGCATGTATAACACAGAGGAGGTTTGAGAGAACAGTATTATACACAGCAAGAATATACGTTATTCATTTTCAAGGTAACGCTAACAAGACAAAGAAAACTTAGTTGTTATGCATTGGAAAATAGAAAAAACAGTCATCTCACTGTGAATGACCTTTTAACTTTCTCCTGCCCCTGCTCATGCTTAGTCCAAATTTCCACATTACTGTGAGCTTAGGGAGAGTCAGCGAAATCCCCACGCATATGCATAAGAACATGCATTCTCAGTAACACCTTAAGTTAAAAAAAGTATCTGTTGAAACTCTTACCATCTCTTACAAATTACAACTTTCAACAAGTTTCCACAAGTAGTATTCTACTTTTTTTACTAATACTTAAATGCATTACAGACTTTCAAGTCAGTTTTTCAAGACAGACACATTTTGAAAGAAAAGAAAATGTAAGTGGTGCCAAATATAAATGAAGATCACATTATGGCACTCATGGAGAAAATCTTGTAGTAATAATTTGTTACAACTCCTGAGCTCCTATGTAAGCTACAGCTTCAGTAAATGAACTGGAAAGTTTGATCTCCTAAAACTGAACCAGAAAATAATTTTCTTCTCATCATTTAAAATAGAAACATATTCTAAGAATTTTGAGAGAGATTCACTAAGTTTTTAAATGAGAAGAAGAAAAAGAAGAAGAGGAATAGGATGAAGGATAGTCCAGAACCATAGAGCTGAAGTACAGTTTTAAACTGTGGAGGACTGCATCCTACATATCCCACGAAAATCTGGTGTCCCTTGCTTCTTAAATGGCTTTAATCTAAGCCTATGATATCTTTATAGGATGTGGTAAATAGATAAGACCTGACATCATTGGAAAGTCGTTTTAGAGAAGCTTTATGCAGATCTGTTGATATCACAATTCAAAGATTAAAAATGACAGCCAGCATTAACAGTTTTGATTCCTAGAGTAGCTCTGGCAAGTCTTAAAATTACTTGCAGCTACTGCAAGCAGCTTGTTTTCTCTCAGCTCATCTAAATCTTTTCATGAATCCAGAGTTAGTTGATATACATCAGGAACTTACTTAAGACATATAGTGAACCAATGAAAGCATTACATTTTCCTCTTTTGTTATCCACATGACTATCCAGACCCAAAGGCGTATACTTAACATTAGGAGCATTCTGAAACAACAGGCTATTGAATACAGTTACCTTGTTCAATACAACCTTTTTTTTTTTGTTGTTAATCTTGGTAAAAGTGCCAACTGCTTAAAGCTTCACCATTGCAGATGTTCTGGTTTCAGAATAATGCAGGCTCTTGCACTTTAAATATCAAATCACAGATGGTTTGGGCTGCAGATGATAGCTGTGTAACTGTGCTTTACTCCAAAACCTGAATTCTTTATGGTTTGGTTTTCCTAACAGGGAGAAAGGGAGGATCAAGGACTGTTCCAATACATTATTTTCTTTTCCTGAGCACTGTCCTCTTTAAAATGGCTTGCTTTCCAAGGAGTTATTTCCCTCCCAAAAGGAAAGTACTTTGCTTTTAATACGTCATGCATGGTAGTGCGGCGAGCAGTTAACAGACCACTGGCTAGCTGCCATGTGAACACGTTCTGTGAGAAACGAGGGTTCTGCATGGGGAAAAAAACCATGTAGAGCCTTAGTTAGTTTACATGCTTTCATTTTAACAGAGATGGAAATAATTGCTTTTTAGAGCTCTCTTACAGCGTGTAACTATTTTCTCAATTCCCAAATCCACATTAAGGAAAAGCTTTTACTTTTGTATTGTTTCAGGCATCCCATTTCAATTATCCTTCATACCAGACAATCCAGACTTCCTTCTCCTACTGGAACCGGGCTTAGGTAGAACCTCTTGGCCTCACTCCTGGTACTGGAGTACACAGGCTTCAGTTTGGCCGACAGTCAGATTTTGCCTTATCTTCTCTGTATGACCAGTTCTGCTGAATAAATCACTTTGTTAGCCCTCACCTCTGCAAAGCTCTCACAGGGGTTTAATTATGAAGATTTCTTGACCAAAACAAAGTTAAGGATCAATGCAGAAATATTTATTCTTAGAAGTTCACAGTAAAAAGTTAAAGAAAAATAAGCAGGACACTGAGTTCAGGTTGCTTTCTTCATTTGTTTTGCAGACAATAATAAAAAAAAGACAGCAGCAGGAGTGTCTAGCAGAAGCTATAAAAATAGCATGTATTTTCACTAGCTAGAAAACCAGTGAGCTGTTTAAGTTGTTAGAACTGATTTACATGAAGAGGCTATGAACATCTGGAGGGCAAGAGTGTATGGAAACCAAATTTCATAGCTTAGTATCTAAAAACAGATAAAAAAGCAAACAAAAACTGGAAAGGTATAAATATACAGATAGAATGCTTCAGCAAACATCATGAACGTATAGTCAAGAAGTTGGTAGCAAAACCTTGGCCTTTTCTTTCTGTTCATCTGATTTCAACAGAACGACAACAACAAAAAAACCCCAAACCTGAAAACGAGTTAAAATTTGCAACCATCCCCAGCACTGAAAGTAGAAACATGCTATATGTGAGAGAGACAAAAAAAATAATGGAAGATTAGGTTGCAAACCTGACTTCTGTATTTAGTTCTGAAAAAGATCAGTGTACTGCTCATTTTATCTCTTTGCCAGTGTGACTTCCATATTGGAAACCTAGTTTGTGTGAAAGCTTTCTCTCACATCATGAATTTCAGCAATAAGTATATACCTTGGACACAGAAACACTGATAATCAATTATTAGAAGGACGTTTTAGTCCAAAAGAGAGTAGCGATCATTCCCAGAGCAAGAGCCAACTTTAAAAAGGAGAGACACCTTGAAAGGTTTCAAGGGAACCAGTACTGCATCCATGAATTTACGGAGGCTCTCTTAATAAACAGATGGTGTTTTGTGTATTTCCAACAAAGGGAAGATGGGTAAATTCCTTTAAAAATGACTGTGGAGAAGTGACTACAGGCAGTAACAAATGTATGACCTAACGTAAACAAAAGACTGCACTAACTGTGTCTGGATATGAAAGAAAAAGAACCAGTAGTTGAGAAAATGGGAACCATAATGATGACGGCTGAGGGGAGAAAGGTGCCAAGCATATTGGCAAGAATACTGGAGCGCCATAGTAAATAAAAAAAACCCCCAATTCCCAGTATCTTGATATTGATGTAGCAACACTGGTAAACTTATCATTGCAGGGAATATAAGATGAATATCCTCAACATCACTGGCAGTGCAGTGAGAGCCTTATTCTCTGGGGAAGCACTTATTTGTAACTTGTCTTTTAAGACCAAACATAACTACAAAAACTTAGTAGGACACAGTAAAACCTGAGAGCCACATTTCTGACATATTCCCATAGCAAACGGTGAATGTCTAGTTTCACACAGACCATACTGCCTTTTTCTCTGAGCATGACTTTTGCTCCACAAGTGAGCCAGGGCTTGTATTTCCTTCTGAGCCAACCCAGGTGGAAGTCAGGAACGTCTACAAAGATCCTGTTGGGTTTGTGCCACGCACCTTTGGAAAACTAACTGAAGCGCCAACACCAGGGACCTGGTATTTTATGAACCTAAGTTCACAAATGAGGAACTCGTTCTCTGCTGTGAGTGAAGAGAGATGACCAGCTTTGAATGTTGACTTTTATCCTTCTTTCTTGCCATTATCATCTAAGTGCCTAACCTAAATTAGGGTCCCAAACCTAGGAACTTCACTAAGATGCCTAGTGTTACACACCGTGATTTTGGGCCTCAGTAATGTAAAAGCACCCACATGATTAAATGTCAGTGAAATGCCGGTTCCTAATTCATTAAAGTTGGAGATTCATGTCATTTAACTTTATCCATTGAAAGTCAGTCATTTTGCCTAATTAGTTGTCTAGACTTCCTCTGTAATAGAAAAAGAGAGCAGCCATCTTGGATGGGATGAATCATTCCCTGGAGGGTAACTATGACTACAGGCAAGTGCAGATGACTAGCTTAGACTACATGTCTAACTTTTCGCATGGCTAACAAGGTGACATGAATCTTATCTTTTGGCTTTTTAGAAAATTCCAACCTTTATCTAAAAGAATGAGAATTTTTTTCTTCATATATAATTGTTCCAAAACTTGAGGATAGTTGCTTCTAAACTTTGGAGTGTTGGATTAACTATGAAAGCATTAAAACTTTTTGTTATGCTGCTTACTGCATAAGCACACAGAATTCTCATGATTTATTTTTTTCCGTGTACATCAGAAGATACACTCTTACTTCTTTCTTAAAAATAACTGCATTTTTTTAAGTGCACAAAGTTTTTTAGTCTTGGGAGATTTCTTTTACATGGATTAAAAATGTGAATCTAATTGCTTTAAGTTGGATATGAAAAGCACAGACACTAGAAATATTTTTTAACTGCATCAAAATAATAATTGCATAATCAACAACTGATTGCACATGAATTTAAGATCAAAGGTACAAACTGTGCTTCTTGTCTCCAGCTTACAGACAAAAAAACCCGAATACTATAGCAATCACAAAAAGGAAGTTTTATGTTTGTTCTGTGGATGTAGTTTGAATTGTCTGGCATGTGAATATTGCTTTAGTTTAATAAAAATTCCAACTCTACAAGCAACTGAGTATCTGTGACCCTCTTAAAATCAACAGGATGTTATGGTGATCAGATTCCTGAAACACTGAAAAGAATATTTTATCCTACTTAATATAAATGTCTGACTTGAATCTTTTATTCAAATTCATTCTACTTTAGAGAAAAATGTGGGACTCAGCACAATCTCTTTAGAGACTAACTTGCTTTGTCTTGACTGACATTAACCAAAAGTTCACTTATGCATTCTTGAGTGAAAGGGGAGCAGTATCAAATTCATATTTAGAATATTTGTGCCAGATCTTGTACAACGTTCAGAAAACATCAAGTACTCTCCCTTTAGATAGTTGGAGGCCAAAAGTCTCATTATAAATCAGGGAGTTTCTAACCTAAAGTACTAAGTAGAGTAGTGAAGAAGCAAAAGTAACTGCTTAGTGAGAAAAAAAAAGGTGTTAATTGCTGTTTCCCTAACAACAAAACCAGAAAAAACAGGGTAGATTTTCAGAGGGATTAACACCTAAAAATTAATAGGTTTTTTTTATTATTATTCTTTTCAAAGACCTCTGTACCCTGCTGCTGTAGTTCTGGACAACTAGATGGTAGTGGACCCCAGTATAGACCTCCCCATGCCCCCATCACCACCACCACCACCACAAAAAAAAAAAAAAGAGTATTATGGAACTAGATTCCATGACAGTTCTGCCATTTTTCATGGCACTCAACTCCCGATTAACTTTCTTCTACTGCAATTGCTCCTTCTTATCAGACAGACTGACTAATGGTTTTCTTTTATGCTTTTGCTATGAAAGTCCTGTCAAGACCACTAACGTTTGTTGGAACTGCCTCTTTTTTGCAAAGCTTCTAAGCATTTCAAAACCTGACCCTGAACCACTGACATCAAGTTGAGCTGTTCAGATGTTAACCATTGTCAAAAACAAGAATCTATCTCAACAGACAAAACCAGCAAAGAAGCTATTGTTATCTCTAAACTTCTTTGTTTATGAAAGTTTCTGTTTTCAACATCAAATAGTTAAAAGTGACATTTAAAAAAGAGAAAACGAACATGGTAAACATCTGTTATTTTTAAAAGCACAGAGGTAAAATAATATAATTCTAAAGGCAGGACTTTTTTTTTTAAATATATATACTATAAGTAGATATATATGTCTCTGCAGCCTCCTGCATTTGCTGCTTTGATATGGATTCAGGGGGAAAAAAATCTTGTATATATTTCATGATATGGAGCAGAATTGGAGGGAAAGGAGCATGTACATCTGACATGTACCTTCACTGGTGAGAGTAAGAATTTAATTAAATTAGAAGAACAATGTCCCTACTGCATACTCTTGTTTACTCCTCCAAGAATTTCTGTTGCTAGGTAGTAAGGCATGTATTGGGAAAATATTTTTAGTAATGAATGCCATCTGTACTCATGTTGTGAGTGTGCACTAGTGAGCACAGACAGCACACGTGTGATATGACAGAAATCTGGTCTTCCTTAAGGGAATATTCCTTTGAAGCAGCAGAACTACGCTTATGTCAGATTTCAACAATCTAAAGTGGATGGATATTCCTCACTGACTTGAGGGGCCTAAGCATTAGAACAGACTTTGTTTGATTCCTCGCCATAATGGGAATTTATGTATGAACCCAGAGATGTCACTTCTTCAGCTTTGATTGTCTGGTAGTAAAATAAGGACACAATAATCTTGTCTGATATAAGCCGTCAGATAAACTCTCCAAAGGTAGTGAGGTAAGCTGGGGTTGTTATCATAAGCGTAAGGCAAATCAAGAACATTTTGTATTTTAATACCGTTAAAATTACATATATTTTAACAGCGGAATTCCAGGAAATAGGATTACAGAAGATTACACGGCCAAGGAAGTTAGGCCACTGCTTATACTCAGAGATGCTTGAGATGCTTGCTCTTTCCCTTGTGGAAATACAACTCAGTAAAGTGGTGGCATATATGGTTTTAGCCACCAATGGGTTCATCCTTATGCTATTTGCAAATTGCTTCTGAAATCCCATTCAGATTATGGAACATTGGGGGTGTAAGAATGAGTACACTGGGTTAGATCAAAGGTCCATCTCACCAGTACCCTGTCTCTGACAAGGAGCAGCAGGTGTCTGAGACATAAGAACAGATCAAATACAGAGTAATTTTACTTCCTGTGTGCTTTCCCAGCTTTGACAGCATCTAGGGCGGAAAGCTACATCTAAACTATCAGCCCTTATAGGATTTTTATTCTATTAATTTGTCTTAAAACCAAACCAACTTGATTTGATTGAGTGCCCTCTCATTTTCTTACAGTGGAAGAAGTAAAACAGTCTTCTATTCAACTTCTCACACCTTTTGTGATTTCATATAACTCTGTCTTAGCCTCCTCCTCAGTCACCTCATTTACACGCTGAAGATCATCCTCATTATCCTTGTCTGTACCTTTTCTAGGTTTATCATATCTTATTTTTAAAAAGATGGTGTGATCTTACCTGCATGCAGTATTCAAGACATGGAAGCATCTTGGATGTATATGGCAGAACAGTAATGTTTTCACTTCTGTTTAACAATTTTCTCCAATAATTTTTAAAAATGTGTTTGCCTTCTCTTTTGGTAAGCACTGAACTGAGATGATAGTGAATATCTACAATGATTCAAAAATCTTTCTGGACTGGTGATAGCTTAATTAAAGCCTACATTCATATATCTAGTAGGCTGCTTCTCTGTATATTTATTGACATTACATTTCATCTGACATTTTATTTCTCAGCCACAAAATATGAATACTTCACAATCAATCAGCTTTAATTTTGTGTGCCTTTACTTACTTTGCACCATCAGCCAACTCTGTCACCTCACTATTCACCCCATTTTCTAGATAACTTACGAATACTGAGCAGCACAGGTCCCAGCGAAGATCACCATGGACCTCTACTGGTACCTTTCCTCTATTATGAAAAACAATCATTTATCCCTACCTTTTGTTTTCTATCTTTTTGCTATTATTCCATAAATCTTTCTTCTTAAATTGTGTATGCTTAGAAGGGATCCACTTTGTATAGTACAAGGGAAGCTGGGATACACTTGCAAAGTAGTGTCATACAGGTGTCATTGCTGTAAACTACAAACTATGCTGCAGATGAAGGAAAGATGATTTATACAGCTAGGGTGGCTTGAGGATAATCTCATGGTTGGCTTAAAATTTTCTTGTAGCCACCCTACAAACAAAATGTACGTCTCTAAAAATTGCCCTCCAAAAGTATCTACTACTCTTCAGTGACTACAGAAGGAAACCTACATGAATATACAAACTGCATATACAACTTTGTAATGTATTAGTGAAATGGGATGAATTCTACCCAGGTGTTTAAAACTCCGAAACATTTTTAATGAACTTCATCACTGGCTGCAAAAGGTATTTCAGGGAGCAGGTACTAAAACAGTAGAGTAAGCCCAAAATGGAGTAATCAACAAGGTAAAGGTGAGTTTCTCTGTACAGAATGAGGCTACGGGAATCCTAAAAGTATACAAAATTCTGAGAGGAAACAGAAAAACAGAAGAAATAAAGCCATGTTAAGGAGGGGACATAAAACTAGACTAGAACAACACATATACAGGCTTTTATACTAATAGTAGAACCCTAAAAAATAACATGATTGAACTAGAATTCCTGTTATTAAAAACCCCACCATGTTGACACAAAAGACATCTGAGAAACTTGGTAGAAGTAACAAGCAGTAGGATCCTACAGAATCAGGATATGCAGAACCAGGCAACATATCCAGACTGACACTACATTGCACCAGTGAAAGACTGGTGCTATTTGTTACAGAAAATCTACAGTCAATGAAGTAAATAAGGTAAATGCATACACAAACAGCATAGGATCCCTCTGTATTGAGACTGCATGCCTAACTGGAAGAAATATTCTGTATACATGTAAATGAGGATTAGAAAGTAACTTCAATATGCAAAGTAGTATTAAAGGCCTAAAGACAAGCAGTAATAAAAGTGAGAAGCCTTTGTTTACCCCCATGTATGTTTAGAAAAGGGTAGAAGAAAGAGACTAACTTTTTACTCATAAGTAACTTGCTGAGTTATACAGCCAGAGAACACCTAAGTAAGTGAAGAAGTGCCTCATGGTTTAGTACTGAGCAAGATCTAGTTCATGACATAAATATCAAAAAGCTATTCTGTAACAGTCATAAAAATGCTCTGAAATTCAGAATTTTTTTTACAAATAGAAGGTCAAAACCATCTACTACACTCAATTTAAATTAAAAAATGAATTACATAAAATCATAAAGCTTTTGAAAAGAAATTTAAAGGAACGGCCAAATGACAGAAACTAGGAGGAGGGTTGTATGGAGTAACTTTAAATATCCTGTTTTAGAAGCACAGAATACATCTACCACCTACAGAAAAACTTCAAGAAGGTCAAAAAGGCCAGCAATGCTCTTAAAAGTAAATGGATATGTTTTAGAAAGGGAAGCCATTTGCTAAGCAAAGAATAGAGAAAAAAGTATAAATTCTGGCAATTTTTTTATAAAACAATAATATGGCAGAGCATGAAAGACTTTGAGGGACTACTTTCTAAAGAAATAAAATCTAATAAGGAAGCTTTTAAGAACATACAGAAAGCAGCAAGATCCGCAGAGAGTTTAAAAGAGCAACAGACTATTAATCGAGAGTTCAGAAAACTAAAACCAAAGCAAGAAAGCAAAATGAATTGTGTCAACCACAGAGGAGGTCAAAGACGACCCTAAACCGTGCCGAAGACAAATCTCCCAACAAAAATGTCAGGAGAAAAGCTTTTGGAAGATAACTGACACGAGGTCAATTTGTTACTCTCCAAGACCTGATAACACTCACTCAAGACTTCTAAAAGATCTCAGATATAACAATGCTCACATACGAGCAGTGGTGAATAACCTGTCACCTAAATAAACTCGGTAGCTAGAGAAAGGAAAGTGGCAAATGTGACCAACTTTAAAAAAGGGTTTCAGGACAGAGCATGGGAAATTAGAAACTAATCAGTCTGACTTCATATCTAGGCAAATTGATAGAAATGTAATAACAATAGAATTAGTAAATATGTGGAAAATATAATGGGAAAAGTTAACACAGCTGCTGTAAAGGAAAGTGTCCTGGTTTCGGCTGGGATAGAGTTAATTTTCTTCCTAGTAGCTGGTATACTGCAGTGTTTTGGATTTAGTAGGAAAATAATGTTGATAACACACTGGTGTTTTTAGTTGTTGCTAAGTAGTGTTTATACTAAGTCAAGGATTTTTCAGCTTCTCATGGCCAGCCAGCAAGAAGGCTGGAGGGGCACAAGAAGCTGGGAGGGGACACAGCCAGGACAGCTGACCCAAACTGGCCAAAGGGATATTCCATACCATACGATGTCATGCCCAGCATATAAACTGGGGGGAATTCGCCGGGAGGGGCGGATCGCTGCTCGGGAACTAACTGGGCATCAGTCGGCGAGCGGTGAGCAATTGCACTGTGCATCACTTGTTTTGTATATTCTAATTCTTTCAGCATTATTATTGTAATTTTATTATTATTATTATTATCATTATCATTATTTTTTCCTTCCTTTCTGTCCTATTAAACTGTCTTTATCTCAACCCACGAGGTTTTTTTTTCGATTCTCCCCCATCCCACTGGGCAGGGGGAGTGAGTGAGCGTCTGTGTGGTGCTTAGTTGCCGGCTGGGGTTAAACCACGATAGAAAGTCATGCTTCATAATCTCTTAGACTTCTTTGAAGTAGTCAAACAACATCTGGATAATAATAACTCAACTCATGTGATGTAGCTGAATTTCTAAATAGAAAGTCCAAACTTTATCACAAAAGGTGAAAGAAATCAAAGAAATCCTTTCAGCTTCTTTTTAACTTTGGGGCAACAGTTTATGCAGACGGCGCAGAAGACAGGAATAAAAGAGAAGGAAGTTAAGATTGTAGCTGATAGATTTCTTGTGCCTAAGATTGATATCAGCCACTTAACTGATGCACTGAACACCACAGAAAGGGGCCTCACGGGAAGATGAGCAGGATCAACCTCAAACCTGGAGGTTAAGTAGCGTGCTAGGTTCAGTCTGGATTGCTGCAGAGGATCAAGTTTATTGCACAGATAGATGGTGACTATGAGCTATGGTACAACCCCTTTTCACTTGACTTGAGCTATCATGGCAGACATAGATGAGAGAATGAGACTTGTGGCAGAGGATAGGAGACGTACTGCGAATGAATGGAGCTGTAAGAATACAAAGAATGATTCTGTTCTTAAACCAGCTGAATGGTGTCTTGGAAAAACAGATTCTATTCCTATGTGTGCCTGTGGTGCTAAGTAAATCACTTAAATTAATCTTTTACAAGCTTCATGTTTGTTCTAGATACTTATGAGGGGTACCATAAAAAAGTCAGGAAGGAGATTAATAGTTTTGTCTTCGTAGCAAAGCTTGAACACTGTGCAATAAATAATGCACAGGGATCACACGCTGTACAATGAAGAAAAAAATATCGACTACTGGCTTATTAAAGTGAGCTTTATCTACTCTTTGCACTAAATGAAGCCAGACATTTGGAAAGAATATTATGTAATAATGTAATTAAAAACTGAATCATGATGTATATCCTTAACTAAATTTGCACTGGCAAATTTAATTCTAAAAGTTTAATAGCTTTTAAATACATTATTTTACAATCTTACTTATAATCTCCTAGTCATTTAATGTATTTTTGCTTTGATTTATTCGTATTTACTGAACCAACGTGAATACCAAATGTTTACATATCATTTTACATTTTAGAGTACATTGCAAATATTAGCTAATTAGTCCTTTCCCAATAATCTGGAAGATAAGCAACATTATTTTTCTTATCAAGTTCAAGAAAAGGAATTAAGTCATAATTAAGAAGGACACATCCCAAAAGGCATTATTAGCTAGGTGTGATTTCTGGTCTAAATATATTCTCCTTCCTTCCTTGAATAACATTCGATATTTCATCATCTGAAAATGCCCTGGGCCTCAAGCTTTACAGCCATGAAAGGCAGGGAAAAAATGCAAGCATGAGGATGGAAATACTTTTGAGAGCATCACAGTTTCACCATTTTCAACCAGTCAGTGTCTTTTACATTAACAGTTTGAATTATTTGATTCTTCCCTTGGAACACCATTCAGCTTTTAATTACAGATGTCAAAAATTTTCCTGTGCAGCAATACAGATCTATTTCTTTATAGAAATGGTCTTGATTAAAACATAACAATTACCTTACAATCCTCCTTCTTACAGTCCATTTTTTTTAGTGGAGAATTCAAAATATCATTGAATTAAAAACTCTTTCTGCTTTATCTTCTGAGATAAGACAACCAATAATTCAGTATAGTAGCGCACAGTCACTATCAGCACTGAGCCTGTGATACCACTACATTTACCACACAGGAAACCTTTTCTGTTCTAGACACTTAATCAGTTGTACAATCATTCCAGTAATTCCATATGATTCAGCTCCAAAAACCTGAGAGCTAAATCTTACCTCCTTTCACCTTAGGCATTTTTAAAACATGCAACACTTCCTATAACATTAATTTGTTTGGATAAAATAACAGAAGCAAATACATTCAATAGTACTGAGTAATAGTCTTTGAAGAGAGGCTACTGTTTAAAGCAACATTTCAAAAGCATAAATACAAGTGAACCAGCGTCAGCCACCTTGGACATCTTTATACGTCATAATGGTGTATAATGCATATACCATTATCCAGTTAACCAAACTGGTATGTCCAATGGCTGTCCTCTGGTTAAATACCCACTTGGGTCATGGAAACAGACTATCAATGTCATCATGGTGCCACACTACACGGTAGCTAGAAGGTCTGGTGACTCAGGCAGCAGTTTTACTCTGGCCCAGCACCACACTCACGTAGTTATGCGGCTGCCAGTCTCAAAGCTATGAAGTTGAGGGACTCTTTTTTTAAATTCCGTTTATGTCTTTTACTTGAGTGTGCTCTACTGCTATTACGGAGACAGGATTCCTACCAGGCTAACAAGATTTCAGGCTGACACAGTGGAAAGCATTGCAAGTTGTGGCCTCTCATAATTGCTTTTTGTTCACCAGTTCCAGAGTGGGCTGCTAAAACACAAAGTCATGCTGCTGCCATTTCATAAGCAAAGGTGTAGACTTTTAAAGTGGTTTATGAATCAAAGATGCTGAGTTTCACAGAAAAGCCACAAGATTTCGTATCTTAAGCTCTTCACTTGAGAAAGTTGATTTGTGCTCCTAAGTCATGCAGACATTATGAAAATTTTCCTGTAAGATTATCAGTATGATATGACATTGCTTACCATACTTCTGAGCCATTTTCATTTCAGATCATTTTACCTCTTGAGACTGGCAAGGAGAAAAATGAATAAACTTGATTTGGTGTACTCAGTTTGCATACTCAGGACTGTCTGGCCATCCCAAAATCATCTATAAGATCTCTCATTTCACTTATGTAAGCTGATTAACTGAAATCCAGTATTTATATTTCTTTGTGGCAGAAAATACCTGCTTTTTTAACTTATTTCGAGTTTGTAATACATACTGATACTTAATACTGTGACAGCAAAAACAATATTGATTTCTGTATTGAATTCTATAAAGACAAATATAAAGTAACTATATAATATTGTCATTTGTCAGTGCCTTAAAGTAACACAAGATTGGGAAGCAATATTAGCTTGACACATTCTACATATTCAGTGAGCATACATGAAACATACAATCTCTAAATCCACAAATGCGAAGTATGTAGAAAATGAACACAACGAATACAAACAAAATAAATGAATGAACACACCACTTTAGTTTTAAAACTAAAAGAAAAATAATATACAAGGAAAAATAAGGGAGCGGTTATTTGGCACAGTAGTTTCAATGTAACAGTTCAATGTAAAATAACTAAATTGTCTGGGTGATTATTGTTCAAGAATTGAAAGAACATAATTCTACAACAATTGCTGATCCACCTGAAAGATTAATAAAACCAGCAAATGATGGGTGAAAGAAGGTTATAACCCAAATATTACAAAAGAGGTTCCCACATATTAAGCTCTCAATTTGCTATTTCATGCATGAAATAGGCCAATGGTGACGATTTTGCTCCTCTTCGCGCAGATTAAAGCGCAGCTATATATTTATGTAAAAGCTACAGATACCTTCCTCTCTGGTGGTTTGTGCACAAGGTCAGAATGGCCAACATGAACTCTCTAGTTACATTTGTTTTATGTGATTGTCATTTGGGATTTCAAGCATGAGAGAATGGCTTCTTGGTAATCTCAGTCCCCAAATCTGGAGAATCAAGCAAGCAAGTTAACTTTGCCAAGTGTCTTTAGCACTCACCTAACACATTCAACCTAATACCCTCTACCGCTTCCTGTCTGTGGACCCTTGCCAGTACTCTCCCCTGCAGTGGTGCTACGGTGTGCTCATAAAGTATCATATAGAATTACAGAATGGTTTGGTTAGGAAGGGACCTTTAAAGATCATTTAGTCCAACCCTCCTGTCATGGGCAGGGACATCTTTCACTAGATTAGAAGCAAAAAGATGACCTAGCTGTCATTTTAAAATTATTTTAATTACATGACTACCTAAATTGATTTTCATCGAATATTTAAACCAATTTCTAAATCTCTTTTTTACAATCTCTTAATTTCTACCTGTGAGAGACTGAAACGAAAGGGTTAATGTCTCAAACACTCCATGGAAAAGAATGTTGACCAATTAATGAGATAAGGATTGGTTAGAAGAGAGAATCTTGCAGAGGCAGGGTGGCACTTTTCTAGGGCCGATTTTCTTATCTTGGATGACTATCTAAAGAGTAAGTTTGAGACAGCTTTACACATGCGTTTCTGATGGAGAGGAGGGGGGATCGAAATCACTAGAAGCACCCCCCAACCCCTTTCTAGAAGGTACCAGAACAACAGACTGCGCATGCAAGATAATTAGCATATGAAGCAAGACTGGAGGCAGGGACTGGGTTATAAATAACGCCAATCCGAGAAGCCACGTGTGCACCCACCATCCAAAGGGACCGGACCAGAGACATCCCTGGAACCCAGGGTGGTGATCCAGATCTTCCCTCTATCTCTCTCTCTCTACCTTTCTTCCTCTCTTTCTGTCTTTCCCTCTCTCTTGTACATTCTCCTTTATAAGGTTAAGGGTTTATAACGTTACAGGTTATAAAATTGAAAGTTCCAATAGTTTTGTAAGGTTGTAAAATTGAAGGTTTGAGTAGTTTTGTCATAAGGGTTCAAATAGCTTCTGGCATAAATAAATGTTTAACCGATCGTTTGGTGTCGTTTCACCTTAATTTAACCCAAGAGTATTCCGAATATCGGCCATCCCAGAGAGGGTTGTCCACGACGGTCCTTTCTGGGACCCGACACTACCTCACATTGTGTGACGGTTAACTATCTAACAAAATACTGCTCTTCTCTTCAACATCTGCTGTTTTGTTCATTTTAATGAAGATGTTTCCCATCTTTTACCATAAAAACACCAGTAAAGTAATGCTTTATTGAAACTACTTCCAAGCACAATAAAAACATGTTCTTACTTGTTTAAGTTTCTTCAGATCTTCGTCAAGTTCCAAGTTGTCCAAAATAACAGCAACAAACAAGCTGAGTAGAATCTACAAAACAATTGCAAATTATTTGTTAAAGCTTGCCTTATTTTTCTTAAGAAGTACTATGAAATGACATGGAAAAATGAGGGCCCTACTGATGTAAATGGGAGTCTTGCCTTTGACATCTGTTGAACTAATATCACCTGCTACTCTATGTATGTCTGCTAGCCATTTTGCAAGTACTAAATTGGTTTTTAGCTTATCATACAATTATTATATGAATTTAAAAACTTTGAGTTCTAGGTTTTATGACCAATGCATTCTATATGTTTAACAATATACCCATTAAAATGTATTTCACATGAAAAGAAAATTAAATTCATCAGAAATAATTAAAAAAAACCCCCACAAAGCAGAATCCTAAAACTACTCGTAAAGCTAAGGTGCTTTTCAATTAAGGTGTGAATTTTTAGCACAGAAGCCACCTAACACTAATTTACTTCATGCACTTGCTTAATGCTCAGAGTGACTCTGTGCAAAGTAGCTAACTCCACTTTGAAAGAAAAGTAAGCTGCCTCATTATTTGCATGCATCGGGAGCCACAGTATAGGAAAGCCATGCACTTTCATTTACTATACATTAAATATTGTGTAGATATGCCTCTAGGAGGAAGAATCCCAGAGGAAAAAAGTGTATATCAGATTACTGTATTTTCCTTGTGTAGAGATACTGACCAGAAGCCAAAGAAGATGCAAATGTGACTGATACAGCTGAGAAGGAGACAGAACTAGGAGAGCAAGGATGTAGGCGAGGGAGGATATCACCGTTCAGCATATATCCTCAGACAACTTACATCTTAAGGCAGTAAATTTGTATACACATAGCTTTACAGCTGTCAGCAACTGCCAAGGTTTTAGTCTCTGAGTTCAAGGCAAATATCCTCAAACATACTGACCTCCTACAGGCAAGCACCAATTTCCTAGAGATAGCGGAAGGAATCTAAGCTCTTTTAAAAGAATTACAGGCCTAAAATATTGCTGTGGTCTTGGATCACTGAGTGACAACCAGAGCAGACATATCCGTCCACCACTGTTGTAAATGAATTGTAAGTTTACCTGTCATTCAATCACACTGGAAAATTATTCCCCATCTACATGAAATTTAAGTAGCTTAGTATACCAGACAAGGAGTTTGGAACTCAAACTGCATCTGAGCTGGGTGTCTGGACCTTGTCCCAGAGCAGGATTCCCTTTCCCTCCATGAACTATAAAGGTACAGAAGACACAGGAAGGCCTCTCACCCATAAATTTATAAAATGTCAATGTTCAGAAAAAGAAATGTTCTTTTAATAGGAAACTGGCTTTAGCAATATATAGAATTTCCTGCAGCTGTTCGAAAAGACATATTGTATATGCCATGTACTTAAACAGTACCTCATACAGTTTTTCAATGATCCGACTACTACGAACAGTGGAACTTAAGATGGCCTTCAGAATGGCAAAGCAAGACAGAATTCTGATAAAATACATAATCCCTGGTACAAACTACTTCAATCCCTAATTGCTGATGAACAGTTTTGCTATCATTCTGTCAGGATTTTATAATACGGTGTTTTTCTTCTTCAGATACTTTATACAGTCTGATAACTCCAGTACCTGCAGCTCAGAGCATACTAGTTAAGGAAGTACAGTTCCACACTAAAAAGAAGCATAGTACTCATTAAATATATCACCTCTTACAGTCTTGCTGCTTCATGGACAGATATGTATCAAGGCATCGAGACCTTTATTAACTCCCTTTTCACTTTTTTTCAACAACAACCAAAGACAATGTACCACAAAAGAAAAGTTAAACGCAAACTTGTTATTTGGTTAACTTCCTCCACTGCCATCTCAACTAATAACAGTCCTTGCTTCCAACAGAGGTTCTGTTTTTTGAGCTTCAACTTTTCTTTGCCTTCTAATGTGAAACCTATTCATTTCATTCCAAGGCTCTACAGTCTGCTTTGCCAAATGCCTGCAATTATCACTTCTCAATTCTAATCCTCCCCCCTCTTCTGGCTGGTGAAAGTCATTTCTTCATTTGACTTCACTCTTGTTATTCACTGATGACTGTTTATTCTTAGAACTCTTCTTTTTGGTTTTAGTAGCAGCCCAACCGTTTTCGTGTTCCTTTACCAATTCCATGTTATTTTCTTTCTTTAAGCTTCTTCTGCCTCCAGACAACTCTGTAATACACAGCTTTTCTCTTCCAGGGTCTGAGGAAGATCTTAGAACCGAAACTAACAACTTCGTAAGGCCAAGTAATTCTGCAAAGTTATCTTAGCAGAGTTTCTTCATCCATGTAAAATCTGCGTATGTGAATTAGAAGAAATGTGTACACTTATGAAGCAAAGCAAGGACCGTGTACTTAAATGCAAATTCCCTGTAAAAGGACTGAGGATGGTGTACTGAAAAGTGACTTCGCTCCTAGCAAAGTGCGTGCTTTGAGTAAACAAATGGAGAAGTCCCAGATGACTCTTTCAAAACACAAAACATAAAGCAGAATACTAAAATTGCTCTTACAGCTAAGTTACTTCTCAATTAAGGTGTGAATTTTTAGCACCGAGGCCACCTGACACTGATTTACTTTATGGACTTGCTTAATACTCATCTAAGAGATAAAAACGCATTCCAGTTCAGACAATGTTCTTGGCCAAGAATCAGAAAAACAGCAATGAGATTCTCTAACCAGTAACTGCTTTCAAATCCATGACCAAAACTCACTTCCCTTTTGCTTTCTATCCCCACTTCCCAAGGAGTTTTAAAGATTACTTCAGCATGAAAAGTCGCTCTTCCAGACCCCAAGGACTCCTCTGAACCTTGCGAGCAAATTACATGTCCTATATATCTGCTGGCTTATACTTTTGTTTGGCTTATACTTTAATTATTTGGTTAAGCAGCTCTAAGAGCATCAAATGCACTTTACTGCCATTTATAAAGTGGTCAAGATTTCAATCCATATGAAGGAACCCACTGCACCCACAATTACAGTCGGACTATTCAGTCTTTAGAAGTGAAACAGGACATACTGTAAAGTAAAAGAAGTAGATTGAAGCTGATGGAGATTGTATAAATACAGTCAGTACCTTACATAAGTAGACAACTGAGCAAAGAAAGAAAACGGAATGAAGAAAGTGAAAATAAGTGCATCAAAAACTGCAGTGAATGCAAAATACAAAATGAGCAAAAGTACGGTAAGCAAAATGGTTATTCCCCTGATTGTGGTATTTTACTGTGTTGGTACTCAAAATACAGTACCAAGCCCTTATTGATATAGGATATCCAAAAAGCTGTTTTCCTTACCATTTTCTCTATAAAAACCTGGTTTTTTAGATATAATCCCCATTTCCATACACATGCAGGGAACTGCTGTATTAGTTATCATCCTTTTCTTGCTTGATATACTATATCATACATTTTCCATGCATTGATTTTGCATCAGGCAACAGGAAAGTAGTGATTTCTAGTTAAGAGTTTATATCCTGAGGCTTTACACTGCTCACTTTAATTACTGCTGTAAAGAGAATGCAATGGAAGCTGAGGAGACCAGTTCTACATGATAAATAAAAGCACTCGCTTAACTCTGCAATCATTAGAACTGTGAAGGTACAAGACAGTTAACAATTATATTGTTAGTCTAGCAGTGTGACTTGGATCTTATGAAGAACAATACCTCACACCAGAACAAAGGCCACCACCTTATGCCACATGGCTGAAGGGTAAATTCTACCACATCAACGAACTAATCCTAAAGCCCTCTACGCTGAAAATGAGCATCTCAATTAGTTTTAACTAACTGAGAAAAATAAGTAATAGAAGAGCTATGAGAATAATTCAAAACAAAGAAAAGCACAGCACATTTGCAAGTGAAGACTTACCAGAGTAGCAAAAAGATGATACAGTATAAAATAAATAGCAACTACTGGTGCCCACATATGTCCTACAGCATTCAGTGTCTGATCCATGACATCCACCCAGCCTTCCTGTGTGAGAATCTGAAACATTGACATGAACGCCTGCAAGAAAAAGAATTACAAACATATTAACAATTCACAAATTATATTAATATGGTTTTATTGACACATTCCTCAAGTTGATTTAACAGAACAGAACACCTGCTTCAGTTTGGTTTTTAAATCTTAATAAAAAATGCATTTCAATTTTTAACGTCAGGTGAAACGCTATTCCAGAGCTAAAGGAGAAATAAATAGCTCAACCTTTGACTGAACTGTAATCTGCAACTTGTAAACATAGTCCTAGCTCCATTAGCCCATATGAAGAGCTTTTTGGTTTCCTCCAGGGCTGACAAAATAGGAGAAATATCCCGAGTATCAGAGATCATTGTTTGGAATGTTATACTGTATTACGATTTTTGCATTATGCTTATTCTTTGGTGTTACCTCTCTATAAATATACCTATAATAAAGTGTTATAATTAAATGTGACCATATATTTATGTTATCTTAATAGCAGAAGCATGCTAGGCATCCCACAGATGAGACTAACGAATACAAGGCAAGGTCCCAGTACTTCCACTCGTTTCAGTCAGTCAGATTCTTCCCCTATACATTTTGTAAATAGCATTCCTTGTGGAACTGTTCCTGTAACATCTTCAAATCCCTTCAGACCAGGGGTACATGTCAAAAATAGAGGGAATAATGGAAATGTTTCAACCAGCTGTCTTTGGTGATAGGAATATATGAATCCAGATAAGCCTAGAATCCAGATGTCTCAGACCTCTGAAACTCCAACTTCAGCCTACAGCACAGACCAGAACCTAACTCAACCTGAACAATGTGTGAGCATGACATGTACATCGTACACAGACACTGAGGACTGTGCTCTGCCTCAGCCACAGAAGTTTGACTATGGTATTGAAGTGTGGATCTTGATAGTCTTAAATCTCTCAATGAGGCCAACTGTTGCACAAGTTTCTTTTGCTTTTGCCTGACATCAAAAGTACTCTCTTTCTAGACAGCAACGATCAAAGCTGATACCTTACTGAAGTTTAATACATAACAAAAAAGTGTTAGAAACTGAAGACGTTAACAATGCAGCTTCCAGATAAGAGGATTCCTCGAATTCAAAATGTTAACACAGTGATAAAGATACATTATGTCCATGCTCAGTGTGCCCAACACCCCCAGCAACAGCAGATTAACACAATAATGCACTTGGCACAAAGAGAACAGGACTCTTCTTGTTACACCCATGAGAAAACAGTACCTGGAAAGCCCTTTGCATCAACTTACCCTAAGCCCAAATGCATGCTGGAAAAGCTGAAAACATGTAGATATATAAACTTATGTGCTTGAAAAACAATAAAATGGGTTCTAATTTATTTCTAAAGCTGCTGGCAAAACTGACTGGGGGGGGAGACTTCAAGTTTATATTACTAATACTAACTAGAGGCAAGTACTTTGCTTGGGCTCCTTATCAAGTTTGCAGAGTTTTTCAAACAAAACAATGTCTTCTCTAAGCAGTTTCTCCCAATGCAAACAGGACCCTTAAGGTTACACCCACACCCTTAAGGGAGTCCACTCCAGGCTGTGATATCTACCCTGCAGTGTAGGCCAATTTAGTCTAGAGCAGACTGTTGATGTGCATGCATTCAGCACTTGGTCCTGCATCTCCTCCTGGCCCTATGTGATGTCCCTATGGCCATAACATATCATTAATATTTGGTGACAAGGAGCTGGTTCCAACTATCTGAAATAATACGAAGGACGTGGCATAGCTTGCCACACACTGTTTCTGTATTATGAAATCAAAGGTGTATGCTGTATGCTTAAAATTTGAAAGGAAGGCCTGCAAGTGCAAAGCTTGCTGGGGTGGTGTAGGAGGGCTGGGTAAGGCAGGGACAACCTAATCTGGTGCATCTTGTTATGCAAGGCACTGCATAAAAGGCACTGCCTTTTTGGGGTGCCCAGTTGGAAAGAATTATTCCCCTGCCCGTGCCCAGGGATTGCCTTGGAGAGAGTTCGCTGGAAGCAGGAAGAAAGTTAACAACTAAACAGTACCAGGAGGCCGGTGCTTGAGCTCAGTGTCTGGCCCTCTTTCACTGACCACTGATAAGGATCCTAGGACTAAAGCTTTTTCTTCTCTGTCCATTATAACTGGTACATATTTTCAAGTACAAAAATTGGATCATGTTGCCTCTAGATCATGTTCAGAGGAAGAACTGTCCATTTTTACTCTGTTAGGGGGGTCCCAAACATTTAGCTGCTAATGGCTTTGTAAAAAAATTGCCCACTGGCTCTCACAAAAAAACCCCACACCAGAATCCAGCTCAGTTTCTTATTGCTGCTATGTTCTGTGGCACTCTGAAGCAGACAGAAGCATAAACAAACTGTTAGGTTAAGATCAAGGAGTTTGAGAGCTATTTTTACAGTTGCTTTTCAGAATTAAATCACACTAATCAAATTTTCAGAGATGATTAAGCCTACAAGTCCAAGTCACTCACAAGAAGTGAAGCTAAGGTGTACATGGAACAGATCAAGGTATCCAAGTGAGCAATCGAACACATTGGGAGATGAAGTTAAACTTAAGACTTAAATTTCTACATCAACAACATCTTGACCAAATGTAATCTCCCAACCTTTCCTTTGAACACACAGATCCCACAGAGAACAAAGGCTAGCATAAACTGGAAGCAGCAGAGAAAACTGCTCGCAACTACTTTTCTGTAAATTCTTTGTCAGCTAAAATCTTTGCTGTGTCATGTGTTAGGAGAGCCCAAATATGAGGGCTGGAATTTGCACAGTGCCCTGTACGTTATGTTCGTGCCAGTAATCTTGGCCTTAACTAGCAAGCTGCCGACCTGTGGCCAGATCCTCCCTTTGCATTAGTGCCCCCTCACAACCACACATGCAGACTCCTTACACTGTGCAAAATTACGAACTCTTATTAGAGATTCCTTTCCTTACAAAAAATCATGATGAGGGTCCTGCAAAACAACCCGACCCCAACAAGTGTTATCTAGCTCTGCAAAATACCTCCCCATGCAAAACATGCAGAGAAGGAAACATTGGGGATCTTTAGCTAGGAGAGGCCTTCTGTAGCCAGAGGGGCATGTACAAAACAAGCAGGAAATTCAGCCTCCTTTATAGCTGCCAGCAGTGCTTGAGGATGAAGAAGACAACCACCCCATCAGTGCTCAGCACACTTCTCAGCTTCCCTTCGTGAGGAGGAGGTGAAGCTAAACCAGGCAGTCGCTGTTTCCCTGCACTCAGAGCATCTCTGGAGCCAGTGGTGGTCGTACCTGACTGCTGTGACACTCCTTGCTGAAATATAAGGTGGGCACTACATTAAGTAACACACCCCACTGCTGGCTTTAAAAACACCTGAGGGACTGGATAATTAAGCCAGTGCAGTATCCCTTCCTCTGAATCACACTAAATTACCGTAGTTTATTGCTTTTCAAAAATATGTATTTTATTTAATTCTTCAAGGTATAAAGATACCACCAATACTATGTTGTGGACATCTCATTAATACAAGTACTAGATTAATTTGGAAAAGACATTCTTTTAGCATCATAAAAATCTAATCTTCCATCTAAACCAGTTGTTCATAAAGAATAGTTATAAAAAATGGCCTTTCAATAGAATTTAAACATTTTATTATAACATTAAAGTCCAGTATATGACAAAACATTAGTTTTAAGAAAATAAGGCAGTGCACAATAAGTATGTGCTTCGCACCCAGCAATCTCCTTTGGAGCAAGTTATTTTTAGCTGAAAGGTATGCTTCCCACTGTTTATTTTAAAATTAATTTGAAATGCAACTAGCTGACAGAATCAACATCTGTGAAGATGAGGCTTAGAGATTTATGCAAATGGTGATTTTCTGAATTAATTCGTGTTATAGAAAAGACTGTCAATTTCTTTGAGTATTTATGCCCTATTACTTAATTAGCTGTTTTGATGATGGAAGTCAAACTACCTTTTTATTTATAGTGGAAGATTGGCAAAGGTTTGGTGGAATATATGAGCCGAAGTGCTAGTTCTGATATCTTGTCCAACTATTACAGAGGTGGTGCCACAAAAATTACTACTTACAGTTGTAATGTACTTGACTTGTAACTGCTGCTTGTCCATAAACATTATGGGCCAAATCCCAATGGCCTTATTCATGGAAGCAGTCCTACAATCAGTGGGATTACTTCTGCAAATTAAGCTAACAGGATTTAGGCCAGTGCTGTGAAATGCTTGCAATCTGTCCTACCTGTGTAAAGTTACCTTTTTCTCCTAACATAGTCATGAGTGCTCAATAACACCCTGAAAGAAGAGTAGCCATCCTGTAAAAATGTGACAGTGGCACTGAGACTGTAACTGCATGTCCTGGTTTTGGCTGGAACAGAGTTACCTCTCTTCTTAGTAGCTGGTACAGGGCTGTGTTTTGGATTTAGTGTGAGAATAATGTTGGTAACACTCTGATGTTTTACTTGTTGCTAAGTAGCGCTTCTCTTAAGCCAAGGACTTTTCAGTTTCCCATGCTCTGCCAGCAAGCAGGTGTGCAAGAAGCTGGGAGGGAGCATGGCCGGGGCAGCTGACCTGAACTAGCCAAAGGGGTATTCCATACCATGGAACGTCATGCCCAGTATATAAACAGAGGGCAGTTGGCCAGGAGGGGCGGTTTGTGGCTCTGGCATCGGTCAGCGGGTGGTGAGCAATTGCATTGTGCATCACTGGCTTTTTCTCCTCCCCCCACCCCTTCCTTTTTTGTTGTATTCCTTTTCATTACTATTATTATTATATTTCATTATTACTATTGTTAGTATTATATGTTACTTTAGTTATTAAACTGTTCTTATCTCAACCCACGAGTTTTACTTTTTTTTTCTTTCCTTTCCTCCTCCTAACCCCACTGGGAGGGGGAGGGGGAAACGGCTGCGTGGTGCTGAGTTGCTGACTGGGATTAAACCACGACACTGCATCAGAGAATTAAGACTACTGTCGTGGTTTAACCCCAGTCAGCAGCCAAGCACCACGCAGCTGCTCCTTCACTCCCTGCCCCCCCTGCTCCCAGTGGGATTGGGAGGAGAACTGGGAAAGAAGGCAGAACTCGTGGGTTGAGATAAGAACAGTTTAATAACTGAAGTAAAACATAATACTAACAATAATAATAATGAAATATAATAATAATAATAGTAAGGAAAAGGAATATAACAGAAAAAAGAAGAGGGGGAAAAAGAAGAAAAAAACAGTGATGCACAATGCAATTGCTCACCACCCGCTGACCGATGCCAGAGCCACAATCCGCCCCTCCCAGCCAACTCCCCCTGTTTATGTACTGAGCATGACGTTCCATGGTGTGGAATACCCCTTTGGCTAGTTCGGGTCAGCTGCCCCGGCCATGCTCCCTCCCAGCTTCCTGCACACCTGCTTGCTGGCAGAGCATGGGAAACTGAAAAGTCCTTGGCTTAAGAGAAGCGCTACTTAGCAACAAGTAAAACATCAGAGTGTTATCAACATCATTCTCACACTAAATCCAAAACACAGCCCTGTACCAGCTACTAAGAAGAGAGTTAACTCTGTCCCAGCTGAAACTAGGACAACTACATTGTTCAAATTTTTTAAGGGATGATGCTTAGGTTGAACTAACATTTCACAACTTGAGCTTTCTCCAAGCTCAAGGCTAGGAGTGAAGTCCTGGTTTTGCTGAAGACTGAGAGATTTTTGCTGGTGAGATCAGTTGGGCCTGGTTTTCACCTTGTGTTGACTCATTTAAAAGAAGAGCAGCATTCCCAGCTTTGTAACTTGAGACACCGAGTAGTCAGCACATGGCCCCAAACCCCAAGAGAAACCAGGGCATGGAAGTTAGAGACACTAACAACGTGTTTTGTTTTCCATACAGTGAATTTTAAAATTTCTTAGCGTCCATTTTACACTGATGCCTTTGAACAGACCTCCCCCTCCCATTCCTTCCTCAGAGGGCCCAGCCGCCCCCTGTCCTTCTCATGGCTCAATACGTGCAGCCCAAGAAGATATGCAAAAATAGAGATGGCGGATCGGTTAAAAACTGTATAGCAAACATCTAGATTTTTATACTTAGTATTAGAGAGAAAGCCAATCCATTTGGGAAGTTGCAATGGCCAAAAGAAGGGTGAAATTTGTAGCCATGGCAACACTGAGCTTGTGCCTATTGACTGTTGTCAGGAAACCATGTGAAAACATGCAATTTAGAGGCATTAGCGAAAGGAGGAGGTCTACTTGTTCCAAAACCCATGCTGTGCCTTCTTATAAAGCACTTACAGTTTCAAAATGATTTTAGGTTTTGTCTGTTTCAGTGTAGAAAGCACTTTAATGTATAAACTTAAAATTTAGCCTCTAGTGTCACCATTTTCATTAGTATGCTTGTCCTCTCTGTATTTGTAACTGAAAAAGTCCACAGCAACAGTCCTGGCCATTTTAGGTTTGCTCTTCTTTGGGGGTAAGCTCCTCAAAATTTATCTTAACAAATTCTGCTATGGTAGAACTCATATAATCTCCTACATCATATAGTAATGCAAGTATGTCTTCAGTCATGTTTTGAAAATAATACATTCCAGGCAAACCCAAAATTGCTTATTTTATAACTGTCTTATTGTAAACAGATTCAGTGGTCTTTATTCAGAGCAGACAACATGAGTGGGAATCCCCAGCCTTTGCTAGGAAGACACACTCCTTTACAGGGACACCATCACTCATACCATCAATCACAATTTTTGAGTACAAAATTTTCACTGACTCTATTAACCTATTAAGAGATGTTTCACTAAAAAACTGCAAAAAGAAACCACATACTGTAAATTATACTTCTGAAACATTCATAACAAGGTGAATATGTATACAAATAAACAATAAGTAAAAAATAAGGAGAGATTCTTGCTTCTGGCTATCTCATAAAAAGTATTAAAAACATTTCAATTCAGTATTGCTGGAATACTCCTTTATTATTGGTAACAGGTCTTCTGTTTTTCCAAAACTTAAGTCAGAAAATAGAAAACAAATTTCGATATTTTCTCTTTGTAAAAAACTGTATAATTTGCCAGAGAAAATATTTTGTCACTCTTTGAACACGTATTTAGTATATACATATATCTGTTAAAATTCAGTATGATAGAAGCTCTTATTGAAGCTTAAATGGCCTCAGATTGAAATGCTCAAAATAATTTAAAACTTTACTAACATCTTGATATATCTCGGCAATGTTCTACTGCAAGTGGATCTTTCTCAGATACTTGTATCAATCTACCTAGTTAAAACATGCAGGTGGTTGTGAATCAGACTTATTTTAATTATACTACAATAATTCTTTCAGGACTTTCATTGCCATTTTGCATAAATAATAAAAATAATTCTAAAACAAAATTTCATGGTGATTTCAAACTTGCAGTTGGAAGTTTTTTTCAGAAGTTATACATGGGAGTTGGGCATACAATATGGTGGTAATATCACTCAATTTAGAGACAGAGGCCTGCCTTCATTAGAAAAGCTTAAGTTTTATTTTTTTTTTTGCTTTCTTCAGTATTTAAACAATGAATTATACTGAATTCTTAATGATCCTACTGGCTGCTTTCCTAAGCACGTTTTCCAAAATAGAAAGCATGGTGTTACATTATTCCCTGTGGGTAGGTATTTTTTGTCTTATGTTTGATGGCGAGCTTCCCATACGTCAAGTCCAGGTTGATAATTACAAATTGTTGCCTAGCCATTTTGTTTGCTAAATGCATGACCCTTGAGGCTGCCTTATTCATTGTTATTTAATTGTTCCAACCAATGCACTTTCACTAAAATAGATACATTGGATAACCAAGCTGGAATGACAGAAACAAATAAATTGTCACTGGAACCAATCCATGTATACTCAGTCTAATCCATTATTAAAGAAATGGCAGTATTTTCATTCAGAACAGTGTGCTTCAATAAATACATTAGCTCCAATTTCCACTGATTTTCAATGTTCTGTTCTGAATTAACGCAATGCCCATAAATATCCATTATTTATACCCAAAAGGCAAACACTTATTTTGTCAATGCAGACAGGTTTTATAACCCTGTGTAAAACAAGCATTCCTGTACAAATCAAGAAGAACCACTTTCATTAATATGAAGATATAAATCATGTGTAGACATGTTTTATATAAATTTTGTGGCTAATATTCACGATTGTGCACATGACTCCTCTTTCTGTAACACGCTGGAGTACCATTAAGCCATATGCTTTGTTGTGTCATCGCCAGGGTGCATACGTAAAATTTCTCTATATTCCCTCAACAGCAGAAATAGAACACCTAACCCAAAGAAAGACAAACTTCACTACTGAAGGACTACAGGAAGATTGTTACACCCCGAAAATACAATTCTTTTATTGACACATATGGAGATAAACTGCTCCATGGTTCTCAGAAGGAAAGGAAGGCTGCTAATATAATAACAAATATGATAGAATCATAGAATCATTTAGGGTGGAAAAGACCTTTAAGATCATCGAGTCCAGCTGTTAACCTAACACTGCCAATTCCACCATCAATGGTAAGAAAATATCAATGATAAGAAAATAATAACAAGCAATGAATAATCGATGCTTTTTATACTTGCCCGTGGAAAGGTTGTAAATCTATCCAGTTCTTCCACAAAGCAAAACATCTGTAAACTGATTGCTGACATTACAATTAAAAGGCTGGCAGTAAATACCACCAAACTCCCAAGTTTTTTTCCTGGTCCAAATATCTTATACACAAAATCCTCCAAAGCCGGAGAAATCTTTATAAGCCGAACTACTCTAAGAACCTGCAAAGAAAGAGAAAATACAACTGTATTAATTATTTGATTATCACGTTAATCAACAACTTTTCACACGATCAGAGACTTCAAGGCCAAAAAGGGACTTGCAGCCTTGTAGCCCAGTAAATATCAGGTTGCCACCACTTGTAACGGACCACAAGTTGTATGTTAGGTTAAGAACACAAGCTCTGGAACCTGTCAGGTTTTGTCTGTACTTACCTTGGCTCGCCTGGAGATTTGTTTTAGCTAGCAACAGCAGTTACCCAATGACCAGGCAACTGTTAACCTACTTTGTCTTTTGCTTAGCTTTTTACAATTGTGTGGTGTAATGCTTATTGTTACATATTCTTTTTTTCTAACATATAGTAATAACAAGCTGCATAGAATGAGTGATCTATGACCCTTTCATAAAATGCAGCATTGAGGCATACAGGCATGGGATGACAGCAGAGGTCTTGAGAGTACAGGCACGGGAGGATACTCAAGGCCCCCAAGGCTATAATCAACTCACCAATCACAAAGAGTTATCACAGAAATGCAATTGGGTAAAGCTGTTTTTGGGGTAACAAAGGGAACATAAACATAGGCAAAACACACCACAGATAGTAAATCTGAATGTAATGATGTGGAATTACAGACCATCGAAGGTTTATAGTGTGTTACCAAACGTAAGAATGGCTTCAGGCAGAGGTCAAAATATGTCAATCTAGATTTAGCAACAGAGAAGCTACTGCAGTGCTAGGTAAATTGCTCCAGTTTGATTATCATCCCTGCTAAAAATTGATACTTATGCTAAATGAACAGGGTCCTGAACAGTCTTTGAAGAAAGCTATGCTTTGAGCAGCAGGCTAGATGAGATGACTTTGAAAGGCCACTTCCAACGTAGATTTTTCTATGATTCTGTGTTACTTGTTATACCACATTACATATTCATATAAAGAGCTGCCAACTCTTCTTCTACAAATCATCTTTGCATTTCAGTGACTCAAGACAAAATTGCTTGCATAGTGTACCATATAACCTAGCAAGTTTGGTAATAAACATATTTTGCTTTTTCATACTATATACAACGAGGGAAATTTTGGGTGGCATTTCTCAGTATCAGAGGAAACAGCATTGTGTGCCACTGACATATTTGACACCTCTCAGTATTAGTAGCAATGGCAGAACTGTGATCGTGTGTGGAACTCCTGACCCATTCACTGCTGACTCTACCTTGGAAAAGCTGCTCACAGCTCTGATCCTCCTATTTCTGCCACTCATGGTGGCACAAACAGTGACATAACATCAGTATCAACAAGAGGCAGTGGCAGCCACAAGAGCTGCTGGAGACAAAAGACAGCAACATAAGAGGCAAATGAGATTCTCCAGTTCTCACAAAGAAAAAGACTCTCTAGCCCAAGGTATCACCTATATTTCCACAAGAATCATATTGAAACTGAAAGGTAGGAATTACAGCGCAATTATAGGCTGACCTTACGTACAAGTCAAATACAATCACTGTGCTGCTTTTGGAGAGAAAGTAAGTTTGACAGAAGTTGTTCACAGAAAGAGTTCACTGTACCTTGTAGCTTGCTAATAATGTACACCTTTGCATTTTGCATGAAACTCATCTCCCTACCTATCTGTCAGGTATGCAGAATATGCTAGTCATCTAGGCTTTACTGCCAAAGGGGAGAGAGAGAAAGTCAACTCAAGAGAGCAACTTATTCCAAACATAGCAGATCCCTTGCGTGACATGGGACGAGCCTTCACTGCCTTCAGTAGTTAAAAAGGGTCCTAGATACAGAGGTTACACTAGACAGCTTAACTTTCACAACATTAGAACAAGGTGAGATAAAGTCCTTTCTTTCACCTTGGTACCGTGATCACATTACATATAATCTGAGTAAATGAAACTGGTTACCAAGACAGTGACAGACAGTGAGATGAGTGAGATTTCCAAGTACTATGAACATGCGAACATGGTGCCTTCTTACTTACAAGATCTACTTGCAGTGTAAATGTTAGCTCTGTTCCCATCAATACTAGTTTCAACACTGATCCCAGTGGGGTGAAGATTTAATGTTAGTCGGTATTCTGAGTTGTGTTTTAGATAAACTGTATTATCTGTCTTACTTTTTCCCCCCCTCCTTTGGGGAACTTTAACTGACCTTTAAGCAACACACTAATCTTATTGATACTATTTGTTTTTTTCATTTATTTTCATTAGGCGACAAATTGAATCTAGCAAAAGTACACTCTAATGAACATTTATGCATTCTGTGTAATTGGATTGCAAATTGTATTAAATTTAAGAGCTGTAGAAGGTGCTTTATTTGGATCAAATATAAAAATATGTTAAAAACCAAATCAAAATGAAAAATACAAAAGAGGAGCCACAGCTTTGTTACAAAGAATGGCTGCATCTCCTAAAAGGTACGATATTTATTCAGAAAATGATTCAGCAGTATTTTCCCCGAGCACAAATACAATACCATCTCTTCACTCCAGTACAGGTCAAATTCTGTTTAAATCTCTCCCTTTTATGCTGGTTCATTACAGATCTCTGCAATAATATGCAAATTATGTCATTTCTCCACTGATTTTGTGTTCTATAGATTGTAGCCATGGAATGGTGCTTTTCTGTAGTCTTTCACAGAGGGCTTTGCAAATGAATGTGTTTTGAATGAATGTACAGCAAATGCAAGAAAGATAGGTGGGAGGGTGGACAGTAGCCAATGTGGTGAAGAGTGAATGATGTGTTGGCAAAAGGTAATGATAAAGACCAATGCAGACTGAAATACATGCTAAGGAAGACTAGATAAGCCAAATGATATTTCTGCTTGCTATCCTGGAATGTGTCAAATAAGACTTCTGTTTTCAGTAATCTGTTTTGTTGGCTGACAAAGAACACATTTAACCTGTCATCATTAATACGTAAAGGCCTGGAAATCTGCCTAACATCAAGACGTAGCCACATGAAAAAGACTTTTTGACCCTGGTTGATTTGAAAATGTGTTAGTCTAGCTTGCCCAGAAGCTTAATTGTCGGGGAATACGGTGCGTACCTCCCTTACAGCGTACGCTGACATCAAAGGTAAAGTATTTTCCAACCTTACTGTCATTTGCCTCTTAGGGGATTTGGATTGCAAAATACAACCCAAATCTTTCAGTGTAGCAGGTGTTTCTGCTTGTAAAATGTATGTCTCTCATATATTTTGGGAAAAAAAAAAATCACATCCTGACATTTTCTGTCATAAAAGCTAGCACTTTTTAAAAAAAACCCCACCATCACCGCCCCACGAAACTAATTAAATCCATTAAAAAGAAAAGACTTACTATTTTATTGTCAACATCTGGCTACATTTTAATTATACTTTCAATCCTATGAGTTAGTGATGATGTTACCCATTTAGTCCAACATGTTCATAATTTATACTCAAAATTCCTAGAAAGAAATCATCAGATCTAAGAGGACTCTGCCTTATTAAATATGGACCAACTATTAACTAAGTTCCTAACTCTTTTAACTGAGAGCTCCCAGCTAGGTTTCCTGTGTGCTTTTGACACAAGGGTGCAATGGCATACTCCTGATAGATCATCCTTTCTTGGAAGTTAGAAATATCATGCCACAATGAATAACAACATTTTACATATTTGGACAGCAAAATCAAAGCTATATAACCATCTAAAAGCCTTCAAATGATACCAGGTGAAAGCAAAATAGAATTTGTCATCCCGACAGCTTTCTTGAGCAGGTTTGTAGAACCATTTAGAAAAAATACACGATGGCATATGCAGAAGTCTGAAAAGGCCATCATATTTCAACCCACGCCTGGGGAGACTGCTCCCCCCATATTGTACTCAGTTGATTACAATACGTGTCACTGTAGCTAATCACATTTATTGACAGAACTCTGTCTGACCATTTATTATTTGCCCTTATTGATTATTAATTATTCACCATGCCAATCCGTTGCTGAATAATGGACAGATATGAATTCTTTAACATATTTTTTTAAAAAATCCCTTTCTTTAGGACTGTAGAATATAATACATTATAATGAATCTCAGCGCTCCCTCCCACAACTGGAGCAACCGTAGGTACTTCAAGGAGGATGAATGGGAAATTGGCTGGGCTGGCTGACAGAGGAAGAATCAGAAGTCTGAATTAATCAGTCTTTCTTTGTCTCTCCTTCCTGCTCTTCCCGAAAGTGAAAATGTAGGAAAAGCCTCAATAAACACACTTTCCCTCTAGATAAGGAATGGTTGGAGAGCTACAAAAACCAACTCTAAGATGATCCTGGAGAAATGACCTCAGAAGACCCACAATAACTGGAGTGGAGACTCTTAGTTAGGCATGTGATTGCCACAGAGATGAAGATTTGGAGAAGCAACAGCAAGCGTACTGAGGCCTCAGGGACAGAAGCCAGGAAAGCAGTGGTGGACCCTACAGGAAGGTGATGCTGTGAACAGCTGTATGCAAGGTCAAGGCTCAACGAAGGGGAGCGAATAAACTAATCCAGAACCTACTGAACAGTGTAGCTCAGAAACGAAATGGGAGTTACTGAAAACAGAAAGGACTTCTCAGCAAAGTTAGAAAGAATCCTATTTCTGTAAATCCACCCAATAAACATAGTTAAGAACAGACATATTTGTTATTTTAAAGATATTCTCAAAATGAGTCAATATTGTGAGAACATCAGTAGTCTGAGAATGGAAGTAAATGAGAGCAAAATGTTGATGGGTAATGTTTTTAATTGGTATATAGAGTAAAACGTAAAAGTAGGTGATCATACCTGAAAATATGTAAATTGAGAGTGATAGAGGTCTGGATAAATATGAAGAGTGGTTCCAATTACAAGCAGCAACTCAAACTTGTGAAGAGATGAGCTGATGTATCCTGTGAAACCCAAACACCAGATCTTCAGGAGAGCTTCTAAATCAAACAGAACTGTAAAAGCAACCTAGACGAATATATAAAACAAGAAAGATGCATTCAAAACACTGAGTTAAATTACGAGTTTCTATGTCATGATGTCTATCAAGGTTTTGTACAGCAAAAATAAAGATCTCCATAATATTTAATAAAAAAGCTCATACTTTAAACAGAATAAACAATCAATAATAGATTTCCTAACACGGGCTCATATTCTTCCTTAAAATGTACACTTAATGAAATTTTCTGAAGTCTTAACACAGACATGTAGATTCCACAATTTGGAAAGCATGAAATAATAAATCCATCCAGCTGACCTTTCACTTTGTGCACACAGATAAAAAGGAAAACAACGATGAGATCTTTTTTCAAAATGTGAAGCAACACATATGAGCTGTCTGAACAATTTTAAGAGGTCTAAGGAATAAACCAAAGTTTAAAGTACTTTTGTTTGAAAATTGCTACTTCAATTTTCTAAAACATCCACAGTAATACGACAACCAAAACAGGTAGAAAAGGGGTGATGGGACTTAAGCATTACAACAAATTAAAAAAAGACGAAATTCAAACTCAGTCCAGAATTGGCAAATTTTCACAATTTTAAAAAGAGATGGTGTTAAAGAATTTGAGCCAAGAGAGTAAGGTGGGAAGTTGCAGGGGAAGAAATCTACTTGTAGGCATTGGATGACTGTGGGATTCTTCCAGAGGCCTTTCTTGAAATATTTACACACTAAAATGCATAATGTTCAGCTTGAAAAAAGGGAGCCTATTTTGCATAGGTTTACTTCCTTCAAGATTTATTTTCTCTTACTTCTCTCACTACCGAAAATTCTTCTGGCTAGACACACTTCTTCCTCACCTGCCTTCTTACTTTACCACTGTATATACTCTGAGATACTCTCTCCCTCACCTCCCAACAGCCAGGCAAATCAATGGAAAAGATGTTTTTCCTTCACTCAGCAGTTTTCCTCTCTGACCCTTTACACACTTTGAGGCTTAAAAGAGACACTGAAATAACATCAGGTGGCATCTATATACAACTAATACTTTCAAAGTGCTGTGCAAACATTAACAAAATACAGCTCAAACCTCCTCTGAGCGAAATCATTATTAGTCTTTTAGGATGGAGAGATTAATTGACTGTGGGCCATAAGGTTTACTGGATTTGGCAGGGGATAACAAAGTTAGAGACTAAGATTTTAACCCTGAATCTGACAGTGACAATCTCTGGGATGCTGCTTTAAGTATTTACGTTACTTAAAATTTAAATTCTCCAGTCCATCAAAAACACATTTATCAACATGAAAGAGAGGTTTTGTGACATATAGCTAAATAAAATTTTACATATTTTATGTGTACAGGACTGTCACAAGCAGGAGTGGAGACGGAAATTAAACACTGAAGTTTATGTCCTATGCTTACTCCCCTAGTCCACACAGCTGTTTATAAGCAGTGCTACCAGCTATATTATATGGCTTCCTCAAGGCATGCAAAATAGTTAGCAGGCTTCAAATGTCCTCTGAATGATTAAATCAAGGCAAAATGCTTCACAGAACTCCAAAATTTTCTTCACATTAGGAAAGAAATACGACTAAGCAATACTTGTGTGATTTCAATCATACACAGTGTAGGGACACTTTCATGCTCATATTCTTGAATGTATCTGGCCAGTTGTTCGGCCCTTGTTCTGGCAGCTCAAAGAGCTCAAGGAGAACAATGAGCCAAATTTGAAGAAACTACCCCTTTACATGAAGAACTCTATCTGAAACACAAGGAAAATGTTTTATCAAAAATTTTAAAATGAAAGCTCACTTTTAAAGGAAAAAACATCTAATTGAGTCCTGAAAGAATAAGGGGGGCGAATTAGGAAAAACGTAACAGTGGGTAGAAAGCAGCTGGAATTCAGCTTCCGAGCAGGTGGAATAACAATGCCGTTTAAATACACACACACATACATACTTCAGAGTACATAGGCTTCCCATTAGGACAAGACTAACAAATACGATGTGAAGTGTATTTTAATTTATTCTAAAAATGTGTGGGCGGGATCATTTGCATTTTACATGCTTGTCAAATGAATTCAAACCACTAGCACTTAAAAATGTATCAAATGGTTTGCATAACATCTGATTACATTTATACACCTGTCTTCCTGCTGACAGAGCTTGTATTTTTTTCCTTCCTTGTATTTAATTACAGGAGAAGATTCAGAATATCTGACTAGAACTTTTTGTTAGGTGTGAAATGTAATACAATTTTATATACTTTTTTTAAACTGAAATCCCTCCTTTCATGGCTGTAGAGGCAGGGGAAAGGCAAATTCACATAAAAAGCCAGAGCAGACCCACAGAGAAAAAGCAGGTGTAACACATGAGCAGCCACCCTCCACCAGGTTGCCAATTTTGCTTTGGGGAGGCCAATGAGGACCTACTGGGAATGGGCTGCTTCTCTGAGGGCTACCTCCCATTCTGTTACCTGGAAGTTTTATGGTATTAACGCCGCCTTCAGCAACGTTAACTTTTGCCAGTAGCCCCTTAACATTTTTTCTGCAGAGGCAGAGCTCAGCATCAGCCAACATCCAACAGTGACAGACCCAGCTAGTTTTCCTTTTAACTGTGGCTTTCTTGAAAGGTTATCAAGCTCTTGGGAAAGACAAGAATTCTTCTGAGCACGATCAGTGGGATTAAGGGCACAGACCTCCAGCACTTCCCTTGCTACCAGATTTGACACAGCACTCAATCTTTCCTTCAGCCAGGACAGGGCAAAGGCTACACAAAGGCAGCAGTGCAAGGGGACAGACTGCAAAAGGAACCTAGGAGGAAGTGTATAGGAGCACCGGGTTTTGAACTCTGGTTTTCAGACCATTTAAAGCAATACTTGGAGGAATCTCACACGTCTCCAATAAGTCTTCTGGTCTGCAACCTCTTTTAATGGAAAACTATGTGGCAGCTGCATATAAAACCAAACATCCATCACTATTCTGTCTAGGTATTGTGCGGGTAAAGTCAACATCCTCAATAACAATTACCAAAATGGATTTGAAGCTCTATTCTTTCCAGGTTCTCAGATGCTGCATTGGGGTTTTGAGTCATCCTGTGAAAAGTCTGGTTTTGCTTAATCTGCAGGGCTGAGGTATACAAGTTGAAATGCTTGTCAGAATCTCTTATTTACTACTGGGTATACAAAATTATGCAACCAATGGGATCTGGGTTTAGAATTCATTTCTATCCTTTATCTTCTTGTCTAATCTTTGCCTCCTTTTCTCTTGAGTCTGTCTTCACTCTCCAACAAAGAAAACAGTTTTTTTTCCTTGGTACTGGATATCTCAATAACTTCACTTAGATTGGTCTACTGAATTTAAGGGGATGTATTTTTACAGCTCTAGGCCACTACAATGTGTGGTCCATAGAATGGACCAAGTGAGCTATTTTATTAGACATGTCTGCTCCTAAAGCCAGCAGCTTCCAAGATGACTTCTGGAAAACATATCAGAAAGCCAGATACGTTTGCTATAACCTGTCTGGCCATTTCCTTTAGCAAAGGGAATCTCCACTGCTGTTGGCTGCTCAGGTAAGCTCCCTCTGAAGGGAAAGCTTTCTGCAGCCTAGTCTACTGGAAAATACAGAGCAACAGCAGTGCATCCTGTTCCAACCAGTCTCCCTCATCAAGGAAACAAACCAGCCACTGTGGAATAATCCGCATTGTTTGAGTATTCAGCATCTTCAAGGCTCTTAAAAAAATTTCTTTGTATGCCCTGTGCTGCAAAGAACAAGTTTCACAATAACCAAGTAGGAAATGACACCAGCTTATCAATTTCTCCTCTCTCCCAGGATTTTTTTTTACTCTTCTGCTCTTGATACTGTATTTTATACCTCCTTCTATAAGTTACTAGGGGTTTGTTCTTGTTTGATTTTTATAGTGTCTCCAGTAAAAGCATCACAGGTAAAAAAAAAAAAAGAAAAAAGAAAAACAACAAATGGACATCAAAAGAGTATGCCTTACAAATGAACAAAATGCCTTTCTCTATTCCAGACTAATTTATCTTATATACTTAGAAATGTAAACATATAGAATGTAAACAAATGAGTTTTCTGACCACCTCCCCACTAATAAATCAATAATCTAAGCTATGCAGAGACAGAAGAATACATCTTTAAAGAAAACTGGACATTGCTTATAGGACAGAATTATAATACACTAGTCTACATGATATAGTCATCTTCAATTATTAAACCCTGGCAATTATTTTTGTTGTGAAAAAAAGCCCAAACCCTACACTTGAAATAGATGTTGAAGACAGTTTTTCTAGCACTGATTAATAAAAGCATAATTATACTATATATTCAGTGCCAAAATAGAAATAGCACATGCAGCGTTTCCTATTTTGAATATAAATAGAATTAATGTTATTTTGTTAAGAATCCAGGCTCCACTTGCTGTATCCTGGGCATAAAGGAAAAATGCCTACCATGAAAAGTTCATGGTCTCAGGCTCTAATGCTGACTTAATTATTTGTTTCCGGCCTAGGATATTATACTGGTTTTGGCTGGGATAGAATTAATTTTCTTCATCATAGTTTGTATGGTGCTGTTTTGGATTTGTGATGAAAAAAGTGTTGACAACACAGGGATGTTTTAGCTGTTGCTGAGCAGTGCTTACACAGTCAGGGCCTTTTCTGCTTCTCACACCACCCCACCAGTGAGCAGGCTGGGGGTGCACAAGGAGCTGGGAGGGGACACAGCTCGGACAGCTGACCCCAACTGACCAGAAGGATGTTCCATACCATATGACATCATGCTCAGCATATAAAGCTGGGGGAAGAAGAGGGAAGCAGGGATGTTCGGAGTGATGGCGTTTGTCTTCCCAAGTAACTGTTATGCATGATGGAGCCCTGCTTTCCTGGAGATGGCTGAACACCTGCCTGCCGATGGGAAGCGGTGAACGAATTCCTTGTTTTGCTTTGCTTGCGCGCGCAGCTTTTGCTTTACGTATTAAACTGCCTTTATCTCAACCCACGAGTTGTCTCACTTTTACCCTGCCAATTCTCTCCCCATCCCACTGGGGGAGAGTGACCCTGTGGGGCTGTGTGGGGCTGAGCTGCCTGCCAGGTTTAAACCATGACAGAGATTAAAATGACTTTCCCTGTCCTCACTTCTGTCCTCAAATCTGTGGGGGGTGTCATAACAGAATCCAGCATTTGTTGATTTTATTCCGATGTCTTATTCCCAGGATCATCCTCTTTCACGTTCATGTTGTTTTTCAAATATGCTTAGAACCTGAGATAAAATAAAAGTAACACATGACACAACTACTCCTGTAATTGTTGGCTGGGCCAACATTTACTCAGTGTTCATACAGCTATCTCCAGTGGCATGAGAGACAACAGAGCATGACGCAGCACTGATGTCTCTACAATCTGCACTCTTTTGAGGGTTTGGACTCTGATGCTACCTTTAACTTTTCTTTGTTTTTATTTTTGTCCCGGAACTGGTGAAGCCTCAGCTTCATAAGATTTTAAGAGATCAGATACAAATTCTAAAACTAAGATAAAGTAAAAAATGGGTATCAACTCAACCTCCCTTAAAAAAGGGAGATTCATAAAGCATCATAATGTTATGGACTAAAGGGTTTAAAGTTGGGCACTTGAGTCTCTCAAACGTATTTAGACATTTAAAACCACAAGAGTACAAATCATCAAACTTTTTGACTTGTGATTCCTCTGCCATTGGTATATTGGTTGCCAACAAGGCAATACCAATGGCAGAGGAATCACAAGGAATATACTGCTATCATGCGCTCTAGCCTAAGAATGTCCCCTCTGGCTCCTAACAAAGACTGTGTAATTATCGGAGCCAGAGAAGCTGCAGTAACCACAAAGCTAGACATGTGCCCAATCCAGGCAACCGTGATCAACACTTTCAAGAGAACTGATCTCGGTGAATTTCAGCACTGGTGGCTTTATACTCAGATAAAGTGACAATTCACAGTGCCCATGGAAGTAAGTATTTTCAATAAAGATTGCTACAATACTGATTTCACTCTTGATTCAGGAAAAACAAGTATCTATTTGAAGCTATGCCTGTACCTCAGTACCAAAGACTTAAATTCTTTACTTTTTTTTTTTTAAACTGAATTAAATAGTACTAAAAAGACATGTAAGCAAGGTTCTAGGATCTCTAGTGCATGTTCTACAGTAAAATCCTTGACCAGCTAATGACTCAAGCAGGCTCCCTGCCAGTACGTCACTTGTAAAGAAACTTTTTACCTCCACTTCACTGGTTCAGGAGCACAGCCTCCTCCTTCACCAAATTCATGAATGGATAAATGTTTTTTTTGCAGTGTGGTCTTGAGGTTGCTGAAGCCAGGCTATTTGCAACGGTATTTTCGTTATGCTTAAGAACCTTCTTGCTGCTAAGTATATGTCGAATAAAGACGATTTAGGAAGAAGTACTATATTCTTGAAAGACAGTGTTTTGTCATTTTTTTAAAGTTAAATTCTTCTGGATGTTACACTGCTGCTAGAGAAAGATAGCAACTCAGCAGCCATGCATTGCCTGCAGATGTTATACTTAAGCCTCAGCTCATTACCACTGACATTTTGTTTGAGGAAATTACCTTTCAAAAGGTTGTAAGATAGGGCTGTCAGCCATTGTCAGACAGAGGAACTTGAACAAGTTAGCAAAGAATTCTCGGAATGCTTAAGGGAATAAAAAAATTACATACTCAAATGTGCTTGACATTCACATTTTCTACTTTAGCTTATCTTGAAAAATATCCAGATAGTCATTTCAGCATACTCACCTCAGCTAGGTAAAATTCATCATATTGTCTCTTGAAATTTTCTCCTTTGTAGTAGTTACTAGCAGCAACAATCACATCTACAGCCACCATGCTTAGTATGAACATATGAAACACGGATGACCTCATCATTTTCTGCAAAAGAAAAAGAAAATTTTATCATCAAAATGAGTCAAACCACATGCATTATAAAGTTTTATTACACTGTCAAAACATAATCAGGTATAACAATATGTTTTTATAAAGCTTCTTTACATGATTCTGATTTATTACTCTTTAAAATATGTTTTAATATATTGCTTCAACTAGTTTATATGTGCAAGTTGGGTTTTTTTTTCACTTTTCAGTGTTCTGTTTGCCAATTGACTTCTTACTGAAGGTTTATCATTTAATATGATATACATTGCTTCAGTATGTTTTTAAAGCATAAACTGTACTTCTATCTGCTCAGTTGCTCTTGGTTAATACTCCTTCATTATGATTTATTCATGCAGATCTTAATGACTTATTGTTCAGGAACAAATAATATCAATTCTATCTTCTGCATTGCTTTTGCTCAAGAAAGACAAGTAATATGGGATTCATCTGATGTCAGACTATTGCCTAAAAGTATAAAACATATCTACATATAGTAGATATGCACATCTGGGCCAATGAACTGTGAAGTACTTCACAGATAACTCACATATCTGTGCACTTAACGCTTTGTATCACTGCTGCTGCAATCCCACAGGAGAAAACAGAAATGGAGGCACACAGCACTGGCCAGGAGTCTACATCCACGAGTTACCAAAACAGTAGTGATAAGAGGTGTGCCAGAAGTTCAAAGAACTAACTTCTAGGCCCCCACCACAAAGAGTGTGGACTTATGATTTACCCTGAAAACCTAACCACTACCCTCACTGGGCCAGCCACAGCTGTTCCCGTAGAAGCTAGAGTCAAACAGGCAGAATGTAGTGTTATTCTACCTTAAACTATCTTTGAATGAATGGTCACTAATATCGAAATTTTTTACAATCTTTCACAAGTAATACAGTTTATGTCTTTAATGCTTATTTGCAAACACAACATAAGTAAGTTATACACCATTATGGTTCCTTGTGTTTGTGTGTAAATTTAAGTTCTGTTCACATTGGAAAAGGCCATTTTTATTTGCTCCTGAGTTTATATGTAAAAGTGCCTGACAAAATTTCAGGAAAAATAAAACTCAAAATAGAGAAGAACTCTTGCCTCTTCTTAACTTCTTCCTAAAGACTTTGTGTGCCTGTACTGGTTTATATTCACAGAATCACATAATTATTTAGGTTGGAACGGACCTCTTGAGATTATCTAGTCTGCCCCTGCCTGCTCAAGCAGAGTCAGTTAGAGCAGGTATTCCAGGACTGTGTCCAGTCAGAGCTTGAATATCTCGACAGATGAAGACTCCACAACCTGCGTGTGCAACCTGTTCCACTGTTTGACCACCTTCACAGTGAAAGAGTGTTTTCTTGTGTGCAGATGTTCAAAATTAGACAATGTCCCAGTGGGAGACAGAAGAAAAATAAGATCACGGAATCTCTGAGTTTAGAAGGGGCCTCTTGAGATCATCGAGTCCAATCCCTCTGCTCAAAGCAGCGTCACCTAGAGAAGGTTGCTCAGGACCACATCCAGTCAGGTTTTGAGTATCTCCAAGGCTGGAAACTCTACAACCTGCCTGGGCAACCTCGTCCTGTGTTTTTACAGTGAAAAAGTTTTTTCTCATGTTTAAATGGAATTTCTTGGTGTTTCAGTTTGTGCCCATTGCCTCTTATCTTACCACTGGACACTACTGAGAAGAGCCTGGCTCCATGTTCTTTACCTCCTCACATCAGGTATTCTTCCGTACTGATAATATGGAGCTTGATTTTCTGAGCTTTATTTTCTCCTGAGCTTTATTTTCTCCAGGCTAAATAGCTGCAGCTCTCTCAGTCCTTCCTCATATGAAAGATGGTCCAGCCCCTTTATCATCTTTTTGGCCCTCTGCTAGACTTGGTCCAGTATGTCCACATCCTTCTTGTACTGAGGAGCCCAAAACTGGACACAACACTCCTGATGGCCTCACCAGACCTGAGTAGAGGGGGATCACCTCCCCCAGTCTGCTGGCAATGCTCTTCCTAATTCTGCCCAGAGAGTTGTTGGCCTTCTTTGCCTCAAGAGCACACGGCTGGCTCATGTTCAACTTGTCCACCAGGACCCCCAAGGCCTTTTCTGCTAAACTGCAGCTGGTTGGTGTCAAGCCTATACTGGTGCATGCAGTTATTCCTTCTTCGGTGTAGCACTTTTTGCTTTTCCCTTTGTTGAACATCATGACATTCCTGTGTGGTCAGTTCCTTAGCCTATGAAGGTCCCTCTGAGTGGCAGCACAACCATCTGGTGCATCAGCCATTCCTCCCAATTTTCTATCATTTGCAACTTGTTGAAGGTGCATTCTGTGCCATCATCCAGATCGTTAAAGAGGGTGCTGATGAATCAAGAGTGGCTTTGTAATAACATTGGCCAGCTCCCTTAGCAATCATGGGTTCACCCCATCAGATCCCACAGACATCTGTATGTCCAGTTTGTTTAAATGTTTCTTAATGCGATCCTCTTCCACCAAGAGTAAGCCATCATGGCTCCAGACTGTCTCACAAGTCTCAGGGGCTTGGGATTCCTGAAGGTCAGTCTTACACATCAAGACGGGGGTGAAAAAGGCATTGAGTACCTCAACCACTTCCATGTCACCAGGTCCCTAACCCATTCAGCAGCAGGCTCACATTTTTCCTAGTCTTCCTTTTTCTGCTCTTATATCTGTAGAAGCCCTTCTTGTTGCTGTCCGTGCCCCTTGGCAGATTCCTCTCCCTGTGGGCTTTGGCTTTCCTAACCCTATCCCTCTACTCTCAGACAGAATCTCTGTATTCCTCCTGGGCCACCTGGCCCTGATTCCACCTCTGGTATGCTTCCTTTTTATTTTTGAGTTTTGTCCAGAGCTACTTGTTCATCCATGTGGGCCTCCTGTCACCTTTGCTTGATTTCCTGCACTTGGAAGGGGACCATTTTTGAGCTTGGAGGAGATCCTTGAAAATCAACCAGTTCTTCTGGACCCTCTTATCTCTAGGACTGTATCTCATGGGATTCTTCCAAGCAGACACCTGAACATGAAAAAGTCTGCTCTCCTGAACACCAGGGTTGTGGTCCTGTCTTTTGGCTTTGTTCCCTCCTTGCAGAATCCTGAACTCCACAATCTCATGGTCATTGCAACGAAGACTACTCCTGAACCTCACAATCTGACCAGTTCCTCCTTGCTTGTAAGTATGAGGTCCAGCCAGAACACCTGCCCTCATCAGCTCACATGTGTTAGGAAGTTACCATCACTGCAATCCAGAAATCTGGATTGTTTCCTGCTGTGTTGCCCTTCCAGCAGATGTCAGAGTGGTTAAATTGCCCAGGAGAACCAGGGTCTGTGAATGTGAAGATGTTATAGAAGAATGCAAAAACTAAATAACACACATTTTTACATTTGTAAAGATATATTAACATGTTAGAAGATTCATATATACAGTTGTAAAATACTGTCTCAGTCTTTAGTGAGCTGAGGTTGTTACGTTGATAAAGAATTGTCCACGTTTATATTTTATGTTTAACCCTGCCTGGAGCTCAGGGTCTTGACCAAGCTACTCTTCATACTACTGGGTTTTTTTGTGATCAAATCAGAACATAATACAGTAAGTATGGGAGGCTGCAAGGAGTAGCACTTGTTCAGGCTTTTAGCAAAGACTTGTACCTGCCTACAGAAGAATTCATTCCCTGTTTAATTCCACTGGTGTTTTAAGGTAGTTTGCTTAAACTGAAGCTGAGTGGAGACTAAGTACATATTTACAAGCATTCAGCTAATAGGACTGCCTCTTGTCTCTTAATATCTGGATTTGTTGTGCAAATCACCGATAGCATTGCAGACAGAAGACAGCTCAACCCTCCTCATGCAAGCTGGCTTCCTTTTGACCCTAGTGGCATAAAATGGTTGTACATTCCAATCTGGAAAGGGAGGCTTAGGAGATAAAGCCTGACAGTCAAAAATTTACAGAACGAGCCTGGGTTAGTAAAAATGCCTAAAGCACAGTGAAGTCACCAAAACAGAGTGGCTAAATGAGGTCTTGCTTTTATTTTTAACCCACAAGGCAAGTTATAAGAACACAATAATTAAAGATAGGGCTACTGACATCAATCATGCATTTTTGTCTGTGGTGTGATTCAAAACAGGTAGCATCGTATCTGTTACATTTCTGTTTCACATAAGTTCTAAATAGTTAGTCTCTCTGCATGCTTTAAACCGTATTTTTAATAGCATCAAAATTTCCTTCATAGTAACGAAGTATTCTTCATTAATGCCTCAATTGTGAAAGGACTTGCTAAAAGAAACTACTAAGTGAGGCTGTAAAATGCACTTTTCTCTACCTTCACAAAAAACAACAACGGGGAAGCAAAATGGTAATACAGGAAGAATAAAAATGCATAAACCGCCTTGGTATACATGTACGTACATATATACTTTCTTATACAGTCCGTACCTTCGGACACTCATAAAAAGATTTTCCAGTGGTATATTTAATGCTGGAAAATAAATTACGATAACATAAATAATATCCTAATTGTAGCATGATTCAGTAAAATTCAATAAAGCTTCTTGTCATTTACTAAAGGTCGCCTTCCCAACTGAACTGAAAGGAGACGATTTAGCTAATAGAGAGTATTATGTTGGCATAACACAATTCAACACCAAGGTAATAAGGGAGGAGGTTCAGACAGGATACAAGCTAGGCACAGGCTACGTAAAGGCAGCAAAAGCTGGCTGAGGCAGCAAATTAGGAGAAGGCTGTGGCAGGCAATGTGAAAAGCACCTAGTTGCTGGCAGAAAGACAGAGAGCCCACGGGGCCAGCAAAGTGGAGGTATCTGAGCAAATACACATGCACAGCAAAAACATTATGCTGAGGAGACCCAAAAAAGAAATTCAGTACTTTTAAATCCCAGGACTGGCCTGCTCACAGGGGCCCGATTGGCATCTGTGTTTCTTAATTTTTTCTACAGCATGTCAGAATCTAGCTGCTCACTTGTCATGAATGCTACGCATGATAAGCAGCTTTCCTCTTGGCCTCTCAGACAGACTGCAATATCCTTAGGAGATCAATCCCCAGTGCTCTAGCCCACACACGTACTGTGCCCAACTCTCCCCCTACTTTAATCTGTCTTAGTTTGTTCTTTCTGCACCACAGAATTTTAATTTGGATTTGTACCACTGAAATGGTTCACCCGCACCTCCGCTGTGATGTCTGACCATCATCAGAGTTGTGTCAGGTTTGTGTAGCAGGGGAGGGGCTACAGGGGTGGCTCCTGTGAGAAGCTGCTAGAAGCTTCCCTGGCTCCAACGTCAGACCCACCTCTGGCCAAGGCCGAGCCAGTCAGCAACGGTGGTAGCGCCTCTGTGATAGCGTATTTAAGAAGGGGAAAAAGACTCCTGAGGGAGAGAGTAAAAAAGGGTAAGAGAGTAAAAAGGGAGAAAGTAAAAAGGGTGGAAGAAGAAGAAGAGCTACAGTAAAAAGAGAAGGTGAGGAAGAAGAAGATGGGAGAAGAAGAAGAGGAGCTACAGTGAGGAGAGGAGTGGGATGTGAGAGAAACAACCATGCAGACACCGAGGTCAGTGAAGAAGGCAAGGGAGGAGGTGCGCCGGAGCAGAGATTCCCCTGCAGCCCGTGGTGAGACGGCAGGCTGTCGCCCTGCAGCCCATGGAGGTTAACGGTGGAGCAGAGATCCCCCTGCAGCCCATGGAGGACCCCATGCCGGAGCAGGTGGCTGGGCCCAGAAAAGGCCGTGACTGTGTGGGAGAGCCCATGCTGGAGCAGTTTGTGGAGGACTGCAGAGTGTGGAAAAGGACTTGACTTGGAGAAACTCATGGAGGGCTGACCCCCGTGAGAGGGGCCCCACGATGGAGCAGGGGAAGAGTGTGAGGAGTCCTCCCCCTGAGGAGGAAGGAGCGGCAGAGACAACGTGTGATGAACTGACCGCAACCCCATTGCCGTCCTCCTGTGCTGCTGGGGGGAGGAGGTAGAGGTATCGGGAGCAAAGCTGAGCCCGGGAAGAAGGGAGGAGTGGGGGGGAAGGTGTGTTTCTAAGATACGGTTCTATTTCTCATTATCCTACTCTGATTTGGTTGTTAAAAAATTAAATGTGTTTATTTTTCCCCAAAATCGAGTCTGTTTTGCCTGTGACCATAAGTGGTGAGTGATCCCTCCCTGTCCTTGTCTCGACCCACGAGCTTTTTGTTGTATTTTCTCCTCCCCATCCCGCCGGGGGGGAGGAGTGAGCAAGCGGCTGTGTGGTGCTTTGTTGCTGGCCGGGCTTAAACCACAACAGAGCTCACCATCTCTTTACACGTTTCTGTATTTGGAACGAGGTCTAAGCAAAAGCTGAATTTAGCCCACAGGGTTTGCCCAAGCCTTAAAAATAATTTTGGAACACCGGATCAGCAGTGTGTCATTTGGATTACAGCCCTTTTCAGAGCACACAGCCATGGAAAATTCTCCGTGCAAATTTGAAAGAAGAGACATAATGCCAGTTTTTGTTCTTGTTTAATTTACTGACCTTTTTCAGCCCTTGGATGTGTGTTTCTTAAACTGTGTAGGAATAAGATGAAAGAAACATTCTGATGTTGCTGTCAGGCAGTTGCATGATGGGAAAATTGTGTCTAATATTAAATTGGACTTAAGATTAGCTGTGTTGAAGCAGTCTCAGGTGAAATGCCCTGTTGCTGCCATCAATCAACTACAGCAGTGAAGAATTTCTTACATTTACTATGAATTACTCCTAATGCTGGCATCTGGCTTCATGCAGGATGACGATTCTCAGTGTCCAGGACACTGTGAAGAACGTGGATGGCACAGTGCATTAAAGATGCAATGGCCATAAAAACCAATACATGACAAACCGTTAACGATCCAAATTCTTTCAGTGTTTGGAAACGCACAAAGGAGTTGAGGATTTGCTTTGTGCCCAGATGGGAATTTCATGAAAGCAGAAAAGACTTCTAAAATACTACTCATTTTTTTAACATTAGGGATGTGCTTGGTACAGCTGAGGAACTCTAAATGAAAAATTATACGTAATATGCTGGATTCACCCAAAAGCTCAAGGAAGCAATGACACTGCAATTGCTGAGAGGTGAAGACCACCTGGGTCACTTAGCCTTATGGAGCATTACCATGTGTAGCCTAAAGCAGTCTTTTGTCACCTGTCGTGGTTTAACCCCAGTCAGCAACTCAGCACCACGCAGCCATTTCCCCCTCTCCCCTCCCAGTGGGGTGAGGAGGAGGAAAGGAAAGAAAAAAAAGTAAAACTCGTGGGTTGAGATAAGAACAGTTTAATAACTAAAGTAAAATATAATACTAACAACAGTAATAATGAAATATAATAATAATAGTAATGAAAAGGAATACAACAAAAAAGGAAGGGGGGGGGGGGAAGGAAAAAAAACCCAGTGATGCACAATGCAATTGCTCACCACCTGCTGACCAATGCCCAGTTAGTTCCCGAGCTGCGATCCACCCCTCCCGGCCAGCTCCCCCCTGTTTATATACTGGGCATGACGTTCCATGGTATGGAATACCCCTTTGGCTAGTTCAGGTCAGCTGCCCCGGCTATGCTCCCTCCCAGCTTCTCGCACACCTGCTTGCTGGCAGAGCATGGGAAACTGAAAAGTCCTTGGCTTAAGATAAGCGCTACTTAGCAACAACTAAAACATCAGAGTGTTATCAACATCATTCTCACACTAAATCCAAAACACAGCCCTGTACCAGCTACTAAAAAGAAAGTTAACTCTGTCCCAGCCAAAACCAGGACATCACCCCAGGAGTATCAGAATGGGGTACATTGCTTTAATACTCCTTCCACCTTCCTGCATGGCAGAGGGAGGATGAGTGACATAAATTGGCCTTTGCCAGCTCCACTGCCCTGGAGAAAATCCACAGCAGCTGCCACCTTACGCAGCCAGAGCCACACAGACCCTGGCTCAGGAAAGCAGTGGTCCACGCAAAATGTAGTCACTAAGCAAACTAGAATAACTGAAGATTAAACTACATTTTCCTAATGGTAAACCCCTTTTTGCGGCTCGATACATACATCAGCTCACTCCCTGTACCACCATCCTTTATGTGGGATTTTTGTTCCAAGTCCATAATAGATCTTGCTTACTAAGCAAGATGGTAAGCGTTGCAAACTTCTAGGGTCTGACAGACTTAATAATAAAAGAACAAATGGGCCACGTTACCCTGATACTACCAGCTCAAAACTGACCCAGCTGGTAATGTTCAATATTATCATGTGAAACCTTGAAAGAGGTGTCTTCAAAGGGCTCAATGGTTTTAGTTCAGACCTACAGAAATTCAGACTGCATTTGACAATACTTAACACTCTTGGTGATGGTCTAAGGAAAAAAAAAAAGACGACAAATTGGCTTGAAGAATAAAAAATTACCGATAAGCCCTCAAGCTTGTTAGTACTGAGAAAGACATGGTGAGGATTTGATATGCAGAAAAGCTCTGCTTATTTTGGCCATTTAGTGTGTGAAAAGCTTAGAGTGCATAATTGTCAAACTGGCAGGGTAGCTCTCAAAAGTACCAAACCAATTAATGAACAGTGTAAACATCATTTAACTAAAAGGCTTTGATAATCACTATATGGGTAAGCAGCTTTTTTCCCAATTTTGATACTCTCGAATTGTGTATTCATCAACACACAACCGTAGGAAAAATAGTTGTACCTGTATCTCTTTATACTTTAGATATACTTTAACACTTCATAAAACAATAGCATCTCCTCCTCCATGTTATAATAGGATGGCTCAGGCAAGCTGCTTACTCCCTTTTCATCTTCATTAGCTTTTCCTATTTGCCCAAGGAAGGTAGGTCCTGCTAAAAGATTCCAGCCAAGCTTCCAGCTACGGCTGTTGAAAGACCTTATACTGGCTACATGATTATTGTGGTTAATTTTGTACCTATCACTATAATGATGTTGTAGGTTATTTGTACTCATGTCTACACATGCGTACTGGAAGACCATCCTCTCTGGTAGCTAGAATAGATTTTGATTTGTTAAAGTTGTTGTTTAGATGTGTACAAAAGAGTTGGGTGATATTTTAGAATAGTTATCACAACTGAAAAGGTTACATCTGTACTACTCCAGTCTTTTTTACTTATGGGCCTGTTGCAGCCTAGATCATGCCACTGCAGTGGCATGAAGGCAAATATGACTCCCAGCTTATTTCAGTGCACAGCACCACCATGACTTGTGGTGGTGGTACGTTCTGTAATTGCACTGCAAGTCTTATGGTACCTGACGATTTCTTAAAGCCTCATTAGCTGGGGTCATATGAGTATCACAGAATACAGAACCCTTGTTCAGAAGTGCTAACAAAGCACGACTCAAGTTCATTGTAGCAGCACAGAAAACAGTAAGTCAAATAAAAAATGAAAATGTCTTGTGAGTAAATTATCTTTTTTTTTTTTTTTTGGCAATTTCTTCACAGCTTGGACCACAACTTCTAAATACATACAGAAGGATCGTAGCTTTTATACAACAAGGCTGATTTAATTTGTATGCATAGAATCCATACACTAAGAAAGTAACACGAGAAACAGTCATTCAAGGTGCTAGCCGATACAGACTTGATATTGAAAGCAGGAGACATCACATGCCTCAGAAATTATTATAAGGTACTGGTACTGGAACAAGACTAGAAATAGCAAAGAAAACTTGACTTGTAGGATTCTATGCAACATGATTTCTAAGAGCCACTGAGCAAAGATTCAATCTTGGCCTAAAGAAAAGGGCAAGTTTTTTAATCCCATACAGGTTTAGTATACTTGTGGTGTTTATTTTGTCTTTTTTTTTTTTTACAAAGTGCTTGAAGATACCTTGACTATGAAAGGAGCTTTAGAAAATCACATTCTATACACTGCTAATCATAGATAATTCATAGCATGAATAGGATAAATTTGATTTTCATCTTGTTGGTTAATGGCCATCTGAGCAAGTACAAAATTGTGAAATTGCAGGAAATTTTCCCTTTTGTTTGCAGAACATTGTAGAGCATTTTACAAGCTGTGTAACTAATTTTCTATAAACCACTTTGCTTTCAACTTACTTTATGACTGCCTGACAAAGATATGCTTGTAAGGAGAATTTCGCAAATTATTCTCATGCTTTGCAATCTGAACATTTCTGAAAATTATTAAGCATTAACCACAAATTTTAAAGGGAACAGGCTTTTTTAATATGTTACATTGATGCAGTTATATATCAGTATGGGACATTAAAAAACATTGTAAATCTGAGATACCATCTACTGTATTTGAGGGGAACTTTCAGATGCTAGACGAATTCAAGTAATGCAACTTCAGTGAGGAAACAAGGTGAAGGGAGAGTTTTTAATTAAAGACGCTGAAAGGGGTGGCTTTTAGACACTGCAAAGAAAGTATGTAAAAGTCAGTAGTCTCAGCTCAGATGTTACTAACTTTGCTGATGGCAGGGAGGCAGTCTCGGCTTTCCAATACAGGCTGCCTGTCCCCATGCAATAAGAATAGGGTGATTCTTCACCAGTTCAGGCTACAGAGACTTGCTGCAACTTTCTTTATGACAGCAGAGGATCTTCTCAGGGTAGTAATGTAGCAGAGATGAATGTAAAGACTCTTTAAGATCCATAGTCCAATGAAAAATCTCCTTGGAAACTCTAGTTACTTTAAGATCACCTTAGAACCTTTGTTACCAGTTCCAGGAGATAATACAGAAGGTATGGTGATATTCAAGCAAGCACAATGCTCCCCAAAAAACAAATAACATCGTAACTCTTGCAAGTTTTAGAATATGCAATGGGAAACCTTTCCATAAATGTTATCTGGCTGCAGCAGAGATGACATTGGCCTGGCAGAAAGAGCAGCATAGACAGTAAACTGTCCTGGCCTGAAAAATATTCTATGCATTTCACTTTACTGTGCTTCTGTTTCCACCTTCTACTTCATCTGATTAGTACGTAAAACTCAAGGTAGGCACTGAATCGAACTATGTGTTTTTACAGAGCCTCCTACTACGCAGCCTCAAAATAAGCTGGAAAAGGGACTATTACTGAATAATGGCAACATTTCAGGACATGCAAATATGTGCTCTGATATGTAAGCAGGGTCCTGCTTAATAATTTTCAGATTATTTATAGCTAAAATCACACAGAAATCAGCAATTGCCAAGGACTATCTTCCAATAGTCTAAATGTCTCTGTAATATTAGAAAATACAAGCAATTAATGAACCTGTCATATTGTACCAGACTCTCCTGCCTTTTTGCATAGCAAATTTTGATTTAAAAATAAAAAAACTACTTTAAAAAGGCAAACTGAATTTTGGTCAAAGGAACAAAGTACAGTCAGTAAGACAGGAAGAATGAGAAAGTACACACTTAGGAAGTAAATGAATGGAAATAATGATAGAAAGCTTACTGAAGAGAAATGAAAAACTGTAAGATATGACTTTTCCAAGCCACCAAATGTTAAAGGCAAAAGTTTCTGTCAGAAATTAGATACTTTTTTCCCTTCCATCCTAGATTTGATAGCCAAAGTCCTATTTCTGCTATAGGGCTAAAGAGTAAGTGTTACATATGCCTCCTTCAGACTAGCTGCATCCTGTTAATTCATACCCTGCAGTAACAGAATAAAGCAGTAGTACGGGTATGCTCCTGTACGCCTTCTACTAACAGTAGTAACTTTTCTCCTCCCACAAACTTCTAAGAGAACAGTCAAAAAGAGAAATGGTGACTCTTCTGCCCTAAAAATCCATGAAATAATGTCGTCTTTGAAATTAAATGAACCTCCTCCTCACCAGTTTATAAATCAGCTAGCACAGATATGTCATTTTCTTTGCAAAAAGACAGAGAGGAAATAAGCAGCCTTTCAGTGACTGCAATCTGACTTAGAGAAAGGGAGAGCACCAGCTGCAACATAAAAGAAACCTAAAAATACTACTTAAATTGTTCGTGATAACAATAATGCATAGAGATTGTTACCTTCCCCATAGATTTTAGAACTGTTAGTAAGTATATCATCACCTCAGCAGTAATTTTCTTAAAGCTACATACTATGAAATGCAAAATAGAACCCAAATAATACGAATACAGATTTAACTCTTTTTCCTAAACATGGCAAAACAGTTCAATGCAGAAAATATGAGACAAAATAATTATTGTATAAAACCTGAAAGAGGCCAAATTAATTTTTGGTTTATATCTAGTGACTTCATCTAAGCTGTACGGTTGAAGTGGACCCTGTACTTTACTAAGGTGTAATTAATCACCTACCTGTCGTATGTGGATTAGTATACTCCCTTGCACTTTCAAAATGAAAGTCTACAAGTTCTTTTCCTTTCACAATAAAAAATACTCTAAATTTGCAAATTATCACTGATCTTTTAGCAGCAACCTAGGTATCTGGACTAGTTTCAAAGCACAGTGATAAATGCATTTAACCTCAGGTACAGGAAGTGGTATAGACTCAATTTAACACTTCCACCTGGTCATACTGTACACCACATATATACATACATACATACATACATACATATATATATATATATATAAAACCCCACAGACTCATAGAATGGTTCGGATTGGAAGGCACCTTTAAAGAACATCTAGTCCAACCCCCCTGCCACAGGCACGGCCATCTTTCACTAGATGAAGTTTTTCAAAGCCCCATCCAACCTGACTTTGAACACTTCCAAAATATATGTACATATATGTATGCACATATGTAGATGTGTATATATATAAAATCATAGAATCATAGAACCATTTTGGTTGGAAAAGACCTTTAAGATCATCAAGCCCAACTGTAAACCTAACACTGCCAAGTCCACCACTAAACCATGTCCCTAAGTGCTACATCTACATGTCATTTAAATACCTCCAGGGATGGTGACTCAACCACTTCCCTGGGCAGCCTGTTCCAATGCTTGACAACCCTTTCAGTGAAGAAATTTTTCCTAATGTCCATTCTAAACTTCCCCTGGCACAACTTGAGGCCGTCTCCTCTCGTTCTATCGCTTATTACTTGGGAGAAGAGACCGACACCCACCTCACTACAACCTCCTTTCAGGTAGCTGTAGAGAGCGATAAGGTCCTCCCCTGAGCCTCCTTTTCTCCAGGCTAAACAACCCCAGGTCCCTCAGCCGCTCCTCATACGACTTGTGCTCTAGACCCTTCACCAGCTTCATTGCTCTTCTTTGGATGTGCTCCAGCACCTCAGTGTCTTTCTTGTAGTGAGGGGCCCAAAAATGCACACAGTATTTGAGGTGTGGCCTCACCAGTGCTGAGTACAGGGGGACAGTCGCTTCCCTAGTCCTGCTGGCCACACTGTTTCTGATGATAGAAGCCAGGATACTTTTGGCCTTCTTGGCCACCTGGGCACACTGCCGGCTCATATTCAGCTGTCTGTCAACCAATGCCCCCAGGTCCTTTTCCGCCGGGCAGCTTTCCAGCCACTCTTCCCCAAGCCTGTAGCGTTGCATGGGGTTGTTGTGACCCAAGTGCAGGACCCGACACTTAGCCTTGTTGACTATATGTACACACTTATAGGGCAGGTCAAATTTATAGCTGATTTGTAATGCTGTACTCTGTCAGTCACATTATAACGGATGCATTTGACGTTATTAATCTACATTTTCTAAGTTCTTCTCTGAAAACTCAAGTTGCTTCAGTATCTGCATTATAACATTGTCTGTATTTACATATTTTTTCTGAATCCTCTAGATGTAATCTTCTATTTTATGTATTTCAACAATGTTGACATTTCCTATGTTTGTATATTTTTATTTTGAAAATATGTTAACCACAAAAGGAAAAAAACATAATAATGTCGTGCTTACTGTGCAGCAGGACAACTCCATCTCCAATACTAAATCTGTCTGCCATTATTCCAAAGCTGTATCATGTATGAGCTGTGGTAAATAATATATTGCTCACTCCTTCAAAAACACATTAAATATAATTTTGACAAGTAATTGATTATTACATGTGCTTCAACCTTCCCCCAAATTCCAGGGAAGGTGAGTGAGGAGAGAAGGAATTTGGAACCTACCTGTGCTGTATTTTTTTTCCATGCCTTCAAAATTTCCATAACTTTTATATTTTATAACTCTAGGAGCCTCAATTCCATCAATTTTCCATTAACACTGGTTCCTTGAATTATATGCCTTTGAAGACCTCACCTGGAATGTCTCCTTGAAATTGCTTCAATAGGTTACTTACTCTTTCACTTACATTTCAATTCAAGAACTATGTCTTTGAAATGTCATCTATTAAGCAGATGTGAATCAGTCATTTTCACTGTCTCTGTTTTCTTTGGCCTTTTAGTTTCTCGATTCATTAGAAATGCGTTCTTTTTATTTTTATGTTATTGCAGTAGTGTAGATTTACTAGCTGCTTTATAAATACGAAGGAAAATATTGCTCTTATCATAATGAGTAGCTCATGAGCTGAAAGGGCAATAGACCATAACATAAGTATTGTGCCACACCTTTCAGTACTTACTCAGGATCATCATGAAATCCTTCAGGATTCTTGGTATTATTTTTAGGATTACCCATGTACCTAGACAGGTACAGCTGAGCTAGAGAGGAGTGAAATACACTGCCTGCCCTTCCCTTTTCGCCCTTTCACAGTTTAAATCACCGTCTCAAGTACTTAGCCTGGATTCAGTTTCAGCATGACTGCGTTGCTGTGTCAACTCCAATGAGCAAGCTGCTCATATCAAAGTTGGTATCTACTAATTCTGCACAGACTCTGTAGAAGAAATGGCTCTTCAGGGAGAACCCAAGCTCAGTGCTGTACGCATGTGCTTTAACCCACCTCTCCTCACAACGGTGTTCACGTACCATGAGTGACTTATGTGGGTGTTTTGCTGATAGTTTAAAGTAACAGAGGGCAGAAGAGAGCTGACACTACTCAGAATGAGTTGGAGGACTGGAAACATAAATTCTGCTGTTAGGAAGACTTTAGGGCATATCTTCTAGTTCCTTTAAGCTCATGAGAAAACAACATACAGAGCAATTCAGGATAAGCAGAAACTGAGTCTCTATTTGCCAGCTACCTCTTGTACAAGGATGAAGAACCATTTTGAATTCTCAACTACTTCTTGCTTCTTACATACTGAGAAAGCACTAGCAAAGCCACATGTATTAACAGAAAAGAAGAACAAAAGAAAAAGAAAATTAAAAAGGGGGGGAACAATTATCTTCATTTTGAAGAAGTGATGGTAAAAAAACCAAAAATGAAATCCAAATGCTTCAAGGGTTGTCTGACATGGAAACAGCAAAAAGTATGTCCCTCTAAATAATTTCTTTTCTAACATCAAAATATATGTGTGGAAACATTCGGTTCTCTCTTTGGACATCTTGCTGTCAGTATTTCCAAACAGCATGAAAACTTGGAAAATGAGGTTCTAAGAAAGCAATTCCTCAAGGAAGGAAACACTTTCTTTAGTGGGTTTTCTTTTTACTATTATTGTATTTCCCAGCCAAAGACAGTAAGAAAAAAACCTCCTTCATGGAGAAGTCTTATACTCAACTAGGGCTCCTTACCTTCTCTTAGTTCTTATTGCAGCTTTTTATCTTAGTACAGTGATTATTATAGCATGTGTGCTTTGAAATTCTCTAGAAGGCTGAGCTGAATTTCAGCGCTTTTTCACAGCTCTTGTAGTGTTGAGCTGTTTAAAACTTACAGAAGCACTTGATCAGCATTAGAAGTACTACAATACTTCAGTTCTTTGATAACTTCCCTTCCGAACTAAAAACTGTCAAATGTGTGCTTTAGGCAATTAAGGCAACTCTACCCAGAATTAATGAAAATCTTTTCCTGGGTCAGACTGGCCATTTGTATCGATTATTGGTTTCTGATTGCAACGCCTTGCCTAACAGAGTACATTAATCTTCTCGGTTACCATATATACTGTACTTGTCTTGGGAACACAGTGTACAATATAGTTCAGACTGGCAATAGCTACCTCCCTTAAAATACTTTTGCTTCTGGTCTTTATCACTTTTACACTTTTTTGTGCCTGAATGAGGCAACAAAAATTTCACTTCGTACTAAAAGGCTTAGACCATTCAGAAATAGCTAGTCAGGTATGTGATGGGAAACGTAAGGAATATGCCCATAGTGGTACACTACAGAAAACCTAATTTTTAGAAAAAAATGTTTTTCTAAAATGAGTTACTTGGCTATATAAATAAATATCAAACATTTTAATGGAATTTCCACCTTTTGATTAGAACAGTTTTTCCTTGCATTTTCCTTGCATAATTTAATTACCACGCTGTAAAACTTGTGATTCACATACAAGAAGAGATTACTTTGAAATAAATCAAATGCCCCGTTAAAGAAGTGATCAGATGAATAATTAGAAGGAAAAAAAGACGTTTTTGCACTTAGACTCAAAACCTACTTTCTAGTAAAGCAGTTTTCATTCAAACAAAACACACAGAAGAGAATCATTGCAATATTTCCTCCTAACTGAAATAGCACTGGAAACTGCTGACAACTTACAGGCTCTACTGCCTTGAACAGGGGGATAGTAGAGCTAATCAGAGATTTTGATTGCTATTACTTTGGAGGGCAAGGCACAGCGATTGCCTATATACTTCCTTTTTTTTTTTACAAAGCATCTGTTCTCCAACTTCACCAGCTAGACTACTTTTACTGCAGGCAAGCTGTGATATCCCTCTTCCCTTCACTAAGGTAGAACTAGGGGTGTAGACCTGTCTAAACAAAGGGATATGGAAAGACAACTCAAACTAATGGGGCTTGGATGAAATACAGTAGCATTTCAGAATGAAAATAAGTTGACTCTAAGGTCAAAATTTGTAAATTTTTAATTGCTTTCCTCTCAATTATAGTAGTACAAAAAATTATTTCCCCACTTTCTAAAAAAGCCATGAAATTAAGGTTGGATTTGGACTGGACCATACAGGAATCCTGCTGTGTAAATCTCTTGGAGAGGCTGGAGTCATAGGATACAGGAGACTGCAACCTTCTGGTTATTTTGAAGCTCACCTTTCCAAATTTAGTTGAACTCAAACTTAGTTGGGTAATTGAATGAGCAACACAATAGCTCTTCAGTTTCATAACCACACACAAAAGTGACTTGTAAGGGTCATTTTCAGCAAGTTCATAGTTCAACATTGCCAGCTTTCTTTTATAAGACGTTATTTTAAGAAATTCATTTAGAGCAAGAGAGCTAAGAGAGAGAGATTGTCTCAAGCCTAACATATGCATCACTAATCCAAATTTCAGTCCTCTTTGAAAATCATTCCACCCCACCTCCAAAAAAAAACAAACCGCAAAGAATCTTTTAGAAACCTGCACACCACTTCCATTCTTTTGACTGTTTTTCCAAACAGGATTAAGAAGAGTTAAAAATGTAGATGCCATATAAAAAGAGATAAGCATAATGCATAGTGTTCATAACTATGGCATACTTAGGGCATAAACCCTAGCAGGTCCTTCAAAAGGCAAATCAACAGATGCACCAAATGCAGATACTAGTGTGTCTTCTTTCAAAGGCTGTGAGATTGCGTGTAGTGGGGTACAAGTGCATTTTTTTGACTCCTTTCACCATCACAACTTGCTGGAGCTGTGTCAGCTTCTGTTCATCTGTATCCAGCAAACTAGAAGAGCAGCTTAGCTGCCGGTAGAGCTGATTTGCAACACTGACAGTTTTAACACCACCTAATTAAGAGCTGCTTCGCTGAATGCTGCTAGAGACGAATGCGATTACAGCAAAATAAATGGGATTGAGAAAGCAGTAAAGACGCACAAGGTAATGGGTGATTTTGGATGAAAATTATAAATTCTGGGGCATGCCCTCAATACTGAGAAGCAACATAGATAGAAAGAAGTTGATTAAGTAAGGGAGAGGAAAGAAAATAGATAACTTCCCACAAATTCTTGAACTCTTATGATGCTCTGCTCCCTATAACCCATCCTTTCAAAAATTACTCCCATATGTCCTTTATGAATTTTCACTTCAGAAATACTTACCTGATGTGAAAGCACACAGGGTGGGAATTATGAAATCTTATCTTCACAGCAGGGGAAGGACAGAAAAGCAGAACAGGTGCAAAGGAGAACAAAGGGTTTAGTACCATGATGAGCTCGTAAGAGTAGTCGACAGAACCGTGGGTGACAATGATAGGGGAACTGCTATTCATGGACTGTGAAACTCATTCTAGGATAAGGACTTATGTGAGCCTCACTTCCAGTTCCTGCTCTTCAACTGGTGAGAGTAGTGTTTGCCTAAAAACGTAGAACATTAAATCAAGTTGGGAATTGAGAAGAAAGAAAATTAAATAAAAGAAAAAGGCAGGTTAAAAGTTTGCCATCAGCACATACACAGCTGTTTTTAAAAGTTTAATTAATAAAAAATCTATAACTGTGAATTGGTTTTGATATATACTAAATCAAAATGAAGCAGCTAATTAGTAAACTAAATCTCTTCTGGTCTATGGTAAGAGTTTCTATTGAAGTTAACTTCAAAGGATTTCTTTAAAAATATGAGCATCAAACATTTTTTTGAACAACAAAGGAATATCCTTTGATAGGAAAATGCTGTTGTCCTATATTTGTAATATATAATTCTTATTTGATAATTCTCAATGGAATTATAAGGTATCTCATAAGACTTGAGGAAAGAAGAAGGATGCTGTAATTAAATGATAAAACAAACTAATAACATAAGTCTGACAATATTGATGCAAGTTCTGCAAATTCAGATGTTTTCTCATTTGAAAATCATTCAGCTGATTTTATTTTTCCAAAGAAGACCTACAGCACTTTTAAAAATGGTCACATTAATATATATCATGAAGTAATATTTCCATTTATAGTCATCCCTGAAAAACAGGAAAATATAGAAATTCCAGCTATTTTAGAAGCATTAGGTTTATATGCTTTTGATTATATCTAGTATTAAGAAATTTATCTTGACTGAAAACCATCTCTTTAATTATGGCCACTGAAATACATCCAAAACTGAAGAACTATCTGTAAGACATCATGAGATATACACTCCTAGTGTATTTTTATCCTGTACAAATTCTTTGAAGGCAACTGTTGTCACTGACATGCTGAAGTATACTGAATTAATATGCTATTCTAAATACCAATGAAGTAGAAACTCTTTAGACCTGTATGTCCAATATTGGTTAGCTAGAGTTTTATTTTTAGCAGATGAAATTTGGTGTGTCTGTAAACTAGAATGTGCCCCCCAAATGCTTCTCATTATTATCATGATAGGGTTTTATACCTACTTGAAGAGTAGGGCCTACTGAAAATGCATTACCACAATATGTGATTCAGTATTTGCATTGTGAATTCAGCTGGAGTCTTGAACGTTTAAATGACCTAGGCTTCGAGCTATCATCAATGACTGTCTTAAAATTATATGAATCACCTCCTGTTGATGTCTCTTTCTTCTGATTATAAAGTGCCTAAGGTGATCAACTCCTACCAGCACATTTAATTGCCAGACTCCTAAGACAGCCAAATAAATTCCATTCCTTCTATGTCTATGTCTGTACAACCACACCTACGCATAAATATCTATTCTTGCCCTCATTCCCACCCCTAAGGCTTTTAAGTAATTTTTAAATTAATTTCTAGTTAATGTTGCTATCCCACCAGTGCAAAGAGTAAAAACATTTAAATTACAACTGTATCCATCACTGCCATACATCCCCTTCTAAGCCACAGTTATATTCAACTATTCACCCTTTGCATACTTTATCTTATTCTTCTCTTAAACAATCAGTAGGATTAACTTACTGGTTATATATTCATCATTAATGCTGAACCGAAATGATGTGTACAGCATACATTGTACATTGATTTACAATGTGGTTTTTTTATGTGAAAAAGGAACTTCAGTGCCAGCATTACTACAGACAATTTTCCAAATCATCTGCAAAAGTAACTACACTGGTTCATATATACCCACTGGTATTACTGTCCTTTCACTTAAGTGATAATGCCAGTTAGTAATGTTTTTAGTTGAATACATTTGCATAATCACAATCCACAAAAATGAGTAAATTTGTAGCATTCACTATGTGTCTTGTACATACACTTATCTGTCTCAATATAAGTTCCTTAATGGTTTATGAAAACACAGCACACTCATGTGGAACAGTCTTCTTAGAGATCAAGATTTTCAAAGCAGTCAAGTGGATTTAGACACGTGTTCCATTGAAGGAATGAAACAGATACAAAACAATTCTTGGAATTGCTGAAGCACAGTACATCACTAATTCCGAGAACTAGGCAGTATTCTAGAAATGTGTTCAATGTTAAACATAAGCAGTAAAGTAAATTTCTTACAGCTAGAGTAAATTTAAGGAACTCCCTTTTTTCATTATATTTATAGCTGGGAGAAATAAACAGCTAGTTTCTCCCATACACCCCTAAATCTTCACATTTTAAAGGAGGAACACTTAGCAAGAGCATGTCCCTTTTGCCTCATGAGTTTATGGTATTTTTATTTGTTTCAAGACTGTTTTACATTAAGAGTTGTTTCAATCTGCCTTTTTTAATGACTGCAAAACCAATGTCCTATATTCAAAACATTAGAGATTAAATCCTTCTCCAGTGCAGCCAGTGGCAAAACTCTTGCTGAGTTTGATGGTGCCAGGGTTCTATTGTTTTCCTTCTGCACTTCCCCCAAACAGAAAGAGAGAAAATCTGGAGGAACAGAGCGTGAAAAAACTGTGCTTGTCACACGCCCTTTCCTCCTCACCTCTTCTCTGAGGGATAGGTAGAAGGTCTCTAAGCATTGGTGCTTGGCTCTACTTAGCTCTGCAGAACACAGAGAATCCCCCATCAATTTTCTCTCAGAAACCCAATCCAAGAGCAGTGAATCATCCTTTTGCAGCTCAATCAGTGAATAACAACCTGCTTCAGAACACTCAACTGAAAGACTGGCAAGCCAAAGCTGGTATTTCTGTATCATACACAGCTCTTTCTTTGCCCAAGTATCCTTGCAGGCAGATCATTGCTCCAGGTTTGGTTTTAGTTAACTCAATGGCATTCTCAGCTGCAATAAACTCTGCTCCGTCTGCTCTGTCCCCCAGGAAGTTACTCCTATCACCTCTTGAAGGATGCCTACTCACTGCCACCTCGAAGTCTCCTGGCATAAGCTGTAAGATCCTAATGCTGTAACATAGCTACACCTTGCCTGACTTCATCCACATCCCTTGCAACCATCTCCACATGAAGCATGCTCAGTAGCATCCTTGAAGAAGGAACAGTGCTCCCTTCTCTCACGGGAATCTGTCTGACCGGGAGCACACAAATAAAACAAGTACCATTCACGACAAGACATAGTGTAAACCAGACTCCCATCCATACCTGCACCCTTACCTTTCCACAAACAATGCCAACGGCATCAACAAGAGGACTAGGGCACAAAATCCTTACATATTTCAATGACTTTAATGAGATTCATACATATGCCTATGCTTGCTAAACTGGATTTTTTGCTGAATAAACTACTGATACTCAGGAAACAAAATAAGGACCTATATGCTTAATAGCGTCTTAGCTGAAAATTACTTCTTGTTAAAAGTAAATCTGGTAATAACAGAACGTTATTAAATCTACAAAGCTATGAATTACAAAATGCTGGAATTAAGGCCATCTGTGTCTGGCGTGTGCACACTATAATACAGCCTTGAATGACATGGTCACCAAAGTCCTGAACTTTTCAGTGAACTTCAAGGGGCTGTAGGATGCACATCAGTAGATGAAATATTCTGCAACGTGTGCTGTGAGTAAGGCAGAGAATGGCATATGGAGAAGGATGGCTTCATAGTTAAGGCAGCCAAATACTTTCTTGGAGAACTGTATTTGATGTCTGCCTCTGCTGAAAACTTTGTGATGCTAACCAAGCTTTCTGAAACTTTTCCTAGCCAGTCATTACCAAAGTGTTCCTCATTTTAAAGGTATCTATCTGACTTCAGGGTGAAAATGTGAATTTCCAGTGTGTTGCCTGCCATGTCCTGCCATGCTTTTCAAAGGTGTAGCTGAGTACTGAGTTCTAGGTGGTTGTGCTTTACAGTTATGGCTTACTATTGCCATAGCACATTTTTCTCTCTTTTTTTTTTTTTTACTTTAAATTCAGTGCCACTGGTATTTCAAACTTGTATTCAACAAAATCACTTTAAAGGAAGAGTGCAATGTACAGAGAAATGAGAAGTTTACTTAAAAGAGTTAATGTACAAATATGAGAAAAATGGGTTGGTTTGAAGAATTTAAGGTTACCAAAATTTTGCCTTTCAAACAAGCTTGTCTTTGAGCGTGCTTAGTAGAATAATTACTATGAGGGTGTGATGGAACAATACCAACCAAGCAGCCGTACCCTGATCTCGGTAAAACACTTATACTGTGGGTAGGTATGGCTGAAGTCTACCGGATACCTAGCAGTGCACAAACCACTGTCTGCTTTAACAGGAAAAGATTTAATCTATGCAAAAAGAGCAGTACAGGAGCTATTCTGGCTCCACAAAGTATACAACAGGCATGCCCTCAGCAGAAAATCAAGACCCCCACCAGAAGAAATGGTTCAGATTATCGTCCAGAGACGGAGCATGAGATTGCTCACCCATAACAAACTTGCTCAGAGGGCTCTTACAGTTGTTTCCTTTGTTTCGGCCCTGTTTCAGTGACTGATATGCATACACGTATACACATGTGCATGCCTATGAGCGAAGAAACATGTTTATGAGTTCTGATGATTGAGTGGCAGCAACTAAATGGATGAGGGAGAGTAGGTCTGAACAGTGAAGGTTTATCAGCCTTGGCTAAGGACAGCCAGCATAGAGCAAAGGTTGTTGAACCTTGGCTAGAGAAGAAAGAAAGAAGAAATTAAGGATCATTGAATGGATCTATTGGTGGTGGCTTCTAAGCTATGCAGTATTGGGAAATTTTACTTTGGGCAGGGGATGAAATGGAGTGACTGAGGGTAAAAATAGTAAGACTTCTCTTGCAAACAACCATGAATAGTCAGTGGGAGGCAGTTTCTCAGTAAAACAGAAATGGCTTAGAAGATACTGAAGAAAACTGAGAACATAGATAGCCAAGATGATAGTTCTGAGCCAACAGAATAACAGACCGGATGGCAAAACTGTATGCAGATAGAGAGAGCATGAGGGAGGGAACTGGGTGTACAGTCAGCTTTCACTAATTAGTGTTCCAGTTCCTCCTCTGAGTTATCTAGGATCCTACAGAGGGAAGTGGAGGCCAGAAATAAAGAAAGGAGCACAGCACATGTACTGCCAACTCTGCTGTATTAGCACTGTCTGTAGTAAAATACCTTCTGAAATCGAGTCCACTACTGTATTTATCTGCTTTCCTCAGCTGAACTTCTCTGAAAAGTTTATGATAGAGGAAATTATTTATATACACTCTGGGTACTGTGCAATTAATAAAATGTCACCACATAGATTATATACACCAAGTGGCATTAATGGCAAAATACTGTATGGCACTTAAAGTATGATGTCTCAAGCTACTGTTCAGAGGATGAGGTGAAGATTAAATGAAAATGACTGATTGTGGAAAGCAATTATGAAAAATCCTGAAACACTGCAATTTAAATACGAAATAGCATGTTGTGGGTCTAGGCCTATAAAAATATAAAAAAAATCTGTCACAGCTAGCAAAGAAAGTATCTGCTGAAGGTGCCTGCTTCTGTCCACTAAGTATAACCTTCTGTGCCTCAGTTGGATAACTAAATTTAAAATATCTAAAGTAAGTTAAATGCCCATTCCTGCCCATAGGAACAACGGGTTATTATGTACTAGGAAAGAATATGCCAGTGTTTTGCCAACTGTCCTGAGAAAAGGAAGCCCATATAACCGTTCTGCACTGAGGTGAGATGGAAAGATCAAGGCTCCTTGTGTATACAAAAGGCAAAGTTGGGGAAAGAACCCAACATAGCTGAGTGCTACTTTTTCAGTTGTGACTCATTTTTGTCTTTGTCATCTTACAAGAGAATAAAAGAAGTACCTACTGCACCACACCCTTATCCCTACCAATGCAGAATTATTTCCTAGCCTTTTGTCCAGCCTGGCCTGACAATAGCTGCAGCCACTGGAAGGCATTTCCCTGCTACCACACAAACTCTTCCACAGAATCTACAACATTCATTGTTGGCCATAAATTCTCTCTTTCTTAATTTTATCCCATTAGTCTTAGTCATACTTGTTTGCACCATATAATGTACACCCTGCTCTACCCTATCCTAGTTTTCTGTCCTCTCTACTCACTCCTTTAAAATACTTAGCATTAACAACCAGGCATGTTTGTTTTCTGCGTCTAAGTATTGCACTGTATCCTTTTTGCCCCGTGTTACGAAAGAATTTGCTAAAAACTTTTCACCTGAGGAAAATTCATTCTCTCGTACCATCTGGTACTTTTACTCTGTTAAAGGAATGAAAGCCAAGAAGCCAACTACAAAAACTGATCACCATATCCAGTCTGCTATTTGCTAGCTGGCTGCATGGCTCTGGTTTGGACCTTTTCAGTTAGTTCTCCTTAAAACAACACCCAAGCATGGCTCCCTCCATTCTGTACAATTCTCTAACATCACAAAAGTCTTTGCACCCTTGAATAACCTCACTCGCCCTGGTATCAAACCTGAGAGCATGCAATGCATGATCTCAGCATCAGACCATAAAATCATTGTTCTGGTGAGCCACAACACAACCCTCGCATTATTTTGGATACTCAGAACTGAAAAAACCACAGAGAAATAATTGTGCCTGAAGGACACAGAGTCCAGAGGAGGGCCATGAAGATGGTCAGAGGGCTGGAGCACCTCCCCTATGAGGACACGGTGAGAGAGTTGAGGTTGTTCAGCCTGGAGAAGAGAGGGCTCTGAGGAGACCTGATAGCAGCCTTCCAGTACCTAATGGGAGCCTACAAGAAAGCCAGAGAGGAACTTTTTACAGGGGCATGTAGTGATAGGACAAGGGGTAACGGCTTTAAACTGAAAGAGGGTAGATTTAGATTAGATATTAGGAAGAAGTTCTTCAGTGTGAGGGTGGTGAGGCACTGGAACAGGTTGCCCAGAGAGGTTGTGGATGCCCCCTCCCTGGAAGTGTTCAAGGCCAGGTTGGATGGGGCTTTGAGCAACCTGGTCTAGTGGAAGGTGTCCCTGCCCATGGCAGGGAAGTTGGAACTAGATGATCTTTAAGGACCCTTCCAACCCAAACCATCCTATGGTTCTATGACACAGGGATGTCACAGGGGTCCAGGAGAGACAACAGGCCAAGCACTGTGTAAAGTGGGCATGATCAATCTGTTCTGCAGAAGGAAGTGTGAAAGGCCACAGTCCATGTCAGATGGCCTCTGGGCCAGGTATCCATCCTGGCCCTCTTTAGCTACAAGAATAAAGATGATAACAAGTCTATAAAAGGGAATGCACACTCTTATTGTGACAGTTCAGTTTGGTACATTGTTTGAAAGCTCTGAGACAAGAACACAAAATGATTTTATTTTTTTGTATGGAAGAATTAAAATAGCAGACAGAAAAAAAGACCTCAAACTGGAAAATACTCACTCTGAATACCAAACTAAATCTCAGGCTAGAAATCAAAGTACATCTATGCCAAAGAAGGGTTGCAAACATGTGCTATTATCAGCTCACATACATTACACATGAAGGAACTCAGTGTTCTTCCTCCACATGCCACATTGCTAGCTTTCCTCTTCACTCCTGTCAGGCCTCAAAGACCTCTTTTCAAAGGTCTGAGGCAAGCATAGGAAAGAAAGGGAATCCTAGGAAAGGGAAGCAAAATTGTGAAGGAAGCAGCTTGAAGATCTGCATTTACTGTACTGCACTGCAGCCTTCAACTTGTTAAAATGCATAGGTCAGCTGAAGATGCTTCTCTCTAGCTGGCACTTTAAGAATTCACAAAGCATAAAGGATGTAGACTTTGACACGACAGTGCGAATACTTCTCTGTGTAACAACTCCATTTATGTCAACAAAATCACTCATATAAAAACATGATTCTCAAAGCTCTAGGTATCTTCTACTGATTTCAGTAATATTTAATAAATGCAAAATACTTATGAAAATTCAGTATGCATGCTTGCTGAAGCAGGACATAATTTTCCTTTAAATCTGCACATCAAAAATATGTAATATAGATTATTATGGCCTACTGGAGAAAGAGGAGGTAAAGACTTTGGCTTTAGAGATTCACTCGAAAAGAACTGGCACACCTAAAATAGGAAAGTAAACACCCTGCACTCTGATGCAGTCTGCAAAGTGATGGGCAACACCAGATTCAGATCCTCAGCTGCTCTCTGGCAATGCCCATCTCTTTCTATTGGCTCTGTGCCACTATGGTCCTACCACTGGCATCTGCTAAGAGCTTAGACACGTGAGATGAATCAGGACCACACTGATTCTCAAGAGTTAGAGTCAGTGTTCAGAATACCAAGAATATGATAAGAAAAGGCAAAGACTTCTTCTCATAGATTTTTTTTTGGTGAGATATATTTATGAAAAATTGAAAGTAAAAATTTTAATCTGAATATGAAATAGCCACTTAAATTTCAGTAAGAGCTGTTTCTTTAAATACCTATTAGCTCAGACTCATCCCACTTACTTACTCTTAGGAACTTCACTGAGGTGCTGAGAAGGCCACAGAGTTTATGTAGCCTCCCCATAACAATGAAAAAATACAGACAATGCAAGAGGCAATTCAGCATCCCCAACACATTAATTATCTTTGGATTCATGATGGGAATAACTCTCTCCACTGACTACTGAGGAATCCAAAGGATTAAAACCCCAACAGCAACAAAAAGATATCGCGAAGTGGGTTTTTTTTTTAAAGTTTCAAAAATCTAAAAAGAACATCTATAAAGAACAATCTAATAACCTACAGAGCTGTAGTACATGATGTTCTTTGCAGTCCTAGTGGAAAGAGACCTTTCTTTGAGAAACACTAGAAATATGGAAAATATTGGGGGGAAAACAACTCACACGAGAAAAAAATCCCTGCTAGTTTTATTCTAAGACTCTGCAGTCTTCCACTTTGCTCAGATTTGTCATCCAAGTTACAGCTCTAAAGGAAGTCATGCTGCTGCTGCTGCTGCTTCCAGTGCTTTGATTGCTGTAATTGTGCTAAACACAAAAAAGCTACATGACAATTTAAATACCTGTTTTCAGTTTGATGGCATTTGAAACACTGGACATATTTAACCCCAGAAATAAAATCTTCTAAAGGAAACTCAGCTGAACTTTAATTTTAGTGGCATTACTGAATAGTTTCTATAATCCACTGACACTGATGTGCCCCAAAATTTCTAAGTGCAAATTATGAGTACAAGCTGTACTGAAGCCCATTGCTGAAAAGAATGCTAGAAAAACGGTCCACTCTGCCTGTTCAGATCACAGCAAAAAGACTGAAGGTAAAAAAAAAAACAACCCACATAGCTGAAGCAGTCTTTTAAAAATATTATAACAACTTGCATATTTTTATTGTGGGAGATTTTTAGCTTGTTAATTTGACCATGATGTTGGAAGAACTGAATGTCACTACTTAATGCCATTTATCAGTGAACTGTACAGGCCTGTGTGAAACAGGGTCAAGATTTATAAAAATTCCTTATGCAAAACTTGTGGAGCAGAAAGTTTTTCTGGGGCCTCATTTGAAAGAGTTACACAAAAGGTTCTACTTTCAGCCTGTCCAAAAATAAGGGGAAGTTCAGAGATCTTGACTGATTATCAGTGCCAGCCAAGGCTTCCATAACCCTGACAAACACAGATTTTTGAAAACCTACTGCCTCAGACAAATTCTAAATACTTGTTCCTAAATCTCCCAAGGAGATGCCAAGGGCCTGATGTGACCATATCTTCTGTTGCAGCAGGCCCTCCTCTAATAAAGAATATTGCCAAGGAAAACCACTATCCTTTTATAAGCTTAATCATAGTTTAACACCTATCTGTTTTGTCTTTGCAACGGGATTCTGATACTTTAAGTCTGCAGGAAAATTACATGTTCAAGCTGAGGAAGTCATGTTCATGAAATCTATTTGTTCAAATGCAAAACAGTGAAATCAATAACATGTTTTCTTTCTTTTTTGTGTAGTTTCTGTGGTTAGATTGCTACAAACTCTGGCTAGTAATTTACTTTGATTGCAATGAACAAGAATAGACAGTTCAGCAAGTAAATGGAAAACTACGGAGAAGAAACTATGAACATAAAAGAACTATGTTTCTAACTCATTGTTAACATGTGCTTTGGTATAATGGTTATAAAGGGAAAGAAGGCAGGCAGGCAAGAAAGGGGGGGGGGAGAGGGGGAGAAAGAGGGAGGAAGGGAAGGGAGCGGGAAGGAAGGAAGGAAGGGAAGGAGGGAGGGAGGGAGGAAGGAAGGAAGGAAAGGAAGTTGGTTGTATGCCTTGCAGACTGGAAATATGCATGCAGTTCTGCACCCTCTTGAAATTACTTTTCTTTTAGATGCATGTATACAATAGCAGAGAAATAGAAGCATAGACAAAATTACAATAGGAATCTAATAATCATTACGTTAATTAATGTTTGTTAATGCCAGAATGTTACCTATGGGAGATTTGAAAGTTGTCTTACAAATGACAGCCTTGTCACCAAATACACTTTTCTCTTTTTTAACAGTCTTTCCTGATATTCAAAGTCTATTTCCCTTTCTGAAGTTTCCTCATCACTGATAATTCTATTTGTATACACAAGCACAAACATACACCAACCATCCCCCATACTTGGTGTTTATCATCCTCAGACACTCATGTCTGCCCTCCTCTTGTTACTGACTGCATGTTACAACAGTTTGTGATCCTGTCATTGTCAAGTTTCATTGTTTCAAATTATTTGTTTTATTGAAAAGGAGCACCCATCTCAAAATTACAACCAATAATCTTTGCACTACGTTTTTGTAACTTCCGAGTAATCTCAGGAAAATCAGCAAATTAATTCCTCAATTGTAATCAATTAAAATGCTACATAGTTACTTTATGTAACTTGTTCCTACAAGATGTTCTGGAGGCCAAAACGATAAATGGGTTCAAAAAAAGGCTAGACAAATTGATATGTGATAAATCCATCAATGGATACTAAATATAATGGCCTAAATTTAACATCCACTTCAGAAAGTCCCTAAATGAATGACTGCTGGAGTCCAAGATAGAGAACAGGGGCATAAATGGATATCCAGAAGCTCAGAGAATGATGATCTATATATGCCTATTTCTGGTACTGGCCGATTTTGGAGACACGGCAAATGCATTGTTTGTCTGCTAGTTTTATGCATTCTCCGATATCTACATCATGGAGCTTACTATTTTTCAGGTTCCTTTTAGTAAAAAATGGTGAATTTAAGTATGCAAAAAATGTATATGGGCAAAATATGTCTGGTACTCCAGTTTTATGAGATTATCTTTTTAATTCATATCAGAAAAAGATAGTGGTTCTCAACACCGCAGCAGCAGCAGCTCATTTACATTATAGTTGCCCTGTCCCCTCCTTCCTCCAGTTAAACGGACTGTAATCACTTCAGCTGTCTGAATTCATGACTTCTTTTAATAACATAAACTGAAGTGAACACCAGTTTACATTACCAGATAAGACAGTGAGCTGAGGTGTCCCGGGAGTAAACTCACTGCCTCTTCAGTTGCCATTGTTACTGTGGTTAAAGCCCCTGAAAACAGGAGGTGAGCAGCCAGCAGAGGACGGTAACAGCTTTACCTTCCTCACCTGAAATGGCATAAAGCTGAAACTGAGCACACATTTAACGACAGCTCATTTTGTGAATCCCCAACCAGAGTCTGAGAGTTAGTCAGATGTTGGAGTTTCTACTCCTTTACTCCATTCACCACACTTCACCATTTCTTCCCATACCCTATGTACAAGTGGAAAATACTGGAAGTCTCTTTTTTTTTTCTTTTCATAATGCCCAGCATTTACTATCTTCCCATATACAACTGAGGATAGGAACGTTGGATGGGGCTGGACTTTATTGTGCATATTCTTCTGTCACCAACATGTGTAGCTTCTCTGCAGAGTCTTCCATTCCACCTCATTTTTTTCACCGTTTTTACCTCACCAAAACTAACAGCTTGCTTTTACATTACACTTTGCACACTCTGCTCCCGAGTCTCCTCAGTAAAACTAATATGGTTGTTTTTCAGTACTTTTTCAGTGCCAAGTACATCACTGAACTATCCAAGCTTCTGTTAACTGATGCAATTTCTAGGCTTTCTAAATGAGAACAGGGCATAGAAAAAAGAAGTAGATTTTTTTTTTAATGACAGCCTCAGAAGTTTAGGATTTGGAATCAATCTGCTTCTGAATAAAATCATATAATATACTCAAATAATAAACTCATTGAAATCAAAACTTAATTTCAGCCAACTGAAAGAGAAGATTTTTCTTTCACTGTAAGAGAGGATTTCAGTTAATTGGAAGAAATGTATTATATATGTATTTTATTCAATGAAAGCCACTGTAGGTAACAAGAGAATAGGACTAGAGTAGGTATACCTTCTGCTTGATTCCAAAGTTACACTAAAGGGCAAATTAGTATATAAATAGACTACCACACTTTTCTGGTTCACCAATAATTACTTCCCATGAAAGAGAAGAGGAGAAAACCCACTTGTGCTCTCTTCTATTACTTCTGCAGTCAAAATCCCTAAGTACTGTTTTGTCTCATTTCTCTCTCTCTCATTCAATATATCCACTATGAAACTGCAAAAACATTCAATTCCTGCTTCTCTGGCCATGTCTCCTCCATCCTCCATATGTTTTCTGTCTTTCACTATTACTTTTGATCTTTTCGTCTCTCGTTCAAGGTTCTCTAAAATTCTGTAATTGTACAGAATTTTGTAACACATTCGGATAATAATACGTAGCATGAAGGACTAACTTTTTTTTGAGGCAAAAAGATATGATTAAATTTCTGACATTAATCATATGTTCAAGAGCGCTGTAATCGTAATAATGTCACTTGCTTGCTCAGATCATAGCTTTGTGACCTTCTATTTCTTCCCTAGATGGAGCACATATGATTAAAAGTAAATATAGTATTTTTAATCTGTTGAAGATTTTACTATCAGAGTATGAGTGCACATACAGTTTGTGAGTAAGTGACCACTTCCATTCATGCTGACACATCACACCAGTGTTCCCAAGCTTTTTCTAAACATCATTCCATCTCCAGCTGTGCACTTCATTTCTGCTGGACATACGACCCCAAAATATTAGCACGAACAGGGAATTGCTGTCTGGCTCACTGTTTCCCACCGGAACCACAGTTCCAGACTTTCTCTGTTCATTACAAAACTATGTATTGTGAAGACTGAGGATGTCATTACTTGGTTTTAGTAATACCAACCACAGGTTCACGGACGACATGTGCGTTAAAACTTTCCAGTTCAGCTTTAAATCAGTATACGTATTTTACGAGTCTTTGCGGACAGGAAGACAAAGAGAAGGAAGGAGTGATAAAAACATCAACAACCTCTAAAATTAACAGGAAAGGAATAATAAGAAACACAGTGTGCCTTTAACATGGGATTAAAGGGGTAAATACATGCTCAAAGAGATTTCTTCTGGAAGCTGGTGCTCAGTTTTTCTTTATTTGTGAACTGAGAGCTTCCTACTGTGCTCGTAGGAGTAAATCACGGTAGGCAGGAAGTTCTAACGCACTACAATGTGTTAAAGTAATATCAACAACAGCAAAATAATGTGGCAATGTGGGAGCCTCAGCATGCATTCATGCCAAATGGTTCATGTTGAAATGGAAAATACAAAGATTATTTTTCAGTGACAAAAGAAAATCAATATTTAAAATCAATGCCAGTCATGGGGAACAGTGAGAATAAGTAACAAAAGACCACAAAGCACCTTTGGGAACACTCAAAAGAAAAATGCAATAAATATAAAACCATTATACCAAAATAAAAGCCTCTTTACCCTACATCAGGGTAGATTTGCAAGTCAAAATCAAAAACCATACTGATACTAATTTTTCATGTCGCCACTTCCAGCCACTTCTAAAAAATTAAAGAAAACTTAGTTAGGTGTCTAAGTTCTTCGAAAACACCAGATTAATGCCCGTCTTTCTTGCCCATCTCTCATGGTTTAGTCTTATTTACTTTTAACTACTATGCTGCCGTAGACAAGAGCCCCTTGCAGATCCCAGATCTGTATACACATGCTGGTTCTGCTCTGCCCATATGCCGTGCGCCCAGTGGAAAGGTAGGTGGGCTCTCGGGAGAGACAAGGGCGGGTACCCTGGCAAGCACCGTGGCGCTCACCTGCCCAGTAATTTAGACGTACCAAGGCACACTACTCACTAGACGGGATTCTGAAACTCCTTTGTAATCCCCTCTTTGCAGATCAGCTGTCACAGAACTGTAAAGACGTGGTTAGCCTGCTTATTCGTTTTACCTAATTGAGCAGTTTGGTGCAACAATGACCCGTTTGTGTGAGACAAAGCGACTTACAAAGGCTCTGCACAGAGCCTATACGCTATCTGTGTCTGAATTACTATTTGCTCAGGAATAACACCAGAGCTGCATTGCTCCATGTGCCATTGCAATGTTCTGTCTAGGCTAGAAAGGCCTGCCACGCTGAAACCCCTGACCGGGTCTGTGGGAGTAAGCAAGGCTGTACAAAAACCAAACTAGTAAAACCCAACAGATCCAGTCAGTCCATGTGAAGTGTCTTCCAAAACCTGTATTAGAGCGGTTTTTATGTTACACACCACACATAAATCACGTTATTCTCTCCTCCATCACTCCCTGCTTTAGCGAGCTGGATGTATCTATTTGCCACCTTAGATAGCACAAGCCCATCTTATTGGAGTGCCTCTCAAGTAGTCAGTAGGTTTAAACACCACAGTAGCCAAATGTGGGAGGGATACACTTTTCGACCATAAGGAATGTGAACTAAAGCAAAGATACCTATTAAGCAGTTTTCTCAAGGTCTACAGGAAATTTGTGCTTGGCCAATAAATTGAACCCAGATCTCCAGAGTCCCTCTCCATGCCCTTAGCCACTAGGATATTTCCTCTCCCGATGCACAGTATAGTTTGTTGAAGAAGTAAATTCTAAATAACTCAGTACACTGAATAAGTGGAGTTTCACCAAAGCACAGACCCAGACCCATGTAACTGTTGAAACAGAACTTTTAATAATGTTCCCTTTCGTATTTGGAGCAGTAATATTTACAGAGCCCAGAGAGGAATTAATATAACCAAACTTACTGCAAAATTTAATTAAAATGATACAAGGCAATAGAGAGTCTTCACTACCTTTTTCTAAGAACTCCATCCTTCACAGGATATTGAATGACAATATACTTAGCTAATAAAGGTCAGAAGAATGCATATTAATTGAATGTGTCCTAAAGGCAGGATATATATTCTCCAATCTGATTAACTCTTTCCTAGATTCAGTTTTGTGCACCATGTTCCTCTTAAGGAACAAAACCCACCCAAACCCTCAGAAAATAACTACCACATCTCTCACTAGGAACTTAATGCATAAAGAATGCCTTTAATATATTGCAAAGGCTTTAAATACACAAATTTTTTAGGAAGTCTATTTTCTTTTTGGTTTGGATTGATAGAACTGAAACAATAATGCATGGTGAGATGAATAAAAGTGTGTGTGTGTTTATCCAGACTTTGAGATTTTGCTTTCTTTGGGCTGTATTTTAGTCTATATTTCATAAGAATAAAGCCTATTTTGGGCACTATCCTAATAAAATAATATTTTAACGCACTGCTTTCCTTTGGATTGCTTTCCTTGGATTGACGCCCAGCAAGGTCATAGATTACTGGAAAACCTGCAGATGATGTACAAAGGGATGAAGAATGAGAAGAAAACTGCTAGTTGAGTTGCAATTATAAAAAGTTGCACCACCCACTGCTGCGTGGTGTTTAGTTGCCAGCTGGGGTTAAACCACGACATGCATGAGGTTTATGTTCCTTGGAACAAAATTTACTGTGTGTTCACATGATTCCTAAAAGGGGCAAGAATGCAATACTATGGACAGAGGGAGACCAGCCAAGTCAGATGCTATCTTAACTTTCACCTGGAGGAGTTTTCATTGTGAGTTCAGCTACACTTTATCCACATACCTGAGCCTGTTACTTGAGAACACCACAAATGATGTTCCTGTTGCTGTCAAAATCAAGAATTAAATTTGGGAAGAGGAACTATCAGTTAAGATATATGCTATAATTAAATATATGGCAGTGGTTTGGCAAAGCAGAGATATTTGAGAATGAACAGCTTGTGGAGGGGATGAAAGGTGATCGCCAGCTTAGTAAATGTACATGCTGCCAACAAATACATGTATTTTAGTTTACACATTAAACCAAACATAACCAAAACTGCCAGCAAACATCATGCTATCGGATTGCTACAGTAGATTTGGCTTTCTACGCTGAAGCAAGTTTGTTTCATCCAGAAGTGACATTATTTAACTTGCAAAAAAAATCTGAGCGGCTGTACAATGTGCTGTACAATAAAAAGGGATTTATAAAAATATCACTTATCTTAGTCTGGATTTATTTAAACAATGAGGATGGAGTTTTACAAACTCACCTATATCCAAGTAAGAATATTAAATCTGGAAGTTTCAAACACTGTATGGCTTACTACCTACATGCCTCTTCTCCCTTCTGTGAGCCTATTTTCAAGATGGAACAAGAGAAATGAGGTACTTCTGTGTTTATTATGATTAGTCATGCTTCTTGGCATATGTTATTGTATTTTGCAGTTAATAAACAAGCATTTCTGTTATGAATAACCTAGGAGTGGAATCAGTTTGTATATAAAGTCTGAGAGATAAAGGATGATTGCTTATGTTATTTTATACTTAAAAAATCTAAAATCTTTCTCTCATGAGCACAAAAACCAGAGCCTTTATAAGGAATGCATTTTTCTAATCTTCTCCCTTTGGGTGTGGCATATCTTTTTTTGTTAATCTGTGATTTTCAAGAACAAGCCTACAGTGCAGAAAGCAATGGATTTAAAGAAATTTATGATTAAAACGATTGTAGATATTTCTCACCACAGTCTTCTTATGCCAACCTTTGAGTGGTGCTGGTTACACACACTGATTTATTAAAAAGCAATATCATACCTGTAGACATGCAGGAGCTCTGCCCTGGGGTTTATTCACATCAACAGCCACAAGCTGCCAACCTCCAGCAGCATCTTCATGAAACATCTTGAAAGGGAAAATTGTTGTCAGAAATGTTTTATGTGCCAATAAATACAAGTGAAATCTAATACATTCCCCTTAAGGACCTGCATACATTTGGATGATAGCTAGTTTAAAATAAGAGGGAAATGGTTCCTACTGCTACAGAGAAAAAGCAACATGCTCTTTTTCCAACATTAACAGATTCTGAATTTTACTCAGATAACATCAAATACAACGTGTTTCTATTAGTCCTAATCTAGAAACCGATTCAATTAATCTCTGATCAGTATCATTAGACAGTGATACCTGTTCAGAATAAATTCCTTACTAAGGTAAGCTTATCCTGAGGAAACACAAATACATTGTGACCAAAAAATAAGTTTCATGGTGCATTTGGAAATAATAGACAACGTCGTCTTTTTTACTGACAAAATTATTTTACTCCAAGGATCAGACTTTATTTTTGTTGCACTGATGCATATCAAGAGTAGCTGTACAGTCCTTCTGTACTGTTATCCAGAGCTTATAATTCCTGCAAATAGTTGAATGATACCCCAGCTCTAATGATGTCAATGGAAAAGGCTCTCTTGACCACAGTGGTATTCACATTTTACCAATAACCTCTGGAAGCATGGGTGTAGGCATTCTGGCTTCCCTCGCCCCCCCCGAAATTACGACATAGAAAGATGCAGACTGCTGGACATAAGGAACAGTGAGAAATCATGTCTGGAAGTGATTAACACTGTCCTTGAAAGAAAATGAATGGCTCTAGCATTTTGAATTGCCACCTGAGAGTCTGCATATACTATGTAATGAAGTGTGGCGAAGTCCCCACCTCACTCCCACCTTTTCCTTGACACCCAGCACCCAAATAAGTCACCTCGAGAGCACAGCCACAGCAGCGTGGTTGAAGCTTAAAAGCCATCCTGAGAGAAGCGCTCATTAGACTGGGGACAGTGTCACACAAATATGGTTGTAATGCTGCTGAGTCCTTATGTAGCATCTCTGCACCAGGAAGAGTTGCCAACTCAGATCAGCACTGAGTTACTCCTCTTTGTACCACGCTTTAATGTGCAGTGCTAAAGTGCTTTACAAGAACCTCCTTTTATCCTTCTCCAGAGACCCCTTCCTTGACTTTGACTCTCGGACGCTCATTTTCTTTTCTATAGGACTAAGTTTCAGGACCAGTTTAATGATTTTTAAAGTGGGCAAATGAAGCAAGATATTGTTGCTTTTTCTCAAGGTTATTTCATGCACAAAACAAGCAAAGTTTTTAACTTTCATCTAGTGCTTTGAACAAGAAACCCTGCAAGAAATTTTCTGCCCTTCTTAATGCAGAGAAAGATAAATCGTTTCTGTAGTTCGGTAAGCTGGACTCCCTTTATGTCCCATTATGTCAGTTACTCAAGGAACAAAGTAACCATTCGCTTGTCTGCAGTCAACACAGTATTTTTATTTTGTATGATGCAATTATATTCAAGATGTTCATATTCTTTGGCATGATGACATTATTTTGGGACTCTCTTTTATCCTTTAAATTCCTTAATGTTGGCTGCTTCTTGAGTTTGCTACATTGATCTCTCTGTTCCAGCTTCTAGTTCAGAGTATGTCAGTTAAGCTTATATGGCTCAGGAATTTGTCCCATCCGAGATGAAATGAACAGTACGTTCCTCAGGCTAAGTATGTGTCATGTGGAAAAGTCCTTTTTTGTGTTAGATTTTAAATTGATATCGCCAAGTCTGCTTTGACAAAAACATGTACAGAGTAGAAATTATTGCTACAAAGTCTATTTAAGGTGAAACATGTAGCAGCAGCAGAAAAGAACTAGATTTACATATGGATTACAGGAATATCCAAAGGAATATCAGAAAATATTTAATACATAATTTTGAAACACTTAAATCCTCTGGCTTAAGAAAATAAATAATCTCTAGCTACAGAGGTTAGAAAAATTTTCCTCATGGGTATGTTTCTCTTATCTGTCTTCCTAAGGGCTTCTTGCAGGCAGTCAGCACTGGTCGCTCTTATAGATGGCAAACTACACCAGCCTGGAAAACCCTGGCCTTTTGTACGTTCAGGATACGTAATATGACTGTTACAATAATGAGCGAGAGAATTTACATCTCAACCCGTTAGCCCTCGTTCTTCATACTGGGTCTTTCACACTACCCAGCCCACAGATAGCACCCTTCCTATCATGGCTTCTTCCTACCCATTATCTCCTATTCAGGGTCTCACTTTCTGTGGCTACCTCAAATATTAGCACGGCTCTTTCATTGCCTCAGCACCTCATTCCTCCTTGGTCTCAACATGCCCTTCTCAGTTCCAGGACCAACTTCCCCAAACACTTCAGCTACCCTCTGACCTCTCTTCTTCCAGCTACAGCTTGCAATTTCAGCTCTTCTTCCTTAGCACAGGAAGTGATATTCAACAGCAACCCTAATTCCAAACCCACCAATGACATGATAAAAAAGCATTATCACACTTCATTAAAAGAAAATAAAAACATAGCGATAACATACCCAGCCATATAGAGAATCATATTACAGTCTTCTTTATTATTCTTTTTTAAGAAAGCCTAGTTGGATAATATAACCTAGAATTTAATTTTATATGAAAATTCATATATCAACTTTAAAATATATGTGGTAACATGCAAAGTCAAATAAATCAGATAAAATAATAATTAACAGGAATTTTTGGCTTATTATTCATTCATAAACTAAACCCAATCAAGTCCCCAGAGAATCTCAGCATCTCAGGTGCTTCACCTGGGTGGTGGCAGTTGAAGTAGTACTGCTCCTGGACCCCCACATCTGCTGGAACTGCACTCTAATTTCTGCAAACGTTTCAATGATGACTGCGATGAAAACATTCTGAAAAAAGAACAAGAACGAATGGCTGACACAAAGCTCGGCAAGCAGAAAAGAGAAGAAACTCATTCTAGTATGATCTACATTTCAAATAGGTTCGAAAGATCACATTTTTCAGTACCTTAACAAGCCAGGCCAGAAAGAAAATTAAGGTGATGAAATAGAAATATGAACGCCATCGGGGAAAACTGTCGATTGCTCGGTACATAAGGAACACCCAGCCTTCCTGAGAAGCAGCTTCATAAACAGTAAATATGCTCGTGCCTGTCAGAGGAAAAATGAAAATGTTTGGCATTAAGCCTCCCTGAAAGTTTTCAATATCAGTAAACAATAATCTTTTATCTATTCTATTTTCCTTTTCTCTAAAGGGTATCAGCTCCCCTCTCCTCCTTCAAAGAGAAGTTTTTCAGGTGCATTTCCATATCTCTTCCTTTTGCAATTGAATATGAATTGGTTTTGTATCAGACCAGACTGATTCCCTTCTCTCCCTGGACACACATGCATAATCCCTTAGATGGGTTCACTGGCAGTATGCAAACGTCTCCAAAGGCAGAATTTGTCCCATCATGTGACTTCAGCAGCATCCGTGAGAAAAGGCAGATTTAATTAAAACTATCAGGATCAACAATCAGTAGGTGAAAGGAATTAGTCCTTTATTAGTATCAGCAACACTGAGTAAGCAGCAATACACCGAGAAGGTGCCTGACACTACCAAGCACAGTTAAGCGTCTACAACAAGCTACTGAACAGTTTGAAAATTCAGGCAGGTAGCCAGGGTAGCTGCATTAACATACATGTGTTGCCTTAAAAAACATTAAAGCATTTTTAAGTTGAACTTCCTATATCACTCTGGGGAGGAGGGGGAGAATACGAAAGAAAAGTTATGAGGGATTTATGTGTGCAGAAACCACTTTTGAATAAAAGCTATGAAGTTATTAATTTTAAACTTAAGATCCAAACTCATCCTAATGTCTGACTGATAATATGCTTCAGCCAGCTCCCCCTTCCTCCTTATCTCTGCAATGAAAGCTTCAAAATACAGACCGTGGTTAGAGCTTGCATGGCATTCTTGTTTGAAGTAATTTTTTGTTCCGAGAAGGAACACAATTAAACTGTGAAATTAAACTGTAAAATCTCACAAACTGCTGTGAAATCACGGAATTGTCCTACAGCCACCTGCTAGCTCTGCTCCACTACTGCTTCGTTTCATGAAACATCTTGGATAAAAAAGAGGGAGCGTGAGGACTACTGCCCTTAGCAAAACATAGCAGCTGCTAGCAACTTACAGATAGTAAGCATGAACTAGCTGACTATCTGATCCTGTTCAGAGAGAAAGGAGTGGTTCTAGTTAAAAATTCCTGAGTCCAGGAGTTTCCCAAAAAATCACACCAGCCTGTAAGGAGCTCTGCGCTATTATTCTCCCACTGAATTTGCAGCATCTACATCCTTTTGTCTGCTAACACAGGTGGGATGAACCTGGAAATGTTTTTGCCTTAGGGAGTCCCTTTTGCAGATAAATCTTCGCTGATAAGAGGAGACAGGGATGAATGGAATTTTTTCTGTATAAACACGCTCCTTTGATATGTAGGTGTTGAATGGTTAACATGGTCATGGTGGGTAAGCAAAAATGCTAATCCTTTCTGTGAATTTTTCTGGTTATTAGATTCCTTCCTATTTACTGCATATGGTTCTCAGGACCAAGGGACAGAAATAAAAATAAAAGGAAAGAAAAAGCATTCAAGCATAGATAGAAAAACCCTTTCTATTTCTTCAGAAAAGAGAGCGGTCTCTATCAATACTGAAATATTCATCAGTGATTACTTCATGGGTATTTTGCATTTCAAAAATTCATAAAGTAATGGTTCAATTATCTAATATTATACTGTTGCTGAACTGATTAAATTATTGAACAAAACAGTGCTGTTGAGGACAGGGAGAGATTAAGAAAAAAAAGGAATCTATTAAAAGTTGCTGGCTAGGAAACTGTCATTAGTCATTACCAATGGGAAAGTCACAGTGAAGATTAGTAAAATAGAGGGGATGTCATGCAAAGTATTTATAACACATACACTGGGCCATCTGCCACAGTAAAGCAATACTGTGAATGGACAAAAATGCACAGTTAACCCAATTAAAATAATATGTGTTCATCTGTGAAACTAAGTAAAAATACGTCTTGTATATAACTGGTACAGGTGTTCTTAACGCTATTAGAAAGCAATCACCACTACGAATATACATTCTTACTTAACATATGTGACTAGAAAGTAATAAAGCTTTCGATTCTGATGCCAGGAACCACGCTGTTAACTATCTCTGTAAATAATGTTTCAACTGGAAACAGAATAAAGGCATGACAGTAAGGGATCCAACACCATGAAATGTTTTGCTTTCAAAAAGAAGAGTGATTCTTAGTTAACATCTGCCTTCCTGCATGTTTTTGCTCTTCTACAAGTTACATTTAAAGACAATCAGCAACCGATTCTATTTTTTCTGAGTACTTCTTTAATATCTGACTACATCTTCCTAAAGCCAATGCGTAAGTTATCAAAAAGACTCTCCTTTCACAGCAGCATGCTCTTTTTCTCACCATGTTCAAAGCCATACGGAGGGAGAGAAAGTATCAAAATTCTAAGTGATGGTGGGATACATCACAAAAAACCAGACACGGCAATGCTGCCATGTATGAAACCTAACATAACGCCTGTTAGATCAAATGGCAAAATTCTTTTCTACAGGTGTCAGCATTCTATCAGTGACATGGTGTCTTCTTCTACTAGTTCAGAGGGCTTAAGTCCTGACCATGTAGTGCTAGGAGTCCCATGGTTAGGGCACATGAGAACACAGGACCTCCTGTAGTTTGTGTAAGAAAAGCAGGAATATGGGTGGCAGGGGGAACAAGGGCTTGAAAACCTGCAGAGTCTGGCTATTCAGATACACAACAGGCCCCACGTACTTCAAAATGTAGTCATCTCTTGTCAATGTTCTGAACATTAGATCAAGATTCATGCAATCTAACTACAGGCATCAGCGAGACATTTCAGGCATGAAAAAGCTTTGAACCATGAAGAGGGTTAAACACATGACTATAATGACATTACTCATCAGTTTAGGCATGTTGGCATGGGTAACTTGCTGAATCTGGGAGTAGCATTTCAACATCTGCATCTAGAATACTGTTAAATCTTAGTAAATAAAAATATCTAGAAAATATTTATGATAATTTTCCTATTTGTTTCAGTAGATGGCTAAACATTGGTGGCAAGAAAGATTAAAGTTATTTAGGAGGAACTTTCTGATGACAACAGAGGTAAAATAAAGGAATATACTTTAAAATTCTTTTGTTTCAGTGCTTTTGTTTGAACTTGTCTAATAAATTCCACATTTTGATGTTACAATAAAACAACTCCTTTAACCACGCTGATGGTTAATCAAAACAAGGAAGGAAAACATTTCTCAATGCACAGAATAAAACTAAATAAATCAATATCTTAATCTGTATCAGTCTCAAAAGACTGCTTTTATGCAACCCATAAACACTTCTACCTTTGGAAATGTTTTACAACTGCACACGGTCATTATCAAAAACAAAAGAAAAAAACAGTCCAGAAAATGAAAGATTTAGTGAAGTATGGGAAAAGAGATTGAATCTTGCTCAACTTATGCAACATTTTCACTTGCTTCAGACCATATAGAAGAAAAGACAGCAATCAGAGACAAACTGTATCCCTACTAATAATGCATGTTTAGGTGTATAGGCATTCAGTACTGAAATGCAGGGGGCTTATGTCTTCTTCAATACATGTTTCTTTCAGATCTACCAGCTGGGAGCATTAGCCTGAAGGGGCATGGAGGAACTAGTTGCTTTAACACCTAAATCATTACAGTAAAAGAAAATTCTACTGGTTTCCATGCCTAATCAGGGAGCAAGGTCACCTGGCTCTTCCTTGCTATACAGATGAATAGAGTACCAGGGAAAAAAGAATTAAGAGCCAGAGCACATAGGTGATGATTTTCCATAGGGGAGTGAAGAAACCTATCCTGCCAAAACCCTATCTTTTAAATACCTAAGGAATATAGAAGGTATTTATTTAAAAAAAGGACTCATAATTGACAAAGAACAATAGTACCATTATGCAGGGATGCTATTTTACATAATGTATTTTGTATTTATGCATATTTTGTAAACACACAGGATCTTCTGTTTGTTTCTGTGCCTCTGTGATACCACCATGCTCTGTGACATCAGCTCTTGCTATAATCAGCTCATTCTGTGAATGGACATCATGAAAAAGGGAGTGCACTGAATAACGCTGTAATTTTGTAACTGCAGAATTAAAGGAGCAGAGCTAAAAGGTCACATGGAGAATTCATTAAATCTGGAAGCAGAATCCTTTCCTCCTAACTCTATGTTACACTCTTGCTTCTCAATTCAAAAGCCCATATTAGTAGAGGAAGAGAATGCATGATGTCGAGGTGCTGTCTTTTATTAATATCTTTGTGCTATGTGATTTGTAGCTATTCCAAGTGAGAAATAAAAAATGAAAACTAAGCTTAGGTATGCCATTAATTCCAGCATTTTCTGCATGTGTAGTCTATGTTTATTGACTACCTTGGCTTACCATGTCAGGGTTCTCTCAGTTTTCTTGTGCCGGCTGTGAAGCTGCTGAGAAAGAAAATCTACAGGAGGGCCACTTTATGTAAAAAAACATGATAGAAGTTTGATTTTGTAATTTTTTCTTTTTAATCGGGAATTATTCAGGCAAGCAAAAATGCACGCGCTGTTATGAAAAGCTTAAAATACTACATCTTGTCACCCATAAAATGCCTCAGATGCCAGCCAGTAACAGGCTCCTTTTCCTTACTTCACAGTAGACACTAGATGGCGATCGTGCACCTCGGGCACATCTGGAACATCAGGCAGCGGAGGAGCTACCACCTCGGAGAGAGCAGGCTGATCACCTCCCGGTGCGCTGGCAAAAGGATTGATTTTTCTATTTCCCGGCAAAACTAAGCAGCCTTCTAGCAGGTGCTGTTGTCTAATTTAACTCTATTTGTTGTGCTGAACACTGAAAGGTAGCGTTCCTTAAGATGGTTTTGTGAATGTTATGTCCATAAAGAAATGACCTCTTGCTTAGCTATAGAAATGTTATCATCAACCCTGTTTCTGTCCCTGCTCACTTTCACTGACAAAATCATGAAGCTGAATGTTCCTGCAAGGCATGGATATTCCCACTGACCAGTCAGCTTTTAGTTTATGTCCTATCTTTCAGTATCAAGGTATTTTTAAAACATTGCGTGCAGTCAGGATTTTCCAGCTGTCTTTCTTACACTATTGCTTTGGTGAAATGAGAAGGGAATAAAACTTACCCAGAAATGCAAGGATAAAGTTGTTAGCACTTCTGGGAAGCAGCTGGTAGATAGGACTGAAATCAACAAAAAGATCAAATCCGGAACAGCTTCATGGGGTTTCTTGCTTGTCTGCGAGTGAGTGATCCAGTCTATTTCACTCTCCCAAACCAACTCACATCAGCCAGTTTGCCAGCCAGCAGAAATGAGGAGGAAAAGAAGAAAAACGAAGCATGCCAACACTCTGCTCCTCCTTTGAAACCTCAAACCCCAGTGCCATTTCCCTGTAACTGAGCTGTGGAAAAGATGGCAAAACGGAAACTGTGCAGAGCACTGATTTACAACAGCAGAAAAAGCACACTGCCAGTCAGAACACAATGTTTTAACCCTTTTTAAGTGTAGTGACTTCAAACATACAGTAGTGATGTGTTATTGATTCATCATCTTGAAAATCTGTTTCCTTATGAGAAGACGAAGCTTTTACATACGAGAAAAGACTATATACAGAGACCGTACACATAAAACCACCAATAGGGAGATAAAGAAACATTGCAAATGTAAGTGCTAGGATCAATGCAATTTGTTCTACAGACTTTGTAATGGAAAGACAGAAAGCCAGCCAACTTTCAGAAAAAATGTTGATGGACTTAGTTGCACTGTTTGCAAGTATTCTAGAAATTTGTTCACTATTCAGAAGTGTTAGCTTACTAATATGAATGTAGCAATGTTGGCATATGTACTGACTGCACAGGATAAATAGGAGCATGGCAGTTCATGCTTAGTTATAGCATTAGTGTCTTACATGTGACAGCGCTTGTGCTCCCTGATGTAATATTTTATGTTTTAAAAAGAGAAATCTGTTTTACATTTGTGAACAAGTCCATGGTGTAAACAGAGACAAACATTCTTCAAAATGACTTTAGGTGTGCATGTTTATGGATATTTAGCCAGACTAGCATTTATATTTGCTTTTCTTTAATACTTTTTTGATTAAAATGCTCCTCAGCTATATGTTCACAAATAACTTAGCAAACACAGATCCAAAATCGCAGCAGAGCTCATAAGCTGGCTTTATGTGCATAAGTACTGTCTGCTTTTTCTTTTTTGCAATTACACAGCTGTAGTGCTAATATACACTCTCTCTTATAATCACTGCTTTTTTTGTTTGTGGCAACTTTACAAAATTTACTGGCAGTTGATTAGAATCAAGGAAATGCTGAGCTGTGAGTTGTTCACACCTCGCACACCACTACCTGGAAGCTCTGCAGCACAGTCAACAACTCCCACCTCTCCTTCTCCCTAGAGAGTATTTTTAAGGAAGCAACTTTTCTCAGATCTCTGGGTTCCCATCCTTAACAGAACGGGCAGAGCTTCAGGCTGGAGCCTGGAAGTAGGACACTGCCATAGTTGTGCTTTTCCCTATCAGAGAATCAAACTGTCATAATACTTACTTTTCAGACCTAGAAACCAAGAATACAGAAATCCCTAGGCCTTGGTTTTAAGAGTGACAAACGCTGTGAAGATGGGCCTGCCACCACCTCAGTCTTTCCAATGAAACGCCTCTGATTTAAAGTGCAGTCATAGTAAGTGACTGCTACAGTAAATGTTATGACAAAACTGTGTAACATAAAAAATATTAAATAAAAGAAAGTCTATAATTTATATTAACTTATTCCTTTGAAAATGAGCCCTCTTTTTACAGGACTGTTACTTCTTCTTTTAAAATACATTATGTATGCAGATGCCTTTAAAACCATACAGTAAAAGTGACAGTCCAGAAACCAAACATTCAGAAATTCACAAACTGTTACATTTAAAATTTAATGAACGCATTAAGGGTTATCATATTAAAAAGGCAAATTTAAGGCAGGTTCTCAGCACAGATATTATGTATTTGGATTGTCATTCAGCCATATATTAAATATTGGGAATGACTATTTAAATCAAGGTAGTGATGGATCCCTTTGTTAGAGAGAAAACAAAACAAAGTATGCAAATCTTCCTTGACACAAGGCATGTAAATTCAGGATTGACTTTCATACACTGTCAATCAAAACTATTCACTTGTTGCATCAACTTTCCCAATAGTCATAGACAGAGCAATCTAATTCATTTTAAGTGCAGTCATGAAACAGCAAAGCTGGCATGCATCATGGCATCAACTAATTGGCTTAATTAATAAAAAATGCATCTGCTTTGTAAGATGAAAGAAGTATGGAAGAATGAAACCATAGAACATATTCACATAGTAACATTTCCATATCTAAAGTGACGATGATTATACTCTACCCAAAAGCAGAGTTAAATAAGTGGCATGACTGTAAGCTTTACCATGAGAGATCATTTCATCAAGTTTTGAGTCTGGTCAGCTAGTAGCAACTGTCTCGAAAGCATGAAAATGTGTGGAGGCAGAAAAAATGCACTAAAAGAAAAGTCGCAGGAGCTAACGAGAACATGCATTAGTGATTCAGCTGAACAGAGGAATAACTGGGGGACCTGGAGATCACACAGACCCTAAAATTGTGTGCATGTTTGCGAAATATGGATTACAAGAGATTCCCTGACCTAAATGGAGCATTTCCAGTGTGATATTTATATCAGCAAGAACTGAACAATCAGAGAAGTTCAAGACAAAAAGCCTTACAGGAAAAAACAGGCTAGCACAGCCCATAAAGAAAAAAAGATCACATCCAGAAAATGCTACAAAAGATATTGCAAGTGATTTTCAAACCTACAGCAGCATATTTTATTTGACCTCCATGACAATGCGTTTCCTAACTTCCAATTGCAGTGCAACCCCTTCATCCTAAAGTTTCAAACAGTCAAATCAGCAATTAAAAAAACCCCAACAGCACAAATATGTAACAAAGGGAAGAACCTCCTCGTCCCCAGCAGAGGTTTAAGAGACAGAAGAGGACCGAAGAGAGCTTGAAATTCACTCTACAAGAAGCCATGCTGGTGACTGTGTGTGGGAAGTGGTTGGCCAGTCTGATGATGAGTAATAGCAGGCTAGGTACGCTGGTAGACAGGAAGGTATTCAAGGAGGAAATTCTACAGTGTATCATTTCAATAGCTTATGAAGGCTATATTTATATTCTTTTTACTGTAGGGTAGGAGAAACAACAGTTTAAGGGAACCTAGACAACCAAAGCTGCTGCTCTGCCCTAAAGCTCCATTTCAGTTTCATTCAGTTCCTCTGGGCATCACTTGTGAATTGCAGGCACTTCTCTGAAGATGTACTCTCTCTCTTAAAATGAAGAGATCAGCCCTTTCCTCTTGCGTGGATAACATTTTCAAAAGCGGTTGCACGAAATTTTATCTCTCCCGCAATCAGTGGTAAAACTGCTGTCATCTTAAATAAGATGTTTTTAAAAATCCCTCCCCAAAGCATCCTAATTTAATTTGTTCCAGCTATACTGTATGTCTGAAGAAGACTTTACTCTTTTCTGTATAAAAGTTTCACCTAAGGACAACAGTAGAAAATCCCAACTAGTAAGACCTGCTGAGTATTCAGTGACCAGAAATAAGACAGCAGCAGCCCTTAGCTCAGTGCATTTTTGTAAGAAAAAAAAACAGACACCAAAGCTGGCCGAGGAGACATTATAAAACAGATACACGTCAGAAATCTCATTAGCCTCCAAATATCTGAATAACAGGACCAAATATAGAGCGCCAAATGCATCTTAAGAGACTAGTCTAACTGAAGAGACAAAATCTTCCTTTCCTAAATGGGAGAAAGGAGCTCTACGATCGCCTGTTACAAGAAAACCTAAACGACACTCACTCAATGACCTGTTTAGCTATTAATGAGTTAAGTACTCCCTGGTACCTGTTACATGCCACTAGAAGTAAAATAATTTACCTACTTTGCTGATGTGGGGGAGAGATTTGCCCACCAGCCTAATATGTGCAGTTAGGGAGCAGGCGGAGACAGGGAGAAGTAGTTTAGTGTGCTGATAGCTCACTAAATCCCACAGCACCTTTGTGAGAAAAGTATATTTTTAATTCTGTTTCAGAGATGGCTGTATTAAGTTACAGGCTCTGAGACTTTCCTCAAACAGCAACACAATCAATGTCTAAAGTGAGACTATCTTAAAGATTTCTGATTTTAAAAGAGCTGGGTGTCAAAAGAGAAAGAACCTGATTTTTTTAAATAAAAAATATACATGGACATCAGCAAGAATAGACAACAACCTTTTTTTCTCTCCTTCAGAAAATGAATGGTTGAGTTGAAAAGAAAAACAATTCTTGTAACATCTGACTTCTTTTATTCTTGACTGTCTTAAAGTGTTTGCATGACTAGAGATCTACTGGTTATCAAAAGAATTCTTGGAAGACTAGCACTAATAGACTAAGCAGCTGGCAGGCTTATTTGGAGACGAAAATCAAAACCTTTGGCAAGAAAAGCTGTATAAACTGCCAGATATTTCTGGGGAGAGAGAATGTTCAAAGTTTTAATACATTCTGTTTAAACTTTGTTTTCAATATTATCTCCTTCTGCAGAAATCCTTTCTGATCTTTATGTACTACTGAAAAAAGTTCCACACACCCGTAACAGAAATTTCCTGGATTTCTCACTGTCAAATCAATGATTTTTTTTTTTTCTCAGATATACCTTCTCTCTTTTTTCTCAGCATCAAGTTTACCTGCAAAGATGTTTATTCTTTGTGTAGGTGTGTGTCAGCTCTGTGCTTTGACTCAAAGCTGCTTTAATTTCTTATAAACCTATGACATTTAACATATTTTTCTTCAAAGTTTTTTGCTAAAGTGGAAAATGTGGCATTTTGTACTGAGCCACATGGACATGTGGTTTGAAAAAAAAGGACTGTGTATGAAAAAAAAAGTTTCAGCATTGCTCAGTGAAGCAGTTTCCCAAGAAATACAGATCAGACCGACCCCCAATATTTTTTTATCAAAGGATGAGCTAAACAGACCTCATTTTCCATATGAAAATGATTTTCAGTTGGTGAAATGAAATCAGAGCTTTTAGATCTGAAGGCACAAACAAGTGATGCATAAATTCAGGGATGACTTTCTGCACGCCATTTACTTCACAGTGACTACCTCTTTGCCTACTCTTCAGCTTAAAAAAGACTTTTGGAAGTCTATCCACTCCCTTCACTGAAGTTGAAGGCACCTCTAATTATCTATCACTTAGGAATAAAAGCATGCCTAAGGACAGTTACTGCTGGACTTTATAAACACATCTTGTTATCCTCAGTAACGTGTCTGCAGGTCCTACCATGGCTTGGGTAGAGGTTTATATTGTTATATTATGTCCCCATATTTTTCAGAACAGGAAGCAAATCCTGATCCTAACTTGGAAGCTCTGCCAGCACATTTATGTAATATTTTTGAAGAGAAAACTATGTTCACAGTTTTTAAATCGTACTGCCCAAAGTCAGGCACACTAGCTGATATTCAGATAGCTGGATGTAGTCTGCTTCTTTGAGATGCTGAAGGAGACAAGTTTGAAATTTTCAATCCTGGCCTGAATGCTAGTGCTTGAAGCCAAAGGGAATTTTATCATTCCTTTAGCAGAAACAGAGTTAGATCTATGGTTCTGAGATTCTACCATAGAAGCCCCTGCAAAACATAAAAAATGTTAGGAAAACAGTATATTTGATCGGTATGTTGTTTTCAAAACCCTTATTAAACTGCCTGCCACATTAAAAACAAAGCTAGAGATTGATACTATAAGAAGTCGTCAAGAGAAGAAAGCACAACTGTTTCCAGACCCATTCATTTTACAGCATCTGGGAGATGGGCTTCCTAAATGAAGACAAATCTAACAGACAATCTCGAAAAATGTCTGCTTTCAAAACTGACCGTGAGGCAGAGCTGTGGTGCCCTGGCATTAAAAGTCTTTTCAGTGACTCTCCTAAGGAACTTGTAAAAGTACCAACTAAATGCTTTTAGCACGATTCATGTGCTCAGGTCAGAAATAATTGAAATAGAGGGGAAACAACTGTGAGCAGGCAACAGCAAGCACTGGAATAACTGAGAGGACTGTAGAATTTGTCTCCTCTGAGCTCTTTAAACATCAGATAAGCATCTGTAAGGAATAACATAGGTAGAGGTGACTCAATCTTGGAGTGACCAGACAATGAGCTGGACCTTCGAACAGATATCCTTTTGAGGCTCATACTGGTCTTTTCCAGTTTCACAGCATTAAAGAATTCTGTGTCAGAAAGAACCTCTGGGATTGAGACACTTCACCTGCAAGTCTTGTTTTCCTTGATATAACCATCTAAATGATCTGATTTACTCCTAGAGAAATATCATCCTCAATCCTAACAGTAACATTTGAAAACGGAAAGAAAAATGTATTTATCTCCAGTCACCAGATGATAATATTCTGAGTTACTATCTGTATAATGAACAGAACAGTAAACAATCACGTTCCAGGGAAAGGAATCCTAACAATAAATCACTGATAAAGTTTAAAAAAAAAGACAAAACAAAACACAGCAATGTGAGAGAATATGCATATCAAATCATACAAGAAGAAAATGAAATAACAATATTAGGTGGACAAGGTATGTGATGAAACCTGCATTCGTAGGGAAATCTAGTGATAAAGAACTTCATTGACTAAAAACATTCAAAGATATTTTATTCCCGTATATATTACAGCTAGGAGCATCAAATAACTGCCCAGCTTCTTTCTGTAGTACTGATAGTGCACATTATTTGGCCTGGCAACTAGATGCTTTCTTGTCTAACATCCCTTTCTTTATTGTGCAAAGAGCAAAGGAAGCTTTGCAAGGCCATCTTCTACTGATCTATCACAAACAAAAAACAACCTATAGAAATTAAAACTGGGAGAGGAGGTGAGAGGAAATCCTCTGAACTGTTTCATGGTCATGTAAAGCCAGTACAGCGTCTCATCCTTACTGGTTATAAAAAGAAAGCTATTACCATGCATAAAGTAATCTGTGTGTGTTTAGACTGCACAGAGACACTACCTTTTCCAAATGCTGCACGTAGACACTACAAAGAAACACTGAGTTCAAAGTGCAAAACACACCTCGCATTAGGATTTTGCCTGGAAAACTGTTGTAGGAGGTGCAGAGCCAACTTCCACTGTTTCTGAACTGGCTAAATCATATTCTTCAGCAAAAAGCCCTTTTTTCTTTTTCTTCCATAAAGGATGCATTCGTGAGTGATGGGTTGTAGATCCAACTTTTGTAAAGTAAGAGATATTGTAACACTGTGAATAAATAAAATGTCACTCAGGACACGATTTGATGATAAGTCTGTCTGTAAGACTCTGAATACTATCACAGAATCATAGAATAGTTTGGGTTGGAAGGGACCTTAAAGATCATCTAGGTCCAACCCCCCTGCCATGGGCAGGGACACCTGCCACTACACCAAGTTACTCAAAGCCCCGTCCAACCTGGCCTTGAACACTTCCAGGGAGGGGGCATTCACAACCTCTCTGGGCAACCTGTTCCAGTGCCTCACCACCCTCACACTGAAGAACTTCTTCCTTACATCTAATCTAAATCTGCCCTCTTTCAGTTTAAAGCCACTACCCCTTGTCCTATCACTACATGCCCTTGTAAAAAGTCCCTCTCCAGCTTTCTTGTAGGCCACCTTCAGGTACTGGAAGGCTCCTATAAGGTCTCCCCGGAGCCCTCTCTTCTCCAGGCTGAACAACCCCAACTCTCTCAGCTTGTCTTCATAGGGGAGGTGCTCCAGCCCTCTGTTCATCTCTGTGGCCCTCCTCTGGACTCCCTCCAACAGGTTGTCGTGGTTTAACCCCAGTCAGCAACTCAGCACCACGCAGCCGCTTCCCCTTCCCCCTCCCAGTGGGGTGAGGAGGAGGAAAGCAAAGGAAAAAAAAAGTAAAACTCGTGGGTTGAGATAAGAACAGTTTAATAACTAAAGTAAAATATAATACTAACAATAGTAATAATGAAATATAATAATAATAGTAATGAAAAGGAATGCAACAAAAAAAAGGAAGGGGGGGGGGAAGGCAAAAACCAGTGATGCACAATGCAATTGCTCACCACCCGCTGACCGATGCCCAGTTAGTTCCCGAGCCGCAATTCGTGCCTGCCGGCCAACTCCCCCCTGTTTATATACTGGGCATGACGTTCCATGGTATGGAATACCCCTTTGGCTAGTTCAGGTCAGCTGCCCCGGCCATGCTCCCTCCCAGCTCCTTGCACACCTGCTTGCTGGCAGAGCATGGGAAACTGAAAAGTCCTTGGCTTAAGCCAAGTGCTACTTAGCAACAGCTAAAACATCGGAGTGTTATCAACATCATTCTCACACTAAATCCAAAACACAGCGCTGTACCAGCTACTAAAAAGAAAGTTAACTCTGTCCCAGCCGAAACCAGGACACAGGTCCATGTTCTTCTTGTGTTGGGGGCCCCAGAGCTGAACACAGTACTCCAGGTGGGGTCTCACGAGAGCAGAGTAGAGGGGGAGAATCACCTCCCTCAACCTGCTGGTCACACTTCTTTTGATGCAGCCCAGGATCCGGTTGGCTTTCTGGGCTGCACACACACACATTGCTGGGTCATGCTGAGCTTCTTGTCAACCGACACCCCCAAGTCCTTCTCCTCAGGGCTGCTCTCAATCCATTCTCCGCCCAGCCTGTATTTGTGCTTGGGATTGCCCCAACCCATGTGCAGGACCTTGCACTTGGCCTTGTTGAACTTCATGAGGTCTGCACGGGCCCACCTCTCAAGCCTGTCAAGGTCCCTCTGGATGGCATCCCTTCCCTCCCGCATGTTGACCGCACCACACACCTTGGTGTCATCAGCAAACTTGCTGAGGGTGCACTCAATCCCACCGTCCATGCCGCATCACAACCACATGACACAAAGTACTTATTTGCTATAAGCTGACTCTGCCACTTAAAAATACCCTTTTTTGAGGGTTTCACTGAAAGGTTGCAGACTGCAACATGTATTGTCCATCTGCACCCTAACTTGTGCCACAGTAGGTATTGTCTGGTCTCCTATCTCCAGCATAAAGTCAGCCCAAAGGCATCAAGCTGGTATAAATTCAGTATTGTGTGTCTCCTTCAGTGACTCCAACAGTAATACATTCATGTACCCTGCCTCATCCTGAGCAGTCCCTACTGCGGGTCTTAACACGTCAAACTACAGCGTGAGTCTATTGCAAAGCAGCACTTCTGCAAGCACTTATGTAGTCAAATACTGTAGCTCCTGTTCCCATGGATGTGCCTGTACCAAGTGTAGCTCCCTCCAACCCATACAAACCTTCAATACTATTCCAAATAGGCTCACATCCTCAACATCTTCCACAAGCTGACATTCCCTCATGCAATACGTACCTTCAATACTGGGTTATAAAACTACATCCCTGGTGGACTGTGACACCAGGGATGTGACACAACGCTCATGGAAACTTCGGACTGAAAAATCCCACATTTTTGAGTTATGTTTTGGGGCCACAGGGGTGACTCATGGGGTCCAGTGGAGATCAAAACCAATCACTGTACATATGGATATGCAACCACTCTGCTCTAGAAGGGACCAGGCTTGAGCAGTGTGAATACAAGTCAGTCTATACCAGATTGTTTGTAGACCAAAGATCAATGCCAAGCAGATGATTTTATTAGTGAAATCCTGCCTCTGACTCAATTCCATAGTTCACACAGGTTTTCACAGTACATGGCTCAGCGGTGCTATGCATCAGAAAGATACACGGCCAAACATCTAAGTACAAATACAACCTCTGGTAGTAGGAAGTTCCCAAGTTCAGGTTGCCAAAAAATGGAAAATACAGAGGGTAAATATCACTAAGCACTTGTCTCTGACCATAAAGAAAGACAAAAGGTAATACCGGCGTTGAAACAAGTAGCCATGAACGTGAGGTAGGCTGATTTTAAGCATTTTTGAATCTTTGGAGAAATGAAGTCCTGAAAGAGTTTTTCATCTTGTTTTGCCTCTTTCATTCCTAAGTTTTCTAAGTTGGGCCTTCATACTTTTATGAACAAAGGATATGGCACAGTTCCCTATGGTACCATGAAGGAGTGGACAGAGCACCACTGAAGTTCCTTCCAGCTGAAAAACAAGGTTTCATCAGTAAATGTGATGATATAGGCCCCAAACAAAACCCCAATAGTCCAATAGAGTCCAGATGTTTTCAATAACACAGGCTTAATTCGCAATTAGCAAGTAATAAAAAAATATTAATTATTTCATTTTCATTGGCTTCCTGATGGGAAATTTCTAAGAATGCTTCTAATGAAGTTATGCAGGAAGGACTAACACTGTGCTTTGTTCTGGAAGTTCTCAGCAATGTGGCTGATTTAATGAAGTACTGCACAACGGCTGGGGAAGGTCACTCTTTGGTACAGGGTCTGGTTTTGTTACAAAATATTTGTTTATTCTGAACTACATTGAAATTCTCCAGTGAAAACCTTTCTTAAGTTGTACCTTCCCCATTGTGCCTGAGGACATTGTGGACACAGCTGCAATCCTGCATCTGCCTGTGGTAAGTGAATTGCATACAACACTAACAATATCCCCATACTTTGGTCAAAAATGTTCACTACAGCAGCCCTAACCTTTCGAACACTCTAAAAAGTGCTCTCAGCGTAGTGGCTCAAATCTACTGATGACCCTAATATTTAACTGAAATGAAGCTCTGCTTAAGGACCAGAAGGAAGTAAACATGCATTTAGAAAAAAAAGAAGCCATAGTTCTTAGAGATACCAAGAGTCTGCAGATCCATGAAAGCATGTGTGTTATGGATTTCATAGCACTTCTAAGGAACAAATGAAATCAGAAAGCATCTGGAGAAAGACAAGCTGATGGAGACTAGCTAGTTTGGTATAACATAAAGCATTGTATCTGACAAATTTGGCAAAATATTTGAGAACAGATTGCAAACAGATGATAGGTGTGCAGCAACTAACATAGCCCGCTCCCTGGAAGTGTTCAAGGCCAGGCTGGACGGGGCTTTGAGCAACTTGATCTAGTGGAAGGTATCCCTGCCTGTGGCAGGGGGGCTGGAGCTAGATGACCTTTAAGGTCCCTTCCAACCCTAACCATTCTATGTGGTATGTGGTTTACTTTGATTTGACACTTGTGAAATTACTGTAGAGAGCAGGTTAACCACAGTTTGAGTAAATGCACAGTGGAAGCAGCATTCTTCACTGGATAAAATGACCAAGTAAAAGACTGCAAAGACTAAACTGATTGTGAAATAACCATACAGATGTCTAATAAATTAATCCTACAAGTTTCCCAGAGCAACTATTCAAAACCAGTATTCTCCCCTGATACTCCAAACTCTCTTCAGAATTTCTCTTAGTGCCCCAATGACTGCAGTCAATATCCTTAGCTATTTCCAGGGCATTTACCATCTTGATATGTGAGTGTCAGTGAAATACATATCCATAGCTATGGTATAATAATGGTAGAATGCTGACTTTTTAAAAGCCTTTTGCAGTATGCAATTTCCATTCACTGCCACTACACCTCCGTGAATCACCATTATTGCTCCATAGTTCTGTATCAGACACTGAGGACAAAAAGAAAACATCCAGGTAATGGCAGAATTATGATTCTACATGAAATGCAAAAAATGAAAATGGGAAAAAGAAAACACAGATAGAGTTTGTTCTGGAGAAGAGGATTAAATAGTAATACAACTGAAGCTTTTTTGTTTGAGAGATGATGATAGACATATTTAATTGTCACTGAACCTCAGAATTCTAAGTAAAATGCCTAAAAACAGCAGATGAAAAACAAATAGAAGAAAAATATTCATATGCAGAATATAGCAAAGTTGGCTAATACAGAAGGGTATGTAAGTAGTACACATACCAGTATAAAAACCATGCAAAACCTGCCACAGGCAGGTAATTAGAAGAAAGTAATACCACAGTTTATCAGAAGAGACATACAGAAGTCCTGTTGTGACTAATCTATTTTATTTGAATTTGTTAGCCCCTGGGTAACTTCTGTCAAGATGAATCAGCTATGTATAGAGTCAGCTCCTTGAGAAATAGAACAGATTTCTGAAGTTTTTATCTTGTACACATTACCACCGAGCATCTATGCTCTATGAATGGTTAGATGTCCCTGTCCCACTGGTGACTGACGAGGTCTTCTGACAGAAAATTTGCTAACTGTTTTCACTTCTCTTGAATTTTATGCAATAAAATTCAATTTTAATTCTTTCAGTGCTATGAATTAAAAAAGTGTATAGCTTAGCTGGAAACAGGGGCCCAAAGTCATCCAAGCTCATTGTAGCTGTTTAAATTAAGTGCCAAAATTGGGAGCTTAGTTACTGCTGACGTACTGCTGATGTGAACTGAGACGCTTAAATTGAGGGTTCATGCTAATGACCTAAACTTAGGAGGCATAAACTGTGGTCAAAATCTCTTACTGAAATGAGGCAAAGTACTGATCATTATGGCACTCTCTACTGCAAGGTGACAGTAGTACAGATTAGTTGGAAAAGTAGAGTATAACCTTCTAAAGGAGTTTTTGGATGAGAGTGGAAAATGCTGACTGCAGTATGGGAGAAGATGTATCTTGACACTTCCCAGGATGACTGGTCACTCCTTCCCTGGGGATGGAATAGCATGTCTTCAGAAAGTCTTAAATTCTGCTGAGTATTAAGGAGAACCTCCAAAGCAGCTTGTACCATTAAAGAGTGTGTCCACTGAAAATATCTGTAGAGATTTTAGGAAAGATAGCAATTATTTGCATATTGAAACAATTCATAGAACAAAAATGCCCCTGTGGCAAAGAAATCAAGATATGTTTCCCAACACTGTGTCCTAAGTACAGAAAAATACAGAAGTGGTAACTATTCATCAGATGTGTTAAAGATTTATTCAGATCACCCGCTACATACTGCAAGATCTAGCTCCCAGTTTGATCACAACCAAAATTTATGATCAAACTAAAGAATACATAAGGTATTTAATGTTCTTAGACAACATTTTATGTCTTTCAAGTCATTTCTATTCTTTCTCAGTTGCTATGAGAAAGGCAGTAACTGGAAGTGAACAGTCTTACAGTTTTTGAAGAAGTATTTCAGTAGTTCACAGAGGATCCACAATATTATACTATTCTTTTAGCTTGTAACCTAGGTCTTTTCCAATACCACTCAGTGCGTAATAGATATTGTGTAAGAATTTCTTCACATGGCAACGTCATGACATTGACCCTGGCGTAGAATATAATAACTACTGAAAGTCCCTAAGAACAGTAGGGAAAAGACACTTAGGAAAAGAAACATTCAATATTTAAATATTTGAGTAACAGAGTAATAAATTGAGACTGTGCACTATTTAATGAAGAAGGAGTATGCCATTACACATTTGCCACAGGGTACTGCAAGGGTAGCAGCATATATGAAGTCAGTTACCACAGATGAGCTGATGTGCTGGAGAGTCACACCTAAGCTTCTGCTCTGTGTGTGCTACCCCCTCTAGAGTGACCATCTGTCATCTAGATTCTCTGGAATAGCATTATTCCCTCTCTTTCCCCAGCAGAAGTGGGAAAGCCAAGCTGCAAGCTGGCCCTGTGTTATCAAATCAAAGGTCTTAAATCAAAGATGATTTGGTAAGCTGCTCTAATTACAGTAACAGAGGGCATGTTGCATGACTATTGTAGATCGTATTTGTAGTGGGTGGTTTTGCTCATTTCCACCAACTTTACGAAAATGCTGTTTAGGATAAAATACACAAATCTCAGGAGGCAAGGTAAAAACAATGTGTCCCATGCATTATGCCAGTGTTGAAGGTCAAAGCCTGTAAACTGGTCACATACTGAAGCTCTTGTCTGAAAGCGAAAATCTTCCACTGAGAAAATAATTACCTCTATTACACAGTAACTGCAGCTTTCATTATGCAGAGCTATATTGTCTTAATGGCGCTGACTGATAATTAAACCAATAGGATCTAATTTTCTTGGTATGGAATGACAGGTTTCTAATTGCCTAACTTCATGCTTTGCCTATTGGCTACCAGTTTCGTGCTCCTCAGTGTGGCTGAAATTAGTCATGCCTTTTGTTTCAGGGCTGTTCACACTACTGTCACACCTTTAACTCCTCTTTCTACTTTTTAACATTGTTCTCTGTTCCTTGTCAGACTGAGCTGTTGAGTAGCTAGCCACACAAATAGTTATTGTCTTCGACATAAGCCTTTCTTTAATTCTCATGCAGAGTGCAAACTTGTGGGCTGGGAGGTTGTTTTTGCTTGAAGCAGCTCTTTCTATTTATTTTCTTAGTAAATCCTCATTAAGGTGATGGTCTTAATATGCATTTATTTTCCCTTGACCATGGCATTCCTAGCATGCATGTGTCCCCTGACTGCTTTACCTAGCCTCTCAAAGTTATCTGACCCTTTGGTTAGCATTCTGCATTAGAGGAAAAAGAAATGTCACTGTAGATAATAGACCTGAGTGTTTTAAATCATGCTTCCCATAGGAATTATAAGTAAACAGTAGCAGCAGTACAAAAGCAAATTTCCTCCTTTGCCTTCACAGAGCTTGTATCATCCCAAAATCACGCTAGGAGGCCTTGCTATGCTGGAGCAGGGGCAGCAGGAAGTAAGCATGAGAAGGTCATCTGCCGAAATAGTACTTACACTACATTTAACTCACAATCTGCAGCAGCGGGCACTGACACACTGCAGACTCTCTGGGGGAGGCAGTGCAAAGGCTGCCCTCTGCTAGGGGTGCCCTCTGGGAGCTTGGGTCCTGCAATGTGTCCAGCACCACATTCCCCAGCAAGCTCCATTCCAGGACTCCTTAAATCCTTATGTTGGAGCAAATAAGCCCTCTTAAGACACAAAGCAGTAGGGAGCACAGGGCAGGGATATTGAAGTGGTTCAGTAAGAAGCCAACAGCGGTGCTGGTGCCAGTGAGTTCTACTGAATTTTAATTTTTTTTCGTTATTATGCCTCTGATCTCCTACTAATCACAGGGGAAAACTTACTTACATAGAATTTAAGACTATGCTACTTGAGATAAATTAAGAAACAGTACATGAAGTTATATGTCAATAAGGGATCGATATGTCTGAGGTGATACAGCTTACAGTAGAAAAAAGCATAATAAGATGCAATTAAAGCTTGCATTTGACCTGCCTCAACACTACCCTTCAATTAAGGCAGCCTTTCTGCCACACTTTGCTCTTCCATCTCTTCAGCTTATGATCAGTGACAGTTTATGGGCCTTTTATTTAACATCAGCAATTATGATTTTATTTTTTTTTAGCACTGCCATCCCTAACACGCAAGTACTTATCAGAAGGTATATTAGAAGGAAAACTTCAAAATGAAATCTAACCACAACATATTGGTTCAGTGTGCAAACCATTCTTTCTGCATTCCCAGGCACAGATGGGAATGAAAGAGAGATAGGAGGAAGCACACAGCACAGATGTCAGACAGGTCATTAAATTCTGTGCGGCATACTATAATGACACGAGTGATATATCAAACTATATATAGCAGAAAAAGATGGCCACCAGGAAAGATCCACAATTACAAACAAAATTGAGAACAAAAGAAAAAGTAAAGCTTTCTGGAAAGTTGTTTTATTCCATTATAGATCCAACTATTTAGCTGCTGAAACTAACACGGAACACCCTGAAATGGCAGGGGAAAGTATGTTCCAAGAATTCTCTCAGCAGCAGTAAAGTTTTCTTTGACTGTCAGTACAAGACAACTGTACTAATCTATTCACATTAGTTTCACCTGATTGCCTGGTTTAATGCAAGACTCAATTACTTTGGGATTAACACAGCAATAAATTAAAATTCTGGAGGGCTGCTCAAATTACTCTAAGTTTCCAAAACTCTACAACTTCCCACATACCATTTGTTAGTGTAACAGAGCTAATTCACTGGACATTATTTGTGCTATTTTTTTGTGTCGCTAAACCATTGCTTAAAAAAAAAAAAGGTCTTAATTAACTAGGCAACTAAAATGGCCTCACTGAGAAAAGTGGCAAGCACACAGAAACATCAAATAGCTAAGGGAGTTAACTGGACCATCCTGCTTTTTTTTTTTTTCCCCCCCCAAATTCAGGCCACTTATTCAGTTGTCTAAAATCAGAAGCATTGTCTTAGTATTCTTTTTTGAAAATCTGTGGGTTTAGGTATCTCTGTGTTACTCTGCCACCACAGAAATACAAAGAGCTCACTGTGACCATGAGTAACAGCCAATATTTACATCCCAGTCATGCCCTTGGACCCACGTAGTACAACCAGTTTAAGCAGTCAATGTGTGCTGTGGATTGCCAGGACACTGGTGCCTCAGCCCTGGGGAAGGGAGACTGGAGCTGCCTTCTGGTCCACATATAAGGGTTCCTTCTCTCACAAAAATCAAGCAAGAATAAAGAAGTAGTAATGGAGTATCTCTCTGGTATAAGGTCACGACACAGCCAGGGTATACAAGCCCAAGACCTCAGACATGCAGGTCCACCAGTTGAGATGTAGCATTTAGATAAAGCCCATCAGCTTTCCACTGAAAATTCAAGGCCTTACATAATGTATTATTTAAGACACAGTTGTTTCTAATCTGCCGAAAATTTCTCATGAAAGGCTCTTTGCCAATACATTCTCCAGCAAAACTTAATCAACATCACCCACACAACAATGATAGCACAGATGTGACTCTCTTCAGCAACAGTAAGAATTCAGAGAGCTTGAAGAGACTGAAAATTTTCAAGAAACATGCTCCCTGCTAGAGCCTGATCATTTTGGCATTGTGTTCCCTGCAAACCAAGAAATGACCTGTTTTCTTCTTTCCACACACATCCACAATCCATGCAAACTCACTGACTAATGCTGCCTTACGTTAGAGAACCTCCATTTTAAAATGATTCTGCTTGTTTAGATGGAATCATCATACTAAAGAACAAAACTGAAATAATCTGAAGATGTCTGGCAAACTACACCTCTTCAGTGGAAGGCTCATCAAGACCTTAGGTTTGAAAGGCACATTCAGTCCTTCTATAGCAATAATAATTTTGCCATGTGCCACAGAATTTTTGCTAAACAGAGCTAATTGTCACTCACCTTAAAAGCACTATCACGCCCAAATTGTTTGGTAACTGCCATATCTCATCCCTATCAGGAATAAACAGTGAATCACATGCATTTGTCTGCTTTTTATAAACCCTACTGCATAACTTTTAAGTAAGAAAAACTGTATTTTCAAAGTATAATGTAGAGGGATATTTACTTACATATATAGTTAATAGAGGGTTATAAACCCTGTCCTGTCAGGCTGCGGGAGCAGGTGATTTACAAAGGATAAACAGTATATTTATGATCAAAGGAAGTCAGTAAATAAGGGCCAATCACTCAGTGTCTGCTCAGGAGAAAACTCCATACTGAGGATATCAGCATTTCTAAAACCAGTCTGCTGTTAGCCAGTCATCCTGGGAAATTGCTTAAAATTGGTATTGTGACTATAAGGTTTATGAACCCTTGAATAAACTTAAATCTAAATGGAGAAAACAGGTATAATGAGGACAGGACTGTCTCCAAATCAAGAAATAATTTTGCAGAGGCAACAACCCAGTATGAGCGTCTTCAAGCCCACATAATGCAGCAGCACAAATGTTCCAGCAGTGTTGTATCTGAACAAAACAGAGACACCTCCTTTTGGAGCTGAGCTAAAGTACACGTAACAATAAACCATAAGCATTCATTTAAGGGGGACAAGTGACAAGCATAAGGCGGGATATCCTTGACAAGCCGTGGAAACAGTGGACCACCACCACACCAACGCACAACACCACAGCCATGGAAACTACAGAACTGGTGACCTACTTGGAAAAATTATGTGGCTAATTTTAAAGTTCTTGCTAATATTTCTTATTCAAAAGGCACAGAAATAGGATATAAAGTCCACTTTGCAGAATGTGGAAATAGGTCAAGGGGAAAAACTTATTGTTGTCTGTTGTCTGCAAGGTGTTGGTCTACCAGACTCTGCTTTACTGTGCAATGCAAGATATGCACATCCCATGGACACTGCCAAGGTTGGAAATACTTGTCCCATATAAGCACATTTTGATAAATTAAGTTTGCCTAGTCTTCTTCATTTCCATTTCTGCTCCTAAGCAACAGTCCTTTCTTGGTGCACCAATTTGAGAATTAAATAATATCATCTTGCTTCTTAGACAAGCTTGAGTAATTCTCTAATAGCAAAATGAATTTTCTATATGCTGCATTGCCAAATCTCTCAGTTTTGTCAGTTCAAGATTACGTCAATCGCATTTTCTGTTCTAAGGTTAAGATATCAACTGAACTACTGAGCATGTCAGCAGTGGGGGAAGGATGAACCAGAATGCCTGGAAGTGTTTTAATTCTTCAATTAGTAAGTTAATAATGATATTAATTGCACATGGAGGATAAGGCATTCAAAAAAGCAGCTTTCTTGAGGAGAGGAAAAAGAGGTAACTCAGCCACCTATGCGACATAAAAGCATGAGAGGCAGCACATGAACGAGGCACCAAAAAAGACATGACTTGGCAAACAGAATAAAAATCTAGAATTTCTGAGAAAAAAAACATCAAGGAAAAGCTACCTTTATTGCTTTGGATCATGATAAGAGTCCCTAAAACGTTGTTTCTACTTGATGTATCAAGAAAATTTCAGTGAGAGGAAAATTTGATCTAAAAGATATTGTCCTGTATCCTGTACAAGATACAATACTAACAAAGAACACAAGCAAGCGTAATGTAAGATGAACAGAGCTTCCAATCCTTTCAGACTCCTATGATGGCAAAAATTACACATTCTGCTGAAGAGCTTAATGGAAAAGGGTGTTTGTTGGTAAAATGCCTGTAGAAAGACGGTTATTATTGTCCTTTCTGAAGCTAAGCCTCTATGCAAACTGGCATTTGGAACCTCAAAGGAAAGAGTGGCTAAACAGCGAGTGGAATTAAAGGTGAGCATCGAGAGAGAGGAATATTGTGTCAAAAAGTGCTTTTTTGTATTCTGTGAAAACTGAATATATTGTAGATCTGTATTTTTTCACTACAGGGAGGAAGAACAGGTTTAGAATCATTAAGAAATGTTTGGAGAACAGGAAAATGTAAAACTAGGAGTAAAGTCAAACAATACTTAAGAATACAAATGCTAAAATAGAGCACAGATATTTACACTGAAAGAAAATACTAACCCACTGACCATGGTAGGTTGGCATTACTTCTTTTCTGTCATATTTTGTTTAAACTATTGAAGTGTCAGAATCATAGTTAGAAAAACACAAAGCAAAAGACAAAGACTACTTCTCCTACGCTATGACTGCAGGTCATTCACTTCTCAGCCACATACAAGACTGAGACAAAACTGTCAAGCTAAAGAATAAATAATATACAGAATCAATCCTAAGGCCCAAAGGAACCTCTGGGATAATTTAATCCAGCATTAAACTAGAAAAATTTAAAATTAATTTGTTTAGTAAAAAAAGCTGAGATTTACACCAAGTGTTTCCTGCACCAAATCCAGTAACTTCTGTATGGGCTCTAGCATGGTTTTAGGAGAGATATCAAGTGTTTCCACTTCGACTTCCTGGTGATCATTTTTATAGGTAGTAACACTTACTGATACAAAATGTTCATGTTTTCCTGAATACATTTGTCTACATTCAACTTCCAACCACTGAATTTCATTAGTACTTTTCCTGCCAAATAAAAAGAAACCCCAAAGAAAAAACAAAACTCCCAAAGCCTTCTGTTATTAAACTCTTTCTGATGAGAAACTAAACATGCCCTGGTAAGCAGGTCTTTAAGAAGCTGTGACCAGTGGAAAACAGTATTGTGCCTTAAGCCTAAACAGGGATTTATTAGTTGACTCCCTTTCAACTTGTTGATTACATCTAAGGAACAAACTGAACTTGTTTACCTTATTCACATAGCCATGCTTCACTCCTCACAGCATTCATATCCTTTGTAACGAGAATTATTTCCCAAGAGGAATAACACAATAAGGACTGCAAACTGTTCTCACCTGCACAGGGCACATGAACCATTTTCTTTACTCCTCTATGCTCACCAAAACCCTGTATAACCGTCTGAAGGTGCCTATATAAAGGTGGTCTAAGCTGCCATGCTTAGGTTTATTTAGGTGCCTGCAGTGGGCATAACTGCCAGGCTTTGGTAGCAGAGGGCACGCCAGAGCACGGACGCCTGTGAAGGGACTGCAGCCCATGGGCTAAGCCCATTCTGGAGCAGAGGAGATGATTAAGAAGGAAGGAGCAGCAGCAGCAGAGTAAGAAGCAAGGAGCAGCAAAAAAAAAAGAAACCATTATGCACCAACCTCAGCTTCCTGCACTGCTCCCCACCTCACATGCTGCAAAAGCAGAGGAGTGGGGACTAGGACATGGGGAGGAGAGGTATGTGGACTGAAGTTGAGACAGGTGAAGAAAAAAAGGTGTTTTCCATCAGTGTCTCTCTAACTATTTGTCTTCCTTGCTTCTTAATACCTGGATGAGTGATTATAAGTTTATGTTAATTGGCAGTAAAACAAATAAGTGAAATTCCCTGAGTGGAGACTCTTTTGCCCACAGCAGTGCCTCAGCTGGGATCAGGGCCCTATTGCTCTCCGTCAGCAAGGCCTAGGAAGGAATTCCAGTGAGAAAAACAAAAATCCATCACCATTTTTGAAATAACGATTTTCACTGGTTTCTCAATCAGTGGACTAATGGGGCATGCTTTAAGTCATTTTGGCTCACATTTAGAAAATAGGAGTTTTATCGCTAGACAGTCTGAATGGCTTCCCTAATTACATTCTGACACCTTCACACATTAACATCGTTATTACTTGTCATGTTACCACATGATAACTCCACAGGCCGCAGTCATGGATGAAGGCCTCTTTATTAGGCACTTTACATGCAACAGCCTGAATCAAAGAGCTGTATAAGTGGAATAAGATTAGACCTGTTTATCAAAGTATTTAATACTATGATGTACTTGCTAGGATAAACAAAGTATTAAGACTCAATATGTATATCAAGCGTACATATCATCTGTAGAATAAATGAGTCTGACCACAAATTTTGATGAAATCATTACTGAACCAACACTTCTTTCATAAGAGCTCAATCTCTCAGCCTTTAACGGGTACAATTAAATGGAGGCTCTGACTTAACAGTTACATCCCCTCGTTGCTTTCTATTATCCCAGATACCAAATGACTCAGAGCCAAGGGATTCAGGCCGTGGTGGTGATGCGGATCTGCATTTCTGGCCATCTACGTCTGTGCAAAATGACACTGGCTTCATTCAGGTGGAGATGACTGTATGAAAGGGCAGTGGGGGGAGGAAGGAGGCATATTAGGAGGCTGAAAACACCGTTGCAATCCTTTTCACTATCAATCAGTTGTATCTCCTACTTTGAACAACCAACCTGCAAATACCATGTCTATTCTGCTTATCAACTCATAATTCACTGTTCCTCATGGATCTTGAAGTCTCAGAGCTGGTAAAGTAGGCAGTTGCCTAGGACGACTGATCAGTCATAATCCACCTGCCTCTCTTGCCCGTGCCAGGGACCTGGAAAGACCAAGTGGCTGCTAATACTGCCACCAAGAGACAAGCAGGCTGTGTCAGGTGGGCGTGGAGTGACAGAGAAATTAAAAGGTTAGCCTCTGCCACCAGTGACAGGCTCTTTTCTTCATCCAGTGGCAGCAGGAATGGCAAGCGGGATTTTCAAGTGTTTTCTTTTATGTTGGTATGTCTTGTTAACATACAGACTCCTAAATGTTAAAGGTGGTTTCATACATTTTTGTGTTAGGCAGTCCATGGAGAAAAACTGGAAATAACTTCACGAAAGAATGACAAAGAGCAGGTCTTTATAGTACTCCCTCTAGTCACCAGTCTCATGTTGCTCGCTTTCCTCCGGGGCCAGGAATTCCTGCTGCTGCAGACTCAGAGGGAGGGAAGTGGAAGGGAGCATGCTCTGCCCCAGCACGGGGGTGAGCAGGGTATCCTTCCAGAATGCAGGTCTCTCACTTTGACCACTGCGCTACTATATAAAAACGTGGGTCACTTCTACTTTCTCTTTAAGAACCTGTATCAGTCTCCTGCAGCCAAATTCGTGATATAGGTGTCCACGTAAACAAATGGACTTGTAGCTCTGAATGCTTGCTGTTCCTAGGAGTACCTGATTTAGGCTGACTTTTCAGCTGTTATTCCAGACTGGTGTGAGCATCCTTCCTCCCTTTCCAGTTATTTGGCTTTCATGTGTCCATCACACCTCACCACTCAACACACTACTCAGCCACTACGAATTCTAATCCTAGAGACAGGTACCCAACCACTACGCAACATAAAATCTCTCATGGAAAATGTACTTAATGGATTGTGGCAGTGAGGCACAAAATCCAGATTCACAGCATACTATCTTAACCTTAATTCCTTCCTTCTGAAGAATGGACCTAATGCCACCCCAATCTTCTTCCAGTTCAAGAGCAGCGTCTTTGCAATTCAAACCGGTTGCACACTCAAAAGTATTTTCCCCATCATAAAAGAACTCCTAAGAGAACCACTGTAACTCCCATGTTTGGTAGATAAAATTTCAATTTATGGGTAAACAAAGGGGCTATTTTGATCCCTGTACAAGTCTTTTATTAAAACAATACCTAAAAGTGAATTGAGGAAGTTGACTTTGGCCCCACCGTGATGTTTCCTTTCACAAACATTAAATTAGGTTCACTTTTAACCTAATCATAGCAGACATTTTTCACAGTGACATATAAAATCTTTTCTTCTAATTACCAATTTAAAAAAAGGCTCTCAACTGTAGGCATGCCAAGAATATTTAAATATTCTTGTAATATTCTTATAATAAAAGTGGGAAATATTTGAGACCTAAAGCTCTGTTGCTGTTTTACAGGCCATGAAATGAGATGATTTTGCTGGCTCATTGTGCCATTGGACAGTGTTCACTTCTACTGTAAGGCAAGTAAGGTTTAATACAGATGTAATTTTTGTATATGTGCTTTGAAGCACTCCTTACCATTGAAATGTCATTATTTGTCTCCAAGATAAAACATGTGTGTGTTTATCTCCTATATGTAAAATGGACATTAATATGGTAGTCTTTGTCAAATACCCTCTGCAGGTATGAGATGTAATTAGTATAATTTAATAGGGTACTAGCCCTAGCAATTGACAGATGGGTTGATGATACAGCATAGAACAAGATCTCCTTCTTCTCCTTTCAGGATGATCTTTCATGACATAAAACTTCTCTCGCTTACTTTGTAGAATATTTTTTAACTTTTAGGTATCTTTCATTTGGGACTTCCTTTCGCTTTGAGAATATTTGAAGCAATACGTAGCACTGTAAATCACGAAAAAACATTCTCTAGGATTACATGAAGAGTAAAATCAGTAATGTAGCTGCAAGTGTACATCTGTAGATGATTACAGATGATTGGACCCATGAGGCATGTGGAACGATTACTAGCCAGATGTTACAAAAATCTGAACGCAAAAGGATCTGTACTGTGTGGAAAGTACAGGTAAGGAGGAAAACTGCCCAGGATCCAGCAACAGTGTGGGTTCTGGCACATTTGTATCTGTGTGGCACCCTTTCCAGCAGCATCCACAGACAGTTCTATCAACACCCTTAGCGTGGCCCTGATAGCAATTACTGCCATGTTAAATATTGACTAAAGGTAGACGCACACTCAGATAAACAGTGACATGGAAGGCAGAAGTACTTGTCATAGTTCTCCAATTGCCAAGTCTTGCTTGCTCTTATTTAATTCAACAATTATACTTATGCTTTTTAGATATATCAGATGCATATACTTATGCAAATACAATCACATGCCTAATGAGTTGTACAATTACTGGGGTTTATTCACAAAACAAAGGTCATTTTTCTCAATAATTAGCTCAACTTTTTTTGCACGCTTCATGATACTGTCATGCTATCAGCCACACCCTACAGAATTAAACACAGCTAGGAAAAACACAGAGAAGAAGAGAATAAAATCAGAAAGAAGAAACAGGCCAGCTGTGAATGTACCTGATGCTCTCAGTGGGAGACAAGGCTGAAGGCTGTTCTAATATGAAGGAAACATCAACCTTTTTATAGGAGCCTGAATCAAAATCAGCTAAGAAGTCTGAGAAAGAGAAGAGCTTGACAGTACCATACAGGTATAGTCAATAGTAAGGAGCTTTGCCACCCACATCCACACAGCCAGCCAAGCCTTTCATTCATATCCTTTCTCTTACTCCCACTCAGCCCCACGGGTAGTATTCGAAAAATCTTTCAGGCATCCTGATGGATAAAAGACTTCATTTAATATAAAGGCTCCCATTGTATAAGAACAACACCTACTTAAGAAGTCAAGTTCTGTGTCAAACTGTTGGAAAGAGTACTCGGGTTTCTACCAAGTTCATGAGCAACTTAGTAGAAGAAAACAGTAACTCCTTGTAGCCTCCCATCACCTGGAACGTGAAATATCTGAAGTCACCTCACCTAGGGGGGCAGATTATTCTTTCTCTACTATTCCTTCCTCCCATTTCAGAACTTCACAGAGAAAGGGATTTGAGGTAGTGAGGCCTTAGCTAATTGGTTCTCCACTCAATGTTTCATTAATTCTCCAGTTTCACAAACAGTTCTAAGATAGACCTCTGTGACTGTTAATTTTCCTAGAGGTATAGCCAGACAGAACTGCCCCAGCTTTTAGTAACTTCACTCTCATTAGAGAGTACACTGGTAAAGTTGGCAAAACCAACTGGTGTTACTTTCATTCTACATCCAATCTAGAAATATATACATTGAAGAACAGAGGCATTAGCTGTAGATATATGCTGACGTGGCCCATGTTTGAAAAATTACCTTCACAAACATCAGATGTAAGTATTATACTATTAATACATACTGAAAGGGTGCAAGCACTGGAGAACCTATGACACAAATCTTATTGTATTATTGCTGTACAAATGCAGAATGGAAGCAGGTTTTGTAAAGAGAGGAGAAGCACTTGATGGTCTACACCTTGATTTTAAAAGGCTTTTAACATTGTCACACCATGACAACATACAGAAACATGGCTAGGTGAAACTACTCTGTGATGGGTGCAAAACCATTTGTTAAGTCTCCTTATGAGCAGCTATTAACGAAACATTGTCAGAAAGGAAGACTGTCAAACAAGGTTCCAACAGAGTCTGATCTTGGTCAGGTTCTATTTATTTTTTCACTCTTGACCAGGTCGATAGAAAATAAATTATACTCATCAAATTTCAGATAAAAGTAAGCTAAGAGGCACTGAAAGTATTCAGGAGGAAAGAATTAAAATTCCAGAAGATCTTTGCAAATTGAAGAAATAGTCGGAAAAAAAAAGAAAGTGTGCTATTCAACAGAGACAAATGTAAGGGTCTACCTTTAAAAAGAAATAATCGAGTAAACAAATAAAAGGATGGGAAACAGTGATGGCAGCTCTTTCAAAAGGACACAAGGGCTGTAACAAATCAGAACAACACATGAATCACCCACGACATGCTGTTCTGAAAATGGAAAACATTTCATTGGGATGTAGAAACTGTAATAGAGCTTAAAAACACATAAAGTAATGGCTCTACTGGGGTATTCTGCCAGTACTGCACTTCAAGAAACAGGTGAATCAGCTGGAGAAAGTCTAGAGAAGGACAATAAGAATAATTTAAGGCATAAAATCTAAAAGTCCTACAGCAAAAGACTGAAACATTTGGAGCTATATGGCCCAACAGGGCTATAGAGGGTAGAAGAGGCATAATTATAGTCTTGAAAGATGCAGAAAAGCTTTTTTAAAGTTTTCTCTATGTCAACAGCGAATAGGGTGAGAAATTAGGATCTTAAATTGCAAAAAAGAAAGACTCAGGTTATACTTTAGGAAAATCTTCCTAAGAGTACAGACAATGGAGCAGTGCAATAGATTGCCTGGAAAGACTGTGAAGTCTGCTTCACATTGGAAGGGGATGACCTAGATTATCTTGACAAGACAACTTCAAACCATATTTACCAGTAGTCTGTAACTATGTTCTTCCTTAAACAATACATACATACTTCCATAGAAGCATACATAAAACAGATAAACAGAACACCTCAAAACTAAAAATAGAAAACTTGGGAAATAAATACATTGTCAAGTACCAAAGCTTACACTATCATCTTTCCAATTTTCATCCCTTTAAAGCCAAAGCCATTTATAAAAGTGGGAGCAGGATGTGGCCAAAATTAAGGGATTTTCCAAATACGAAACTACCTACTTGGCATAGCCCTCACAGTATAAAAAACTCTATTAACTTTTATTTGATTAGGACAGCTTGGTCTTCATCCAGTAGTAAAATTGTAAAAAACCCTCCCTTTTTCTTTAAAGAGAAGAAAAATAACAGAAATGATCAAATTCAAATATGCATAGCTTGTACTTATATACTGCAAATTAAGTGGTACTAATTATACAGTAGTTGCCAAACTGCTATGCTCTTGTGATTTTTGTAATGATAGATTTCAGGAATGAACAGGACAGGCTGCATAATAATATCTGCAAGTAAAATATCAATGAATGTATACAATAAAATAGTGTAATTACACAGAAAAGGTCTATTGCGTTACTTACCTGTTAACTACGTACAAAGGTGTATCACAAAATGGAGATTTATAAAATATTGATAAACTTGCTGGTTATAACCCTGTTTATAACATTCCTAATTTGAGGAAGCTTATTTAACATTTTGTGGCAAAGCTGCTGTGTCTTACCCAGTATTTTAAAGTTTAGTAATCAGCTTTCAATTGATATTCAACTTAACTTCTGGCTGCTGTACCGAGGTGTTATATCCTGGTTACCTATTTCTAGACAAAAACAATATATCAATGACAAGTCTCCTAAGTCTATTAGCAATCTTTGATCTTTAAAATGCAGCACTCAGAATGACATATTGATAAAGTACAGGACTGCGACTCAGGAGACTGGAGTTTGAGCCCTGTTTTTTCAACCAGCTTTGCAGGCACCCTCAGACAAACTATTTCACCTGTCTTTGCCAACCTGCCCCCATCATTAAAAACATACTGGCCTCCTTTATTAAGCACTCTGAGCCTCGTTCAAATCATCTGCCCACTTAAGCTTGTCTAAGGCATTGCAACTACTTTTCCCTGGTGACCAGGTAGGCAGCTAGAATAACAGCCTTCAATGCCACAAACAATTTTGCACGTCAAGATAAGAAGGGTGATTTTAATCTGAGGCATAATTCTTCTGATGATACACCTATCCCACGCTCCCCTGCCAAACCATCTCGAACTAGAGAACTTGAGTGTGGATGTTTTTAGCTTCTAGTGTGAACTCAGCTCATGTTCACCCAGGCATGGCAGTATGCCACTAACTTAGGAATCTGAAGGTTGTCTGAGAGATCAGACAGGGTTATCCTTTGAAATCTACTGAAGAAAAAATGTATATAAAAGATAGGTACTATCAGTAGTGCTATTCAGCTAGCAGTACTGATACAACTGGTACGCTTCTAACTCCCAGAGGAAACAGAATGGAGCTTGGTTGAAATCAGTATTTTCTCCCTTTCTCATGAGAAAAAAGAAAGGACACAAATGGCAGTTTTTGTTCAGAAAGTATCTGCTATCACAGAGTACCTGTTGTAACAGGACTCTCAGACTATTTCTTGTAACTCTCTGGCTCGTTGCGTATATTCAGCAGCCTGGGAACCAACTGAAGTGATTTCAGCTGCAAAGGCTTTCAATATTCAAGAAAACTTTTTGGATTGCAGTTATTCAGTCATTAAACCTTTTTATTACCTTCAGGTTCAGCTGGGACCAGGATAACAGTCTGGAGCTCAAGCCAGGAAAAATGAAAAAAAAACCTTATCAGAGTCAGAGAGATGCATCAGAAAGAATACGGCCTGCAGGCATGGTTTATCATTTGAAGGGACTTCCCTACCTGTGCTGAAATGAAAATTTATGGCTGCAGGCTCCTGTTGGACCTCTGTCTGTTAAATAAATGTGAGATAAACACAATGTTCTGACAGGGTAACTGCATATTTTCCATTTGGATATGGATCTTGCCACAGCTGCCCATGCTCTTGCCACCTTTCCTGAATTATTGCTCTACGCTCGTTTCCCCATGGGGATGGCATGACACATTGCAGCTAGCAGAGAATGTATTCTCCTGGTGACTCTGCAGTGTTTTTCACAGAACACAAATTGCACCTGTATTGCAAAACCTGCCTGACTCCCAATCATTTTTCTGGGTGATGTTCCGACTTACACAGTTTGGATCGAGATGGCCATAGATACACATGGTCTCATTTTCTCTCCCCCCTTCTCTTTAATACTAAGATGATTATCAAAGTAATTCTGGGTGGGCTTTTTTTCATGGGAATTACTACCAAAATTAAAGAAATAGGATGAATTATATACTCTAAAATGAATCATAAATAAAACACAGAAATTAGTCATTGCATTTGCATACTGGTGATAATCAACGGTTGGCTCTTCTTAAATAAAGACATTGTTTTAAAGTTATTTAAATCCTGGGATCCCAGGCAATGTAAAAATAGATGATAACTTCATCATTCCAAAGCAAACACCACAGCTTCTCTTTCTGGCATGTGCTCTACTTGAGCAGAATACTGATTGCACTTGATATCTTTTCAGCACAGACACGAGCTATCTGTTCTATTCATTTCATAAACATTTTTAAATGGATACTGAAATGGATTTTACCAGTAGGACAGACCTATCTCATTAAAGCCACTGTAGCCCAGCTCTTGCCTGCTTAGTCCCAGATCTTCAAGGTCCATGCATTTAAATCCAGGTGGGCACTGGTAACCTTCTTCTAGCTCTCTGGAACAGTGGGTGTCTGGGATAGCTAAATTATTCCAGGTTACATTTCTGTGAAAAATACAAAATTAAGGTGTTACATAAACTCAGCCCATAGCAAAACCAAATACTTGAAAGCAAGAGGACTAAAGTGAAAAGTAGATCAGCTATTATTTTTGCTCTCTGATGTTCTTTGGTATATGTTATTTTCATTAATTAAGCACTTATTGTAAAGGGCAAGCTAACAGTCTCCTAAGATTTCAGCCTAATGTAATGATAGTGCAAATACTAACAGGAGAAGTTTCATACTAATGCCTAGAGACCCCATCAAAAATGGAGACTCTCCAAGACACAGAGGAGTTAAGATTCAGCTGCTCCAACTGCTCTTCAATGCAATTTGGACACTTACTGCTTCAGGCTCCTTCGCAAATCCTGAGAGTGTGTTCAACTGCAGTCAATACTGTGACTTTGACTTCCACAGACATTACCTGAGCTAGCTTTGACACTCTTTAAAAGGATCATTGTGGATGACTTGTCAGCCACCTGAGTATGTATTCAGCTTCTTGTACCTTGGTCAGGCCAGGTTTCCACCACAGATGGATAGTCACAGTCACAGGCAAGAAGTCAAATCATTACATGTTTAGTGCAATTAGTATCTAGGTATTGCTGTGACTGAAACAGATCCGATTCCCTTTTAGGTCAGTCCAGTAATGATTTGGTAGAACAGGTGAAAAAAATCTGAACTGGTTTGAACTGGTTCAAACTGATTTATGTTGGTAAGTATAACACTGAAAAACAGAAACATCATGAGACAAGGGGCAGCACTGCAACACAGTGTGTTGGCCATTTTTTACTGTTGCCAGAGGCTGAGCATCGCTTGTCTTCCCAGCTCCTCTTGCACCTGAGGCTGAGCTGCTGAAGAGGCTCTGTCACGCTGCACCGCAACAGGAATTCAGGTAGGTCCAGCGCTAAGGGATGTAGAAGCTAAAAGGAGAGGGAGGACAAGTTTGTAGCTCCCTGTCCTGTTAAATCTGTGCCTGTGGCATGTACATATAAAGATGGGTATCCAAATACTCCCAAACTTTGGTAAGGAGAAGCTCAGGCAGTTGATTCCCCCTAAGCATTTACAGCACCCAGTTAATAATCGCAATACATAGTCCTTTGCCAAAACCAAACACTGGTCACCCCATTTCCCAAGAAGTAGTTTAGTTAAGAGGTAACCTTAGCAAACCACCCCCCTCCATCCTGAGCAGGTCCCTGTTAGGGTCTACAAAGCTACACAGCACAGTATTACAGCACAGAAGTGAGGATTCATGTTACTCGTGCTATGAGTCGGCTGGGTAAACCAAAGAGAAGAAAGGTTGCAGCATGACATAGCTCCAACTGTGCTGAACAGGCACACAGCTAAGCAACATCCGTTTTTCTCCTTGCTTGTATTCTCTCATCCAGCAAATGAAAATCCTGATTTTCGGTTCAGTCCTAAGGCAATTTCAAATCAGACTTGAAAAGCTAATCACAGTGAGTTCTGGTCTGAGAAAAAAACAGTCAATAGCATTTTTCCATTCATGTTCAGGTTGATTCTGACTTCCTGGTCACAGCACAGACTTTTGATATAGAAACACCCAAAATGAATTGCTGAAAGTTACAAAGAAAATCTTGTAGTATTCGCCCCATTATCCTGAGGCTTCAGACCAGTGCCTTAAAATTCATCATTTTAATTAATCTTCCTTGTCCGTAGAAAAGGTGAAACTTTTCAGTCTGTCCTTTAGTATAATTAGTATCTTATTGTTCTTCCGAAAGTCCTCTTCTTTTAATCTAACTCACAGATGCATTTTGACAACTAAATTGGGTCAACAGAAGCTTTAATTACATCATTTTTCTTGCTTTTATGCACTACATCCGATAGCAATAGATTAGTCTAAATCTGTCAGTGTGAAACCACATCTTCCTACAAAATTTTTCCTAGGCAATCATAAATGCAGAGAAATAACTGTAGTTGCACCCATCCTGTAGTTATTTCTTCATGATACCAGAGTGCCATACATATCTACATGGATGCACGCACAGACACATACCGTTCCAGCTGAAGTTTTAAAGAACACCCTGAAATTTAGCTATGTGCGTAACTAGAAAGACAGACATACGCAAGCATACGTGTACTCATTTCACTTTTTGTACACATGCTCAGCACGTATCACTCAAGGATTTAAAAATTCATCTGGGCACCTTAATTCCTTTATACTAGAATATGTTAATTCATACCCAGTTGTATGCTTTAAGTACGTTAGATTTATGATACTGCCATCTGAAAGCCATTATAATATACAGGATTATCATAAGAGAACGTTTTATGAATATTTTCAGAAATGAAAATTAATTCATTGGCTCAAGCAGATTCAGAACCCCGGCTACTGGTAGCTAATGAATTTTACATTATAGTTTGCATTAGGAAATCCCCCAGATCCAGGAGGCTAGCAGCGTGAGGGTATATTATTAAAAGTATTGCTGGCTCAATCACTACAATGCAAAGCACTCATTTTAAGTGCTTCATTTAAACCTAGGTCATTTTTATATCACATCAAACCTCGTTCTGAAGAAGAAAAGCTGTCTGCATGCACTGAGTATGATTTAGGCTAAAAAGGAAGAATCTCTGCTTATAGTACCTTTACCTGTACAGATGTAGGTCTTTTTTGGACCAATGTCACTAGGCAATTCGTGTTCTGCCTCAAGACAGTAAATAAGCATAGACTAGTCTACATGGACTAGACAATATTAGACATCTAGTCTAGACGTGGCTAGAATATCACCAGACGTTTTCAGTATAAGATGATTTAAATTGTTCTATTCCTTCATAGGCCATACTCTACCTCAACTAAGTACTGAGATGGTGATTCAGCACATAACTAGTTTTAAGAATCTCAAAAGTTCGATTAGGCAATGTGCTTAAATACCTTGCTGAATAGGGTGCCTTGATAAAATTACAAATTCTTACAACATGACCAAAGAAATAATTCATACCAACAGACCAACTGAATATTTCTATGCAGAGTATTCAATATGTATGGAGTACAGCATCAACCCAACAGGCGAGCTGAGAAATTAGTTCTGCACAGGAATGCAAAGGATGCAGAAGGAGATAATTGACTCCATATCGCTTGATAAGAATTGTTCAATAATGAGACTTGCAAAAGACATAGGAGTGCTACTCTGACATGTTTTTAACTGCCTGAAGAATGTTTGACTACATACATACAGATGTACATCACAAGAAGAACCTGAATTGATGTGTCTTGGCAGTACACATGCCCGTTTTCCATGGCGTCCGTAGCAAAACTGGTCTTTCAACCACTATGTGCTCATGTGAGCACAATCTCTCTTTGAGCACCACCTCTTTATTAGGGCTGTTCTTCAAAGAGAGGTTTTGACAACTTAAGAGAAAAATTACCTGAGGTAGCTCCTAACTTCCTATTTTCTGTTAGCCTGACTTCCTCTGCTGAAAATAGAAATGGAGAAAAAATGGGACCTTTTTATTCTGGTATTCTATTAATTTTCTAAGACATCACCAGAAAGCCATTCAAAATTACCAATCTACCCATATAGCTTTCAGATCCAGAAAATTACAAAAAAAAAAAAAAGGATATTTATTGATAAGGTATTAAAAAAACATTCCAAATGGTCAATTAGGTAAAGAAGTCAATAACTAAAAATGAATTAGCTGGAGCTGAAGGATTTTCTGTATTAGTTGAAAGGAACCCTATGTCCGTCTCTGCACCAAAACCAGGCACTGCACAGCTGCTGACTGCACAGCACTGGTAAAAAGACCGTAGCAGACATAAAAAATGGCTGGGGGATCACAAAGTAAATAAGTAGCAACTGTACAGCTTCCAAATAGGGAGCAATACATTAACTGAGATCTCAGAGGAATTGGCACTGTGTTCTGTGCTATCCATTTTCATTAGTGACCTGGGGGAATCTGTGAACCCCGCTTCATCAAAATCACACAAAGCATATGCTGAAGGATGACAAAAACCTTTGAGAACAGAGAACAATTATGTAGTTCTGCAGAGCTTAAAGGTTACTCTCAATAACTGTGATTTAATGTCAAGTAATGAATTCAGAAAGTGATAGAACCTAAATGCAAAATGGACACTGCTGTATAGAAAGTACTAATACAGAAAAAGGCTTGGATCAGATGATTGATAAGAGACAGATTTCGCTTTATGATACCAAGAATTCATAGTTTCCTCTTCTGCTATATGAAATTAGACGTCTAACTCTGAGCATGCAATTTTGAAAAAAAATTTCCATTCCTATACATTTTTCTGAAAGATGCTTCTGTTTTGCCATATTGCCAGAACACAAGGCAAAAGCACCAAGCTAGTGAGAATATAGCAATAAACCTAAAATAAACCCAGAAGAGAGCACAGAGCTCCATGCTGCAGAGAAGAAGTTCCTGAAGCTCAAATTAAATTGATTCTGGGCCAGGATCACTCAATAACATTTTCTGATGAAGTAATACTGTGGTTCTACACTGACTTTAGACAAGTTATCATCTCATGAGTATTATTAATACTGCTCTCTTACTTTACATATGTGAATGATATCTAATTAATTTGTCTTTATTCTGAAAACCAGGGTGATCTACTTCCAGGAAACACCTTCACTGCACCATTCTAGACAATTATTGTAGCTCATGAACATTTTTTTTAAGCTTTAAATTCTATATTATATCAGTATTTTATGAAATGAGATGTAGTTTACAAGCTGGATTCGTAGCGGGAAAATAAGGTCAGCTGTGTCATGAGCATTCTGATTTTAACAATGTTTTTGGAGCTTTCTTTGAAGCACCAACATATAAATGCAAGATATGTATAAGACTGGTGGATTAATGATAACGGAATCTCTCAGGTCACAGATCTAATATAGCAAATACTAATTTCTAGGGTAGCAAATACTAACTTCTTTCTTGCTAATTTCTTACTAATACATTTAATCATACAAAAGAACAGATTTTCACATCAAATGCACAATAAGCCTATTTAGTCACCAACACTTTGCATTCTAGATTTAAAGCTCCCTCCTGCAATCGAGTCCATGCAAACACCCAAGACTTGTAACTCAATTTGATTTTCCTCACACAGATTGCTAGTGCCATTTGGGATGTCTGATGGTAACCCTCTTAACTTTCAGATGCTGATCTAGGAGGTCACAGGTCTCTGTAGGTCCTGTGTCACACCTGAGAGCCCTGTGTCATACTTGAGTGTCTTGGATACATTAGTTATTTCAAGTAGCACTAAATGCCTACACATGGATAACTGCATCAGGCCCTTCAAGTTAAAAAAATGATGGTTCCTATGGTCACTAAGCCAAGTCATCAGCCTTAGTTTGCTTTCCCCCTATACCACCGTTCAGTTTTAGAGCACAGAATCTTGTTTTCCAATCAAGAGACTTTCCTTAAAGAAGATAATTTACAGAAATGAAAAAGACAAAAAAAAAAGATACTTTTGGCATATCCATAATTAACGGCTGTAATTTTATACCAATAAAAATCAGGAAATTTGAGATTAAGGTTCCTGTGACAACATTATACCAGTAACATTGTGCAGAAGGGAAGTTTTAAATAACTTTTCTATTTAGAATATGTCCTCTTAAAAGCTCAGATAGCTCATGCCAACTACTATACAGCTGATGATATTACTAGGTAGTTAAAAATATTTCTTTCATGTTCCAAGTTATGCCTGTTTTCAGAGACTCTGGGAATTTAAAAGATAGGAAGCCTAGATGGAAAAGCGCTTGCTTTTTATCTTTTAAAAGTTAGTTAGGTTAAAGTTTATTTGTTGCTTGGTGACCGTGAAAGCAATCTAAGCACCTAGGCAAATTTCCTTTCATTTGTCCTTTTAAATGTGTCTTTTATTCCCAAATCTGTATCTTAATTCTTACTGTGCTAACTCAATCAAGTCCATTTTCTCCAGTGGGAAGCTCTGAACATACAACTGCTATTAACAGATGGTTCCTAGGCTACTTCTTTACACTACTGCTCTTTTTACAGAAAAACCTGACAATAACAACAGCTGCTCCTGCACAATTGTTAGAATAATAATATTGTGTTATAATAAGAACTTTGTTTCTATCATGAAGTTTTCTATTGATCATTTCATAATTATTATCACATTATGACCTCAGCTTAACAAGGAAGATATTAATGTATAAATCAGTGACACTGATATTTCTAAAATTTGCAGTAGTAGTTTATCATTATTGGGCATATTTTTTTCAAAGTGTACTCACTGTCAGCTAACTCTCCTGTCACTGAAGTCAGACACATATATAACCGTTAACTTCAGTGAAAGGGAGTCATACTGTAATTGAGTTCTATTGATAGATCTTCTAGTTTGTGCAGAAAGAGATTGCAACTTAGGACAATGCTGCTGCCAGAGTCATGACAGGTTCTAGATAATCCAATAACAGTATCATCCAAAATCACTGGTGATTGATAGTTAAAGAAATTTCAGAGAGTACCTCTCTGGCTTAAGGATTACAAATATGTCTAGGCACAATTCTTCCTCTGATATTTTATAATATCAGCATTCCCAAGGGTCATTTTTAAATGTTATGTTTTACTTTTAGACAAACTTAGGTCTAAAGTCATCATGTACCATACTTACAGAACCAGTTTCCTGTTTTTAATCTGAGGACAAAATCTGTTTTATCTTTTGAACTGTAAGTGTGAAAACCTCATCCATATTTAATGTTTCTCATAATTACATCTGTAATTATAATGATAAAGCTTTCAAACCTTTCTGGTAACAGATTGCCTCTGATATCTATTTATTATTTTTTTCACATTAAAAGATAAGATAGGGCATGCTTAAAGGGCTCATGACTTTAGGAACACTACAAACGCAAAGCTTAAGCTTTGGCAACTTTTCATATTTTACATTTTAACTTGGCAAACACAGATTTCACTACTTAAGAATTAGTAACTGAGGAGAATATCAGACAGCATCTGCTAGGGATAATTATATTCAAATCAACAGGCCCAAATAACTGAGGGCATCTCTCATCTCTTCTATTAATTTTTAATAAATCTTGAAATAGCAGGGAAATTCCGGAAGAATGCTAATGTGCCATAAAGAACAAGCAGCACGACTGGGTAGCCTGACATCAACCAAGACAAAAGAAAGAGCGAGCTGATGCAAAGTCTAATTGATAAAGAACATGAATGTAATTAATGGCAGGCAGTATGGATTTAGAGAAAATAATTCTCATCATACTAACATGATTTTGATAAGATTACAGATTTGTCCAATAAAATTGCCTAGCTTAGACTTTGTAAAGCAATTCATTCAATAACACATGACTGATTAAAAAGTTGGCACTGTATAATATCAATAAAGCACATGCTAAATGGGCTGAAAACTGATTAACTGACATGCAAGAAAAGTACTTGCCAGTGAAATGATCATCAAGATCTACCATAATCAATGAGGGAGAAACAGGTCTAAAATCAAGAATACAGGTAGAAACATAAATAACAACGAGGACAGGGCAGTCTGACAAGTTATCAGGATCATTTGGTTACCTGGATCCAATAAAACAAAATGTGCTTTAGCACAGCCCAATGCAAAGTTATAGAGGTAGGATCACTGAAAGCAAACTTTATGGCCTATGGCCTATGGAATAAAAGGGATAAAAGAGGACGGGAATACTATATTATAGAATATAGATGCTACATGAGAGTTTGAGATGAGGGGATATAATAGGGCATCCTCTCATATTTGTCCCAATAACATCATGGCAAGAAAAAGCCAGTGCTTTCCCAGGCTGTACAAGCAGAACAATAGCAAATTAATGTCCCCCTCTGTATGGCACTCATACAAATTATGATGAATATTATGTACAGGTTTTTGGTTCATATTTTTTAAAATATTTGAAAAACTGAGGAAATCATACAAAAATATGAACATGCTTTGCAGTAAGAGGCTTAAAGAGCTAAATAATGTTAGTTTATTAAAAAGCATATTGAAAGGTGCCTCAATTGTTGTGTGTAAGTGGATTCACACAGAGAAAATACTGAGAATTAAGCTTCTGTGTAATCTAGCATAAAAAAGTATAACAAGAATGGAAAGCTAACAGTTGAAGCCAGACAAATTAAGATGATGAATTAGGAACATATTTTTTAACAGTGAAACAGTTTTTGGTATAAACAAAAAGTTCCTTTGCTAATGAATTGTTCTTCTGCCAGCTAATCGAGAATAGATACATATCTAGGAGACATACTGGAGTCAGATGCAAGCTACAAGGTTTCACAGAGGGGAAACAAAATGAAGTCTGACTAGATGATCCAATTGTTTCTTTTGACTCTAAATTCGATATATAGATACAGTAATATTTTACTACTGCTAATATATTGTCTTTCAGTATATTTGCTCCCAGGTACATAGATTTTTATATCTTACCATTCAGTTCAGATCTTTTATTATTTATATGTTCAGTTTCAGGTTTCAGAATCGGGTTTTTTTGACAGTTTTCACAGTCCTCTAGTGTCTAAGCTTGAGCCTTTGTGGACAGAACTTGGAGATTCTTACTTTTTTGGTCAATTTTTCAAGAAGAAAATTGTTTACATGTTTATTCAGTAAACTAAGAAAAGTACTGATCTTACTCCCTTTCTCCTCCCACCCATATTCAGTAATAAGGCATGATTAAATCAGACTGCCTATTACATGAGGCAGTAATAGTAGCTAAAGTTTTATTTGATTTTGATTGTAGCTTTTTTTTATTTCATACATGACCTAAGTTAGGGTCTACAAAATGTGCCTTTGATGTTCCATCTATTCCTACTCACTGCACAGGAATTTTGAAGAGATTCAAATTAAATCACCGACCTTATCTCATATTTCAGAATCTGAAAATTCAAAGACCCAGCATCTCTTAGCTGAATCACTAGAAGGAACTGCACAATACAAGGCTGCAGCTCTGCTGTCCTGACTTATCCCACCTCATTTTAGGCAATGGAGGCAGAGAGAAAGAAATACATCTCCAGAGGTTCCGAGGTCAGTGGGTTCAGCCACACTCCAGAAGCACCTTTCTCTCTCTGCTAGCCAGAGAGGGAATTCAAGGCATTTAGGTTCCTAACACAGGTGCTAACATCAAAACCAGATGACGCGGTACTCATGGCACATCGCTTATGTTATGCAAAGCCAATGCTGTCATTGCTTAAATGAAAACAGGATGGTTGCGGCTAGTTAATAGTTTTGACAATCTATTGGTTTGATCACTAGCTACTGGCATTAGAGGAAATTAAATTCAAATCACTCCATCATTACCCTTCAGAGTAACAAAGCCACTGAAGTTAACCACAGAAAAATGAGTAAAAGAAGAAACCTTTCCTATGGACAGCACTGGAATGTACATCCAGGCACTAGAAAGCAAAGCTCAAAGAAGAAAATTTTCAGAAGTTCCAGTATGGATTTGTTCTTAAAGTAGTACGCATGAACAGTACTGTTTTGAGATTTTATCAAATGCCACATGGCATAACAACCCTATGTTGTTTTGCTCATTTTTGTGACTGCTACAATCAGTCATGAGGGAGCCAAATTCAAATAGCGATTGCATGATACGTATGCTAATGCAAGACTTGTTTCACAGGAATCAAACCAACATGAATTAATGGCACTTGTACAACAAAGGAGGCTGTCGCTGTAACTGCTAATACATAGGAAATAAACACAAAGAGTTAAAAACAAATCTAGCTAGCTTGCACGAATCTGCATTTCACCAAGGTGTATCAAATTAGACTTATTTACAAGTTGAAGTGATCTCATACCTATAGTACTTATTACAATCCGATAAAGTCTTTCCTTAGAGAATTTAAAAGAAAGAGCAAAAAACGCCTCCATTCTCTTTTAAATTGCAAAGACATGAACTGAAATATGTGAAACAATCTAAGCTGAAGACTGTATCCATTTTGATTTTAAAGTATGTTCAGGATCACTTCAAAAAAACTAAGTTTGCATATCAGCGTTACCTGGATTAAATATAGAAAAATACCTTCTGAGTAGCTGTCTACCAACTATAAGGAAAACACAAGGTCACTACACTGCACTGTATGATTTGAAAATCATAAGCCTGAAGTTCAGCTGGAAATCACTTCCATCAAAGCTCACAAGCACTTTTGGACCCATCACCCGCAACAGCAGAGTTAGCTACAACTAGCGAGCAGGGGAGGTTTTCCTGGCTCCCCCTTTGGACCACTGCACCATGCAGTTTTATCTCAACAAACGTTCTGCTTAGGCACAAGACAGGGTAATCCTCAGCATCATAAAGAATACTGCCCTGAATCCAAATCTGAACTACATGGAAAACAAATTCCTTCCTAAAGCTTGTGTTGCAAAGTGTCAAGACCGTATACAGGATGCCTTCATCAAATGCATTTACACAGGCCAGTCACTAATGTAACATCTAAAGTGGCAGGAGATGCGACTCTTAGCATAGCAAAAGAAAGGGGCTGCTATCACTGAGCACCTAAGAACAAATTTTCAACATCATCCAGCTAGCTCCAAATGGAAACTATTTAGCATTTGATGACTGGCCGTTTTGACTGGCCAGTTCCATTTCATGGAACTGGCTGTTCCACCAAAGCTCTCACTTTAGCTCGGAGAAAGCAGCTTGATCTCTCCATTTTATAGCACGACTGGCACACAAGGTGGACCGGAAGACTTACTGTCAAAACTGGATCACTGTTTTATCTGGTGAAAGGGCTTCACTGACAGGGCATTACAGAGAGTATCATTAAAATATGCAGCTGCAGACCTCCAGTAAGGTCAAATAATTTTGTCAGTAAGGGATCTGAAACATTGCTGGAGCTCCAAGAAACCCAAATGTAAAAGCCCAAATTGGTCTAGCCTTCAAGCCTACAGGCTACATGCGGCTCAACAGAGAAAACTAAATGAGCCATTGACAGTCTGTAACCAAAGATTTTTCTTCAAATACCAGCTGAAGAGCGCTTCTCATTAACCTGCCAGGCAGGTGTACAATAAGTTGGTCCGGATTGCAGTTTTAATACTGCCCCTAGGCAATGGCCACAACAATCAAGAAAAGAGGCAGGCAGCATAAAAGATCAAGTTGTAACAGGTAATAACTCTTGTTCCTGCTGCCTTGGCAGGCGCCCCACATAAGGAGAGAGCGTGAGGAGGCTAAGCCTTTGTTTGAAGCAAGCTAGGAGGACAGGGATGAAGACAAGGAGCTGGAAGGGAGAGGGTGGGCAGTAAACTATGAATCTGTGAAGGAAACTGGTCAAATCAGGCATCAGTGAGCCCAGCAGAGCCTGCTACAGCAGGGACAGAAGGGTGGCCAGTATTTTAGGCACTGGAAAAGAGAGAACGTGGTGCATTTGTGTCAAGTACAAACAATGCGGTTCACTGAGTATAAAGGCAGCTGATGTGCCTGTTCTATGCTAAGGAGATAGGGGGTGATGCTGGATTTAGGGGCTCTTCTGGAAATTTATTTAAAACTTATATATATTAAAACTCATATCTTATATGAGAGAGAGAGGGCAGGGGACTGAGGGACTCACTAGGTAAGAGGCTGGAAAAGCAGTGGTGGGGGGGGAGGGAGGGAGGGGCGTGTAAAGATTGCACAGAAACTTATTTTACATTACTGTAAAACAAAAATGAATAATAACACCTCTGATAGTAAGAAGCATGTTTTGGTGAGAGAATTGGATATGCCACGTGGGGTAGGACAAAAAATGAAGTTGGAACATTCAAGAACATGCTCTCACCCCAGCTCCAAAGTTCATACACAAAGAGAGAGAAAACAACAAGATGCAGCAAGCCACTCTCTCACCTCTGCCCTAACACACAATAGTTCCACTCCTGCATCCAATCCTCCGCACTTTCAATGTGGCCCCCTTTAAAAGACATATAGCAAAGGCAAACAGCTCTTTGGCTGCTGAGGATAATGACACTTGACTTTTGTTATGTCAAGAAGGACCACATAGAATCATAGAAAAATAAGGTTGGATAAGAACCCTCAACAGGACATTAAATATAGTTCCCTGCCCCAGACTATTTCTACCTTTCCCAAGAGAAGTTCCCACAGTCTGTTTTAAAGATCCCCAGTGGGGAAATTCAGAACCTCTCTAAGGAATGGACTCCAGTGCAGCCTTATCCCTACCACTACGAAGTTTTTTCCTGATATCCTATCTAACCTGAAATTTTCTTCCTGAAATTTAATACAAGCACTTCTTATCCTAGTAGTAGTACAGAAACAGAGACCAGATTCCTCTTCTCTGTGCAACAGTTTTTATCCACTCAAAACCCGCTACATGTCCACTACATCTTTTCAGTTGAGCTAAGAAACTGCCAAATGCTCCTTATCAGCTCTGCTCTATAGATCTAAGCTCATTCCCTTTTCACCTCCTTTAGACTCTCTCCAAATGATGCCTATATGTTGTCTGATACTACAATTTATAGATTTTTACAAGAGCACAATTATGTTGATCTCTGTTCCTCCATTATGCTCCCAAATCACTTTACGAAGAACTACCTCCTAAACCGTGATTCACAATGCTGTATTTGTACAGCTCGTTTTTCCTGAGTGCAGTATATTGTCCCTGCTGACTTTCATCCAATTTTTTCAGAGCATGTCTTCAATTTGTCAAGATCATTTTCATTCTAATCTTACCTTCCAAAATGTCTGCAGTCCCTCCCAACCTCATGTCATCCTCAGTGCAATAAGTATATTCTATCTGCCATCATCCAGAATGTTAATGAAACCTCCAAATAGCAAAAGACAGACTTATGTGGATCCCCGCTCTTTCTGTTCTGACAACGAGCCATTAATACCAACTCACTGAGCATGTTTTCCAAGCAGTTTTGCACCTATTCTGTGATTATTTTCACCTTAACCATGTTTCTCCTGCCAGCTTACAAAAATGTCCTGTGAGACTGTTAGAAAGCCTTCCTAAAATAAAGATGTATGACATCCACTCTTCTCTCCAATTCACATGGCTGTTACCCTGCCATAGATAATTATATTGGTTTGACATGGTTTATTCTTGACAAATCCATATTAGCTGCTACTCACTTCCTTGTTATCTTCCAGCTGCTTACAAATTTTTGTTTGTTTATTCACTACAGAATTCTTTCAGGGATAGAAGTTAAGCTTACTGGTATTCGAGCCATAATTCCCTGGCTTTTCTTGCCCTCTTATCCCTTTCTCCTTTTTAAACTTCTGCTGTTTTCCGGCCTCCCAGTTCCTCACCTGTAGGGATGGTTCACGGACTCTGGTGCGGGTAAAACCAAAGACCTTTATTGTTTACAAATTTGTGCTTATATAGATTCATTAGCTGTCCACGCGCTCAGGCTTGTTCCATGATTAGTTAATACTTTCTGTTCACGCGCCGCGGCTAAGCTTCTGATTGGTGCTGTTGAGCAAGACACACGTCTTCTGGCTTCGGTCTCATATCTGTGTTCCAAGTTATTTCAGTCTTCAGCTTCTTTTCTGCGCACCTGCTTTATCACTTATTTACTCCCTTATTCTATGTCTTTCAAGGCTATGTCTAATTGTTCAAGGCTGCTCACAACACTCCCTGCGAATTCCCACACTCACCCACCCTCCACAAGTTCTCAGAAATAATAAAATAGCTGAGATGATAGCTTCAGTCTGCTCATAAGTATCTCAGGATGAATATTCCAGCATTTCCCAGACTTTTTTGAATTGCAGTAATCCAAAGGATTGGGACAGGAATCAAATTTAGACATCACATTCAGCTTCCAGAAAGCAGTACAAAACTGAAAACAGTCACCTGGTTTTCAAAACAACATATGAGATAGATCACTCATGGAAACAGAGCTGAAGTCTCTTTTAGAACTGCTTTCTCACTATTTCCTGTAACTGCTTGCATATCCAGAAGTGACTCTTCCTCACAGCATTTCCAGGCTAAGGGAGATGTACTGCTCAGTGATAACTGCTATCTAACCTGTGAATGTCAGGACATCCACAGCCTTCTCCATTAGTTGTCTGGCTTCCTCTTGCAATATAAAGAACAGAACTTTTCGAGCTTCCTTTCTATTCAAGAAAGCAAACAGCACCTGATCACCCATCTGGCAGATTCAGTGGAGATCACTCTTAGAATTCTATTTTCCTAGTGATGTCTGGCCTTTCTGTCAATTTTATGATATACTGGAGGATGTCCTGACTGCTGGCATCCTGGCCTCCTGCAGGTTTCCTGTGGAAAGTTCAGTACTAACCAGGCCTCACTTCTGTACAGCAATTATAAGGTAAAAATCTTGTGGATAAATATAAAACTTTCCCTACAGCAAAGAGGAGTTGTGGTAGCTATGTTATGCAAATTCTTGTACTTATAGTCAGCCAATTTCACAATAATCTATAAAATCAGCTCTAGCTTACTCAAAAGGAATTACTAGCCAGAGGAAAGAAATCCCATAAAGGTCGACAGGCTGAGCCGTTCAATAAACTCTGATGCCTGCACTGGGACAAAGAATTGTCTAAACCTGAATGGCTCCAAATCTTAATACAGATAAGCCTTTGTCATTACTGAGTCACCAAGAGCCGAGGCTATTGGGTTCCCATCACTCTACTCTAGACCTTCATTAAAAGGTCACCTTCTTGCTCAAAATGGAGCTGGACAAACAGAAACACCGGAAAGCCTGTGAGAAATGAATCAACAGTCTAATTGCTTTGGATAACTGTCTGTATAACAATTCTAGACAAAATTAGGATTTCTTCTCAGAAATCACATGCCCTCTGAAAGTGAGGAGAGTCCAACTCCTGAAGACTGCTTCCCTTGGGCACTAATACTGGCCATCACCTCAGCGCGCTCTTCCACCCTTTTGACAGGATCCCATTTGGACTGAATTACTTCCCTTTTAGACTGATGCTGTATTTTTCTTGATTTTGGTTGGGGTCTAAACAACATCAGGCCTGGAAAAGCAAGATTTCTTCCATTTCTCTTCTCCCTGAGGAGTTTATACTAGAGACATATCACCATTAAGAGAGACTGTGAATAAATCCCAAAGGTAATACTAAAGCAGCACTGGTTGTTCAACTAGCATCAATAAATTAATGTGCCCTGTTAAAGAAGTCCTGTTACGTTGATTTTTCAAGCTTGGTCTTTGATTTCTTGCCTTTCTCAGAAATCCAATTACTCATTCTTATTTTTCCACTGCTGATGTAAGACAGTATCTCAAATCCCTTTTGTTCTTTTAAATCATATTTATTTCCTCTATTAGATATTGTGGTGAACTTTCAGCTCCAAAGTCTTTGAAGCTGATTTCTGACATTTTTGGGGCCTATCCATAGACAGATGGAAAGATGACCAAGAACCTCTTAGATCTTTCTATTACTCGGCAATTATTTTTCTTATCTATTTTCCTGGGCAGTTCCTACTTTAAAAAAGAAACCTTACAAAGAAGGATTTTAAATTGGCTGCCATGGTGACAAGGCAGACAGGTCTACATAAATACTCAGTCTATACCCTACTGAAAGTGTTAAAAAAAGGCCCTTAAAGAATGACTTTGGGAGAAGAAACAGATAAGTACTACATTTTATGGCAGTTAGCCATATTAGCCTTCTTTCAATGCCGCTTCCTTTCCCTTAGCTCCAGTGCAGACTGAGAATTACAAAAGGAAAATTTACTGTTGTGGAATAAATATAATCTGATCACGCGGTATGAAAGTATTTTTGTGTAGTCAAACATGCCTTGGTAATAAAAATAAAGAAAACACTCAGTAGCTAGTGTGTGAGGATATATAAAATATTCTAACAGCCAGAGCAATGGTTTGGAAATAATTTCTCTCTCCTGTCCTTGTGGAAGTACCTTTTGTATACTGGAGGTGCCCAAGAGTAAACTACAGTAGATTCGGGACAAAACCTATTTTCATCATATTTGTTCAATTCTTTGAAATTAATCTCAGATATAACAAAACAACCTGTCAAACTGCTTATAATGTATGGACTTACCGAGATAATTGGATTATATATACATTACATTCCAACCATACTGTGTGTCTTTCAAGCAACTAAAGAAGATCCATACTAAGGAAATCCATGTAATATACCACTTATTGGCAGAAAAAAGATATACTGGTTGGAGAAATCATCAGGGAGAAGCTGTGACAGCATAGTTGTAAAAAGATAAGTAATAATCACAAAGGAATACTGAGTGAGAAAATTGTTTAGGAAGAAGACAGTGTTCCCCGCAGGGAAAAAAAGTCTGGCAAAATAAAGACTATAAGAATGAGGGAAAAAAAGATTTATCATCAAACAACAACAAAAAAACTTTTCAGCCTTTGGAAGGAAGTCAGATTTTGCTGATTTCATGGATAGAATGAAAAACTCAGACCGCAGTTAGTTCACGTCAGTGAACAGTACTTCTGTTTGTCAGAGTTAACATTAGAAAATGACTGAGGAGGTGGAGAGACAGGAGGTCAGGCAGTGTGGGCGTCAAGAAGGATGGAAAGATAAAAGAACTTGCAGCAGTCAAAGAGGCAATGAGTGTCTGATGAGGCTGCCACGTCCTTTCAAATAAAAAAGAATAGCAAGATTTTAAGATGCCGTTTTCAAAAGACACTTGCCTCCCTTATAATAATAATTCAGAAGGCAGTAGACTTAAAAAGAGTGATTTCTAAAACTTCTGAAATAGATGAAGTCTTGACCTCAGTAATAAAACTCTACCCTTGCCACTTGCCATAGAATTCTGCATAATACGAGGCAAATCACCTAAAACTAAAGTTCTCACAGGTGGCCACTAATTGGATGCTTTTCATTTTCTAATCTTGACTTGGGAGCCTGGGATCTGGTTTGCAGAAATACTGAGTATTTACAGCTGTGGCTCAGTAAAGACTCTGAAGTTATTTAAGGCCAAGTACAGCCAACTTTGGCCACTCTCCATTGCCTGGAACAGAACCACCTGAGACAGACAGACAGACAGACTCAACTTCTGAGAGGAATGTTTAATCCTCATTATAAAGTTGAGAAACTGAACCTGAAATACAAAAGTAAAATATGTCTAGGCAATTTTCATGCTTTTGTGCTCTACTACATCTCAGCTAATAAACTCTCCTGGATTCAGAAGTGGCGTGTCGCCTCCTTTCTAACTATATTTTGGACCAATGTCTGCCTCTAAATTGTCCTCTTTTGGCACCAGAACTGTTATTTCTTTCTCTATATTTATTTTCCCAGTCCATGGTGGTTTTTCTTATCAATTCTGCAGCCAGCTCTTGGAAGGTCAGCCCTGACCTACGTGAAGAAGGCACAGCCTAACTCCAGCCAGGGCTTCTGCACTGCATTCCTCAAAAATTAAAAAAGGATCAGATATGTGTAAGTGTTCACAAGGTGTAACGATGAATATTACAGACAAGAAGAGGAAATAAGTGTTTTCAGAGTAGGAATGAACATTATGCCAAAAGTAAGGTATAAGTCCATATGTCAAGCAACAAAGAAAAAATATATTGTTCTTTGTATGAGCACCATTTGTCAGAATAAATGAGGCAGCACTTCTAGGGAAAAAGTGTTTTTCAATGTAACTGTAGTCCTCATACACAACCATGGGAGCCATTTAAAGTTACAAGTCTGGTTTGGAGATGGCAAAAGTGATTAATTACTTTCTGAAGGTGCCTATCCCAGGTACCTAAAAAGTAACTTAAATTAGATTTCTAATTTTTAAACAGCTAAAAATATATATACTTGATGATACTGAAAGACAAAGGAATTAAGGCTAGACGTTCAGCCTCAAGTCCAAAATTTCCTTAATTCTGCATACTTGACTTTTCCAACTTTAATCCACTTTAGACAGGTTTTTATTTTTATTTTATGTACTGGATATTTGACCCTTTTAACCTTTTCCTGTAATTCAGCCTTTCAACAACCTAAAATTGAGGTGTTTCCATAAACTTTCTTTTTTTTTTTAAATAATGCAGTATTCAGAGAGCAATCCAACATATGCAGAAGAAATTAGACAAAATTTTTATGAGCAACCTTAAAGTTATAAACTTAACTTTCCATATTGCAAACATTATTATGTCCCACTTCATCATTTTCTGCTGATTTCAGGGAAAAGCTGTATTCAGTGACACAAGCAATTATATGATGCCCAATCTTTCCTGTGTTGTCTATTCCACTTCTTGTTTTTCCAAACAACATAGGTAAGTCACAGAATCACAGATCTTCTCATTACCACAAACAAATTTTTCACAAAGATGTTTCTTCCCCCATGTCTATGGGAAACTGTAAAAAAATCTGTGCTATAAAGATTTTCTCTTAAAAAAGAGGAAAAGTCGGAATGAAATACCTCTTTTCCAGTCTGGGTCAAGATCAGCCCCATAGTTTACTATAGGATTGATTAAATAAACAAGAAAATATCCAAAAGTGATTTTCTTTCATTTAACAAAATACCATATAATGTCTAGCCTATTCTTAAGTAATTTTGTAAACTTTTTTGTATCTGCCACTTTTAATAACCTCATTTTATATTTGATAGATTATAGGCCCTAGTTTAGAAAAATCTTTAACACAAGAGTTTTGCAATAATCAGACTTTCTATTCAGCACAGTAGCAGACTAAGCAGTGTTTTGCTTTCTTATAATGTCTACTCTATTTATTTTATGTTCTGACAAATTCAGTACAGGAATAAAAGGATCCAATTTTGACTAAAGCAAAGGCTACAACTCCAGAGCTAACATTTTCCCGTCCAAAGAAACAGGGACAAAATGAAGAAATAGATGTAACAGACTCTCACACTGTAATGGTGGTCAAGCATACAGTCAAGCCCTCAATTCAACAGGACATGTAAGCATATACTTATCTGTGATTTTATGAGCCATCCCAGTGACAAGAGGCTATACTGTACTTCGAGTTAGTCTTGTGTTTAAGTATGTGCTAAATCAAAAATGTGATGTATACTCGATCACCAGTGTAAAATATTAATCATAAGTATTTTCCAAAGGCTGGGTAAAAAGGGTCTTCAAATCTGAGCATCAGGTCCCAGCAACCTCTTAATCCAGATAGGGCGTGAGATTCTAGGGGTAGTTCTGCCCTATACTTTAGGTGTGGGGCAGACGTTCTGGGAAAAGATAGAATATAGCGAAAGCTGATGAATCATCCGTGACCCGAATCAGCCGTAAGTGGCAATGCTCATCTTAAAGCCTCTTCTGCTCTCCTGCTCTCTCATCCTCCCACACACATACACACTCACTCACCCCCTAACTCAGACTGCAGCCAAATGCCACAATTTGTAATTTCTCTGTTGCAGTTAAAATTTGTATTTTTCATAATTCCTAACATTTTTATTTCCCCAATTTCTCTTAGCATATTTTGGTGGACTACGTTTAATCTATTAAGTCCATTTTACACCCGCTGACGCTAACTACAATTATACATATGCAATGAAAGAACAGCCCCACATCATGCCTGCACAGGCTAACTCACCCTGGCTGTGTGTCATCGGTCACGCAATGGTACGTAAAAGTTCCAAACATCTGCACTCCTAGGATCCCATACAGGAGGAGAAAGAACAGAAGGAAAATTGAAACGCTCCAGATTTGCTCTCCAGAACGCCTGGCAAAAAGATAAATATGACACTGAATGCACAGGCAATGTGAAGCCTCCTCTGAAAAGCTCCAGAATAGAAAATATGCTCACACAGAGTATTTCATCCTGCAGAAAACGTGTCCTTAAAACTGATCTCTCACTCTGTGCAGAGACAGAAAAAGGAGCCACGATTTTTTCTAAATCCTTAAGTTAGAGTAATTAAACCAGCTGTAAACTACAAAGAGTGGAACAAAAAAAAACCCAAATAAAATGTATAAAGTCTAGCTTTTGTAAAATAGTATCGAATGACTTATACGTGTAATGTAAGCATCTCTGTATACATACCAATACATGTACACTTTAACTGTAATGGTTAGGGCATGTGCTCATGTACATTTATTTATGAATATTACCCTACTAAGAGTGTTCACCTTGATTATTAAGTGCCTATATTAATGCAACAGAATTTACTGCCATTGGTTGAATATTGCTGGCTACAGCAATTATTAGCAAAATGCTTTAAGATTTATTTAAATATTTGACATTTTTGGTCATTTTCTAGGAAACTCAATGATTCCTTAAATATGGAAAATAGAAAGAATTTTTTGGCCAGAACTAAAACTCAGGAAGAAAATGCCCATTAAGCATGAAGGGTTATTTTCTGAGCTGCGTAGTCAGTCTTCTAAGTCAAAACTGAAATTTTCTCTGTTGTTCTTCAGATTTAGGCAGAAGTAAGCCTTACTTACTTCAAGATATTTGTTATCCTAGTTCTTGGCAGCTCAAAACGAAAATATATCCGGAATGCTCGAATCATAATGAGTGGTCGTGGAATCCGTAACATGCCCCAAGGTGACATCTGGTCAACTATTTCAGCAATTTCAAACACCTACAAACAAAAGAATCAGGAGTTTTTCTTGGTGACTCTGTCCTGTTCCTGTATTCATTTACAGAACTTTTAAAACGATGAATATTATACATGATTTTTATTTCCATTTTCAAACTTCTCTTGGTTTATGGTTCATTTTAACCACATTTTTTAAGAGAAAAGTCTTAGTAAATCCTTTAATCCATTTCTAAGTTACCCTAATGAAATTCTAAAAATATACTCTGCCTATGTTCATAATGCTTCTGTCTCAAACAACTCAAGAAGACTCTGCAAGCTTGTGTCAGCTGCCTGCTTCTGTGCTAGTCCTACCCCACAAGTTTCCCACAACTTCGTTAAAAGTGAATAATTTACATTTCCAAATATGAAAATCAGTATCTGCTAATGTTGCACACCACTAAGGTTTTTACTATGATATAAAAGTACATACAGACAGATTGCCTTATGAGTTTTGAAACATGCTTATAAATTCCCCATTTAACTCCTAGTGCATGAGAAAACTGTACATGTTCTTCTCCTAGGCTCCACCTAAGACAGAAATTGCAGCCAAGCCACAGAACAGGGAACCACTTCCTTAATACATTCACAGGTTAGGCACTCCATAAAGGCTATTTAGCTTAATGACTGGGTGAAAATGTCTTGTTTTAATCCTTGTCTCTCACTCTCTGTGTGTAACTGCTTAATTAAATATTTGCTCAAAGTACTAAGAAAATGGAGGGGGAACCTGGCAACACATAAGCTAGGTAATCTATGGTGCTTATCTGTAATGATCAACCTTCTTTCTACATGTGTACATGATGTACCAAAGTTTCCCCTGTGTATAAAGCAGAAAATTACAACGTGTCTTAAATTTTTCAGAAGTGGATAAGTTGTGCCTAACAGCAATTGCTACAGAACTTTTACAATCCTTACACTATTGCAGGCCCAGTCTCAGAGTCTTCAATCTGTTCTTACCCAAAAAACTGGCTATGGTTAAGGACTGATTGGTTTGCAGGACACAATTTGACCTGTACCTTAACACTCTACACTTCTCTGCAACATGCCCAAGTTCCCTTCTTTACGAAAATTCATCAAATTGTTTCCAAATGTATTTATTATTATTTTTTCCATTGTGCTTTAACCTGAATTTTGGAAAAGGTTTCGTTAGGTATGGGCCATATTACATGAAGCCCCTCCATTCACCATACCAATACACCTACAGCATGGCAAACATCTACCATTGGAATCATTCTCCCTTTAGTTGCCTAAGCTAGTCACCATGGCATCCTATTAGACTCAATGGAAGGAGATAAGCACGACTGTCATATGGAGTAAGAGCTAAATGGCTCTCTGAAGATCCTTCTCTCTCCTTTTGACTATACAGAGGGTTTATAGCAACAAGCTTCAGATTAACGTACAACTTCTCAATAAGAAAAATTAAACAAGATAAATTCTATGACTAATGTAGATATGCTGCAATGTGTAATTATGGAGCTATTGAATTCAGCAGGTTTTTAAAAACAATTTTACCCATGTACAGCTATCCTTCCACAACTCGTAATTATATGGTTGTGCCATATATTTTTCACAATTAAGGAACTATTCATTGAAAAAGGTAAGTGAAATAATTACCTGTAAAACCAGTGACACCCAAAGACAAAAGACCATGAATCCATCAAACACACACCAACGATCCTTTACATAGGAGCTATCACCCTACAAGAGAGAGAAAAGCTAAGAGGTTAACTGTTGTTTTACTGTCAGGATTTACAAGTATCATAAAAGTTCTTGGAAGAAGGAAAAGTCTTCTCTGTACCACTTTTAAAACGACTCTTTTGAAAGACTCCAAAAGCCTAGTATCTGGACTAGAATATGCTGGAAACATATAAACACATTTTCTGCGTGAATAGATAGTAGCTTCATTCTTGTGCGGTACTTCTCCTCAGCTTGTGTCAAAAAGAACTTATAAAGAAACCTATTATTTACACTTTGATGTAAATAAAAAAACACAAAAAATGAACATCAGACTCACTTTTCCACTGTATTGCCCATTACAAAATACTTGCACAGGAAGGTAAGTGTAAAATGCTAGCAATCTAGTATCGTGCTGTTCAATTACTTCAATATTGTTTAATAGCTTCAATTAAATCAGTATCATTTTACATTCATTTTTTCTTAAGTGTTCAATCATTTTTCATGCTCTAGAAAAGTCTTGCCATTTCATAATGTTACTAGACAGTAACCACCATCTCATCACAGTGTAGGCTTTCAAGTTTCTTTGGACATTTCCTGAGCAACTCTTTACCATCTCAAAATGACTATTCTTTGGACTTCATTAATAATATGCATGGTGACCTTTTCAACATTGATATTACCGGCACTCCATTAATTATCTAGCACAAGGATTCAGAGCATACCTTTGCACTACTGAGTACAAGAAATTCAGGAAAGAAAACTGAGCACTGGATCCTTGATGACCCATATGCCTTCCTACCTGTTCTCTGGCTCTGCTTCAGACTTCTTCAACTAGCTCTCTAAAATAACACCTGAGCACGGTTTTGGTGATAGCCCAATCCAGAGATCACTCCTAAAAGGCAGCATAGAGAAGACTGTATCCAAGCCCAGTTTCCTCTATACTACAATATTGTCAACCATTTCTCCAGTTTGCATGCTTAGACATCCTCATGTCTCACACCATTCCCAAGGACATGCAACACAGGCCCTCCACTGCAAGCTTTAAAAACACTTTTTTGGTGGGCTGCTAAAGCCTCACACTTTACTTCAACCACTGAACTGAAAACAATCTACTTTTATTAGGCAGATTACGGCTGAGAGTTAGATAGTTTTGTGTATCACATGCAGCGTAGAGGAAGCTGGGGACCAAATGCATATAGATAGATGCAGCTTGTTGGAAGGGAGACTAGACAAGACTAGACCTAAGGAAAGTGGATATCCCAGTTTCACGTAAAAACATATGCAGAGACATTGGCAGTGTATCTCAGGGCACATAAACACCCCTTTCCAAATGAGATTTCTCCCAACAGATCGAACATACCCGCCCTGCCTTATACATTCTCTGGTTCCTTTCCTCTGTTTAATGTTCTTCCAGATACAAACAACTACAGTGTTTGACATCCACTTTTCACAGGTACAACTAGGGAAAAAATTATTGTCACGTCTCAAGAATCTTGAAGACATTACTGGACTTTGGCTTGTTATGTGATTCCTGGCTTGATACACATTGTTTCTTATCTCAGTGATAGTTATTTCAGTCAACCTGTATTTGTTTCTAAATGTCTCAGCATTTTCATTGATTCTAAAAGCACACACAAGACGTTTTGTTTTAATCTAATATTTTCAATGACATACACTATCCTAAAAATGATTTATCATTCCTTTCAGTAGGTGACAGCAAGATATATTGTGTAAATAAAGACAAAATATGTTTTTTTTAAAAAAGCTTTATTTCAGTCACAAAAATTCTTCAGGGCAGAAGTGAACAAAGGATATAAGGAAAATACAGTAAGTGATTTTCAAATCAGAAATAAAAGACAGAGAACTTCAATGTTATTTTCAGATGGAGGATTTTCTAACACATAAGGGTGTTAAAGTTCTCAATCCAAGAATTAAGAGAAGGAAGACTGCAAATCAGGGAAGCAACAGAACAGGAACTTTTGCATCATATTTTTAACCTGTCCTTCCTGAAGAAAGTAGACTTAGTTCCCTAAGTAAAGTCTGAGCTAATCAGTAACTCTTCACTCAGGGCTGAGCAAACTCAGCTGTTTCAGTGGTTATGTTCAGTAACTGTGAAGCAGATACATGTTACTTCTCTGTGGAGATCAGCTGCCAACACCCTAAATCTCTCACCCTCTCTCCCCTCTCCCCCTGGTTCCCTCTTAGTGAACAAATCTCCAGTGAGATTTGTATCAACATGCACCGAGTCCTTCAATTGTGGCTCTGAACAAAGATGCTGATTGGTCTTTCTCTCGCTGAAGAACTCTTTGAAACTTACTTTTCTTCTCTCAAGCACCCTTTGTCTAAAGCAACAAGTTTTCCCTGAGTTGTGCTGTACAGACCTGAGCATGAACTTGTGCTGGAGTTCCTGTGTTCACCCTCCTCTGAATAACCCATCAAGTACTCACTAAAAGCCAAATCTTTTTTTAGAAATGGCTTTTTCTCTCCACAATACGTGTGGCATGATTGAAGCAGCTCTGCTGTTTTCTCCTTACAAAGGAAGATGTCGTGACCCTTTCCAGTCTTCTCACCAGTCAGGCTGCTCTACCACCTCACTTCTGTCATTGTCACATCAGGCCAGCTTCCACTGCTACATCCCCCCTGTCAGGGAGGCTTTCAGGGGATCACCCACAGACACTTAGGGCACCTGAATTACTTCTGTAGAAACTACTCATTTTGGGGGAGGTTCTGACCCTTTCCGCTTTGCATGTAGGGAGGCTTTGGCTAAATCCTTTTCATGTTTGTCATTTGGCTGGCAGTGGACATGGTGGGAAATCTTTAATGCGTTTATACTGTGTATTGGCATATGGGATGTTATTTGCTGTTGGAAGCATTTTTAAGGCAGGACCACATCCTGCTTAATGCAAAAATCAGAATATATGTTTTAGTATGAATCTTGATATTGACTTCTAGCGCTGCTTCCATGAAAAACCTAACTCTGACTAAACACAGGCTAGCACTCACATATTAATAGCAATGAACAGTGAGTTTCATTCACATTTGAAAAAAAAGCCTTGGGCTGAAATTCCACGCTCACAGTCAATGGCATCCTGTTCTTAGACTTGGAAAGGAATACAGACACATGAAATTTAAATACATCTGGTGACATCTTACCTAAAATAGCTGAAGTATTGCAATCTGTTAATCCCTCACCCTTTTTTCATTATGTCTGCTGAAATTTGAGAATTATTGATGAGGTTTGTTTTAGCATTTTTTTGTGAATGCACTATCCCAGCCCATTTACATTATGGTTTATAAGTCTTTGAAACGTGATTTAAACATTTGCAAAAGATGAAGGATTAGTACTGTAGACTAGAAGCCTCATGCTGAGACTACTCCAAACCTCTTGAAGTCGTTACAGTTGCTGACTCCCTACTGCCTACAGTGGACAGTGGATTCTTTAATGTGCACAGCAAGTCCTGAAAGCTTCTCCAGCAACATGACCTACAGTCTACCTAGACAACAAGACCATTTGCTTCTGACAGAGCAGTGGATGCCAGTCCATTTACATAGTCCATGACTGCAGGCTTGGGACAGCCTTTGGAAGGCTTTTGCGCAGTAAACCATGCCCTGACTTAATGCCAAACTAAGGCAAACTAAGGGGCACTGCTCGAACACAGTGGACTAGCTAACTAAGAGCTATTAAACACAATGCATTTTAAGATACATAAAAAATCTAAAGTCCAAAGCAGCAATACTGCTTAGCTGTTAAATGGATCAATCTTTTCTTTGTTAATTAGAGGCCTTTTCATTATTTTGTAATACCCTTCCTAGTCTCCCCAAACAGTTTCTCCTAATATGCTTCCGTCTTTTCCCTCAGTATTTATTTACGACAGGTCAGCATCACTGTTAGGCTAGTACACAACCATGGAAATGGCTTTCTTGGTAAACCGCACATGTGGAATGGATCAAAAGTCTGCCGCTCTCTCAGAGATGCTAATCTGAATTAATCTGAAATTTGACATCCCAAAAGAACAGACAAGCTTGACATAATGGTCTGTAATTAAAATATTCTTTGCCCTGTAAGAACTTAACTTAATTTTCTATGGCAATGTTGCTATAACTAAGGAAGAATACCTCAAGTTCAACATAAGATCTTAGTGTTTCTTTACCTATTCGAAAATAGGACCAACAAATAAATCTCCTCCCTTCTCCCTACATTCTCCTTATTTCACCAGTTTTTGCCTAATTTTAGCACCATTACATTAACTGAGTACAATGTATTAGCTCATTTCTTCTTTTTTTATTTTCACATGCAATACTAATACCCCCATAACAGCGCTGAGATGCCAGAAGATACACTTTCTCAATTGCTACCAGCACATTAAACACCAATTGCCAGTATTAGGTGCCCTAAACAGTCGTTACACAAGTTCACAAAAACCCCCAATTTTGTAAGACCTAATTAATTGGAAATGTGAGCCAATACAAAATACAGACAGAACCACAGACAGAAGTAATAACACCTGAGGTAGTCACTCCATGAAAGCCATTACAGTTTAACTTACACCAGAAGGGAAGACTAGCCAGACTGTAATTTTTTAAGAAAAGTTTATTCCATTATCAACCTTGCTGAAAACAAAATACTCTACGAAATCAACATCCGAATTGCATAAAGCAATCTGCTAGAAGATTGATTATGTCTGCTAATTTTGTTATAAAATTTCAGTATCTCATTGGTAAGGTCGACAGCTTAGCTAGATGATGCCCTGCTTATCTCTTAACATCTCAGGAACACCTCAGGATGAACAGCAAATCCCTGCAAGTGAAAAGCCTCCTCTCCCTCCTTGCTTGCCTTCGGGAATTTCTTCTTCTCTCTCATCCCTGACTACAACCTGTTCTCTGAATCCTTCCCTGCTGCCTCTTTCCAGCCGCCTCTGTGGGAAAGCTAAATAAAAGAAGTGATATGATATTTGCTCTGAGTAATCAGATTTATCATCATCTGCTCTGGAAAGGAGTCCTGTAGTCTTGGGCCTGTCATTAGGAGAACCTTAGTCTCCCACTCTTCCTCACAGTCTCTGACAAACAGGATAGCTGAAAGATGGTACAAATGCGAAGAGACCAGCAAGCTCAGTAACAACCAGCTACTTTCCTATTCTATTATGGTCACTGGATCCTGCATGTCGTGGTGGTAAATAAAGCATATCAACAACTCTACTAAATTCTTCAGATCACCCTGTGGGCTACTTTGCATAGCACTACAAATAAGTATTAAGGGGTGGAGGCTGACATTTACTGGCATTTTAGGAGCAGCATCAATGCACAGGAGGAAATAGAAGGAATACAGGGAATCAGAATTCGGGAGTATCAATTTTTCCCCCTCCACTATGCTCATTATAAGGCAAAAAAAGCAAGCTAGAAGAGAGGGCACAGCTGAGTTAGTTAGGGAAACAAGACTCACCCTCCCTCCCCCATTCCCTTACTCCACACAAACACCACAGGGCACAAAGGTGGGAGCGGGACAGAAAATGAAATCAGAGCTCAAGGAAGCACCTTGCCTAGCCTCTCCCTCCCCCCTGCAAATGCAGAGAAAGATCTACATACACACACAGAGGGTATGTGTCTCCTACCCAGTCACACATATGCATACATGCCTTATGTTTCTGGCTCAACTTCAAACTTTCCCTATTTCTTTAAAAACCTGCAGATTACAGGTCTGTTTACTAGCAGAATGATGTGGAGAATCCAGCCCAGCCCCCAACCTGTCAAATACTTTCAACATTTTCCTCATACAGAAAAGAAAATGAAGAGATACAGCCTAATCAAGAAGAAAAGCTGCCTCTGACTTCTGTTCTCAATTATCCTCTTCTGTCCACCCAAAATAAAACTATTTCTCAGATGTGCTCATGTGTCAAACATTAGCCCTCTTCTTCCGTCTTCAGAGCTTTGCAACTCCTCAGCTGCCCCGGGGACCGACTGAAGCGGGACCTCAGACAGACAGACAACTCTCAGCCGCACTACCTACTTGAAGTCCATCTTCGACTCTGTGTGACATAAAAAAATTCAACCTGAAGCATTTTATTACGCAACAACCAGCAAATTATATACTAGCCATCTTTTAATGCAAAGTACTTCTGTAACTGTAAAATGATGATCCATGCAGGAAACGAAGGAAATCGTGGATTGCTTAGCTAAGACCATGTTAATAACCAAAGAAAAACTGGCATATTTTAAAATGGGTGGTCACCTCCAAGTTAGCCCTCTGCAACAGTGATAGTATCACTTCAAAATGAACCAACATTTTTTTTTTAATAAAGTCTGTATTGGGGGGGGGGGGAAAACCAATAAGGGGGGGAACGACATAGCTTCTCATTTCTGTATGTCTTCTTTTTCTCATAAAGTGTCTTCATTCACAGTGAAGAAACTTACTTAAAATATATTCACATAACAGCAATTGATCTGTAACGGCCAATGGAATTAGAATTGCTGTGTGAAGCTTAACTCTAAACGGTTATAGCGGGTGTAATATCACTTTATCGTCACTGAGTTAAACAAGTTCAATTTGTAACTACTCATGTATTGTATTGAACTGCTCCATCATCAGATGCTTCCAAGTAACACATTACATAGTGCATAAATTTATCTTTGTCATAACATGTAATGTAATATTTATAGTAATCTTGTAGTCTATGCTAGAAAAATGTTGGAAAAATCACTTGATGTTACAGCACACAAAACAAAGTTACTCTATTTATAATTAAACCAATGAAACACAGCTCTTGCTGGTCCTTTGGATTAGAGGGTGATTCCATGCATGTTACAGACACACAACACACATAATTCCAATCTATCATTTCAAAAAGCTATAATCACTACAGAACCACTACTTCATCATTTGCAATAATTAAAAAAAATAGATTTTTAAGTGAATTTGTTGAGATTTTCAGATTATTTTAGGAATTACCAGTGAAGATGTAATGTATTTCATTCATTGAAGAACAGTCTCAAATGTATTTTTAAGGCACACTAGATTTTTTATTTTATGTAATTAACTTCATCAAACTTAGTAGTTCATGTTTCATATTGTAATGGGAGGTTTTTAAACTATAGTATTCACCATCTCATTTACTGTTTCTAACAGAAAAAAAAAAAACCACCAAAAAGCCTGTAAAGGAAGAAACAATCCCGGCCATGAAGTGAGAATCAAGATTTTCAAACAGACAAACAAGGACCATTTTACTTGCTAAAAATCCTATAACAGTGTTTGCTGTAAAATAAGGGGGGGGGGGAATTGGGAGGAGTCAAAAAATGGTGTTTTAAACCAAATCTGTTAAAGAAAATTTAAAAACAAAACAGAAACAAACATGAAAACATTACACAACACTCCCTTCCTCAAGTACAAAAAGCATCAAGGGGAATAACCATTTCCACAAAATGATGGAAAGGAATGCTGCAACACACCTCCTGTATCAGCCAAATCACTGTAGAGCATCTCAGTTCAGCTGAGTGACAAGTAATTCAGATTGTCCACTATTCAGAGCTGCCAGGCACAGCCTTCATATATAGTTAATAGAGGACAGATGCTAATACCTTCTTATCAATACCCAACAGTAGGTATGGCTACAGAACATGTAGGGAAGGGAGCTTTGCTGGTGTATTACACTGCTGCTTTCTTGATACACTGCTTTACCGCTGCAGTTGGGTGCCAACGTGCCCTGCAGAGAGATTTTATGGGTTACTACACTGAAAGCCTGAATTTCATTTCCCTCTCCATCTGCTCATGAGCCAACTGTATTCAGTGCCATAAGTATTGCCTTACTAGTTGACTTGGCTCCCTTGGATGGCTTAAGGGTTCAGCAAATCTAAAAATGGCTGATCAGGAGGAGGATTAATAGGATCCCCCTACCTGGAACAGCACTCACTGTTTCCAGGAAGTGCACAGGAAAAAAATCTTCACCGTGAGAACAATTAAACATTGGAACACGTTGCCCAGAGAAGTGCTAGCATCTCCCTTGCTAGAAATACTCAAGACTTAGCTTGATAGGACCCTGGATAACTAAATTAAGGCCCTGATTTGAGTAAGAGGTTGGTCCAGACCATCTCCACAGGTCCCTTCCAATCCAGACTTTTCTCTGGTTGTGTGCATCTAAGACAATCTCCTCAAGATGCCAGCTCCTTGGGGTAGACTCCACTTCTACATCTAGTTCCACACGCATGGACGTCTGCTCGTGCTTGGAAGTACTCTATAGCCTTGAGAAGGTGATGTGTGTTAAATGCTGCTGTGCTTCATCCAGCAGTATTCTGCCCTCCCCCAGCTCCAGTGTTTATGGTGGATGCAATGGGCGGATTTGGATCCAAATGTTTCAAGGTGAAAGCTTTCACTCCAAAGCATCAAATATTGCCTGGAGATTGAATAGGGAGATTTGATAGGCAAACTGTCTCATCTAACATGACAAAACTCAGATTAATGATCATCATTCACAGCTCTCCTTCAACAGAAAAAAGCCACAATGATGAAAGTTGGAATAGATAAGAAGGAGGCACTTTTCAGAAAGAGGATTTTATTATTTGGTAATTAGCATTATTAAAAGCTGGAGAATCCATTTGATACTGCAGAGACCAGGAAAAGTTTATTGAAACAACAATCTTAGCATAGCTGTAAGAAAGCAATATTTATATTAGTGGTGGAGAACACAATACTCCGAAATGCAATTTTACATTCAGCTTACTGCCTTAAAAATCCCACACAAATTTTGTCATTTTCATGAAAATACAGCTGCACAGAAATGTTCTTATTCCCTTCCACAGGGATTTGGATGTCATTAAGATTTCTTCATCTTGATGTCTTGTTTTATGCTCTCAAATTAAGACAGAAGACAACATGGGCATAAAATAAAATTTAAAAAAAGATATTGTTTAATTATAGCAGACTTCCCTGAAAATGCAAGTTTCAACACAGAAAGGCAAATTAGGGATGAAGTTCCTTCTCTTCCTACCTGAATACATAACATGTTATACAATATGTTGATTTCACTGCTATCCCAGTATTTGTGTCATTTTACCCTGACATGAAGCAATATATTAAAAATATCCCTCGATAATAACTGCTTTCATGAAGAAAAACAGTAATCCTTGAAAGTGCTATTAGAAAGGGAAAAAACTGACATTACCAAAAAGTAAAGTTTTATTCATCTAATCGATCTGTATATTGAAAGAGCAATTTCTAAATGCATTATGAAAGTCAGTACATATTGTATATTTTTTCTTAGCAACTTAAAGGTTAAATTTTGATCACCATGGTAAGTCACTAAGTATTATATGGACACATACTTCAATCCATGCCCGAAAATAACTTCTCACTAAAAATTTCTGTGACCCATTGACTGATTAGAAACATTACCGTTTTTATTTTAGAAATACTGCCTATGTAAGTTCACTAAGTAATTTAAATGCCTTTGATTTTCTAATACTCTAATGCAAAAATGGTGCAAAAAGCCCCACTGTGTAATATGAGTCATTACTTTCCTGTAATAAACACTCCAACAAAACCAGGCACAAGTAACCATAGAAACAGTTGCGTATATTCTAGTGCCATGGTCTCTAACCTTCCCTGGCCCACAGGCAGTAACACCCAACTAGCAGCATGCTGCAGGCAACTTCGTATTTGTCTTCCTCATGATAATCAGTTTTAATTTTTTTAATTTCCTGTGACTGGAAACAGCATCGGAGCATTTCACTAGCAACATGATCCCAGTAGGCTGGGAACAGATGTCCTTGCGATGGACATACACGCTTAGCAAAACAGCAACAGACAAACACAGGAAAAGGCGAGACAGAAGAATCAACTTTTGTAGACTGAATGCCTTATTCAAACAATGGATATCAATACTGTTTGCTATGAAATAATATTTAAAACTAACAATCACAGCTGCCAACACCAAAATACTCCAGTATCTTTTAAGTTAAAATTTAAGACAATTTGAAATAATATACTTTTTGCCAACACAGAAGAGCATGGGACTTGCACTACACATCTAGGTTTCCAACAGCATTATACATAGTACAGAATTCTAATTTTTTAATATAGATATATAAAATAATTTTTCATAAGGACAAATAATTTTCACCTTATAATCCCAAGAAGTAGAGTCAAAGGGGAAAGTCAAATCTTAAATCAACTGGGTCTTTTTTCATGTTTGCTGTGTGAGCTTTTTACTACCACAGGTAAGTAGTTTTCTCTTTTTATCTTTTCCCTCCACATAATTACACTCTGTTTAGTCAAAGCATCTTATCATTTTCTCGTCCTTGCCAGTGATTCCACTGGTTATGCCCCTGCCCTCCAGGTCGAGGTTCTCGCTCCTGTCTGTGACTTGCACATCCTGAGACTAAGCTTTCACCATCAGGCATCACAAACACATCAGAGAGTGCTGACATGGGATGACAGGAGCCACATATTCTGTTTTACTACCTGACCTTTGAAAACAACACAACTTCCTGATCCTTAACTCATTTATACGCCACGGGGTATACAGCATATCTAAAGTCATGGAGCGCAGTAATTTCAGATTTTCCATCTTCCATTTTCAGTCTGTAACGCAGCAGAAACTCCCTTGACAAAGTTACTAAAAGCTGGTGAGCCAGCTGACAGTGTTTCACTGCAATTCAATTAATATTTTCATCATTTATCAGAAGGATTAAACTAATTTTGTAATTTCTCCATTCTTGTTAGATGAAGGCGGAATGTTTAATATTAAAAGTGCTGAAAAGAAGGCAAAACAGATACTTGTAATAAGGTACAGTAAACAACAGTTCTGTAATCCATAACTCAAGACAAACTTCTGAATTAGGATGATTACAGAAGAAACTCATTTAAGCATAAATGAGTTACGGCCTTAAGCGTTAAAGAAGAAGCTGGCATCCAGTTGTCTGTATACTTTCCGTAGTTCCCACCTGTCCATTGACAACAAATCTATAACGAGTTAGAGTAATCGCTGACTGTGAGACACCTAAAGGCTAGCTGTCAGCCTAGGTACTTTAAGCTTCCCTTTCACTCAACGGAGAAAAACAGGCCAGATATAAATTACCTTTTGGAAGAGCCTACTTTAGACACAAAACAACTTATTACAGACAATTGCAGACCCTCAAATTAGTGCTGATGAATCCTACTAAAAGTGTTTCTATTTTTAGCCCAAAAATCTATTTCATGCAAGCAAAGATAAAAAAGTGTCAGAATATGCAAACGGACATGAGCTGCCACTGGAAACAGTTGCAGACCCCAGTTTAGATCATGGCAACTAGAGTATTTCATTACAGCATAAAAAGCCCATCTCCTCCTCACACTGCTGCACTACAGGTGGAAAGTTCCTTATACTGGCATAGAACTGAATGTACAGAGTTAAGCCCACATGGCTCAGGTAAGGCTCCAGCCTGCTCCGTCCTTGATTCTCTTCTTAAGCAGACAGATAGCAACTACAGCAACCAAAGCACCTGTCAGAAAAACAACAAGGAAAATGTGCTCTCTGCACAGGGCTAACGCTGCCTGGGAACAACCGACATGCTGAAAGCCACTGATTTCAGTTAACTAAGTAATCTGGCCTTTAGTACTAGACAGAAGCAAAGGGAACGGCTCCCATCTATCTGTGACTGCATTGGTAGAAGATTAAACTTTGTTTCAGTTCCTGCATGAATTCACCGAGAGAGTGCTGAAAGCTAACGGCGCAACCATTCACTTCAGCCCCTTGCAGGAGTACTGAAGTCAGTGAATAGCGCTCGGCGCTACTGAAATAAAGTCTGAAATCCACTTGCAACTACTTCAGTTAGTACAAAAGTTTTGCTGTGAATGTAATTGATTTAACAATGGGGGAAATGTCAAGGACCATTACTTCTCACTTTCTATAATCTCCTTTGTTAGCTGAGGTGTCACAACTGCACAGTGAAAAGAAAGACATTTCTATTAAGTTCAGTGCACTAGTTGTGCTATATAAAAAAATTTCTACTTTTCAGCATGATGATACTAAAATAAGTGTCAACTAGGCTTTTTTAACAGACAGGAGAGAACTCTCACATTTTTTATTTTACAGTGTTAGTCTTTTAACAGAGGAACAGGATAAACCATGCCTCCTTTTCACAACATGATTTCTATGTAGGTTTTCCAATACCATCATGACTGTGATTAAAAGCCACAGTGAGGACATGGTATAATAAAGACAATTTCACATACCCTCACAGTGTCCATGGAGTGAAATGATATCCATTCATCTCATTCCCTAAAGGCTGAATTTTCACCTGAGACATTTGTTACTTGGTTCCTTTTTGTTGTAGTGGATGTGAATTCTTTCATATCATGGACACAGCTTCCTGAAAGTTTCTCAGATTTTGGCACATTTTCCTCTTTGCTTATTTTATTATTGTGTCTAATACAAGCAATTTATCTGGAATATTTCTCTATCTCCTTATTCCATCTCCTAATACAAAGACTGAAAGTAAAAACTTCTAATAAAGATAAGATACCTTTAAAATAAGGTATCCTTACCTTGCTCATACCCATGTCAGATGACCTTCAGAAGACACCTTATTAGAAAGCAGAAGGTAATTTTTGCATCACACTGATTAACAGAAATACAAAGTCCTTCCATCACAGGTTAGACTCCCTACTTTCTTTCAGAAGTCTGATGCTCATCTAATATCATATCTGTTTTAGGCTTGAGAGTTACCTTTCATTTCTCTAATTCCACCCCACCTCCTTTTTTCAATGAGGAGACCATTTTGGAAACACTCCTTGAATCAATGAACAGACCTATGTCAAGCACATACAGTCACGTTCATAAGTGACATATGAGTGGGCACGTAAATGTGAGCTTTGATTCTGAGGGACTGCAAGTCTTGTCAGTTAGGTTAGAAGTTGACTCATGAACTATTTCGACAGACACAAACATTAGTTAATTCATGGTGCTCTCAGAAGCCTGCCAATCAATCAGTAAGTTATGCAGTAGACATAAACTGCATGTAATTGGGAGACCAGTTTAAATCTTATTCAAGGTACAGTGAAGGAGATTGATCTGCTTTCCTTTAAACAGACTTAATGCTTCCTTGATGCAGCTGATTATAGCAGAGCTCTTTCTGACCAAGGAGCCTGAGACATGAAAGAAATCAGAACCAACGACTCACTGAACTCTATTTACATTCTGGGAAATAAAGATCATGCAAACAAACCTAGGATCAATTGAAGAAAGTGGAATTTTGAACTGAAGAGATCAGGAAAATACTAACATCAAATTGAATTCAGTAATTTTTACCATTGCACTAAATTTATTACATTTTATACATTAGTACACGGTGTGGTACTGCGGTGGCCAAAACTGCATTTATTTCTTAGAAGGCTGTAATTTCACTTGCAAAACCAAAGTAGTATATTATGGTTGCACACAATGTTAAACTTTTAGATTCTTTATACAAATATAAATCACCAGTAGCAGACAGTAAAATAATTTCCAGCTAAATGTGGAAGTTCCAGTTTTATGATCGCAATGAATCAGAGGTTAGTCACTTACCTAGACTTTGCCTATGTCTGCAAATCTTCATACTCCAGGTATTCTGGCAATCACCTTATTGTATGTTTCCTGATAAACTCCAAGTAACACAGAGTATTTCTGACCTAGTAAAATATTACTTAAGAGTATAAAAAAGTGGTTGCCAAAGAATTAAATGTATTCTGTGAGAGGCTAGTTGATAACAAACCCATCACTGCTCATTATACCAACATAAAAAAAGATCTCCGACTTCTGCTAAATCATTGATACTACGTTGTGTTATTCAGCCACTCTGGTACCAATGGAGCTTTGTGTTTCAGGATACTATGATTCAGCCTGTATCTGCTGAGCAGACATACCTAAGTATAGCTGGGGAAAACATTACACCATGAAGATGGTCTAAGTTAATGCATTTCCATCTTACATGAGAGAATAAAAAATAAAATTAAATTAAGTAATCTCTTGAAACACCCCTGAATTACTCACTGAACTGAATGAATGATGAGATTGGACATCACATTAGGACTGGGAGACTTTTAAGTCCATGACAGTGATGGCTATTGTTCATGTTCTATTGTCAAAAATAATTAAAAATAGCAGTTTGACTTCATTCAATTAAAACATTCCTATTCCTAAAATCCACACTATTCTGGTGTCATTAAATCTCATGTAAAATTTGAGTCAACACGCAGCCTTTCCTCACATACTATGTTTTGATGTTCTAACAAGTCAAAATCAAGAGGTCTCCTGGCCTTTATTCTTACCTTCAGTCACCCCTGAAGTAGAGCTGTACTTTATATTTAATGTTTCTAGGTCTGAGACAAAGAAATAATATGTATGTGGTAATGCTAGAACCTCATTCACCATTTTATTAAAATGGCCTTTTTTATTTTATACACTCCACAGCTTTTTTATTCTGTTGAAAGTCTGTGATATTTACCATTAATCATTTTAATTTTTTCAATGATTTTTAAAGAGAGCAGAATTTTTAATTTCGAAAACATTAGGTCTTTTTAAGATGTGTCTGTAACACAATTTAGTAGACATCTGCTAACATGCTTCATAAGCTATTCCTACAAAAATATTGATGTGGCTAAGTCACATCATCCATTAATTCATGTGCAACTCAGAGAACAGAATTTGCAATGCTCTGAAATCATTAAAATGTGTGATCTACATAGAAAGGTTGCAGAAAAAATATGTAACTGTGAAAACTTGCATATCTAAGAATGCAATACTTTTTGAAAATAATATTAAAATATTGCTGTACTTATTACAGCATATTTTCATGACTGAAATCCATAGTCAAAATTATTTGCTCATAAAAACCTAATAGGTTAAACATAAATCAAAATAGTAAGCCACAACAGTTTCTCTTATAACTACTTGAATAACTTTCTCGTTGAAGTAATTAACACCTAACTTTTAATGTCATCAAACTACTCAGTTGGAGGCCAGGTAGTATTCATGAAAGTTATTCTCTAGTCAGTGATATTACATATTTACTGACTTCATCTGTTTGAAATAGATTTAATACTGTGTACATAGTATTTTCCTGAGCTACTCTATCATTTCACAGTGAGCTCTTTCACAGGCCATCATTCTTCAATTTAGAATATAATTTAGAATACAAGCATAAAAATATGTCATAAGAAATAAACTGACTTGGTCTAATTCTCTGTCTCTATCTCATATAAAACTTCATAAACCACTACAAATTGTCTTACTGCTTGTACATACATTTTATACAATGATGTGGCCAGCCAACATTAGGCAGACTGTCCTAGAATTTTGTATTTAAAAAGACTTCAATCAGTAAGAAATTACAGCCTGTATTTCATTTTTCAGAGATGAGTTTCAAGGTAAAGACAGACATATTATTAGCATTAGTTCACTTGTTTATGACAAATAAAAATAGCCTGCAATACCAAAAACGATAATACAATTATCATATCACAAGCCTTTCAGTACCTTCTTCCCAGGTAGTGCCTATATACTGAATATAATCCGTTACACTGCACATTTATACCCATTTCAGTTCTTCCAGAGGAATCAATCTATCATAATACCTATTAGAAGCAAACAGTGTATGATAGCAATAATAAGGAATATCAATATACTGTTTTGAAAACAAAAGGACCTTAGACCCTGTAGTAGATATATCCTATACTGTCATCTTCTGGTTTCTTTAATATTTGTATTTTGTGCTCCTTGTCTAAACATATGTCAGTATCTATTTTCTTTGCAGGTGGTGGATATCTATATGAGCAGCGCCCTTGTAATTCAACGAGTCCTCTGTATTGATTGTCTTCGCAAATGGAACAAGCAACAACCAACACTCACAAGGCATAGGCAGCCCAAATTTTGAATAGATTTTACTAGCACAGCTACAATTATTCAGAAGGAAACATGAGTAAAAAAAGGCACAATGTCACAGCAACATTTCAGTTTAACTTTCCTTCTGGGGTAACAAAACACTTGGATGGATGTATCACTTTGTCACTTAATTTACACACAGAAAAGGGGAACTTTTTATAGACAAAAGGCTAGGATTTTCCGAAACTACTTTCCTTTTCTAAAAACCCCTCGGAACCAAAGGAAGTAAATTTCTCATTTGTCCTCAGAACGTGTTAATTAGACATGACTTAACATTTTCAAAATCTTCTTAGCTCAGCTATACTTACTTTGTTATTAATTGGGACTTAAGTGGATGGTGCCTACCTTCTCCATAAATCAGGTCTCATGCTGGCCTAAAATTTTTGCATTAATCATGGTTCAAAATTAGCATTTCAATTCCTAAGGCCTTTACAGAAATACTGATTTATGGCAAAGTTCAGTAGAACCATATGGCAATACATTCATTGATCCTATGTTCGCTAAAAGTCTTGAATGCACTTAAATTAGGACTACAGTTCATAAACAAATTTCCTTATATAAAGATGTTCCATATACAAACATCTTTAATAAATGCTAATAGGTTTCTAAACAGTGCCTTATTTTACACTGATTGCCACTGTCTTTGGAAGTCCATGGATCATTATGTTCTTGGCAGAGTTATAATATTTAACCAATATTTTCCCTAGAATCAATAATCCAAAGAGTAAGTCAAATAGTTCACTAAAAAAGGATTTTTCATTGATTAGCATTCAAAGAAACAATTTGATAACATATTAAAAAGGCTCTGATTTAACAGCTGAAAAAAGGCCAATCCAGTTCTAACATAGTTTTATGAAATTTGCTATATATGACACAAGCCCATATCCTTTTCCTACAGTTCTCTCTTATTCACATGAATGGTGTGTAGCCACCAGGCCCAGTGAAGCCATCCTTCCCCTTTATTCAGCAATTGTGAGACCACATTCACAAGCCTAATTTTGAGCTGAGTACAGTTCTGGGCTCCCCGTACAAGAAGGACACAGACATAATGGAGCGAGCAGAGGGCCACCAAAAAGGTCAGAGAGCTGGAGCACACGGTGTAGGAGGAGAGGGTGAGACACATGGGTCTGTTCAGCCTTCAGCAGAGAAGGCAAAGGGGAGACTTTGTTGCTGTCTACAACTACCTAATCAGAGTATACAGAGAAGATGGAGCCAAACTCTTCTTGGAAGTGCACAGTGGTAAGACAAAATACAAGGGACACAAGCTGGAACATGGAAAATTCGATTAAGTATTAGCAAAAAAATTTTCTGCATGAGGTTAGTCAAGCACTGAAACAGGCTGTCTAGAGAGCCTGTGGAATCTTCATCCTTGGAGAAGTCTGAGATTCACCTGGACAACCCAAGCCATGAGCAACTTCATCTAACTGGACCTGCTTTGGGCAGCAGGTCAGACTAGATGACTTCTGGAGGTCCCTTCCAATCTAAATTATTCTGTGACTCCATGAATAGTGCCAATGAAGGCACTTCATTTCAGTCTAACTATATTCACTGATGAATGCTACAAGACATTAAGCTGTAAGCAAATCTTCAGTTGTTAAAATAACAATAAATGCAGCCATTTTCTACTTAAACAATCTATCTTTGTGTAACAGCAGTTACGTCTAATCTATTCTACTGTATTTTTATCTAATAAATGAAGAGTAAAATGCCAGTGTGCAAACGAAATAATCTGCATTGTCATCTACACACATATAACATGAATCAAGGCAATGGAACCAACTCCAAACAGCTATTCATTCTATGTGGACAGACTCATCAGACATGCTTCAAAGACAAGTTCATCCTATGATGATCAAAGATAAGTTCATCCTATAAGGAGCGGCTAAGGACTCTGGGTTTGTCTAGTTTGGAGAAAAGGAGGCTGAGGGGCGACCTCATTGCCCTCTGCAGCTTCCCGAGGAGGGGAAGTGGAGAGGGAGGTACTGATCTCTTCTCCCTGGTACCCAGTGATAGGACACGTGGGAATGGTTCAAAGCTGTGCCAGGGGAGGCTTAGACTGGACATTAGGGAGCATTTCTTTATCGAGAGAGTGGTCAAACACTAGAACAGGCTTCCTAGAGAGGTGGTCGATGCTGCATGCCTGTCAGTGTTTAAGAGGCATTTGGACAATGCCCTTAATAACATGCTTTAACTTTTGGTCAGCCCTGAAGTGGTCAGGCAGTTGGACTACGTGATCAATGTAGGTCCCTTCCAACCGTCCCTTCCAACCTATTCTATTCTATTCTATATCCACAAACTCACAAATTTAAACAACTCAGTGAAAGACGTTAGAATATGCAGCAGCATATTATTCGTAGACCCTAGGTGTCAACTGTGAATGAAGCTGGTATTTCCATACACAAAGGCTGAGAAATCAAGCTTTGTACAAAAGTTACACTGTTGGCCACCCCTCCCTCTCTCTGCATTAACATCTACGTGTCCATTTCTTTGCAAAGTCTGTACTGGTTGTAATAGTGACTTGTTACTCCCACACTGTTCAAATGTGCACACTGGTCACTAATTTCCCATTTGAGATCCTCTGTCCTCATCTTCACCTGCTTAATGGACATCTCTGAACAAGAGAGTACAGGTAGCGGCCAGAAATAGCACTTCACAAAGGATTACTTTGGCCTTATGCAACACATGAAGATTTTCTCAGAATCATCTTATTTCAGTAATTTTCTAAATATTAATATTAATGATACTTTAACTTTTAATATTAATATTCATTAAGTATGCTGACATAATAGCTTAGTTTGGCAGTGAACAAAAAATGCAATCTGCAAACTCAGAACAAACTGAAGAGCTAAGTACAACCTCAGATGTCTCTGGAGTCACCAGAGCTTTCAGGAGTGAAAGGGAAGGATAACACACTGATTACCTATCCTGTGCAATAGTGACATAATTGTACTGTCAATAAGGTTCGCAGATGGATTTTCTATATGTAAGTTGAATTTGTTACTTTTCATAGAAGACTGGAAACAATCAGTAAAATAATGCTATAAAACAATGCTACAAAATAATGATTACCGAAAAATGCTGCAGTTTTACATTCTCCAATGTCATATCTACTTACACAAATTAGTCCAGCAACAACAGTAAACATATGATAACAGAAGCATTTGTTTACCAACATGCATTATATTAAGGAAAAAATTCAGCAAAGCAAGATAACTTTCTCATTTAGCTCACAGTAAGACATATGTTCTTATTTAAATAAAGTAACCACACAACACCACATTCAGCCTTCTGAAATGAAAATCAAAGTTCTAAGTCCATACATGGATCTCTAGACATTTACAAAATATTCTTGATAATGTATATGTAGCTGATTTGTCCTCTCATTCTTTATATTAATACAATGAAACTATCTATTTCTTAGTAGGAAACCATTATTCTCAATGTTGGTATTATATTTTGGAAGGATTAAATATGAAGTAAAGATGCATCTTTGTCAATCTGTCTTTTCAGTTTATACACCATGGCGTTGCCTGCAGTTAAAAACAATCATAGCAAAAAGAGCTGAGAAGTTAAAAACCAAAGATCAAATGTCACCAGCATACATTCAGATCAGTTTCTTAAGCACATGTAGAATACTGTTTAAATGCTTACCTTAACTATCCCACGGATATGCATTTTTGCTATCATCTCTGCAGTGTAAAGAAACATCAACAGAGTATCAAGAGCAAATGTCACATATTGGAGAGGAGGATAATGCTCGAAGGTCTTTGGAGTGTTCATACAAACAGAAATAACACTGATGATGGCACAGATTCGCAGTAAAGAGTGTACCCACTGAAAAAAAACCAAGACATTGCGAGATTGCTTTGATGTTCAAAAAAAGCTCAAATATTTAGCCTCCATAACTTGTACTGGCACTTTTTGTAAATGCACGTTTGCATTTTTCTTTTACATCATGATCCATATATTAAAGGCCTTCATCCAAAAATAAGCACTCCTGACTTTATATGCATAAACATACACACATATATGTGTATACATGTATATATATGCATATAAAATTTTATTAGTTAATTTGTGAGGTTGTATAATTTAGAAACCAAGAATTAAGAGCCAGGAAACTGAGAATTAGGATGCTCTCATTTCTACTGTGAGGCTTTTGTAATCCAATTTATTTTCAAATGACTTGTCACATTTATGTGCAGACAATAAGTGGAATTAGTTGATGTTATACATCGGGTGAACACATTAAATGAAAATATCTGTGGAAAATTTTAGTTCCACATTTAGATGAACTGATTCTTAAATCAGTTTACAATTCCAAAAATTGAGAGGCACGGGGATTAAAAGCATCCTTCCATTTATGAAAAGAATAAATATAAAAGAGACTATGTCACAGAAAGTTACTTCTTAACATCAGGATTCACTTTTGTTCCAAACAAGTTTTGTTGCTATAAGAGAACAGTTCATCTCTATGACTACTTAGGTCTCAGTCCCACTACAATCATGACTAATAAGGCTGATATTCAGTGCCAGTCACAGTGGGAGGTCTAACAAAAAAGCAGAATGTATCAATACAGGGGTTTAAGGTTGGATTTTTTTTCTTTTAAATCAAAACACCATTGAAACATCTTGAAGCCAGACAAGTGTAATGAATCAGAGCTGGTAAGGTCGTATCTATCAAAACAAGAAGAAAAAAAAGACACTTCAGCAAGAAAAAAATTCTCCAAACAAAAAACACTGAAGTGTATTTATAACAATTTTTCATCTGGGGAAAAATTCTACACTCGTTTACACCACCTCATACCTTCTGATATCAAGAAGATTTAAGAATACTCACCTCGTTTAATACTCACTGTACGCTCACCTAAGTGTAATGATATTTGACCTGAATTGAATAGCTCTATCATTTGCATACTCTGAGCCCAAATCAATAATTTGGAAGTGGAAGACACCTGACGAATGATCTCTTATGTCCCTTTAACACCCACTTTGTTTCAAACCTTGTTTCAACTGAAAAAATTAACATAAATATTAAAGTGTGGCTGATATAAAAACCATTCTCTGCCACAGTAAAATGTTGGTATTATACATGCTAAGCAATATACAACTAGTCCATCAACGTGACAAGAAAAAAATTATTCCATCGAAAAACCGTGTACTGTGTGCTGAGAAACACAGGTAAATAACCCAGCATATATTTCTGCAATGACATTTTGAGCTCATTACAGCAGTCAATACAAACATTCTATTTAAGATCATTTAGCATGAATTAATATATGGGTGTTGTCTTGTAAATGATTTAGGCGTTAAAACTCAGCAGCAAAGCTGAGGGGATCTAGCATTTGTATCACAAATGAGATGATAGTTCCATTAAATGAATGTAACGCCAACATGTATTATTTCAGAACATCTGACTTTCTGCTTTTAAGAAGTAAAAATTTATACACTACTTTAAGAGAAATGCAAAAATGCCTTCTCTGCAAAAACATGAATCATTCAAAATATAGGAACCCCAGATGCACACTGACTGCTGAATAAATAATTTAATCATAATAACCATATTTACATGGTAAAGGCATTTTCTTAATACTGCACCTTCTATTAATAAGTCCACTCCCAATGAAGCTTTCCCCAGCTTCAAGCTGCCAGACACTTTTACACCTATCTATTTCTTAGGGCAGGTTGTAGGTTAAATGATACCAGAAAAATGTGAGCTGTACTTCAAAATAACCAGCCAAAATACACTTTTATATTCGTAAGTGATGTAAAACGAGAGATTTGAAAGTCAAAAGTGCCAACTGCTGGCTACCACTTCAGCAATGAAATGCTCCTTTTAACATCCTTTTCAAAAGCTCATTTTACGAACTTAACTTCTAATTCCAATACGCATGTTAGGAACCAGAGACATTGAAAGGATGACTGTTTAAAAAAATAATCAGTAGATGAACTGGTTGGCAAACACTGCTTGCTCATCCCTATCAGTCTGCAACAATCAAAACAAACCTTTTTATTTAGTTTTGGACTTTTTGCAAAACACGAACTGGTAGATTAGCAACTATAGCTCAATACTTGTTTCTGACAAATATCTATTTCAGCATCTTTTGTGGAAGTCATATTTCAACAACACAAGTTAAATTTAACTTAAAATTAGTAACTATGGAAAGAGATACCTACTGGTTTGTTAATCCACAGAATATCTGCATTGTCTGACAAAGATTCATCGGGACCAAAATCTGTAACTGGCTGGGCTTCCACCCTTGAACTTTGTTTCCTTTTTAGCATCCTGAAGTTAACTTTTGTTATCTATAATCATGAAACCTCCTTGGGGAGAAAAAAAGAGAAGACATTAATTCACTAAAACCATTTTATAATGCATTTTGAACAGTTTTATAAATAACCTAAAGCATTTTGTTTTCATGCAAACTGCTTTTGTACTCACTGATTAACAGGATCTTCATTTTATTAAAAAGCTTTGCCTATATAAATCACTGACATGACTCTCGTTAGTTTACAAAAATTTACATAAAGCTATGCAACACAATTACCAGAAACTTAGCAACGCTGGCAGAAAATTTGTACCAATATGCAAAGAATGCTATTGCTGTGAACTTAAACCCAGAGTAATCATTGGATGGATTTGACCTGGAGCCATTTAATTTAATGGTGGCATTTCCATTTATTACACTAAGCTAAGATAAAGCCCAACATGCCAAAGGCAAACTGACAATGTTAAGCAGCCAATAGATAGTAATGTTTTTTACTGAAATCAGAAGAGCCTTTTTGCTATATACTACTATTAACATGTACTTTTCTAATAGTTTTTTTTTTATGTTAGCAATTATCTATCCAACAGCCAGACAGCTGGCTGTCTCTGGGGCTTGTGTTGGCACATGGAAGCACTGAGGAAAATGTGTCGTTTCCACAAGGTCAGGCCAAGTCTGGACATTCCTGCGTGGGCGGCACTGACTGAGCCTTCTGTATGCTCAGCGAGGTGAGCCACAACTAGCAGACACACCACGAGGATAGAAAGGTGGGTTAGATCTTATTATTGACTTTCCCACAGACACAGTTCATGGATCCCAGAGTCTAAATAAATCCAAAGAGATGAAGAAGATATACTCTCCCAAGGAGTGACAGTCTGCCCATGAAATACAATTCTGTCATTCATGAAATACAATCCCTTCGGGATTTTTTTTCAGGAAAGTGAGGGGGAAGGAGAAAGCAACATCTTGGGACCTTGTTCCGGACCTTTACTCTGGACCAAGAGTGGTTTGTAGGTGACACTACACTTTTGAAAAGTTTGTCAAAACTAGCATAAAATAGAATTATAGAATGGTTTGGGTTGGAAGGGACCTTTAAAGATTATCTAATCCAAACCCCTGATGGGGCATCCACAAGTTCCCTGGGCAACCTGTTCCAGTGCCTCACCACTCTCATGGTAAAGAATTTCTTCCTTATGTCCAACCTAAATCTTCCCTCTTTCAGTGTAAAACTGTTGCCCCTTGTCCTGTCACTACAGGCCCTGATAATTACAGGCCCAACTATCACAATGATGACCACAACATGAATGTAGGAGACACTGTCCTCGATTAGCTGGAGGAAACAGTGGGCTCAGGACTGCAGAAGTACCCATGTGCTTGTTCTCAGCTGGCCTTTTCAACCACACAGGCTGCTGCTTCATGTCCAAACACTATGTACCTACGCATCCTTGGCTGTCTTCTTTTAGCTGTTATGGCAAACATAACCTATTCATCTTCTTCCAAGTCCCTCAGAGTCTACACCAACTCTGTCTATTTTCTCTCTTTCAGATTCAAGAGGTCAGCTCCTGTCTCTGCAATTCCCTTGCTACACTTTCAGAAGAGTGCTTTTGCAGTCTCTCCAATGGTGTCTCTCCACACATGACGAGCTCCACATGTGAGCTCCTTGCAAGCTTCTACAAAGTTTTTTCAGTACCTTCTTTCTTATCTGTCAGTAAACTAAAACTCCTGATCATGATGACTGTGCCGTCAGTACAACCTTGTGTTTTCCTGCCTATACACCTATGTTGTATCTCCTGTCTAATATTTAAAAACCAAGTCTGAAACAGTGGTCTAGCTTTGTATAAACCATAAAGTCACAGGGTCAAGGTCTTGGACTGATGCTCCCAGCTGGAGGGCCTGACATTATGCAATAATTGATTTTTTAAAATAAACAGAAATTATGTAAAGGCACAAAATAAGGGACAACTTCTGATATCTTTATTTGTGTTGGATGGTCAGTCACAGCAACCTTAATACAAGTGAAACTGGTAAGCTGCCACTAAAAATATGCAAATACTGTAAAATGAACATTATAAATAATAGTCTTTCTCTAACAAACGAAGGCTGAAATAATATCCATACAAGTCGTATGTTCTCTTAATCCTCATGCTCAACCTTCATGCTCTGACTTCTCATAACTGAATTCACTACTTCCTCCTCTTTAGCAATTTTTCCTGCTTTCTCCTATTTATTTCTAAGCCTAATGTATTGACCTATTTCCTCCACTTGGACCAAAGCATAACAAGAAACGCTTGAAGCCTCAGAGATGTTGGTGTACTTTTTGAGGTCATGAAGCCTTAAAATGGCCACATTTAGCGCAGTGATAAGTTTACTGCAATGTCTTGGCAGCTGCATTTCTCAAGACCTTAGGAAAAAAAAAAAGACACTTCCTAAAATGTTTCTTGCAAGTATGTTCCTTTGGAAACCGTTACTCAAAAGCTAATCAGTGAATTAACAAAATAATAATTTCATGTGTACCATTTCTGGTAACGGCTATGACAGTGCTCCTAGTAAACTCTTAAGAAAATATGTACCAATAAATAGACAATCAGTAAAATAAGCACAGTCGGTAGTTTTGAGAAAAGGCTCAGGATATGAAACACTGACAAGCCACTACTCTTTTTTTTTTTTTTTTTTAATAAATGACTGTCGTGGTTTAACCCCAGCTGGCAACTAAGCACCACACAGCCGCTTGCTCACTCCTCCCCCTCCCAGTGGGATGGGGAGGAGAATCGGAAAAAAAAAGTAAAACTCGTGGGTTGAGATAAGAACAGTTTAATAACTGAAATAAAATATTATAATAATAATAATAATAGTAGTAATGAAAGGAAGGTAACAAAAAAAGAGAGAAATAAAACCCAAGAAAGACAAGTGATGCACAATGCAATTGCTCACCACCCGCCGACCGATGCCCAGGCAGCGATCTGCCCCTCCCGGCCAACTCCCCCCTGTTTATACACTGAGCATGATGTTCTATGGTATGGAATACCCCTTTGGCTAGTTCGGGTCAGCTGTCCTGGCCGTGCTCCCTCCCAGCTTCTTGTGCACCTGGCAGAGCACGGGAAACTGAAAAATCTTGATTTAGGATTAGCACTACTTAGCAACAACTAAAACATCAGCGTGTTATCAACATTATTCTCACTAAATCCAAAACACAGCACGGTACCAGCTACTAGGAAAAAAATTAATTCTATTCCAGCTGAAACCAGGACAATGACACACTAAATAACAAGTTATGTCCATGTGGGGAAGAAAGTAGATAATTATCAACTGGCTATTAGAGAGGCTCTGTTGTTTTTATACTTTCCTCAGTAGTGCTTATTTATACATCTGATGTGTAGGAAGATTAGCCATATCCTTCTAATGAAATTCCCATTTACCCTTTTACCCAGTGCCTCTTTTTTTTTTTTTTTTTTTTAAATTGATCTGGGCACAGAAAATATTGTGAACTTTAGATGTCCATAATGGATTCGGTTCACATACTTAAATGTTGTGACTAAAGAGATCAGCATTCTTATTTTTAAGAGATGGCCTTGAATAAACAAATCGCCATATATATAAATCCAATGGAAGGGACGAAACGTTTATGGAATATAAGAACCAGCTTGTTTACTTCTCTACTTGAAATGAGCAGAAATGCCCACAAAAAAATGCAGAATAAAGACGACAAGCCAAGAATCTTCTGGAAATGGTCTTTAGAAAGATTATTCAAAGTATAACATGATTGTTCTCAAGCTTTTATGCAATTTTTTTGTTGTTGTTCTCACTACTTTTATTTTTCCAGGGAACACACAGGCTTTTACACGTGTCTGTTACTGTAGAGCAACACAAAGCCTGGTGCAGCCTTGGGACTCCGCCATGTGTGTAAAGAATTGTAACTCTTGGACTACAATCCCTTCTGCACCTGTTTCTGCAAGGGGGAACCAGCTGAAAGATGAAGAGGAGGAAGGGAGCTGTGCACGCACTCCTTCCAGCATGTGACATGCAGTGAACACCACACCAAGCTGTGCTAATGGGGAGCCTGTAGTCCTCCCTAACCCCAACTACAAATCCATGCCTGCAGTTCCCACATTGATTCTGACACACATCATTAGGTCTTTCTTTGATCACAACCTGTTATTAACATGAAAGGCTTAATACATTCTCTAGGATATACTTCTAGCTCCAGAGTTTTTAAGAAATATTGGGTGCAGGCCAAAGACAGGTTTTGAGACAGGAAAATGTCATGGAGTTTTGGGGCTACATCCACTTCACATTTCTTTGGGGTATGTTCTTTACAGTAGCAATGAAAACCCACAGCGCAGGTGTCAACCTTCTCAGGGAGAAATGTAGTGTCTTTGCTTTTAAATCTCTCCTCTCTTTTTAGAAGCAAAGAAAAATTAAAGGAAGAAAACTAAATAGAAAATCACTCACACACTGAGGCTCTTCAGATCCATTTGGTCAGCCTTTTCTCTTCCTCTCTCTCCCTGAACTTGCAGGTATGTTCAGCAACCACTACACTGTCTAAACAACCACCAACCACTAAATTTGCAGCTTCTGCCGAAATGACAGCATACTAGCACAATAGTTGGTGAACTTAAGACACACTGTGCACTTGGGAAAAAAAGGTCTGAAGAAGGTCTAACCTCAGTTTGCGATACCCACACTAACCACAAGACACCCCTGCTGATGGAAGTCTACACTTCCTACAAAAATCAAAAGACAAATTTTAAAAAGTAGCTGATCCTACGCAACATCAAAAGCTGAGAAATCTGTGTCTCGTTTATAAAGCAAGCTGACTGTATATAGCATAATCTGCTCGAGAAATCTCTATCATAAAGTCAGGTAAACATGCTTATAAATGCTCTGGTAGACAAAGAAGGCAGCTGAAAAATGACTTCACAGAAAAATAAATAGGAAAATAAAGCAGATATTCCTACCTACGACTTACGGAGAGAGTTTAAAAATCAGACAAATCCTTGGAATCAGCAATGTCTGGCTTCCAACACTTCTTTCTCACTGCTTATTGACTGTGTCATGTGAGATCATGTGAGCACTGCCTGAAGGTCCTCCCAGGGCTCACCACCTACAAGCACTCTCTTCAACACCAATTCTCTCTTCCTTGAGAATGTCAATTCCCCTTCCAACTTTTCCCAGAGCTGGGACACACAAAGTGGCACATACACTTCTAAGAGAATAATTATCTTTAAACCTTTTACTATCTGTGAAAGCTAAAACGGGTGACAAGAAGAGGATGTGAACACCCATACACACAGCATGATGACAAAACCTCATTTCCATATTATACATTTAAAAAAACCCCAAACTACAGGCTACCTTAAAGAAGAAATTGCTCTTAACCGTAGTATGCATTATACGGTTGTAGGAAAAATGTAAATTCTCATTCTTTCATCTCAATAGCCTTCTCCTTTCCCTCTTAGCAAATTGTCGCTGTTTCTCTATTACCTGCTCCCTCCATCCCCACGTTCTTCCATCCCTGTTTTTGGGTGCAGGTGCATGTGAATGGCATTTCAGTATTTGTTTTCATGTAGCAAAATAATTGAAGTGAGCAAGTTATATACATGACAGTACAGATATATTTAATTTTAGAAGGGTAAAGACAGAATTCCAATGGATACAATCACATGGCACATGCCGCTATGGATGTTATTAACTCGTAACTAGTTTCAAGGAAAAACTTATTTCAGTACTTTTTGTCTCTGTGTAGTATTATTGCATCTGACAAAATGTCCTAAAAGATCTCATTATTTGGAACACAGTATACTGCTAATAGCTGACCGAACTTCAGTATTTATTAAAACCAAACAGGATTCTTCAGAAAGAAGGTATACTGAAGGAAATATCCTAAAAATCAGTTACATTCACATTCTCTAATCATTTGGATACAGATAGGAATGAACAGCTTGTGACATCTTGTACTTACTAACAGGACCCCAGACCAAAAATACCGGACTGGGGTTCATGGATTGAGGAAGGTTTAGCAATTGCTTAAGGCTACCAATGTAAGAACATTTAATCTGAAAATAGACAGGTGTCCTAACTTTAGCTCTTTGCTCCCAACCTGTGTCTTGTCTTATTATCAGCTAAGGACAATGCTCACACAATATTTATTTCCTAAATGTAAGTTCTTCCTCTCAGACCTAGCCAAAATAATTCAGACCTACTCAGCAGACAGAATCAAATATCACATTGCATACAAAAGCAGATCTCATGTGAGCCAGATATACAGCCTACCACTACTATCACATAATGTCTTATCACGAGTCCTTTTTACTATAAGCCTGCTAACATCTGGAAGATACAATTTTGAAGAAACTACACGTGCATATATATGGTGCCGTGATGCAGCCAGATAACGAACTTCGTAATTTTAAATAGAATTGGTTAGCCTTTTGACATTTTTCAATTAAGAAACTGGGTTGAGTAAAAGAAAAAAAATAAAGATGATTTTTCAAACGGCACTGTTAGACCACACCATGGCACATTCCACCACACCACTTCTTTTACGTACAAAGTAGAGATCAAGGTACTCAAAAGCTACTTCTCTAGTAAAGAGCAGGTACACTCTCACATTTCACAGTCCCAGCTCCCCAAGTATCCTGAAAGGAGGGACACATCCGAGCATGAAACAGTCACTTCCCTGTACAAGTAACCAGCTTTTTATTTCAGTGGAAACCAAAGCACAAGAGTGGTGAGCACCCTCAGTCTCCCTCCAACACGTTGGCTGTTGGCATGACTGGACAGCAGGACAGGTTTCCAAGCCCTACAATTTAAATATACCCTTAGACATTACTCTGTCAGAATGGTTGCTAAAATTTAATGATGGCCACTGAATGCACAGTAATTATATGTAGAGAATATACTGATGGCAATATATTCCCTTTATGGATATATAGCATGGTTTAACAGCTAGATTACTTCAAAAGTTCACTTCGACTGTGGGCCACCTACCCACCACTTGCTGCCCTAGGATTAGTCTACTGCAATGTAGTCTATATGAAAATCCTTAAGAGCCCATAGCTGACAAAGACGTGCAGCAATGTGCTTATTAAGAATCATGCTGGAAAAAATACGAGAGCAGTGTTCTGGGATTTGCTTTTGCGGTCTGCTCATCTCCAGGTGGAAATTGTGTTGTAGCCCTCTGTGAAAGCAAGGGGGCAGGTAGCAGCAGGTCATTCTTTGAGAAGATTCAGGGAGCAACTCATCCTCTCTCTAAAATACCCGACATTCAGTAACCTGCTATGAATACTGCAGATCTATGTTTCAGGGTTTTAAAGAAAGGGATGAGGGCATCCTTCCCAGAAGGATGCAGGGGTGGAAAGGAGCTTCTTTGTAGGCAGACGGCTGGCAGCATGCCTGCTGAAGTGATTTATTTTAATGTTGCTGGGATAGTGCTGTACCGCTAATTACATGTTAGTGTGCCTAGAACCTTGTATACACATCTTTTCATAATTTAAATTGCAACACATTAAAAATTAAAATAAACAGTGGTTATAGTCTTTCAGCATTGTTACAAATTTTGCTAAAATAATTATTTAAGAAATTTGAATATTCTAGATCATCTTCCCTTCCCAAATTCTTCCCTTTCCATCATTCAAGGAATTGCCAGTGAAACAGTTAACACCTATATATTTTAAACTTGAAATCCTGAAAACAAAATTAGGACTCTTCCTTTTTATCCTCTTATCTTTCCTTTAAAACAAATTGACATGTGATATACATTCTCATTGCTGCAGGGCAGTTCCTAGAAGTTGCAGCCATAACCTTTGGTACTGTACTACCATCTTCATAAATACAATGATTGAAGGTAATGCCCCAGGAAGAAAAGGCCAAACCCGAAGGTTTTATATTGGGGAAAAAAATAAATGGAAAACTGAGATCATAGAATTACAAGCTAACTCAGGTTGGAAGGACCTCAGGAGGTCTCTAGTCCAACCTCCTGCTCAAGCAGGGTCAACTCTGGTGTCAGACCAGGCTATTGCAGTTTACTTAGGTTACGCCAGCCTGGTGTTGAAAACCTCCAACAATGGAGACTGTACAATTTCTTTGAGCATTTTGTTCCATTGCTTGACTGGCCTCACGGGGCTGGGGGGGGGGGGGGGGGGGGGGGGGGGGGAAGAGATGAAAGCTGAATATATCATAGAAAATAAAGAAAGGAAAAAGAAAGAAATTACCTAGTAGAACCAAGACAATTTGCAACCATAGTCTAGGAGTGGTATCTCCCAAAGCAAGACATTTATCAGTACTTAACCAATACAGGAAACTTCAAATGAAATAAAAGAGGCTATGGAGATAAAGAAAGGGAGAACAGAAAAAGACTGAAAGGGAAATAAAATATGATTCAACCCATAATGCCCATATTAGGCTGACTTTGCTCTTTACCTCCAAACAGATTTCATGCTAAAAATCTACAGGACATCCGAGTCATTTTCCACCCATGGAAGTATTCTATTAGTAACACAGTAAAAATAATTTCTGAATGCAACACCTCTACCCTACTCATAAACACATCAAAAATCTTGTTTACAACTGCCTGAATTCCTAAATACCTAGGAGGGTGGGGAGGAAACCCAGATCCCCAGAAGCCAATAACAATTCCATCTCATCATGAGATACTCATGCCTTAAGAAGACATTCTTCTTAGCTGTGAAAAACCGAGACTCCCTACCTCTTCCAGAGCTTGGTCCAGTAGCCCATTACTCCCTACAACACAGCTTGATACTACTTATCTCCTGTGGTGAAGGTTTAAGACCTGAAACCTCTGTGACTTAAGACCTGGGTTTGGATGAATGCCACACAGGTCTACATAGTGTTCATGGTACCAGCAATGTCCAGAAGCTGGAAATAAGTCAAATCAGAGTAAGTTGTATTTCCAGCAGGTATAGCTTAAATGCGAATGAACTATGATGGACCAAATTTCAGATTAAAATAAAAGAGACGCACCAAACAAAAAGACTATGGGTCTACATTTCTAAAGCACAAATGACATGCTGACTTTTACAGCTTTAAAATGTCTTTTTAAAACACAGTACCAAGCTCAAATGGTTAAACAAAAATTCCCCCAACTGTTCCAAGGAGTCCCCAAAGGTATATGCATGAACTTGCAGAGAGCTGGAGTCTTCTAGCAGCCACAGAGACCAGCTCAAAGAAATGTAAATTTTTTCCCTCCATTAAAGTTTCTTAACTTTGTGATTTATGCAGCAAAACTTAGGGCACTGTTAATATGTATTATTCCTGTGTTGGTCACTTAGAGAGCAGGTGGGATGTGGCTGCTGTGGAAGGAAATGAAAAGAGAGAGGGACAATGAAATGAAACAGGAAATTGAAGATGCTTAAGACAAAACCAAAAGACTCAAATAGCATTTAGTTAGTATTTTGTCACTGTGAATATTACCCTTATGAGTGACTCAGAACACAACAATGGGTAACCAACCAAATCATAGCTGACTTAAAAGCTACATCTGCACATAAAGGCCATCAGAAACCTCCATCCTTCCTAGAAACGTGTCTCTGACGTTACCAGGGGTGCTAAAATAAAAAGGTGTCAACAACAACAAAACGTTAAGCACCTCTCTCCACTGAATGAACAGTGCTGAGACCCCCAAAACTGCACGTTAAAGAGACTGACTTCAGGCCTAGGCACGTCGCTCTCTCCAACCACCCCAACCCCTTAGCCACCAGCCCCTGCGAACCAGGCGAAACCTCCCCTCAGGGAAGCAGCTCCCCACAGCGCGCCCCACCTCGCCGCCATCCACAACCACCCCATTAAATTAGCGCACCCCCGGCCTATGATAAACGAAGAGGCCTGTTCGCCCCACGGCCCTGCTCTGCCTCAGTAACGAAGTGAGGCACTTTTTCGCCCCGCTGAGGGATGTGGAGGGGGCCCGGGGCGGCGGGGGCAGGCTGGCGGCGGGCGGCCTGCCCCCGCCTGCCCCGGCGAGGCCCAGTGGCAGCAGGGCCCGAGGCCGGCCCGGAGCGCCCCCTCCCACCGCGGGGGAAGGACGGTTGGGGCGGGCGATGCGGAGGGCGCCACCGCCCTTGCTCCCCCGCGGAGCCGGCCAGGCCTCTCGCCGCTCCCGTTCCCTCCCTGCAGCCGCCAGCGTCCCCGGCAGAGCCACGGCGATCGCCGGCGATCGAGGGGCCGGGGAAGGGGGCGGGGAGGATCCGGGGCCCACCGTGTACCGAGCCAAGCGCCGCGCAGCAAGCCGCGCCCGACGCCTCCGACCTACCGCCAGCATCTCCCTTCATGGCGCGGTCGGGAGGGGCCGGGCCCGGCCCCCGCGAGTGTGTGAGGTGTTACAGTTGTGTGCCTGCCTCGTACGCCGTCCTCCCCGCGGTGGATCGGGGCGGCGGGGCCCGCCCGGCGGCGGCGGCGGCGGCGGCGGCCGCTCTCGGTCTCTCGGCAACGGCGGCGGGCGGCCGCGGGGACGGGGGGGGCGGCCGCGGGCGGGGCGGCCTGCGGGAGGGAGCAGGTGAGGAAGAGGCAGTACCGACCGCACACACGCGCGTTAAAAAAACAGCAGCCACCCCCCCCCCCCGAGCTGCTAAAGCCTCCCGGTTGAGAACAAATACGGCTTAACGGCTCGGGAGCCAGGAGGTGAGCCCACGGCGGCCGGTGGTCCCGTCGCGCCAAACGCTCCCACCGCGACTTCGAAATGTGTTCGCTGCGCCCCGAAACACGCAAGTAGTGAACGAAGTGAGGAAGAGCCCCCCGGGGGTGACCCCCTCTGAGGCCGAGCAGGCGCAGCCGCTGTTCAATCGGGTTTTGGTTTGGGGTGTTTTGGGATTTTTTTTCTCATGATGGTCTTACTAGGATAGTTTTCTTATTTTGGTAAGAAACCCTCTTTGTGCTTCTCAAAGCTTTTTTAGTACTTGTGCACTTCTTTGCCGCTGCGGAGCATTTACTTCACTGGTAGCATCAGCTGGGTGGTCTGGTTAATTTTCAAGTTACTGAAGAGTCAAATAAAGGCTCAGTCTTGAGCTCCACAGTGAAATAAATTCATAAAATAGCATCTCCTGTTGTAAAGAGGTATCACAAATAAATAAATGAATAAATAAATACTTGGAAAATGGTTTCTGTAAATGAAGTTGGCATGTTCCAGTCTCTATTTTTATCTTCTTGGGCAAAAAGGGTAAATTTCTGTAAATTATAATTTGTCTTTAAATGAAACTATTTGGTATGAAATAATGTGAGCCCGTAGCCTTCTGGAGCTTGTAAAATTAGCAAAATTAGAGATGTAATCCTGCAAATGGAGTTGTTGCTACGATGGCATTAAAGACATGCAATAGGATTTGAAAAACAAAACCCTTAGCAAAATATCCCAGAAAGCAGAAGGAAAGTGTATGGCATAAATTGTATTAGGTTCCTTTAGATTATATCTATTTGACGCTTACAACAAAAACTAATAAGCCAGATAGGGAGCTGGCCTCAGGATTATGGATGCAGTCCTGCCAGCGCTTACGTATGTGCATTACCAGCATTAGCAATTCCAGTCAATTTAAACACCTAATTTTAGTGTTTGCAGGACTAGTGTCTTTGATAGCAATCAGCCAGCTGATACCTCATAAATAAAAAAGGAGGAAAACAAATCAATTTAAGAATAAATGTGCTTACAAATAATACTCTTCGCATTTTGTCTTTTTCATCCCCAGTTATATTTTATTACTTGGGATAAGTTGCTAGGCAGCATTATGCTGTTGGTGACTCATAAATGAAAACTGACAGTTGCAAACAGTGAAACGTTGCAGCTATATCTAAGCAAAAGAAATCAGCATTTGCCAGCCGAGGTGACTTTGTGCACAGGTTTTCTGTGGATATACTGGCCTAGGAAAAACAATTCTTGATAGAACAATTCAGGTTGGAAGGGACCTCGGGAGGCCATCTGGTCTGACCGATCTGCCGAAACCAGGCTCAGCTATGAGATCACACCAGCTTGCTCAGGGCTTTATCCAGTTGGGTCTTGAAAACCTCCCAAGACAGAGACTGCACAGCCTCCCTGGGCAACCTGTTCCAGTGCTTGACTGTCCTCATGGTGAAGGATTTTTTCCTGACATGCGTTGGACCCTCTCTTGTCCGCTGTCTCTCCTCCTCCTGCTATGCACCCTTGGGAACAGCCCAGCTCCATCCTCTTGACAGCTTCCCCATAGACCCTGGCAGACTGCTCTTAGGTGCCCCCAAAGCCATCCCTTCTCCAGGCTGAACAAGCCCAGCTCCTTCAGCCTCTCTTCATGGAGCAAGTGCTCCAGCCCCAACCACCTTGGTGGCCTGCCACTGAACTTGCATATTAACATCTTTCATGTACTGGAGGCAGGCTCAAAATTGCATGCAGTATTTTAGATACCGTTTAATGAGTGCCAAATAAAAGGGGATTAATTTCCTTGTGTGTGGTTTGTATTATAGAATACATATTTCCTTATGTATTTCAAACTTCTACTTTTACCTGGTATCATATTTGGTAACACATTGTTAAATTTTGCCCTGCCTGCCCATACTGAGCCTCTATGAACTGCAGGCTACTGACAGGGACCCACACTTTCAGCAGAAGGTTGAATTCTCTTGGACAGTGTCTCCGTGAGCACGACTTGCATCAGATGATGCTAATGCTGGAAGAAAGGTTTAGCCCTTGGTGCCTTGATGTACCTGCCTATGCGCAAAGGAAAAATAGTAGTGTCTTCCATTTAAAGGATTGTGCAGACAGTGAGAGTCTGCTGTTTGCAAGAAAAAGCCCTTTCTTGCTTTGCTATTTCACCACAGATTTACTTTCATGCGAAAAGCAGTTACGAACATTTTAGAACTTGAGTGGCAGTATATCATATATGTGAGGATAAAGTGGAAAACTTAGATATTTATAAAATTGCTGATACAATTTTGCAAAGAGTCTCAGTCATTTGAAGTCCATGCTGATTTTTAATATTTACGGCTGAAGTTTGGTATTATTCTGATTTAGAAAATTCCCATTGACCTAAAGAGCAAGCCATAAACACACAGTTAAGGACTGAATATGGGAGTCAATCTTAAGATGTTAATCTATGGTAATGTGAAATAGGTCAAAAGGAAAGAGATGCCTTAGTAAAGGTTTACCTCTCATCTCTATAAATCTAAAACAGATAAAGGAATTTCCTTATTCATTCTTCAAACTTCAACACATGGTTGAAACTGGCCATGGGGAAACTTCCATTTAAAAGGAAATTTTGGAAAATTCCAGAAGACTGATATTGAGAATTCAAGGGGAGAATTCTCAGCCTTACCTATCACTTTAATTTCTGTAACATGATCTGCAAACACAGTAAGATCTTCCTGGATAAAAGGTAATTAACAAACCAAAGTTTCCTAGACCTGCTCACTCAGTAGGTCCTGAAGAAAAAGAGGGAATGCAAAGCACCTACTTAGTTTTGCATGTTTTGTTGCAGAATTTGGATAGCTCTCAAGCCCTGTTGTTTTTTTTTTCTTTTTTTCTGGGATGCAGTTAACTCAAGCAATTAAAAGGATAAAAATTAGAGTGAAGTGTTTCTAGAGTGCGCCAAAGCAGGCAAGTAAGGAACATTCTCATCTTCCCCGTTTTCAGTGAGGAAGAGAACACTAGTAGGTTCCATCTGTAGGAACCAGTAGGTTCCATCTGTAGGAACCAACTGTTCCATCTTATAAAATCCAATTGCTACTCTCCCATTTGCTGACATCTGTATAAATACGCATGTTTCCACAGCAATATGTGTATTTTAATTATCCTACTGTGGTCGAAAAGAGGTAAAGCCACATTAGAAATAGTGAAGTTATGGATTTTTATTTCTGAATTTATTTGAGCTTTATTTGTAGCTCTCTTGTCCTTACTTTCCATAAGTATCTGTTAAGGAGTTGAAGAGTAATGTAAATAAATTTTTAAAACATCCCAAGGAGCTGAGCTTATTGGAAATGCCATTGTTGGAATTTGATTTACCACTTAGGAAAGAATGCACTGCTTGATCAGATTTCAGATATTCCATAATGAGTAAAACAATTCATGAAATATTCATTTTGAAATGATGCTTGAGCTTTCCAAAAAGGTCACAAAATGTCATTTAGAAATTCAGAATTAAACTTCAGACCCGAAGGAAGATTTAATCATTTAAGCATAGGATACAAGTCCAAAACTGCTCTATTCCTGCTTTGTTGCTGTCTAGCCCCAGGGCGTCCAAAGTCCTTAGTCATCTTAATGACCATTACCACAAAGTTCTCCCTTAGTCTGAAGTCCTGCTCTGCACATGCTGAGCAGCACCCCGGTCTTGCCAGGGCTCTGCGTGATTCAAACCAGCCCAGCGGCCCAGCTTTCTTCCGTCCGTCTGCTCTGTGTGGCTCAGGCTGAGAGGTGGTCTCGCTCTGAAGCGTATAACCGTAACAGAAATGGTCACGGAGCAACATCAGACTAAAGACTGCGAAGAGAAGATCGGTTAACATTCATGAGTAATTTTGATTGGGATGGATTACAAGACTGTCATTCTTGAGTGTCTGTGACTGGTGTCAACATTGATGAACCAGAATAAAGGACATGGAGTATGGTTTTCAAAATTTCAAACCTTAAGGAGGGTCCTAAGTCTACAAATAACTATGTATATATTTGGTTTGCTTTCAAAAAGTACTGAGTACTTGGAAGAGGGGCAATGACGGTGTTCCCCCTGCCCTTCCTTTCTCTTAATTTCTGTCTCTCCTTCATTTTTGGTTTAATAACAAGCGGCAGGACCCAGTGCAAGACAGAGCATTGAAACCATACGAGATGGTTGCTGTTGCCTGCAGAATCTGGTGTGCATATGTTCAACTCAGGCACTCAACCTGAGTTACTGCAGTTTTGCCTCTAAGAAGTCAGCAGTGTCTGTTTTTTAATTTACTATCCTTAGAAACAACTCTTCAATCAAAAAGATGAGAATGGTCTTTCATTGTAACTCATTCAGGTAACTAGTTAAAAAAATACAAACATCACAAACATTCATTATTTTTATTGTATTTGCCACTATTTTAGATTTTTCAAGATTCCCAGCAGCAAGGAACGTTGTCCCTTTGAGAAATAAGGCAGAATTTGACCACAGAGTGAGAATTTATGTTGGAAAATGACATGCCCGTTTATTTCCTTTCTTGGCCTCTTCAACAATACTATTAGCTTGGATTACACCTGACCTTGACTTGCTTTCTGAAATAAGTGCTAAGCAGTTAAGAATGCAGTAGTATGTTTTTTAAAACGTACTATTATTGCTGGCCTTATGAGCTGTGTTGCAAGCTCATACTTTAAAATCTTATGCTTCCTTAAGGCCTCTGTAAAAGCAGGGTATTATTGCTGTTTAGGGGAATTAACTAGTAAACGTTAAACAAACAAAAGACTTACCTACTATTTAAAGTTTCAACTGGGACCTGCAAGAGTAACCTAAGGTTTTACACTAGAGTATAACACAATACCATCTTGATTAATGTTGGCCTATGAACTGTTTGGGTAGCTTATATTCACTACTATTCAGGCCAGCTACATTCAGGCCAGCTCAGCTTTAATCTTGTTCTAACCTTGATCCTATAGCTCCAAAAGCTATTTCTATTCCCTGTGTGATACCATCAGCTGTCCCAGATTCCATGTCATGTCAGCAAAATTAACACAAGGTTTTCTGTTCTGCACAGCTCTGGCATACTCTGTCTCTTGCTCCCTTCCAAGGATGCCATCAGCTAGCACAGCAATGACTCTTAACGGCTGCATGCATTTCTGAACTGTTTAATTTAAACAGGTTTTAGTTAACTCCATCAAGTACTTTGGTCCATGGGTGTTAAAGTGGTTTGTCGTAGATCTTTACAGCCGTCTCATTTAGTGATTGTAGATCCTTGATAGAAGTGATGAAGAATCACTGGAAGCTTCCAACTCTCCTCATTCCATGTTTTACGGAGAAATAACAACTTGTTTGATATGTGGGATTTTCAACTTCTAGTTAATTTTAGAAAATTGCTATGTAAGCGAATGCCTCCGCAATGTCTCCACTGATATAAACCCATGGTGTTACTAAAATGGCTTCCACGGAAACCCAGGAGGATTATTTGACAAATTTTGGTGGTCTCCAGGGTTTTTTTAAGCTTAGACTGTTCACTGGCTGTGCATTTTTCCTTGTTTTGTTAAAGAAAAAAGTCCTCAAAAATAGCATGGAATGTGGTTTGCAAATGTAATGGCTTCGTTAAAGTGACAACAAAATTAAGCTGGCCACTAAGAGGCTGTAATAAAGGAGTAGGCAGAGTCCATCTGCCTCCCCACACGAAATCAAATCTTGTTTAGTAGCACAGCATGTCATCAGAGTCATAGAATTATGAAATATTTGAGGTTGGAAGGGATCTCTGGAGATTGTCTAGTCCAACCCGCCTGCTCAGAGCAGCGTTGCCTAGAGCCGGTTGCCCAGAACCCTGTCCAGATGACTTTTGAATATCTCCAAGGGCGCAGATTCCACAGCCTCTCTGGGCAGTCTGTTCCAGTGTTAGACCATTCTTACAGTAAAAAAGCTTTTTTTAATGTTTTTTTCCTTATGTTTTAATATTATTCTAATTCGCTTCACTACAAAAACAATTCTGGCAAAGTTAAAGTTAAGATATTGCTTGCCTTTAAAAAAACAATTTAAAAAAAAATTTTAAAAAATCACTGCCTATGAATTACCTAATCTACCCCAGGGCTTGCAACTTGGTTTTCACACATAATGTTACGTCACACTTCTTCACAGTTCAGAAGGCTATGAAACCACAAAATAGCCATCACCAGTTTGAATAGGAAATTGCACTACTGGTTCCTCTGCTGGTAAATAAAGTTGCAGGAGAAAGGCTTATCCCAATCTCTGACCATACCAAATCCCGCAGACTTTTAATAAGAGCACCAGTAGCAATACACTTAAACTGAGGTTCAAGTGTAGGTGTGTTTAACAGCACTTATTTTCTTGATTCCACGTCTCTATTTGAAGGCATTTCTTGTCTGACAAGTATTATTTAAACCTGTTGCCTACTTTTCAAAAGGCTGTTCAGTATTAGCGGTATGTTCCAGCTCCTCCTCCTCATCATCGGTGTTGTGTTGACTTTCTCTTCTCTACCTTTACTCTGCAGATAGTGACATTACCACATGTGAAGTGTACATCTACCAAGCACCTACAGGTCTAAAGCCTTAGTCTGAAACTCAATACATAGGAAAAGTAGCATTTTGTGGGCGCTCTACTTCACGTAGGTATATGTTATCCAGTAGAGGACAAAGCTCCTTAAGATTATGTACAGGAGTGGCTGAAAGAAAGTGAGCAGCCCTCAAGACAGCATGTCAGGTGCTCATTTAGAAAGAGACTGGCTCCTTATAAATTGAATTTACAGTCTGTTTGGGCGCCACTTAGCTCCCAAATATATACACATTGTATGTCTATATATACATATATATACATGCATGCATACAAACATTCTAGGCTTAAATGATTAAATAGTAAATCTGAGCAAAGGTTAAAATCCAGTAAGGGAGCACTGAGATATTGTATTAGAGGCACATACACGTGAAAGCAATTATTAAACTTAAGCTCTAGGTGCACATTTTAAATACTGCACCCTTGGACTGTGTAACTGCGCCTTCTCCAAATTCAAAAGGTCCACAGCCAAAAGGTGTGTATTACTTAAAACCTTGACAGATGTGAATAAATAAAAAATAAGAGAGTGATAAGGTCAACATATCATGATGGATGTCTTCTCCTCGTACATTTGAAGTTATAGTTTGCAGGCTGCTTGAACGTCTTGTGAATACCTATCAGCACCAGTCTGCACAGGGAAAAAGGAGGAAGATGAACAGATGGCAACATTTTAGTTTGTGGATTAAAGATAAATTTAGTGCCAAAAGGGAATTACTATTGTTTAAAATGCAAAGCTTTCTATTTATTCTTCTCTAACTCCGGACTTCTGGCAGTACAATTTCCAACAATCATATTGTTCTTAAAAGTGCTCCCTTTTTGAGTCTAAGGGGTTTTAATTTTTTTTTTTTTAATTGTAGCACTAGAGATAATTTTGAAAAACTATCACACAGATAGAATGGATAGTGCTGCATTAAGCATGGACTTCAAAGTTCAGGGACTGTCAGAAATAAAGGCCTGCCAATATTACTTACCCTTTCACTAGATCCATCAAAGTCAAATGCACGAGGTTAGCACATCTGTCAACGTTAGCAAGACTGGAGCCAACAGATCACTCTTAATACAGGATTTTTACCAGCTGCATTGCATGAGAAAATTCTGTAACATATTTGCAATATGACATATAATATAAAGGGCAGCAAAACAGTTAAAAATTAGTATACAATATGCAACAGCTATATACAAGGCTTTTAGATTTTTTTACATCCTAATTCTACTTGCTCATATTTGAGGGCAAAATTGTGTGTCATATAGAGGACAGTACACTACAAGTAGAGAGCAAAGTTTTACACTTCACAACAAAAAGTCTTGTTTTCATAATAAACAAGAGTTATTGATTTTGAGAAAGCTACTGAGGGCTTTAATCTCCAATATAGGCTCTGGAACTAGTGAAAGTTTCTTCTGTCAGCTGCCTGCTTTAAAAATGCATGCGTGTGTGTGTAGACTAGGACACAGATATCCTGCCATCTTTTGTGGTGGAAGTTTGTTTCTTTAAGAGCTTTCCACCCCAGGGAGGTATCAGGCAATCAGCAATTTCCCAGGACAACCAGAGGGATCAAAAAGTGTTGCAACTTTTCTGTAGCATAAAGAAATGTGCGTGGCCTTTCCTGCCAAATTTTATTCGCTTAGAGAGACTATCCTTAATTTTAGCTTAGTTTTAAAGCACTTCCAAAGTCTCGCACTGCTCTGATGAAGTATTGTACTGTGCGTTTTAATGAGGCATTAGGAAACGGCTAACTAATAATATTTTTTAATTTGCAGTCACTCAGGCTGCTGTAGGTTGGCAGCCCGCGGTGTCGCACAGTGCGATGCTGTGAGCAGGTAACCTGAGGGAAAGGAGGGGAGGAAGGGACCTGCGGAGGCAGGCGGGAGGGAGGTGCTCCCGCAGCCAGGCAGGGATGCTGCAGCTGGGGAGCGCTGGTCCTGTCTCCTCAGCGGTGCACATTTCCCCCACCATGTTACACAGATTATCCCAAGCAGCCATCCGTCAAAGGACGGGGGATACACATACCGCAAATATTTACGGTGCCTGCACTTTGAGAATGAGACGGTTCGTTCACGTCTGTGAACGGGCCACTTTTAAAACATCAAAATAAACCATCTGGCTGCGCAACTGTTTCTAATTACTTCCCTGCCTAGACTGTAAACTTCAGGGTTTGGCACCGGCCTCCCTCCCAGAGTGCTGCCCAAATCCCGCTCCCAGGCAGCTAATCAGAGCCACTGCAGCACGGGGGGAGCAGCCCTAGAGCTGGGCTTGTCCAGCTCGCAGCTCTCCACACGCCCGGCGGGTCTGTCCGGCTGTCTGTCCGGCCGGCCGTCTGCGGGAGTGCTCCAGGTGCAGTGTAGCACAGCTCGCACCATGTATGCCCAGGGGCTGCCGGGGCTGGTGGTGTTGCTGCTGGTCACCTCGCTGCCGGCCAGTCACCCCACGCCACCGGCTGGCCCCCCGGCCCTGCGGTAAGTGCAGCTCTGAAGCCTCCCGGGAGGGTTGCGACTGATTTACGAGATGTCAGGAGCGTGGAGGCTGGGGTTGCGGAGGGAGCGGTGGAGCAGTTTGCAAGCTCTTCCTCTGCCTGCTTAAAAGTGACACTGAGGGAAATGCTCTGGGTCGCTGGGAACCTAAATAGGTGTCGTGCAAACTGCGGGGGTTATTTGCAATGATGTATTTCATGCCCGAGATGCAGACCTTTAAAGCAGTGAACGGGGAAGAGCTGGATAGTGATGACTCTTTACACCCAAACCTCTGAATTCTGCTGCCTGAGTGGAGCAGGCGCCTAACCACAAAACCCTGTGTGTTCCTGCTCTTTGGTATAGCAGCACAGTGAGGCACACTGCCCTTTGCTTTTCCTCTCTACCAGGGCCAGCACCTGCCTGCTCTTAGAGCCAGCAGCTCCTTTGCTCCAGAGCCTGCAAAATCTAATGTCTGAGAAGTGCAGGTACTAGTAACCCGAATCCTCAGTATTCCCTAGCATTGTGAGCACCTATTTTTGGCTTGGCCAGTCTTTTGTTCTTTTTTCCTACAGCCAGCTCCTGATGAGGCGACCTGTGATTTTCCCTGTGCATGTCCTGAAAGTCCTGATTTCTGTGTGCTCCAGTGCATGGTACAATGGCATGGCAGAGCTGCAAATCTGCAGATCTAGCATCTGGATTCTGCTGACTTTACTAAAACCACAGCCACAAACTAGACTATTGCATAGAAAGCAGTGATTACTTCAGTTTCCTTTTCCAATGAAAGCATGGATCCTGTATATCTGACAATCAGAAGGATTACTTTGGCAAATGTATTTTATTAGAATCAACCGTAGGTTTGCTTTTTGGTATCATATATTCTTGTTATGCTACCTAGATGTTTGGATGTATACATCTTTTCTAAACCTTTTGGAATAATTCAGATCAAAATGTTTCATGATAGATAAGCAAACTATACATGCACATGCATATATACCAGATATGCATCATGAAAAAGAAGATGAGCCTAATGTGGTTAACAAGGTAAGTAAAATACAATATAAGCATTCCCGCAGGTAGCAATGAGATTTCTGATGAAAGAGAAGAAAATTGGGTCATTTGAGGCAAGTAATAGTTTACAACTATAACTAAAGTGGTGGCGTAAAAAACAATATTCTGGGGATCGGCTGAAACCGCGGCAGGAGGGTGGTTTCGTGGGAGCCAGGCTCTCATCGGCTCTGAGGTGCAGCCCCTGGCTTTGACCGTAGCTTGTTCTGTTTGCTGTCCTCCGCAGGAGCGGTTTGGGTATTCCTTCTTTGTGCCTGCTGTCCCGGACTGAGTCAGAGCTCAGGTGCCGCGTCCCAGGGGGGAAGCTGTGCAGTGACAGAGGCAGATGCGAGTGTGGAGTCTGCATCTGCCAAGTGACCGAGTCCGGCAAATACTACGGTCCGCTCTGCGAGTGCCACGACTGGGTGTGCGAGATCTATGATGGGAAGATCTGTGCAGGTAAGGAAGCCGCTATGGTGACAGAAGCTTAGAAAATTAAGAGTATATATTATAACCAGAAATATGTTGGGAACACAGCACACTGATACAGTAGAGACACGGTTATGTATGTGTCCCTGAACCATGACTGTAAACGGGATTGTGGGCACATCCAAGGATTTTACCAGATTAAAGGATACAAGTCAAAGGCACTGTCTCTGCCATAAAATAGGACTTTGCCCAGAGCGAGCTTCATCTGCAGCAGGGGCAAAAGCAGGAGTTGCTTTGGGTTGGAGGCTCTGCAAACTGCGTTTTGCATCTAATACAGGACACAATATTGCTTGCATTTTTCATATAATATTGCTGCATTTGAACTGCTTGCCTAATGGTGGCATATGGTATCTACCAAGGCTTTAAACTATCTCCGAACAATCAGTTTTGTCCTGTAATTATTTTTTTTTCTTCCCCTGCTATGAGGAAGAAGGTTTGCTGTAACAGGTACCACACTGAGGGTGTATAAATATCAAAACTCTGTTTTTCTCTAAGTAATGATAATGCTTTCCAAATAGAGACTTAAAACAATGTAATTGTATTGTGGTTTCAGAGATTTCCCCACTGACACTGTGTTCTTTAGTGACAGATGAAATAACATACATTTCTGGGACAGAATTTAATCCCTGCCAGTTGTTGGAACATGTCGCTTGGTTTGCATCTAGACATTATCAGTCTTTCATCTTTCCAGCTGTCTTTACTTAAGTTGGTGGGCTATTTCAGTCAGATTTTGGACTTTTTTTTTTTTTTTTTTTAAGCAGCTTAGAATAGGATTTTAGAAGAAAGCAGGGAGAAGAAATGCCATCACATTCCTATGGGGATTCAGCCTGAAGCTTGATGAAAGGGGCCAGAAGGGTACTTCACTTCTAGTATCCCTGCTTCAAGAGCTTTACCAGATTCACACAAACGTGTCATCTTTTCAGGCCAAAAACTGCAATTAGGTCAATGGGAATGTTACAGGAATTCTCCTAGTAAGAGGACAATACAAATGCATTCCAGCAGTGGGTTTGGCAAATTTTGTAGGAAAAAAAGAGCAACTTATTTTAGCAACAATGTGGCTAAGAATAAGAAGTCCAATAATAACATGAAAAGATCAAGGATGGGATTATGAGAAAAATATTTGTATTTGGCACCTAAGGCTTCAGAGTTTTGTGGAGAAACTGATTTATAGACTCTGTAGTTAGCAGTGTTAAGTCCAGTTACATAAGAAATATCGGGATTCCGCCAATCATTTCAGTGCTTTGCTGTCCCAAACGTGAATTTTCTGATTGGTGGTGTGATTTCAATATGCTTGCTGTTGTTGCTGGGGTAATTGTATAAAGTGAAACTGAAAGCTCCTTCAATTTTAATATTCTGCTACAAACTCCACTATTATGTTCCTGTTAATGTCACAAGCAGCAGCTGCAAGTTTTATCAGTGCTTTGGTGGAAAGGGGTGCTGACAGGATAAACAAAACCAAGAGATTTCTAACAATATTTAGCTTTTGTGTAGCACTTCATGCAGCAGTTCAAAGATGTGAATGTTAAGTGATTAAATGTTTTTTAAAAAACAATTTTTTGTAGTTGTCACCTTTTGTAGCTGGAGTACTGAAGCCGCGTTACCACTGAGATGTCAAATAATTTAAATCCACTCTTCTGGAAAAAAAGTAGCAAAAAAATTTCAGTACAAAGTCATGAGGAGGGAAACAGCTGTGAAGGGCCTAGGGTTTGTGCTTGGTTGGTTTGGTTTTTTGACAAGGGTGCTGAAAGTCCAGCTGACTTTGTTGGAGTCCAGGGCTGCCCAGCACTGCAGGAGAGTGGCCCTGGGTAACTGCTTCGGGGCTGGGACACGGGGTCTGGATCCGGGTGGAGAAACGCCTCCTTTCAGGCTGTGCTTGCTGCCCTCTTCATTCTTCCCCCACATTTTTAGTCACTTAACTTTAAGTTGTGTGTATATGGGAGGAGGGAGCATAGAAAAGATGGTCAGATCCAGTATAACTGGCAGGAGACTGGTCCTTATGTTGTATGAATAACATCCCCCCCATCCAACCATTCAGTGAACTGCATCTTCTGATGTTTCTTAACACTATGGCACCAAGCTGGTTTCCCATGTATGACATACTTCCCTTTCTTTGCATTTTTGAGCACATTTGTTGACTCAATGATGAAAGTGTGTTTCAATTCAATTTGGCTAGGTGAATAGCCAAAATGTCTTACTGCAGTTCTATACCTGTTTCCTGCTTCGTTTTTCCTATTTTTATTTTGATATTTGCTGTCCTGTTTCATTGCGGGTCTCTCCTGATGAGTACAACAACAACTGCTGACTGGTACCACATGCAGAACTTCTAGACACTAATTGAATATTCCTCTAGAGAGCCACAGTATTTGAGATAAATGCTGTTTCAAACAAGCTACTTTTCAAGCTGCCAGGATCATGCCTTTTTCAAGTGACTGATGTCTAATCACCGGTGATGTTCATATTCAAAGTTGGACAGGCAGAGTTGTTTGAGTCACTCGTGCCAAAAATAACTGTGTTTCCCTGCCAGTCAGTTCAGATATACCTCCACTTCCCTCTCCTGTCCCAAGCTAAACAAAGTCCTTAGTTGCTCAATATGCAGCTCATTCTCTTCAAGGCACTTTCTGGGTCAGATCCACCTTCTGGACCAGTCGTTGGACACCCATATTCTGAAGAGGGAGGCCTGAAGATAGAAAAGATGTCCACCTGTTTATGATTTGCTTTTTCTTATCACCTTGTATAAGCAATGGGAAAGAGATTATGCCATGAGTAATGAAGAAGAGCAGATGCAAATGTCTCTGTCCTTTTACTCTCCCTTGAGACTTCTCTGCTGTGTTTCCCTTCCGTGATGTTTCCAGGTGCTTTAGAGGGAATTCTGATCATTTTTTTGCCTTTTATCCCACTGAGATTGATAAAGCAATAGGTAATCTCTCATGGAGTCAGAAACAAAGAAGAGAGAAATGAAGTGCTGTAATCTGAGTCACTGAGTCTCCTGTCCTCCTCAGTGGCCTTTTTATCTGCCTGCTGTATCACAGGGTGTAGTGGAAAGAAGAGTAAAGTCACAATACTGTCATTCTCTTTGCAATGTTGGTGACATCTTTATTTTGTCATTTGCTGCTGGTCTTCAAGGGGATGAGCTAAGAGGAGGAAGACTGAATCAAACAGTGATTCAAGACCCCGAAGGATTTATGCTTCATTCAGAGCAGACAATATATTTGTTGCTGTTTATTTGCAAATAGTAGCTCTGACCTCAGGCAGTTTCATATTGCCTCAGGCTTTCTTAGCATAAATGGAGCCTGTGTTGTGTGCAAAGGAAAGTGGAATGCAGCACTAATTCCTATCGCATTGCTAGTTGATACCTATTTTTCTGTGGTTTTGCAGTATAGAGGAAAATAAATTTTAGTGAAATTTTTTTTTCCAGTTAATCTTTTTTACTGTGCCTGTGATTAATGAAGATAGAAAAAGTAAACTAAGCATAGACTTCCATGGCCAACTAGAGTGGGAACACTCTAGATGTTCCTAGAGAACGGACCACGGAAATTGCCAGCTGGGACATGAGACAGTATGATTGCACTGCTCTTAGTTGGTGAGATCAAGGGGCAGATACGATTCGGTGAGAGCATAGAGAGCAACATATGAAGAAGGTTCCTCTTTGCTCAGAACTATATTCATTGTCTTTGTTTTTCCATAGTTACTGAGATTTTATAAACAATTTTTCTTCCGAACTGAAATACCTTTTACACCTATTGAACAATAGTGGCACTGCGTGATTTACCACTGCCATAAGCAGTTGCTGGGGAACATTCATTGCTGCTGTTCAGGCCAGTGAAAGATTTTTCTGTTTCTTTCTCCAAAGCTGTAGTTACTGTAAGTGCTGTACCTATTTTAAGACTAGTTCAACAATGTAATGGCAGTGTTAGTCGTAGGTTTTCACAGCCAGAAGTGTTATCATAGTTATGTGAAGGACAGAAAGATATCAGTGCCATTATTTTCCACTCTTTAGACTATACAGAGAACACAAGTGAAAAATTATGTCGACAAGGAGTGGATGTAGAAATACAAGATAAGATAAATCCAAATTAAAGTATTGATGTAATATGTAGTTATGCATCCATGTGAGTTTATTGGATATATGGCCCTATGTGTCAGTTGGAGAGAGTTAGGAAACAGAGAATGGAATTTGGAGAACATTTTGTGCTGAGGACTGCTCTTTGCACAAAAGCTGAATAGTGTTTTTAGGCAGAGCTGTCTTAGTTGAGTTGGAAATGCTCTAACAACTGCACCTGTGTGTTCATATTGAAGGGACATCTGACATGCTGATTTTTCATTGAGCAGCATTTCTTGCTAAAAGTATGAAGAAAAGCCAGTCTGTGACCTGCATTGATTGCCACTTAATCCGAAGTGAAATTCAAAGCCTGGATTTTGAGAACAGGTGTAAGTCTCTTCTCTGTCAGAGGCCATGTTTGCGAAGATTCAGCTGTGGCACATGTGGTCATTGCAGACACAGCCTCCTAAACAGTCCAAGTTAAAAATAGGGCAGGAGGCTACTGATGAAAATGGAGGTTGCAGTTCTTCTCTGACCTGGTTTGTTTTAGTCTGGATTTCCAAACTTGGCTTAAGTGACATTTCCTCCTGGAGCAGGGGTTTGTAGGTGTGATAATAGCATACATATTCATCTCAGAACAGGTCCCCCAGATTCTAGTAGAAGTGAAATTGTGATAGCGTAGACCTCATTGCGGGCTTGTTGCCTTGCTAAGTGCGCAAGGTCCTGTCAGACTTACAAAGCACAAGCTAAAGCCTGTATTATTGTCAGCTTTATGCTGTTGGTGCCTGATCTAGGTAAACTCAAGCAGCCTTTGATACATCTACAATTGCTGTAGTTCCAAATGCAGTGTGTATGTTCATAGCAGTGGTGAGCGAGGCACGAGGAGGAAGCTCAGAGAGAGGCACTGCGATGGAGATTACTGGAAGGGAAGCATTTTAAAAGTATCTTATTAAACGATTTGTAGCTAAATGCCTAGCCCCCATTTTAAGCACCTTTATCTGCAGATACTACTCGTGGAAAATACGTGCTGGTTTAAAAACTAAAAGTGAGTACACTGGGCATGTGGAAGGAGAGGCTTTTTGGAGCACCTGGCAGAGCTGGAATGCAGCCCCTCAGGCCATCATCAACAGCAAAGCAGGCGGGGAGCAGCATCTCCTTCACCTTTTGCCTTTCTTTAGACTGGGGTGACAAACTTATCTGTTGCAGAGAAAAAGCAAACCTTTGTGCAAGTTTTGACAATGTAAATAAGTGTTCTGAAGTGGGTTTGAATTTTTATGCTATTCATGAGCTGATAATGAACTTTCAATTAAATAAAAATTCAAACCCACTGCAGAAAAGTGTTCAGAAACATGTTTGTGTTTCATTGTCATTAATATGGAAAAGATATGGATGATAGAAAATAGATGGTGTACTTAATGTTACGGAAGAGTATATTAATGATCTTACCTGCTTCATCAGTGGATAGGGTTTCAGTAAGTGTTTTTATGACAGCCTTTGTCAGGCAAACTGACTGGCTTGGTAAGATTTTCTATGTTTATTTAAAGTTTTATTGCTGATAGCTGGTCCTGTAAAGGGCTTCAAACCATCCATCACTTCTGCCACTGGACCGTAGACCTTTCAGTGTAGGTGTTCCCAGGTAGTTTGTCCTGACAAGGAACATGTCACTGACTTAAAAAGTTTCCATGAGCTTTTTTAGGAGGAAAGAACACATTGCTAGTGCTGTCCCAGGAAAAAGGGCAATTTGTGCCTAAAAAGGACTGATGCTTGTCTGCCTTGCGAAGAAAGACCCCAAAGTATGTATGTGGTACTGGAATTTATCAGTATTTTAACTGGAGTACACAATGGTGGAGGGAGGCCACGTTACTTTTTGGTGCACCACAGTTGTATTGCTGAAATCAAATATCCTTTGGAGCTGGAAGGACTATGAAGAACAAGGGAAAGGTGAAGGAGCTGGAATTTGAGGGGTTTTATTTGAGTTTTTTAATTTTGTTTCTTTGAGATTTTTTACTTTTCCCTAGAAAGAGAGGATTGTTTTGGCCCAAACTGCTTGCAGGCCCTGCTCACAGCAATAATTCTAGATTGAAAAGACACATATCCAGACCCAGTGAGCTATGTTTTCCTCCACTCCTCTGTTCCAAGTCTGAGTACATAATGAAAAAATGTTCTTCTTTTAAACAATATTTTTAAAGGATATTTAAAAGCTTCCTTTCCTGGTGATGGGGTGAGACTTTATTTGCAGATGGGGGTTTGTGAGTTGGTACATAGGGAGTGGACTGGAACACCAAGTCAAGCAGTTACATGATCAGATTCTCATATGAAGAGGAATAAAGATTCAAGAGAGTTTAATTGTAGTTGCACCTGTCCCCTTTCTTGAAAGAGCAGTTACATTCCTAATGCTCCTAAGACCTGCTTCACCCTTCTGCCTGTCCACCTGAGTAGCAGCAGTGATATAATCCAGAGCATTTTCTTGCCAGTGGCTTAAAGAGTGGCAGTCAGAGTCTTTGGGGGCATATCTGGGGCATTTTATGGGGAAAGTGACTGGGAGTGCCAACTCTGACACTACCAGGAGTGAAATGAGTAGTAACTTTGTGATTTGGAAAATGCTCCAGCCAAGCGCTATTGCCTTGGCAGCAGCATGCAGCAGGAGATGTTGTATCTGGAGCACCTGGTCACAGTATTTTGGTCCTGGGGGCGATGCTGGGGATGGGGAGAGACGCAAGCGGGCTGTGGGAGAATCCTCCTGTGCCCCAAACAGATTGCGACAGTACACCTTCCTCAGTCATGCTTTTTCTAGTCCTCTGCTTCCAGCAGCTCCAGTTCAGTCTTTTAAACCAGGTGGTGTCAGTCATTTTAAATATTGGGGATGTTAGCTTTCATGATCCATAGTTAGAGGCTACTGAATGCAAAAATAGCTTTTTAAAAGTATTTTTTCTGTTTTGCATGTAATTTCCTGTTTAATTAAAAGGATGTATTAAAGTTACTTAAATCTTGAAGTTGCATGGTTGACAGTTAAGAAATGTTAAATCTGACTTTCTACCTCTAATGAAGAGTCCTGTGCATTTGCACCATGACACGTCTTTTAATTTTGTATTCATTATGGTTTTCTCCAGTGGACTTATGCTTCAATGACAGGAGGGAAATGCTTGCTTCCTGACATTTGAAATGGTTTAGTTTATAAACTTGATAACATACTTAAAGCAAGATATAAATGTTAATCATTTACCTTACTCCATTCATTTGTCTGAAATATGGGGAACACGTATGGCGAAGCAGTTTGTTGTCATGTAACACAGGTTTCTTCACGCCTTATTTCCTCACTCCAAGTGTTTTAAACTATGTTTTGCAGAAAGTAGCTGGATATTTGCTAAACTCAATGGTACAAGCTGATTGAGTATCAGAAGCCAGAAGCCTCTCTTCTTAAGAAAACCCTCTTCCTCTCCACTTCCTGAAACACCCAGACTCATTTCTTGTCTGTCCTTTCCCCTTCAGAAATTCTTGGATACAAGTAGAGCTGGTATATGCTTTGAATGGCTTTTCAGCAGATGAAGATACAGGCGTTTTTTTTAGAGGTGAATAATGAATGGCATTTGTCTGTGAACAACAGGTAAACTTACACAATCCAATCCATTTCTATGTCTGTATGTCCTGGTGAGTATATGCTCTAAAAAAAAAAAAATTAGTTGAGGGATTTTCTTTGTCTTTTAAGTTGTACACCTATACAGTTTTTGACTCGTCCTGGGAGCAATGTCTGTGACTTGAACTAGTAACAAATCTGGATGTCTAAAATAATACATTTCTGTTGTGAATAACCCATTTTCCAAGGGTGTAGTTCAGAAGCTGAAATTTAACCACTTTCCCTTTCTTTCTCATATAGCCACATGGTGATTATCTTGTTTACTTTGGGGAATCTTTGAGACACTCAACTGTAATCTCTCTTTCCCTCTGAACAGGGTTTACTGGATTCTTAGGGACCACAAGCTGATGGTAAAATCAGCTGGTAGTGCCATGCTTATACAAGCAGGAGATTCCTCCTCTCCAGAAAAGAGTGCAAGCCCCACTTTGGATGGTGTGAACATGTCCGGTGTATGGCACTGGACTGTAATAATCACAGCATCCAGCTCTGATATATACCTTTCTTTGCAGTTCTTGCAACAAGTTACTAGAAGGTATATATTTTTCTTCTGATATTCAAGAGAGGGGAAGCTGAGGGTCAGAGATCAAAAATATGCCTCCTGATCATCTTACACTCATGGTGAGACTCAGAAGAGAGCCCAAGTATCTGAGTCCCACTCAGGGACTCTGAAACCACTGAGTCCCCATCAGGTGCAAGAATAAAATGTGATAGTATGAAAATTATCAGTTAAGGCTGTGTCAAAAAACCATTTTTTTTCCATGTTTAGATGCTAAAAATACTATTTCACACAAATAATAGTCTTGTATTCCTTTTCCAAAGAACTATCTGTGCATTACATGCTACTGAATTATTGATTCCTATGTATCATTATCCAAGTGAGAGCAGCTTTGATTTATGAAAACACCCAGTGTGTTTCCAGCTTAAAAGTGTTCCACTTATAAATAAGGAGGTGAATTTGTAGCAGGTCAATCCCACGGAGAATTGGTCAGACAAACAGTTTGCTCATTCAGAATATTCTTGATTAATCAAGCTAAGAGTAACCGTTTTCAAAGCTATTCCAGAATGATAGGCTTTTAAACAGAAAGAAGGTTTTAAGTTCATATCCTTTTAAGCTTACCGTGAAAAGATTATAAAGAAATGTTGACAACTGCAGGTGCAGTGACATGCCTGGTAGACTGTGTTCCAGAGAACAGTCCTCAAAGTGGTGGTTTGTAAAGTCATGCTTTGAAGGACTACTGGAGAAGTTCTGACCTCTCACTTCAGAAACAGGGAAGAACTGAAATGGAGAAGGACAACCAATTTCATCTTATGAGCATACTTGCAGAAGGTCCAAATCAGGCTGAACAGTGGCGATGCCATGACAAAAAGCCATATATGAACGTTGCAGTGTGGTTCTCCTGAATGCTTTTGCAGAATTGTGCCTTTTAATCACTATATGCTTTACATGTAAAAAACCACTTATGTGGGCTCTCTGAACATACCGCACTTTTACCCTAATGATCTGCACTGACTTGGTTCTTTCTCAAGCAGGTTTTAAACTGGAAAGAATAGTGGCAATGAATTATTGTACAACTGTAGTCTGACTTGCAGTGATAAGGCTGAGCCCTTCTGTTACAGAATCATAGAAGTCAGTATTACAGATTTACTTAGCTTTTTGTCTGGTACCTTTGTAGTCAGGTAAATTCTGTGGGAAGCAATAACCAGTAAGAAATGTATTTAAAATCAGAAAATAGTCTTGAAGCACTTCATTGGAGTACTGTTGTAGGACTGGTACTTCTAATGACCATCTTTTGAAAGAATTTCGTTGCATTGTCACTTCTGTTTCAAGTCACAGATAATCCTCATCACAAACATAGCAAGTGTAATGAAGCACAACTCCCAGTCTGTGCTTAGGAAGACATCCAGGTGCCAGATATCACTGAAAGAAAATTACCCGTCGTCTCCAGAAAGGGCAGTTTCTCTAGACGGGAATTGAGAATGTGGGAGCAACTGCAATTGAGTACAACTGCTCTCCATTTATGTGGGTTTGCCTACAGTCTGCGTTTGTGGAAATCCTTTTATTTAAGGCAAAATGCCCAAATTTTATTTTTACAATTATCCTTTATGAAAAAAAAAGATCAGTTTTAGCTAGCCCAGCTCTCATTTAGCTTCTTAAGCCTGCCTGATTCAGCCGCTGCAGTTTAACCTAAGGCTGGCGTGCCCTGGCGAGCTCTTGGAGCAATGTCTTTCCTGCTTCCGTTACTGAAAATCCATCTGAGAACTTCCCAGAACGAGCCACTCTGCGTAACCTGTTCCTCCACCAACCCCAGGTACACTGAACTTTTCTTCTCTTTCCTGAACATATTCCTTTCTCATTCCCAGGGCTTTAGGGCTTCACCTTACAGTGAGAGGGACTGGTACATTTCCTACTGCCTTTTTTTCCCAAGACTGCTTAATTAATTGAAGCATAGAGGAGAAATGTTAGAGCATATCATTGGCATTGGTTGTAAGCTGCTTTCCTTTGTACGTGGCCTCTTCTAAGCAGAGAGGCTTAACTGTGGCATAAATTTGTGTATCACAATAAAAAAAAATTGTGCAAGGTCTTTTCAAGATTTATAATGCTTAACTTCCTACTAGCTTTGTGTGTGTGATGCACAAATATGACAAAAAATTGATTGGAGATGGGACTGGCAAAATTACCAAACCCCAGTCATGTACTTTGTTAGATTTAGGGGTGGATCCTGTCACTCATCTCTACTCTTCAGGTTAAAAAAATGTTTTAATAAAAGCAAATGGTGTGGCTTTTTTTTTTTAATCTAAACAGAAGCCTATGTCTAGTGAAATCAATACAGTTATGCCAACAGAGAATTGGTCTCACAACATTTCCTTCCCTTGTTTGACCAGAATCTCCAGTTAATAGCAAGCGAAAGTACAACAGCATTATACAGACCCTGTCATTTACCTGCAAATGGTAATGGTAAAGCAATAATAACAATAATGAAATATCCAAAGTTTAGAATGCTTTTAAGCTTGACAACATTTTACATGATTTTCTGTTTTGTTTTTCTTCTGTGTATTGTACTACTTCAAAGAGTTACATGTTACTCAGCAGTAGTTTGACAGGATATTTACCAAAATCATTTTTCTCCAGACTGGCAGAGTTGTACTTAGCAGAAATGAGACTTTTGTATGAAAACATTCTGATAAATGAAAACCAATCTTTCAAAGAGTTAGACTCTGCTGTATTAATTAAGGAATTGGTTACACTGACAGAACTATCCCAAGTTTTATTAAATGGTCTGCTGACTTGGAAAGTCACAATAAGATTAAGATTTTGTAATTGGATGAGCAGGGTAGGTGTCAGTCCCCTCTCCCCTCACCATCTTAATGCTTTTGTATATGAGTTCTGTGGGATTTTGTTTTGTAAATAAGAAAATTCCATTTTAAATGCAACTGTTAATCGCGTAAATGTATGTCTGCTATACATGCAGGTTATAAGAGATTTTATTTACAGGTATTATCTGGAAAATATAGCATGATTTCTCTGTAGGTGGTTTCAAAGAGGCGTATCACATGAGGATTTTTTGAACAAAGTTCTTGCAGGATAATATCTTGAAGACAGCGTCTAAATAATACAGCGACCGCAGACTTCATTTTATTTCATGGGTGCCTATCAAAGGAACTCAGAGGTTTTTAAAATAATCTTACTCTGCCTGGGACATCATTTATCAAGCTCTTTCAAAACAAGCACATAGTTCCCCTGGCCCTTCATATGGGCTTCTAGTCCTCTGTCTTTCAGGGTTTCAGGTGTTGTCTTTTCCTTCACCTTATTCGGTACGAGCAGTGGTTGCCAGCCCCACTCTGAACATTTTGGTTATCTCCAATTGCCAAGTTGTTTTTCTGAATTCCAGTCCCTGTTCTCAGAGTCTTTTCTGCTTTTTGGGTAGTCTCTATCTATCTGGCCCAATTCCTTGGCACTGCTCTTCACAGGTTTCCTAATCCATTCCTCCGGCTCATCAAAGAACAGTTTCCATGAGGACCTGGGTGGAAGTTAGACCCACCTTGGCTCTCTTTATACTTCCCGGTGGCTCTTTCTCAAACCAGTGACCTCTGCTCTCGCACTTGTGTCCTAGGACTATATTTTCTTAGAGGAGGCATGCCTTCAAGAGGAGCTGAACTGCCTTGGGTATTCACTGACCTTGTAGAAGTTAACCACAGTTGTATGGGATTAAATATTCTTTCTTAGCTCATTCATACTTTATTCATGCGTGTGTTGTTCAGTTGTAGAGGCTCCTGGTAGGATATGAATCTAAACCGTGGAATCTTTAAAATAGACATAAATAATTTCTTCCTCCTTCACCACTTTCTCCTTCCTGGAGTAGGTGGCAGAACACACTGAAATTTTACAGTTTATTTAAGTTACTCCAAATTATCTGTGCATTGCTTTTCTTATTCCCAAGAGAGGGAATGTTTTTGACCATAGTACAAAAGCTTGTCTTAGGGAGACCGTGGACTCTCTGTCACTGGGCGGTTCAAGAACAGGTTGGACAAATATCTGTCAGGAAGGAACAACACACACTTGTTTGTGCCTCCAGGCACAGAAGTGGACCAGATGATCTCTTCCAGAGGTCTCTTTGAGGCTGATTTTCTTTGATGCTGCTGTGAAACCAACTCTTGGCCTGGTGTTCTGCCTTAGTGAGGAGGATCTGTGGTAGTATAATCATAGTTTTTGTCATGCTATTATGTTTCTAAATATAATAATTTATTGAAAGGGATGCATAATCATTTATTTTAATCTGTTAAGACTAAAAACTTTCATCTTTTGCAGTATTTATAATACTTTATAAATATGAGTGTCTGTTTCAAGTTTCTAAATGACCGTATTTTTAAATGACCACTACCAAGTCTCTAAGCAGGAACAATCCTGGGAACAAGCTTGCTTGTTAAAGTTTAAGCATCTTTTCAACAGAGAGACATAAATTAATGCTTTCTAGAGATAAGTGGTGGATTGACTTCTGTAAAAAGCTCAGAGTCATGGAAAACATTTTTTATCCAACTCTTGCAATTTGATGGAAATTTAGCAGTGGAAGCATTAAACAGAAACATTTCTGGTTTTTTATTTGCTTTGTTTAAACAAATGGATTCTTAGTCAACCACTGACCTTATGGATAACTGGCAAAATGTTTAAAACAGCAAGGGAAAGTGAATGGTTGCCCTGCAGTTTGATGTAGGATAATATAGACCATGACAAAAATTATATTCTAGAAGCTCCTTATCCTTGTTGGCTCGATTAAACAGCAAATAACATAATTCCTACTTAAACAGGAACCACATCTGTTCTGCATTTTTCACTGGAAGTAAATATGTAAAAACGTTTTGTCAGATAATGAAAAAAGGGTAGCAAGTAGTATTACATTGCTAATAAACTTATACGCCAGTTTTTTAAGTGCTGCCATGAGGAGATGCATTCCCTGTATTGTCTCAATGCAATATTATACCCTCCAGAAAGTTAATTATTCTTGGACGGCAATGAACTGAACCCTGTATTGATATCTGAAAACATTACCTAGGTTGGTGACAAGTCAAAAGATGTTGCCATTGTGGGGGTGCAACACTTGAATCAACCTGATTTCTTTCATATCAGTGGGAATCAGGGAATTGCCCCTACTACTCCCTTCTTCACCTTAAAAACAGCCAGCTATACACAGGGTAATGCTATATACACAGCATACAGCACAGGTCTGTATGAATGTTCCTTCTTTCCCTGTTGGTCTTCCTGCATTGTCTAGGCACGTGGTATTCATCACACTTCTTGTGCACATTTGTAGGAAGGAAATGGGGAGTTCCACCCCCACAGAAAGCTTCCCCAGTCTTCTCATTTTCTCCTGCATCCAAGAAATATGAAAACATTGCTGCTTAACTTTTCCTTTAGCCCAGTGTCCCTCACATCCCTTCAGATGAGCCCTTCATGGAGCTATGTTTTGGTCTTGCTGATATTGTGTCATTCAATTTTTTGTTGCTGCTGAGAAGCAATGATTTCAGAAGCTGCTGTAAGGGAAATATCTGTGTTTCTGGACTGTGTATTCTATAAAACCAAATAATTTTGTGGTGCTTAAAATTTTTTGTTAGGTTAGCCTCAGAAGAAAAGACAGTACTTTTAGAGGGTGATGTTACTCCATCTGTACTGTGCGACAGAATTGTCACCTCACAAGTGTAGTGACGGAGGCCGGTGTTGAAGAGTCCCATAGTGTCTTGGCGTAATGGACATTCCCACTGTACACTATTCTTCCCCTTTTGCTCTGTCTTTCCTCCTCATGTGAGTCACATAAGTGGTTTTGAATGTCTTTCGGTGAGTCATATAGTATTGCTGATGGATAGTTTTGCTAATTCTGTCCCTACTTTAATGTCACTATATACAGAGTCTCTTTGGTACCTAAAAGCTAACATTTAATTTGGTCATCTACTTGACACCTTTATAATAAGTGCTTGCTTTCCTTAAGCACACTTTTTTTTGTCATAGCAATGTCAAAACCTCAAGCTTTTGTTTGTATTCTGAACTGTCAGTTTGAATTTTTAAATCCTTTTTAAAAAATGGATCAGACTGAGCATTACATTGGCTGCGTACCTCCTAACACCTTCTGGCAAGCATCAGAAGCCAAGAGTTCCACTCTGCTGTGGCTTATTGCTTGGCTGAAAAAGAATCAAAACGCACATAGGAAATCTAATGTGGTGAAAGTGAGAAGAAGAAAAGTATCGAAGGTTGGAAACAAATGTAAAGAATGCGTATACAAGCGGCAGCTGGAATGTATGAGACTACATGCAGTACAAAGTGTTCCTCGGAACAGGAAAATGTAGGTCTATTATAGCAGCCACAGTTTTTAAACAGTGAATTAATTTTGTGATGGTAACATTCACAAAATTCCTAACCTGGTGGTTTCATTCAGCCTGCAAATGAAGGAGACAAATGCCTGAAGGCATTGTGCGTGTGGTATAGAAAGGGGAGACTAAACTGGCAGATGCCAAAAATCAATAGGGAAACACTAACACCTTTCCAGGCAAACAGCTAGGTGGGAAAATCCTATTTTAGACACTTGGATAGGCAAGATATATTTCTGGAAAAAATGTGGGAGAGAGCCAAAAAAGATGATTTGTTTGACTGCTGCGCTGAAACATATTGTATTGGCATTACAAGATATGTTTTGGCATTAAAATGAAATGAGCAGGGAAATGAACATAGTTCAATGTCTTCATTGCTTTCCCCCCAGTAATGGCTTCTTCCAAGGTAGCGTTTTAATGATAAAAGCACTTTCAGACTTTTTGTGATATTATGTACTTAGAAATGCAATTTAAATAAAAATATTATTTCCTTCCCCACCCAAAATACTGGAACATGTAAAATAAGCAGTTAAAAAATAATACTTGCATCATAGCTTTTAAAACTTCTAAGCTTGAAAACTAAAACAGATGCAGTCCAAATGCAGTGGAGTGACTTGGTGAGCAGAGCATCACCATCTAAACACTAAGAGTCGTGCTTCTTGTTTCTATAGAGACAAATCAATGCAAAGTCATATTGAATTTTTGTTGTTTTAAGATGTAAACCTTAAAAACAAAGATTCTTTGTATTGTAAATGGAATATAAGCATCCATAATGCGTTTAAGTACCATCTGTTCTGCTGTTCTTGCATGCAGTTTTTCTGTTGGTATAGCACGTACATTGGCCAAGGGTGCGCTTTGATATACCTGGCTTTCAAACAGTTCCAGAGGTAATATAACAAGATTAGGTCTGTCAAGAGTTACTTGGTCTATAAATGCATCTTGAAACTACTTTTTTTTTTCTTTGCAAGATGTCCTAGTGATGTGTTCAGATTTCACTTAATCTTTTCTGCTACTTTCCAAACATGTAATGGTAGGATGTTCTACAGAAGGCTCTCTGAAGGTAGTGTATTACATACCGTTTATATCAGTCCAACTCTCAATTTCTGTGTTTTCTCTTAAATATATTTCTACCCGTGTTTTAACATGGCTGGGAAATTTGATCACTTCTGCTGTTTTGCAAAGAGCCTAAGAACACTCTCTGATTTACAAATCCTGGGGAATGAAAAGTGATACGGAGCAGTGCAGTCCACTGAATACATTTGTGGGCTTCTCTCTGTAAATGTTTTAAGCTAGTATTGTCATGAACTTTGAAGACATATTTTTTGTTCCTGGGTAATGAGATGTGGTCCTCAGAATCCCATAAAGAATTGTGCAGTTGGTAAATGAACAGGGAATTGACAGAAACATTGGTGTTGGAACAAATACTATAGAGGATGCCTAGAGGGAACTGTTCATCCTAGAGGATGAGCAGGAGGATTTCATCAGAGGATGAAAGAGAGGGTTTCATCCTAGGTGATGAAATGAGGAAGAAGTAAATAGACATAGATACAGCTGTTAATAACTATTAGAAACAACAGTCTTTTTTTCATTACTTTGCTTGCCTGCAAAACTTCAATTACTTTGCCTGCAGTGTTTGTAGTGGTAGTAGTGAAATTAGAACATGAAAAAGGGAGTTAGGTACAAGTAGCGGAGGGTACATAGGCATTTGTTTTTCAAGCAGCAGAAATGACAGGGTTAGGAAAATTAAACTTCAGGAATATTAATATCAGCTGTGCTAAGACAGCATTTTCAGGCTCTTCTTACCACTGCTATTGACAGCAGCTGTCTTTGTGTCACAATTTTGATTATGTTGCACACTCAACACTACAGGCAGACTTACCTTCATGATCAAAAGAGAAATTTCAGTCCTCCTTTCTGAAATTCAGCTGTACACATCCAGCTGTACACCCTACCAGGAATCCATCGCATGTCAGAATCAATCAGTTATTTTTCTCGCTTTTGTGAAAAGTGCTAGTTCTCATGGTCAAGCAGAAGTTTTGACAGGAAAAAACTGAATACATGAGTTAAAAACCCCTCTGAAGCATATCCCTTTTTCTATATACCTCTTATTATAAACATACAATAATATATTTTGCCATCACAAAGTAAGCCTTGTCCAGTCTCAGAGCTCTTACTTTTTACCATCTTTTTCAGCAGCATTGGTTAAATCGTGAAAACAGAAAGAATGAGCTGGTTCGTAGCCAGTCTATTAGAATATCATCAGAGAATGATTCAGGTTGGAAGGGACTTGTGGAGGTCGGCTGGTCCAGCCTCCTGCTGAAGGAGGGCCAGCTTTGGAGTGAGATCAGTTGCTCAGGGTCGTCATAGACATGAAGTCAAAACATGTCTATGTGACAGGATAAAAAAAATCAAAGGAAGTACAGATGAACTTCTGCTGAAACAGCGCTTAATTCATCTGACTCACTTGACAAAAATTAGAAACAGTTAAAAATAATTTTTGACATGAGGAGAGATGGGTTATGAAACTGAACCGATTTATTTTGCCATTTTCTTTATTAAAAGTGTAATACTTTTATCCTGAGAGTTGTTTTTTAAAGCTCTGTAGTTTAAATCAGAAAAAAAGCAAGCCTTGAGAGAAACACAGAGGCAGAAAAGAAAAATTTTGTCTTGGATTGTCTTTTAAGGAAAGGCTGTTAATTAGGCTAGTTCTGCCTACCTCATTAGCACACATTGGGCCCAGGTTACTTTCTGTTTCTCATGTTTCTCTGACCTCTTAAGCCTCTAGCAGACTTGGCTTTTTCTATTGAATATATGCTAAGCGGTTGGGTTGATTATTCCTGGGTTTCTCCATGAAGTGTGTGATGAACTGTTGGGCGTTTCCTGTTGGAAGACAAGCGGAAGGTGGTACATCATCCATGTCAGAAAGCAGAGGGATAGACTTGCTTAGTCCTGCAATTAAGCATTTTTGAAGTTGCAAGACCTTAAAAGTTCATCAGTCAAAGATACCTTGAAGAAATGAACATGAAAATTTCATCATTCAAATAAAAAAAAAAACAGAAATTTTGGTTTTATTGCTTGGGTCCAAGCATGTCTCTGTTAACATAGGATGCAGTCATAAAACTACTATCTGTGTCTCAGACTTCATGCCTAGTAAGAGGCCGTTAATAATCAAAAGCAGTGACGTGGTTCATCATGGCTATATCAAGTTGTGTGGTCACTGGTCACTGAAGGCTTAATGACTCCAAGACTCACAATTTCTGGAGGCTTCAGCCAAAGCTTTTTTCTCGCACTTGATAACAGCCTTGCAAAGCCAGCTGCTTTGACAGTGCTTAAACACTGGGTTAAGAATTGGAAGGTCTTGTTGCCCCAGCTCAATTTGCCTATGGAACAGGTTAACTTAAACTCCCTGTGTCTCATCCTCCCTTCCATAAACAGGACATAATCTTTACCATCCTTCCATAAAAAAATATTTTAGATGGTGGTGTTTAGATATTTAGATGTATGGTGTTAAAAATATCTAGTATATTGCTACCAAATACTCAGTCTGGTCTTTTCTGTTAAGCCTGACATCAAGAATAAATCTACCAGCAAAAAGTTAAATAAAAACCCCCACCTAGGTGACCCTTTGCTCTATTCATCCATCAGCAGGGAAGTAAACAGTTTGTCTATGATTGCCTGTCTCACTTATCTATTACAGTCTATTTGTTCTTCCTACCCTGTAATTACTCCATTGGATCTGCTGAAATATCCTCTGATTCACATTCAAACTATTTTCAGAAACACCCTTTAATTCTGGCGTGGTATTTCATTGCTCAGTAAATATGAAGAGATGCTCAAGATTTGCTTTATTACAAAGTTCTGGATAGCACTGTGAACTTATTGCTGTGTGAGGTTTCAGTTTGGCAGCAACTAAAAACTGATTTCCTGCATAAACTGAATGCCAAAAGATGGAGGCAGCAACAGTAGGAGACACAAACTTACCTCTCCCCAGTACTAAGAAACTAAGTCAAGGCAGTCCTTCTTCAGTGGGATACTCTCACCTCTTCTGACATTGTCTCTTTATTATGAGTTCCAGTTTGATTTTTAATTTTAAAAAAAGAACATTTTAACTTTTTAAATTCTGTGTTTCTGTAGTTTTGATCATTTTACACTTTGTCCTTGTGCCTTAAGTGTGAGGAAGGGAGACCTAGCTGGCTGCCCCAAGTGGGCCAGACATTAAGACCATGAATAAACTTCCCCTGCAAGGAACTTAATGGAGGTGACCCAAAAGGATGCCCGATTGCCTGGCTGCATCACACACACTGAAGCGAAGGCGCTGAGCACGCGAATGCAGCCTACCTTGGGGCATGGAGCAACTGTACCTGCTCTTTAGAGAAGCATATTGCTCGCGTATGCCTGTGGTTTCCTCGGTGTGCTAAGTTGTTTGTGTGACCACACAGTTTTACTCCTCATCCCCAAACAGCAGGTGATAAACGAGGAGACTCACAGGTTTGCTGGATGTCAGAAAGTGTGTAGCACCTACAGGAGGGTTTAGGAGGACAGCACTAGTTTCTGGGCCTAAGCAAGCTGAACCAAGGAGTCTCTGCTGCCAGAAGAAATACAGATGTGTTTCCATATCTGTACCAAGAGCTGGAGAGACAGTGTCTAGGCTTTGCACAAGAAGACGAGCACACCATATCCAGATTTTTGGCCTAATACGCTATCCTGGTAAACGTTTTAAAAGCCAGCAAGTCTTGGGATACCCCATGCTTTTTGTCCTGCTAAGAAGCAAGGACTTGTGTTACACTTTCTATACATGCAGGAATGATCAAGTTCAAAGAGGAACAAGATCTCAGTGTAAGATTTTGGCTTCATTTTTTAGTTCTGAGCCATATATTTCCGTTGGGAAATTAATGGCTTAATGGCTTTCCTTTTTTTTCTGCTTGCTTTTACCTTTTTATTCTTTCTCTAATATTTCTGGGATATAGTGCTAACCTTGCTTTAGTATTATTGGATGTATGCTGTAATTTGCTACTGGAACTGATAGGATGCTCCCAGGGATTTCTGTGTACAGGGTTTTGATTTAAAAATAGAGTACTGAAAGGTTATAGGAAAAAAGTATAGCAAAACCCTTGCCAAGCCAAGTCATTACTTTTAGGACCATCTCTTATCCTTACCCTAATGTTCTTTCAGAAAAAGATTTTTAAAAATGTTGACTGCACATATGAATTGGTTGAGTAATACAATGGTACATTTTCCCCAACTTTAATGATGAAAGTAAAAATTCTGTAGTGCTCCAATACTCAGAAATCCACGTTGCTTTTGATAACAAAAAAAATGAAACAAAAAATACTTACTGATATTAACTTTAGAAGAAATAGTACTTTCAGAAAATCAACAATATGCTTTACAAAATTATCACTACAGGACTTCATTGAAGGCTAATGAAATTATATGCAGATGTGAGTTGCTTATAGCACTTTTGGAAAATGTGTCACACCAAAAAGTATGAATACACATAAACAACTTTTTAAAAGACTACAACAGCATTTAAAACTGTTAGGAGAAAACTGGGTTTTATTTTCCTTTAAGTAACATATTTTCCTTGGATGCTGCTTTGTTTTAATAAGCACTGACACTTAAGGAGCATTTTATTGTCCTCACTGCTGTCAGTCTGTTCTCATGAAGCATGCTTAAATTAAAATTCTGACTCTTGCCAGTTAAAACTCACCCTGTTTTCTTAGAAAAAGATATTTTCCATCTTACTTGGGACCTGTTGCCTTACTTTTTTGAAAGCTGCCCTTTTTACCGTGGACACACTTTGCATTATTATGGCTAGGATAATGCAAGGAATTGCATATTATGCCTCTTTTCACTGGATTACTCAAATAAAGACCACTAAAAATGTATCGAACTTAGACTTTAACTTTGCAAGGGTTCGTTTTTTTTGAAATTACATTTCTAATTCTTTTTAGCTTATTGATTTAAGATTAATGGCTTTTATTGCTGATTAAGCCCAGGTTGCTCATATTGGTTAAAGTTTTCTTCCATTTATCTCCTTGGCTATTTCTGTAATCTGAAGTGAAATGTAGTCCTGTTTAGAAAAGTTGCTCTAAATAATATTCTCTACTAATTACTTTTCAGTCAGTGTTACATAACAATAGAAAAAGGAAAATTGGTCAACAGTCCAATTAAAACATATGTAGTGTACAATGTTGTTAATATTAAAAAATCAAATACAAAATGGTTGGCAAGTATGAGAAAAATGAATCATAGAATCATAGAATGGTTTGGGTTGGAAGGGACCTTAAAGACCATCTAGGTCCAACTCCCCTGCCATGGGCAGGGACACCTTCCACTAGACCAGGTGCTCAAAGCCCCATCCAACCTGGCCTTGAACAGTTCCAGGGCGGGGGCATCCACAACTTCTCTGGGCAACCTGTTCCAGTGCCTCACCACCCTCACAGTGAAGAACTTCTTCCTTACATCTAATCTAAATCTACCCTCTTTCAGTTTAAAGCCATTACCCCTTGTCCTATCACTACATGCCCTTGTAAAAAGTCCCTCTCCGGCTTTCTTGTAGGCCCCCTTTAGGTACTGGAAGGCTGCTATAAAGTCTCCCCAGAGCCTTCTCTTCTCCAGGCTGAACAACCCCAACTCTCTCAGCCTGTCTTCGTAGGGGAGGTGCTCCAACCCTCTGTTCGTCTTCGTGGCCCTCCTCTGGACCCACTTGAGCAGGTCCATGTCCTTCTTATGTTGGGGGCCCCAGAGCTGAACGCAGTACTCCAGGTGGGGTCTCACAAGAGCAGAGTAGAGGGGGAGAATCACCTCCCTCAACCTGCTGGTCACGCTTCTTTTGATGCAGCCCAAGATATGGTTGACTTTCTGGGCTGCACATGCACCCATTGCCGGGTCACGCTGAGCTTCTCATCAACCAACACCCCCAAGTCCTTCTGCCTCAGGGCTGCTCTCAGTCCATTTTCCGCCCAGCCTGTATTTGTGCTTGGGATTGCCCCAACTCGTGTGCAGGACCTTGCACTTGGCCTTGTTGAACTTCATGAGGTTTGCACAGGTCCACCTCTCAAGCCTGTCAAGGTCCCTCTGGATGGCATCCCTTCCCTCCAGTGTGTCGACTGCACCACACAGCTTGGTGTCATTGGCAAATGAGTTCATGGGTCAAATAGTACCTTGGGAATGAAAGAAATTTTAAGACTCTTCACTGCTATCTATTTCCTTTTTCCCTCATCCACTTCTTTCCCCTTAATTAGAAGATATTACTTCTTACAGGATTTAGTCAGGAGAGGCAAAGATGAAACATAAATACTGAAAGACTTATTACGTGCAAGCTTAAAGAGCGTTGATGCGTTAAGTTGTCTATTAACACTAAAACAAAATTCCTGAAGTAAAAAATAAAGCAGTTAAATAGTATACAAGACTACAAATTCAGGCAGTTTAATTTGTAAATTGTTTTTTGGGGTTTTTTTGAGAAGTCTCTTAGATACCAAGAAGTGTGCAAAGGAAAGATAAGTAACACCTACTCCTATACTATTTTATATCCATTACATCTAATGTATCATCTGCCCCACTAATACAGTCTAATATATAATTAAACAGAACACTACCACTGTGACCATCACCTTGGGAAACCATTTGAAAATAACACATCTTTCAAGTATTGTGCCCAGTTCTTGGACTGTGGTAGTTAAAAAATTCTCTTATTAAGAATACGATGGCAGTTCTTAGCACTGCTGAGTACTTTGGCAGAAAAGGCAAATTTGTTCAATGGGTATTAATTTTCTATATTTGGAAAGAATTACATACTGATATCATGTGAGGATTACAAAATACCATCTCAACCCTTTCTTATCAAGGGCAAAATTAAACAATCTTTACTAGGAGAAAACATTGTAAAATCAAAATTAAAACATTTAAAATTTAAGTGTGAAAAACTTGCACACCAGACTTATGAGGTAATGCTCACCTTATACATTATTTTATAGGAACTAAAGAGTGCTGTATAATAATACTATTAAAAATCTCCAAATCGAATGATCCAGGTGACCTATAAGGTATTCTAAGTTTGGGGTGAAATAATAGAAGGACTGATATGGGATTGGGTTGATAAAGAATTAAAGAATAAGAATATAATTTATAACAGTCAACCTGGTTTTATGAAATGACTTTTTTAAAATTACTTTTCTTCAAATTAACTTGAATTCATTCTTTGAAGAGATTACAAGTTTGGTGGTTAGAAGTAGTTACTTAGCTGGGACACTACATTTTTGTGTGGTATTTGTTTTGTTATTGAAAGTCTTCCAATTTAAAAGAAAATTGTACCATCAGTAATGTCTACATTAAGCAGTCTCAGAACCAGGCACTTAATTTTTTGATGGATTTATATTTTATTGATGTATTTAATTTTTTTGATGGGTTTAAAAAAAATCCTTATGGGTTGCTATCACTGAGTGAACATCTAATAACAGTCACTCTTCAATATATTTTTCTCATAGTGACCTGCTGATTTAAAAAGGCATTGGACATTGATTACAATTTACAAGACACAGAGACTGGCAGAACGGTTGATAAAAATATTTGTTAACATTAGTATTAATACATAAGCAGGGAAGCAATAAATAAAACTATAGGAATTCATAATTCAAAAAGAATGTGCAGTAAAGGAGAGGCTGAGTAGAAGGACCAAGAATGAGGCGCATGGTGGAGGATGAAGACTGATTCCCTGAAGAAACTCAGATTTTTTTAAAAGATCAAGATATGACTTGTTTATGTTAAAGTATTTTCACACCTTTAAAAAAAAAACTTTCCCATATAGATAAGAGATGACCACAGTTGAATACTGGAAAATAAGTACATGTTTTTTAATCGAGACGGTGTCACACAGCTCAAAAATTACCTGCCCTTTGAGGACGTGAGAGGGCTTTCTTCTTCAGAGGAGCACCACTTTTCTGGTTTTAATTGGCTCCAGTCATAGACCCCAGGACTGAGCTGGCATTTAAGGCAGCATCTGGAAATGAGTATGGAGCTACCTGGGACAAGAGTTCACAATTCCAGATCTTGCCTGTACTGCTTTGTCTAACCTTAGCTAGATTTATTATTTACAGTTGCTATCCTTGCCTTTTCAGTCTTGTGGCTGAAATACCTGACATAAGCGTTCCTGCTTCCTTACCTCTGTGTTAAATGAGGCATCCTTCTATTTGCAGTCAGGCTCAAAGGACCGCATCACAAGGTGTAGCAACTGAAATAAGCCACCTGTGGAAATCATGTATTTGTTTATTTTTCAGTGTCTTTAGCAAAGGTATATTTTGGGGCATAGTGGCAGAATTTTGCCAATCCAGAAACATGAGTTCAAGCCATCAGCGTGGGTGTGCCTTACACACACTAGCTTGATAGGTTATTCTGGCTCAGGTGAACGGACTCTTCAGTCAAGAATAAGTCCTTGGGCTCAGTGCATGGACAATTTCATCTGGCCTCTGCAGTTCAGGCTTAATAGTCTCCACTATCAATCTGTAAGTCTACTAAATGTACTCCTTTTACAAGGGAAAAGCAGCTTTACAGCATCGGCCTGGAGACAGCCAGGGTTCTTTATGCTTTATTTGCTGTCATGGGATGCCTAGGTTTTGTGAGTCAATATTAGGATGCCCTGATTATCATCAGGGCATATAACACTACAACAGTGACATGTCTAACTGACACCAGTGATGCTTACGTGATCCATCTTCTGCTAATGGATCTGGCATTTGATGATTAGGTGAAATAGGTCCAAGAGGCCAGGAAAGCTCAAGAATATTAGAAGAAGTGGACAAAGCACCAGAATTTTCTTTTCATCGCTAAATTTGTAATATTGACTTGGGGTAGGGAGGAGGGAATGTCCAGCTTTTACCACCCAGACTTCTATTTTCAGAGACATACGTGGAATAAAGACTATATCTCTCAAGGCTGTCATGGAAAGTGGCCAATGCGTGGATGTTACTTTGATTAACTCATAAAAGAATCCCTGAAAAAATAGTATTTAACAACAATTATTGTTGTAACAAGAAGAGATGATTGCATCTTACTGATGTGCTATGGATTCTTTGAGAAAGATACTGGCTGTATGAGCAGAGAGGAAAATACTGATTGAAATTGGCACTGACCATTCACAGCAGACAGTCTGTGTGTATCTAGAAAGGTTTCACATTGGAAATCAATTATGAATACAATGAACTACTGAATATGAAAATTGGAAGTGAATGTAACACTGAATAAAAATGAACAAAAATTAGCCTTAAATTGAATGTCTGAAATGAGAAAAATAATACTGAGGTAATAGAATTCATTATTTATGAACAAGATTATTATTTATTCCTTCATGGTTTCGTTATGCACTTTAATTAGTTTGACAAGGCTAATGGATAAACTTTCAAATTTTTGAGATACTGTTCAATTAGATTCAGTAGCAAACAGTGAAGAACCAAGCAATCTGACAGATTATAGAAGGATTTAGATAAATTAAATGGATGGGTTAATAGATGGCAAATGCTATTCAATCCACTTAAATGTGAAAGAATATGTAAGAATACAGAGTAAAATACGGTGGTGTCTGTTTGTAGGAAGCTTGTTTCAGAGCACAGGCCAGGAGGGAGAATACAAGTGATGTACTATAGAAACAAATCATTAAGTTGTAAATGCAGTTAATGCGGGTGGGGGAAAGAGGAACAGCAGAAAACACTGCCTAGGAAGATATTTGCTGCTGTGGTAGAAAGCCATCGCTTCTCTTCCTGACCAAGGGAAGGATGGCAGGTGGGCCAGCCGCAAGGAGGGAATTTGCAGACTGCCAGGAAGGTTAATTGTTTCATCGTCATCTCACTTTCTCCCATGTTTCAGCCTGGGCTTTAAATGATCCTGGAGGTTTGTCCTCTGCAATAAGAAAAGCAAGTGTATTGTAAAGGTCACAACTGGCAGCATTTTCACCAATAGCTGGCGTTAAAGCCTCGCCTCAGTGCAAATTTGGGGTTTCTGATTGAGGAGGTGAGAAGGAAATTAAATCCTACTTGTGCAAATTGGAATTACTTGCTGGGTCCAAGCAGCACTTGCGGTTCCTAGGAAAAAAAAGCTTGTGGCATTGGCTTTAAAACAGTGGCAAAAGCATTTTGTTTGAGGAAAATATGTTCTGGTTATTTAGGAGATGAGAGTTTGTTGGTGCTTAGCAGACCCATGTCTCCGTTGGCAAATAGATTTACAAGAAAGCACAATATTGAGTAAAGTGTTTCCATGGCAATGCCCGGGCCTTTTGTCAGCATTTTTCAAGTGAGGATTGTGAAGTATAGTGCCGGGCAGTACAGGGCAAACGCTTTTGCTTCCAGGCACTGAGAGGAAACTGACCCTTCTGAACTTCTGCGAGGCATGAAAAGGCGAGAGGCAACAAGGTGGTGGCTGCGGGAGGCCTTTTGTAGGATTGTCCCTATATCGTTCCAGCTGGGAAATAGCTTGAGACTGCCTTTTGAGGGAGTTCAAACAGAAGACCTTTGATGCTGATGCGAGGAGAGAAGTCACAGAAGGAAAGCTAAAAGCTGCTGATGCAAAAGAGTAACTGTTTAAACAATACATGTGAATAGTTGCCCAGATAACGATTTAGCCAGATGGTTACTGACTGTTGGACTTCAGACCTGAACAAAGTCTGATCTGTGGGATTGAAGGGGCGATTATTATACTCAAGTGCATGCAGACAACTGGAGAAATCCAGCTCCTATTTAACTGGATTTTTTTTCTTGTTGTGAGGAGTAGTATTTCCAGTGCAGTTGGATGAGGAATTAATTTTGCTCAAAGGCCTGTCAAGAATTCTGAGATGTTAATCTTTTTTCTTTTTTGTTTTAAGCCTGAGCTTGGCAATAGTCCTCTGCCTGATGTAGGCAGAAGAAAGGATGTGCCCTGGAGGATGGGGGCGAGGAAGGACCCCTGGGTCCTCTGGAGGTGATTGCACCATTCACAGTTCTGCAGACTTTCTGGATTTGCCCAAAATTTCTCACAACAGGCATTGTTGGAATACTGTTGCCTGAGAGCATCTTTGTATGGGTGATGGAACACGAAAAAGCTTTTAAGTTACTGAGGAAAGAATGTGTGTCTTCATGCTGTCTCTAAATGCACAATTTAGAATCTCTCGTAGTCAAACAAGTTCATGACATCAGTAGATGGCAAACTTGGGGAAGTCACAAGTTAAACAAGAAACAAGATTTTCACAAACTTATGTTTTTGGATTCTGTGTATATTTTTATGTTTACCAGGTATACACTTTGCCCCACCAGCCTTCCAGTAGATCTTTGTGTTATTTTGAGTTAGGGCTTATGTGAAAATGGATATGCAAATAAACTTTTCACATAAGCTGGGAAGACAAGCTGCAGTAGTAGATGCTGTCATGGCAGGATGATGGGAGTGAGACTGTGAAATGAGCTACGGACACCATTTAAAAGAACAAGCGAAGAATTGTGACTTTCTTCAAGGTGCTCACAGGCATTCTACTAATGAATATACAGGATATACTCAGTGTTTTCAATGCAAATCATGAATTTATTGATTCAGTTATCAACCCACAGGTGAATGATGGTAATAGGACTGCTTTTGCAGCATGCTTGCAGAGAATGGTAAGCACACCTTTTCATGATAATGAGCCATCAGCAAACTGCAATGAAAACCAAGCAGTAGAAAGAAGGATTGATAGAACTTTTGCTGAGAACAGTGTCCGTGCACTGAGCACTGGTGGTGATGCACCACAGGGCATGATCGTCCTCAGCACCAACTGGAGCAACTATTTCTGGAACATCAGAAGCCTCGAGTCAGACAATGCTCCCAAGAGAGGATGCAGCTCTCCAGGTCTGGGGATGCAGGGGGTGCCCAGAGCCTCTCGCTGAGGCAGGGATTGGGGCGATCATGTCCTTGGCTGCAGGTGGAGGGTCTCTGTCACCAAGTAAAGGAGCTGCAGGAGGAGGTCAGCAGACTGCACAGCATCAGAGATGATCAAAAGGAAATTGGCCAGATCTTCTCCAAGACCATGCAGCTACAGGAGCCTGAGCGCTCAGCTATGCTGAAGGAGAGGCAGGCAAAGTCTGCATTTTTCAGGCTAGGAAACGATGACAAAGGCTGGAAGCTTGTGACTTCGGGTACCCACAGAAGAGGATCAGCGCCCTGGTCAGTGCCCTGGTAGCAGATGAGAGGCAGGGAGCTATATCTTCAACGAAGAACCAGAGCTGGCTGGTCCTGAGTCACACAGCAGCACCAGGACGAAGCAGCAAGGGATCGCTGTGGTGGGGAATGGAGGCCACAGCCTGGTGTCCTAATCTGCTGTCAAGGGTGGTTTGTTGCTGGCCAGGGGCATGGACCTGAGATGTGAAGAGACTGCTGAGCCTGGTCCAGCCCTCAGACTATTAACCCTGCTGCTCTTCCATGTGATACAGACAGGGGAGACCTGGAGCATATCAAGCATGACTACATGGCTCTGGGGGTGAGGGTCAAGACCTTGGGGGCCCAGGTGGTTTTCTTCTTGATCTTACTGGTGGAGGAGGAAGGGCTTTTACTTTTAAAAAAAGGTCTCAATTAATTTTAAAGACAGATCCAGTTATTCCTCTAGTTTTCATGAACCTCATTAGAAACGAAGTAAGTAAAATACCTAAAAGTGCTTTTGAAAACAAAATACACTCCATTAAAAGAGTTTACATTTTGAAATAGTATTAGCCTTAGTAATATTCTGGTTTAGGTCTCCAAAATATGTGGAAACACCTTTCAGTAATCCTTTGTTCTGATTTGAGTCACAACCTTCATTGTTGGGGAATATTTCTGTAACTGATAGAATCTTTGTAAATGGAATAAACTTCAGTAAGTTTTAAACATCTTTTAAACTTAAGTTTAACGTGTACATCTCATATGCCAAAGTACTGCACTCCTTATAAGAGCAAAGTCCTGGTCTGTGAACTTTGAAAACCCGTACTTCTTTTCCTTTTGGTGCTAGGAGAGATTTTATTCATGTAGGCCTTCAGAGTTTATGCCAAAGGTCAGGTTTTAAATTTTTATATGGTCATTTGGGATCCAAATGAATGTTTATATTTACTTTAACTCACTTCTGTTGTACTTGCTACCATTTGAGTTTTGTCTCTTCTCCCATGGAAAACAGTAACAAGTTCAAACATTAAAGAAAGAAAAACCTCATAATTGATGTTTGGTAATTAGAGACATAGGAACTCAAGCTAGGCTCTAGGCTGTCTTGGCATTATTAGTTATATTTTGTCAACAAAAGATATTCAGCATGTACTGCTGCAGAGAGCAGTGAAAGGATCACATCAATGACCACTAGAAGTTTTAATTTGTTAATGCCTCTGCTATTTCAGTACAGAGAAAAAGTAGAATGAAAATTAAAGGCAGTACTTATAATTTTGCTCCATTGGGATGGCTGTAGGAGGATGTTCTGCAATTTTGTCAAAGAAACAATTCCTATTGATATCACTAAATTCTGTGGTTTTGTAAAGGCTATAAAGTCATACTCTATCATCAGCCTCTTAACTACTTTTCTACTTTTAATATGCAAATGTTGTGATCTAGAGTTCATTCAAACATCCTGTTACTCTACAGAAACACTGGTGAACTGGGTTTAGTTATTTTTGTGACTCGTCTCAGAAATGTTTATTAAAATATTGCAGAAATGGATTTCTGTTTCAGTTACTTGGTACAAGGTGGCAGTAGTTACAATGAATTAGAGATACATTTACCAATTAGTTGTTTGGTAAATTTCTTTCTCCTGTGATTATTCTAAACTTCCTTGAGAACAATTGGTGAAAGCATGGTCTGAAGTGAACATTTTTCCCTAAATTAAGCTTTAGTCATTACTTTTGTACTGTAGTTATCTCTGGTAAGATTCTTGTGCTGAGCTCTGGGTGCGCTTGTGTAGCAGAAATGTCTGGTTATTTGGCAGATTCTGCAGACAAATGTGTTGCCAGCTTCAGAGCTATCTCCTCATTCGCCTCATGATTTGGCTTTTCTTGGCAGATTGACTTGAATTCCTTAATGCCATTTTTTTCTGATTTTCTTTTTATGATAAAGGCAATAATTAAAAGGCTTTAAAGTTATTAGTGAATGTTTATATGCTGGAAGTTCTGCTTGGAATATCACTGAAAGAGCACAGGTGACAGGAAAGAAAAGTTTGGAGGTAGTATAAATTTTTCACTTAAATTAAAAATAAAAATAACCTCTTTGTGTTTTCATGTAGCACATAAAATAGCTGAAAATCCCAATCAGGATGATGATCTGTGCTGTCCAAACACTGATAACCATGATACTTACTGCCCTGGAGAGCATTATGCTCTGACAGTATTTGCACAAAATATATCTCAGCGTACTGTATATAAAGTTTTGCAATTGCAGTTACCAAGGCCCATGAGAAAGCCCCAGGATATCTGGCAGCATTTCTCAAGGCATCCTGTATGCTGAAAAAGTAAAAGAGCTTTTCAGGAAAAATAAATGACTGGGTGTGGGGAAGTCCTGATAGTAATAGTCTGAATAAGGCTGATCAAGAACAAACATCACGATAATATACAATGCCTGTAAAATATACCAGGCTCTGTCAATAACATCATCCGCTCTGTGCACACTGACAAGGAATAATGGATACATTTGTACATTTTCAACATCGCTGACTGTTATAACTTGCTAATCTTTTCTAACCAACTGCCCAAATGATCAATAGATCATTTACTTATTGACAGAATACTGTAAATAATTTTGTTCTGTGCACCTACACTGTTCTGTTACATGGCTGCTCTTGGAAAAACACTGGGAGTTGGGTGCCTTATACCCACATTTGCTTTTACAAATTAGGTCTGTTTATAGTAGAGATGATTATGGCATTTTTGGTTGTGCTTACTTTCATACTTTTTTATTATTATGATTTCTATAGTGAGATTTTCTTTCCCTAGACAATAGATGAGTAACATAATCCTGTTGGATATTTAAATTTTGATCTCTTTTGTCTCATTCATATAAATGCTATTAGGGAGGGTTATTTGCTTCACATTAATTTGCTAGAATAAACTTGACTAGCCCCAGAGGCAATGTTAATCTCTTTTGATGCAAATTCTGCTTCATATGCCAAGACCAGGTGGCAAGCCTAGGTATTAATGGGATCGTAAGGGTTTTAGGCAGTTTCTTCAGCATGTAATTCTTTAGCCTGTTTTATTACAGCCAGACCATTGATCCGGTTACATCCGCTGAACGTCAGTCTTCGTGACTCCACCTGCTACTTCTCTCTAATGTTGCTATACAGTGCATGCAGGGTTCCTATGTGTATCAGGGCTGTGTGGTGCACAGGCTGCCTGCCTGCTTCATCTGAGATCCCCAAATTATTGTTTGCCTGTGGATAAAACTGTTGAATAGGAGACAATTTCTAAACTGCAATAACTGAAGATTTATGTAAATGCTACGTAGTGAAAAAGCAGAAAAGTTGGAAAAGATTTCGGGAGGACCTACAGACTTGTTCTAGCCTTTTAAAATGAAACTCAGTTTAGTGTTTTGAAGCTGATCAGCCTTTAAAATGAATCCAGATTAATAATTTAAAGGTAAATTGTCTGAATGGTGTCATATTTGGCAGCTCTCCCATCTCTTTATGTACGTAAACATGTGCTATGCTGCTGTATTAGTGAACTATCAATGGAAAGAAAAGCAATGCTGGAGCAGGGTCTGACATATTCAGATTTGGGAAAGATGAAAGTAACCCTGTGTAGCCACTTTTGAATGCTTTTATTCCTAACACACTGCAGCAATTATTCAAGAACATGTCACTCATGTGAAAATATGTTCCCTGTGGTGCTATCAAAATAACTGCGAACTTAGCGTAACTGCTGCAAAAAAGTTTGCCAAACAAGAAAATGCAGCTTTAATTTACTTTCCTCTCTTTTAAAAACAGTAGACAAATACCTTTATGTTATCTTTTTTTTTTAGCCTAATTTTCTTCTTCTTTAAAATGCCTGTTCCACTTCTAGGCACAGGCACTTCAGTATAAATGAATACTGATGATGAATTAATTCAGTCTACACTAGATCTGCATAGGCTAAAAGTAGGTTATGGTACAAAGCTCCGGTTTCTTGCCAAAGTGATAATTTGAGGCCAGCAGAGGTACATAAGAGTGAATTATTTCATTCATCTTGTTTTTTTCTCAAAAGAGGAGTATGACACTAAAAATTAAGCTGGCTTTTTAAAACTGGCTATAAAATGTCACTGTAGCATTCTACTTTTATCTCCTAATTGTGTATCGCTATCTTGTTTACGTGCTTTCAGTAATTATCTTATTCTCTAATCTTAATATTGCTCCTTACAGGTATTGATTTTGATTTAATTTTCTTCTTTTGAAATAAATCATGTTTTTTTCTATGCCTCATTTTGGGTCAGCTGTGATTTTCTCTTACATCCTACCAAAACTGTAGTGGGGGCCTCTTGTGCTCTAGCTGGAGCAGTGCCCACAATTGTAGGTGGGTTTTTTTGTTCCACCCGCCCCCTCCCCCCCAAAAAAATAGGCTAGCACAGGCATGTAAAAGAAGGCTATCATGTGTAGGTTGTCTTTTGCATTGTTGGGAAGGAATTGTTAGGTTTTTGGACACATCTCTTTTCTTCAGCAGGCTACCAAATAAAGCCAGGGAAACCTGACAATCAGATAATGGCTTTTTCTCTGTGACTTTCCAAATAGATGAATCAGAAAGAATTTGTCTCTGGATTTTGAACGATATTGAAGGACGAATGCTCAGGATTTATTCCTGGTAGATCAGTTCTGCAGGTATTGCTTGGATGGAGTCTCAGACTGAAAGCTGAAGAAAAGGATCAAGTTTTTGTGGCTTTCAAGGCAATGAATAGGGACCCAGAACCACAGCTGTAGATCTTGCAGTAGAAATATTTTGGGAATCCAGAGAAGCCAGTTTAAGTGGCTCTTTCTTATAAACCCATTTTCTTTCTTTGTTGTGCAGAAAATGTATACATACTTTTTTCCTGTACGATGCAGTAAAATTATATAGGTATGTGTATATTTTAACTTGTAGGAAACTGTCTTGCATAATCTGTATCATACTGAAATTTAGGGGCTTCATTCATCTTCTTACAGTGTGTGAACCTAAGAAAATTCTAAGTGTTAGAAGAAGCAATGGAAAAAAAATGTCTGTATTGCTAAATTGTGCAGCTGTTTGTGGTAATGTATGTATGTTAAACTTGATGCCACTGTAACTATCACCTTTTTCCCCACTGAAGTTTAAAAAACACTGAAAGTGAATTTATCTAGTAGTTTTTCTGGTCAGGTGGCCACATTTAATCTCTGTTTTAAGGAGAAACTATGTGCTTGAAGATTTTTGTCCTACCTATTTGTGAATAACTGTATTTTAAGCTGTCATGATTCCACTGCTACGTTTAATACAGAGCTCACACATCAACTACAATGGGAGCAGAATTTAACTGATAAATATAGTGTGTTCTGCTGGGAAATTTTTACACTTCAGGTGAAGTGAGGCAAGTGCAAGAATAGATCTTAGGTGAAGAAATGTGACACTCTTTACCCTTAGGGACCAAAAAAGCATGAAGTACAAACTACAAAAGCTTGACATGCATGGACTTGTATGGTCTACCTTACTAATTGCTCTAAAATTCCTCACTGGCTGCTGTATTTTTAAAATATGAAGAAAAAATTAGTGTGCCATTGCACTTTATAAATAATTCTTGCACATTTAACTCATCATTTTCATCATTAGTCAGGAAGCAATTAAGATTTTAAATGCTAATTTTTAGACTATTAGAGAAATATCCGCTGATATTAGAGTGCTGAGATGGGAGCATGCCATGGTAGATTATTATAGCATGAAGACTGTAGGGAAGAATACTGTATGTTTCAATTCAGTGTCAGCAAGAAGTGATACAGTGCAGTTCCATAGAAAGCTGGGAGATTTATTTTAACCTCTGGAGGAAAAATAGCAAAGCAGAGGTATATAGAAAGCTTGACCTGAGAAAAAATTAACAAGTAAAACAAACAAGAAAAGTTTTTTTGAATGTCAGAGTTGTATTGTTTTTTAAGTAGAACATTAGCGCATTTTTGCACATCTAACATTAGAAATTTTTCACTTGTTAGCCTTTTCTTGTTTTAATCTCACTGGGATCATATTAAAACAATGACACCTGGAGAACTCCAGCACTCAAAGGCTAGAAATTATATGCAAGCAGACATGCCCACTGATGGGACATGCAAAGGATTAGGTTTCCAGTTTACTCTTCTTATTGTTGTTCATTCCAGTCAGCAGAGGAGATTCTGAAACCATACGGGACATAAGAAACTCACGTATGAGGGCTGTTTTTAGAGAGAGGCAGAGACCAAGTCAGAATATAATGCTTAGGGGACAGACAGCTGGAGCAGGGCTTGAGACCTCCTTTCGGGTCCTGGCTTTGCCAGTGACTTGCTCTGTGATGTTCAGTCAGGGGTTCTGTTTCCAGAAAAACGGGGTAATGATACTGCTTTCCTGGGGCACTTGGAGCTTTGTGTCTTCTAAGCTCTGTCATAATTACTGTTTAAAATATTAACTGATTGTGTACTTGTATCCCTCTGGACAAAGACAACCAGAAGAGAGTTACAAAAGTTATGGAAATGTATGTAGTCTCTGTTGTCCTTCACCCCTCCCATCTCTTTGAATGCTGATATACTCCATTTTAGAAAATCCTGGTGTTAGCTATTTAGACATGGAAGTGTGAGAGAGACTTTGTTTTTCCATTTTGTCATGCTACTAGTTATGATAACTGGCAGAGTCATGTTTTATTAACTACAGAAACAAAATTGCTAGATCCATCGAATGCCAGACACTGTTGGTTAGGACATATATTTTGCCCTAGGCAACTTCTCATTTCCATTTTGCTAGCATCTGTATAACACCTAGCCTCATAACAAATGAATGGTTTGATGAATTGGCTGAATGGTATGGGCTCTATTAGCCCTCAGCTCTCTCCTAGATGGGCAAGAGAGTTTGAAGTCATTCTTCTCAAACTCCTACTTTAGCAGGAAGTCTACTAGTAGTGAAACAAATACAGTAATGAAATTCAGTTATGTCTGCTCAAGTTAACTGGTTATACATTCGGAAAGATGCACCTGTGTGGCAAACTGCTGGCAAATGTCCATCTAAACAGGCTTGTGATTGCACACACATCCATTTTGCTATTTCCAGCAGGTAGCTTCTCAGAGCTCACTGGCAGTGTTCATTGGGCTCCATCAGAGAACATTTGTTTACATAACGATTTATATCTGATAGAACTATCTTTGTTGAATCCAAGTACTTAAACCCAATTATAACTTTTAAGAACTGTGAAATCTTTTGTTTTCTACCTCTCAAAAAGGAAATATTTTTAATTTATGTGCGAAACCCTAGTCCAACTGGAGTTAATGGGATTATGAGCAGGGGCTAGCAGTGAATGTGTCATCAAAGTTGCATGGGAGTTTTCCACAAAGCCAGTTACAAAGGATATCAGGATAGCAACAGGACCATTCAGATGGTTCTGAAAAATAAATAAATAATAAAGTATTCAAAGTAACCTATCTAAAAATAATAATTCTGTAATAAATCTTTACGTGAAAAGTTTAGTGGGAAAAAACAAAGACAAAATGATGATAAAACCAGTACCAACAAACAAAAACAACTGGCAGGTTAACAAAGTCGAATAAAAACCGACTACACAGAAATTGAAACTCACTTTACTGGAGCAATTGCCCTCTCTAAAATACATGCAAAATGTTGTATTTACCATGGTGTGTTGCAATGGAATTATTTCACTTGTTCAACACTTGGAAAATTAAACATTCTCTAAAATTGCAGATTCTTACTAAAAAGCTGAGAAAACCAATGAGGGGTCATGGGAAGCCTTAGATCCACATGTGTGGCTGCAAGGGTGGAAAATGAGTTATAGCTACAACTTCTTGTACAAGTACAAGAATCCATGACTGATCCATACAATAAATACCTACCTTAAGAACAAATTATTCGTAGAAAGTTCCAGCTACTGATGATGGGTCAAATCAGTGTACAGCCCCTCTAGCTTTTCTTACTGATGTAAGATCACAGTGACCCCTCATGTTTTCATTCGGACAAAAATTTCCTGGCTTCTGCAGAGGAAGAAGCTCTGCAGAATGTCCTGTCCTCTCTTTCTTATAGGGGCTTGTAAAGTTACTGTGCATTAATTAGCGCTTATGGCAGTTTCAGACCATCAGATAAGTAAATTCTTGAAACAGAGGTAGGAAGCTAGTATTGTGTGAGATGTTTCTATCCTGCACTGATGAAATTAGGGTGGAAACTGCTACTGAAAATAGCATTAATTTTGTTCCCTGGTGCTTTTTCCTTTCTGTCTGCTTCAGAGAGGCTGAGTTAGAGTACCAGGACAGAATGTGCTGGGACCGTGGGTGACACAAGATCTTGAGAATGAAATCCTATTTCACCAAGACTGTTTTTCATTTTGATAGTTTTCACTGCAAATTAAAGCTACGATATTAGAAGTATGACTGCCCCTTGGCTTCGTAGCTTAATAGCATGTGGGAAGTCTGTGTTCAGGTCAGCTCAAGATGATGCAGACCCCTAGCATTTCAGCATACTCAAGTCGTGGTGTTCCCTTCCTACAAAGTGGGTTAATATGTTTAGAAGAATTTTCTCACTGATCTATTTTTGCCAGAAATAGTGAAAGGGAAGGATTCTGACTGTGAAGTAGGGGAGGGGAAAATGCATACTGAAACAACTTAAAGCTTGCAGAAAAAGATATTATAACTTGACTAAGAACTGAGTCTCAATTAGCTGCCACAAATATAGTACGTGGCTCTTCTGGAAAGTATTTGGTTGCTGCATCTCAGTCTCACCTTGAACCCAATTTGAAACAAACTGAGTATCCAGATCTGTACTTTCAGCATTCTGCAATGTACAGTCTGAAAAAATCATAATGGTATTACTGTTACTAAAAAAAAAAAAACAGTTCTATATTTCTTACCCCTACACACATTCCCATGTGTAATCCAACCTAAAACATCCTGACCTGCTATATGTTATTGCTGGAAGGTCTGGAGGTATTTTGCATGACTGTTCGTGCTAACATAGAGGAAAAGCACTTCCAAAGAGGCAAAGAACATAAGAGTTTAGCAGCTGTTTAAGGCTTGGTCCAAATCCTGCTGAAGTAGAAGGAAGAAATTGGTAGATATTGAAATGAAATAATTGTCCTATTCATATAATTTGTAATCTCAATATAAAAACACCATGCATGCGAGGATGAAATTCATAGTATAATTTGCATTCTGCTTATCAGTTGAGCATTAGGGAGATGTCATCTTCGCTGACATATGCTTCATGTATTTTTTGGGGCAATTGTCCCAGTGTGGTTCATAGAGCAATAAAGGTAGGATAGATTTTTAAGAATTTTATGTCATTTCATTACTCGGAATAGTAGTGTTGAATTGTCCCTCGAGTCACCTGTGTACTCCATTCAAAAGCAGCAAATTTGACAAATGATGGGGAGAACAGGCTATGTTCCAGAAGGACAGATGGAAACTAGAAGAACTAGGAAGAAATGTATGTGATTTACAGAAGACTGTAGAGAACTTTTTGGAAAAAAATAATATAAAGTCTGTTCCATTCTGCAGTATTGTATTCCTGGGAACCCAAATCACTTTCCAGTTGGCCTTTTCCTTTCACTTTCTTTTCTCCTCTTGTACTGAATAGCGTTGTTGTACGGTCCTCAGCTAAAACAGGAGCAAAGGGCTAGCTGGAAATTGTTCCCCGTTTCAGGCCTGTGCTATGTGTGTGTCCCTGAAACACAGGGAGCATTTCCAATTCAAGCAATTCTCCTTGATGTGCGGTGTCCTGCTAACTGTGAGGCCTAACCACAGGATCAGAAATTCCTGAGTTTTCGATGGAGCTCTGTTTTGGAGGGTGTAGAGGCAGAAAGATCAGTATAAAACCCAAGTTAACAAAATTGCAGTGCTCTTCTAAGGCTGCCATTCTGTGTGAAAAAGGAAAAGAGGATACTTTGCTTCTTATATTCAATTAATAAGTAAAAAAGTATGTATAATAAGAACCTGTTGCCGTTAGTATTTGATCTCTCAGTTTCCTTCAGAAGAAAAGCTGGTTTAAGAAAAACCATTACAAAAGTGAAAGATTGAAAAAGAGAGTGTGCAAAGAAAAAGAACAAAAACGAGTTTGATCTAATTGCTTTCCTTGAAATCTAGTTCCTAGCATTTGATGATTTGTACTGAAAAAATGCCCACTTCCTATTGCAAAACTATTTAAAATAGACCTACTACATTTCTCTGCTTTTCCCGTTATTGATGTGTGCTTGATGCTTATTTTCCTAATATATTTTTACTGAACTTTTTAAAAATTTATTTCAAATTTTATGGCAGCATGTACGACAGTAAATACCTTTTCTTCATCTTCCATTTTAGGAAGTTCTGTCCCTCTTGCAATACCTTCCCCAAAAGGTGTATACATTTTTGTGCTAATTAAGGTATTTTTACTTTTATGGGTATATAAGTAGCTATATTTTATATGTGTGTGGGGGGGTGTACATATCTGTATGGGGAAAAGAGTTGTCTGAAAAAGCATTGGAAAAACTGCCAGGTAACCTTTTTGAATTGTTTAATGCCAGGAAAGCAATGTATAATATTTAGCTGTTTCTTTAAGGTGTCTATATACTGTTCTTTCTTTTAGACATCCATGGAGAAATTGAGCAGCTGATACATATATTAAAGTGCTAAGTGGGAAATTGTGCACTCTCCCTGCTAGTGTTTATTTTTATTTACATGGCCAGCCTTAGAAATATGGCAAACTATTATTTTTATTTCTGTTATGAAAAAATATCATGAAACAGGTTTTACCTGAAAAGTAATAAACACTTAAGTTAATGCTAAATATTGGTGAGGGGTGGGGGATGGGGACTGTAGTTTATTTGTTGCTTTGGAATTTTTTTAACTTCAGAATAATAAAGTTATTTGTCTGGTGACAGGAAATTCCAACCTAATAGCTGACCAGGAAACACTCTGTTCAAAATTATGATCTTGCTCCGTTCTAGGTCCCATTGGAGATACCAGCTCTTAAATGCACGAGAAATGTCACAGCATTATCTGGGATAGTAAAATGAATTTACATTCTTTTAGGACATATGTTTTACTACCTTTGATTTCACATGTGTGGCGGGTTGACCCTGGCTAGATGCCAGGTGCCCACCAAAGCCGCTCTATCACTCCCCCTCCTCAACTGGACAGGGGAGAGAAAATAAAACGAAAGGCTCGTGGGTCGAGATAAGGACAGGGAGATCACTTCGCCAATTACCGTCACGGGCAAAACAGACTTGACTTGGGGAAAAATTAGTTTAATTTATTGCTAGGCGAATTAGAGCAGGATAATGAGAAATAAAACCAAATCTTAAAACACCTTCCCCCCACCCCTCCCTTCTTCCCAGGCTTAACTTTACTCCTTATTTTCTCTACCTCCTCCCCGCCCAAGTGGCGCAGGGGGACAGGGAATGGGGGTTTGGGTCAGTTCATCACACGTTGTCTCTGTCGCTCCTTCCTCCTCAGGGGGAGGACTCCTCACACTCTTCCCCTGCTCCAGCGTGGGGTCCCTCCCACGGGAGACAGTCCTGCACGAACTTCTCCAACGTAAGTCCTTCCCATGGGCTACAGTTCTTCACAAACTGCTCCAGCATGGGTCCCATCCACGGGGTGCAGTCCTTCAGGAACAGACTGCTCCAGCGTGGGTCCCCCGCGGTGTCACAAGTCCTGCCAGCAAACCTGCTCCAGCATGGGCTCCTCTCTCCATAGAGCCACAGGTCCTGCCAGGAGCCTGCTTCAGTGCAGGCTTCCCACGGGGTCACAGCGTCCTTCGGACATCCGCCTGCTCCGGCGTGGGGTCCTCCATGGGCTGCAGGTGGATATCTGCTCCACCATTAACCTCCAAGGGCTGCAGGGGGACAGCCTGCTTCACCATGGTCTTCACCACGGGCTGCAGGGGAATCTCTGCTCCGGCGCCTGGAGCACCTCCTCGCCCTCCTTCTTCACTGACCTTGGTGTCTGTGGAGTTGTTTCTCTCACATCTTCTCGCTCCTCTCTCTCTGGCTGCAACTGCAACTCCCCTGTGACTTCTTTTCCCTTTCTTAAATATGTTATCACAGAGGCACTACCACTGTTACTGATGGGCTCGGCCTTGGCCAGCGGCGGGTCCGTCTTGGAACCTGCTGGCATTAACTTTATCAGACATAGGGGAAGCTTCTAGCAGCTTCTCACGGAAGCCACCCCTGTAGCCCCCCCCCTGCTACCAAAACCTTGCCACGCAAACCCAATACAGCATGATATTCCTGATAAAAAGTCAGGTATGGAAGGCAAAATTATAATAATTTCTGCTAACCTAGTAACAGGCAGGAGCACAGTCCTACAGCACTCTTCTGTTTTGAACTTCAGTATTTCTTTCCCCAGTCCTATCCCTACCTTATTCTCTACCATCTGTTCCAGCTTCCTTTTCACTTCACACAAATATCATGGTATCCTTTCCACTGTGATCTTGCACTCCTATCACTGAACAACTAAAGACCTACCTAGCTAATACATGGGTTAATATTATCCAGACCACCCGGTCCACCTAGGTGATATTTTCTAAATATTGTTTTGGTTTCTTTTTGATTACAGGTATTTTCCAGATCTCCATTCTTTCAAAATATCTACTTTCGTGCAGAATACACATCCTAAAATATTTTCACATTCTCTTTTTATGATCAATAGAGCCTGTCTTTATTAATGAATACTCTTTCTGCTGGTGCTTTCCATAGCCAAGTTTTTTGGTTTGTGCTAGCAGACACTATTTTTGACTTAGATTTATCTTCTAACTATCAGTCCTTCAATAAACATTTGTACTTGGTTAGCTCCCTACAATAGTTCTGTATTACTAATTTTCTACTTTACAGTCTGACTTCTTAAATAATTTTCTGTTTGTTACAGTTTCCTTGGCATCTATGTATGTTAGTGTATTGTCTTCTCATTCTAAATATGTGTTTATAAAAATATTTTTGCTAATATGTAATGTAACTTTTCCTTTGGAAAACCACAGGCATCTGGAGAAAAAAACCCCAATAACCCTAAACAAACCAACAGCCCCTCACACGTTTATCTTTAGACATGTTCATCTATGTAAAGAGATTATATACAATATTTGTGTGCAAGAAATTTTATGACTAGATACATTCTGAGCAGCAGCTATAATTCCTGAATGCTTAAAGCCTGAAGCAATTTATGGACCTCTATTGTGTACGCAGGAAATGGAATGAAATCTGGCACTTGTTGCTAGGCAAAGTGTGCCTACCAACATAGCACTTAAAAGTAATCTGCAAAGATCTGGCAGTTTAACTAGTAGGAATGCTAAATTGCTTCCAACGCAGTTTGCCTGTGATGTATTTCTAAAATGAATGTAAATTTCTTTTCCTAACCAATAATTCATGCCCACAAAATGTAAACCCCGCTGCTTCTGTAGGCTGTCAGCTCCATATGGGAAAAAAAATAAACATTTGGGCGGGGGCTTTTTACTGGGATGTGCTGAGCACCTCTGAAGACCATTGATTTTAGCAGGAATTAACGAAACTCACAATTGCTCTGTAATGCACGCGATTTGGCTTTTGAAAATCAGCACCCGTATTCAAAGGGGTATGATGCTGGGAGGGGTGTGGATGTGGCAAAAGAATTTAGCTAGCATTTTGAGTAGGTTCAGTGTTTGCTTCTGCTCTGTTGCATGCTGTGGACACTGAAGTGAAAGGGAAAGGATTATGGGTTTTGAGGATTGGAGAGGTCATAGGAAGACATCCTTCAGGGTATTCCCAAAACAACACAAGCAAACCAGCAAGTAATCAGTCATTCTAGAGGAGAGAAAATTGTGTTTGAATATTATGTGCATTTGGGTGGGCTATGTAGAAGCAATTAGAAACATGTGTGATGATTTATATGTTCTGTTTGTCTGATCTTAAAGCCTTTCCAAGATTAAAAAAAAATATCCACTGTCTAATTGGGATTAAACCAAACAGTGTTTTTGCTGAATTCATTAAGATACACCTTTTTCAAGAACATCACACTTTATTACATATACCTTTACTTTAAAATGTTTGTAACAGAGAATGTTTTGACTCATTTGTATTCCATTAAAGAATAAAACTTCCTTCCTTCCACTATGATCTAACTCAATTTTCTCTTGTGGACTGCTATATTGTAGGTATCTGCAAAAGATCCCAGTTGTATACGTTTTGTAGTCTTGTAGCTTTGATTGGCAACTGTAATATGAATGAGATTCTGCTTTGCTCAATGATTGTCATTCAGACATTCTTTGCAGGGAACATGAATTTGAACTAATGGCAAGAAAATTAAACAGTTCTTCTATTGATTTGTTAATTCTTATTATTATAAAGGCATTTCCTTTAGGGAAATTGCATTCTGTTCAGGAATATCTTCTGCAGGGCCAGAATTGATTCTTGATGTGATCACATCTCATCCTTTTGACTGACAAGGTTGACTCTTTCTGGCAAGCTATTTTTTTATGCTTTTTTTTTCTTCTTTGCATTTTCCTCCCCACGTCACTGCTTTCTTCCTTCTTCTTTCACTTCCTTCTCCATTTTGAGTATATGTTTTAACAATTGGCTATATTTTCTCACCTTCCCTTTTCATTTTCTGTCCTTTGTTTGTTCTGAATCCTCACTGTAGTCCTGTGGTTTTGTTGCCTGTGCTCCACATTGTATCGCAGTCCTTTCTACTCATCTGTGCCTGCCTCTTTCTCTTTCCTTAGTTTCTTTGTTCACTCCCTCAGACCCTTTCATTTCTTCTTCATTTGCTTCTAGGTTCCTTACACATGCTGTATTTAATAATGTCCTCTGCCTACCCCTACAGACATAGTCCTTATGCACTTAAAGCAACTCTGACGTTTTTACCCAGTTCCTATCCCCTCCTCCCCTCTCCAATACTACACATTCCCCTTTCAGCCTATACTTTTATCTCTTTTTTTTCCTATGGGGAACATTGACTGAGGATATTTACTTAAGGAGAAGTATGTTCCTCTTAGATTTTAATATGTTAAGTACCGTTTGCAAAGTAGTTGTGTTGGTCTGTCGTTCACTTACATTTGTTGGTCTAAGTCATCATAGTCAGTCTTACACTTATCCATATTCATAAGTTTCAGAGTGTTGGCATGAATTTGTTGACCTTGTCTAATCTATCTTTCAAATTGATCTACTTCCTAGAACAACTAACATATCCATACTAAGCAGACATTATTAATTTCTGTGATAATTGATTTTCCACAGAGTATGAAAGCTAGCCAGGGTTACACATTGGAAAAACTTTGTGAAACAAAGCTCTGCTACCAAAAGAGGGAACAGGGGAACTTGGAGTTGTTTTTGTCTTTCAAGGCACTATTTTAACAATGATTAATTGCATTATTCTTATTTTCTGTGACTCTAGTAAGTTCTTTTTCCAAGTTAGTTTCTTTCTTTTTGTCTCATCTTTAAAATTCTATTAATAACCATTTAATTCTCTGACTAGCCAAAGTCTTGCTGTAACTATATGGGTTTGTGATTATGTCACGCTTGAAAAGGCATGAATAACCAGCATGAACAGAAGAATTATGAGTGCAATACATGTTGTGTTAGAGTTTCTATTAGTGTGTCTCAGTCAGAAGCAGAAATGCCTTGTTTTTATCCTTGATTTCTGAACTCTCCTTATTGGCTCCTTTTAGTTTTTCTAGACCTTCCACCCCCACCTTCCTCCTCAAAATGTTTTTAAAGTGTACAATTAAGAAAAGGCCTAGGGAAAAAAACCCCACTTCTTTAACTTTTTAATTCCTTTTTTTCTATTGTCTCCTTTAAAAGATTCATCATCGTCATCTCAAACTCAGACTTAGAAGAACAATAAAAGTCTTGTTTACTGAATCTCTAGTTTAAAAGAAGGGTTTTTTTGGTCTTCTTTTTTCATTTATTGCTACCAAAGTTCTTAGGAATTTTCTCTTTTGAAAACTGACAGAGAATCTGTCTTTTTGTCTGTGCATGTGAAAGATTTGTTAACAAAAGCTACCCAACATCCTTTTTTAGAACAGCCTTCCTTTCTGCTGCCGTGATTGAGGTTTTGAAGATCCCCTGATCGTTTCATTAGATGAGAGAACTTCCGTGTCATGAGCAGGATGATTAGACTTGAGATTGAAACCAGGCATGTGAAAATCAATGTGAGTTTTGCCATTGACTTCAGTAGGGCAGTCTCTTCTCTTTCCTTCTCTGCCTACAGGATTCATTCTGTATGTTCTCCTCCATTCCTTCCCGGCTACCTCATCTAAGAAGAAAGCGTACAGTGCAAAGTGTAGGGATAAGACCACTGACTTACATGACCTAAGCATAAAGACAGAGCCTGTCTCACTCTGCCGTATGAATACCTTGGGAACATTAGCTAAACTCACTTGTCTTACCTGTTTTCCAGTATATTTTATTCCCTATCTGTAAAGCATGGGTCATTTTTTTTCCCCACAGTTTTTGGGCATTGTGAATGTAAATGGCCACACAAACACCTAATAGTAAATTGTGATATGCTAAGATGATATGCCAATAGAACTATATAAATAGCAGAAATTAAAAGAATTCAGGACTCCACCCGAAATTACTTCAGAACTTTGAGATATATTTTTCCCTGTGCTTCATACTTTGCATACTTTGTCAGGAATGGAAAATGTCATTCAATTGTTTGGATTGATTTTTTTTTTTTGGCTAAATTCATTACTTATTAGCACTACATTTAAATGTGCATCAAGGAGAATAACAACATAAAGGGACTGATTAGTTCAATTATACCACCCACACCTAGAAATAATCTTTTTACACTAGGAATCTGAAACAATGTTTTAAAAGCAAATAAAACAATCTGTTCACCTTTTATCCATTATGTTCTTCTAGTTTAAGAGAGTTCTCTGATTTGTTTAAAACCAAGGAATAAAAATAGAGTTAATTTCAATTTGCCATGAATTGCAGTCTCCGGTATTTTAAAAACATAATACTGTGCTGATTACTCTTTGTTTAAAAGGATGGTAATCTGTGCATACTATTGCAGTTGGAGTCCTGTTCCCACCTGCCAGCTATTTTCTCACTGTGTCTCTGGGCAAGTAGTTTTTCATTTCATAAATAATATAATAGTGCCTACTCTGCAAAAGCTGTACATTGTGCGGAGCTGCCTCTCCCTACATTGTCTGATTGTGCCTTTGACAGAAAGGTCTGAGCATATTCACCCACTCAATTTTGGTGATGTACCTGAGGCACCTAAGTTAGGAACCTATCTATCTTGCTGAAATGCTTACATTGGTTTTCAGACTGTGCTGGGCAGATCTGCCAGGGGCCATGAACTATATGTAAAGTTTTCACAAAAGGCAACTGAAGAAATCAGGTTCTAAGATATATTTGACAAAATAGGTGAGTTTTCTGAAAAGGATAACGTGTTAGCTGGAAAATGTCTAGGGGTCTGTAAAGCAAGAATAATGTACATCCTGGTATAGATTTTTTTTTTCTCCAGGAAATCAGCAGGCCTACTTAAGATCCGAATCAAACCAAGCCACTTGCTGGGCCCACCTCTCTCTCTCCCTTTGAGTATAGACAAGCTTAGGGTGATCCAGCTTTTAACTTAACCAAGGAACTCGTCAATTCTTTTCCATGGGAAGAATTGAAGAGCCTTGTAAGAATTAATAATACTCAGATACTAGGCTAATCTAAAGTGCTTTCATAATCCTCTCTAAATAAATATCTGGGAAAAAGTAAAAATTTTTTTTTCATCCCCTCCCCCTCCTTCTCTCTGCCAGCCTTCCTATTTGCAAAGAAGGTGCAATGATTTGTTAAGGAATCCTGTTTTGGATACCTTATTTCTTCACCGATCCTCCTGTTATTCCACTTGCTGAGCCCTCCTTCTGACTGAATCAAATCACTGGATTTAGAACATCCTCACAAGTCAGGATGCTACCGATCCAGACCTGACCTTTTTTTGAAGCCTGACTGCAATTGCAATATACTTTAGCCTTCCGTCTCTGTTAGGTTAGGGATAAAATTTCCCAAATACCATACAGCATATTTTGGAAAGTGAAGTCTATTTGAGTTTCACTGAGGAGCCAGTGCACAACTTGGTAAATTGGCGAGTCTGTGCTTTGGAGACTGTGATAACAACAGGAGGTGCTGCAGGAGGTTCGGCTGGACTGTAGAAGAAACTGTCAGCCTGAGGCATGTTCTGGGAAACAGGATCCATCTTTATTTTGCTGAACTTTAGATTCTTTTTAAAGCTTATAAAGAATCCCACAATCTCTGAACAGGTTAAAAGTTCGCAAATGTTTATCTTTTCTAAAAGCATAGGGAAAAAATTAGACAGTATTACGAGATGATTAATGTTCAAAAGCAAGGGAAGAAAAACCTAATACCTAGCAGTACAGTGGGGGAAGAGTATAGCCAAAATAAATCTCGAGAAGCATTTGTTTAACATTTGGTGCTGCTGAAAAGAGTGGATAAATGTGGGCACAACTTAATGTGCTCAGAATTATATTTCACTTTTGACCCATGCTCTTTCATTGGAATGCTGGGGTATGCCTCTCTTATGTGTCCTTGGTGGTCAGATATTTTCAAAACTTTCTAAAATGAGATTTTAATGCACCTGTGTTTTTTCCCCTGATAATGGACTACTGACATTATATGCAATGCTCAGTTTTTAAACATTACTGCAAGCTAGTACATGCTTGAATACTCTGGTTTTATACACCTCTTCTTTTTGTAATGAGTTTTCCTCATATGCTAACAAAAGTTTTGGAGAGGTTAGTGACTCATTTTCAGGGATTACTAGCTGGTATTTAACAATTTAAATCTATGCTGTGACAAGCTATGGAACTGTTGTTTCCCATTTATATTTTCTGTGTCAAGTGTGCATCTGCATTGTTTTGAAGAGAGAGGAACCAGATTTCCTACCAGACACAAGTCTAAAGGAAATGGTTAATCATATTTATGATCTTGGCTTAGGGATTCATAAATTACTAGAGAACTTTCCTGTTTAACCAAAAGACTGAAAAATATGGTTTTGATTTAAATCTGAGGAAACTCATTAACTTTGTTTATGCTTTCTTGTTGAGATGCTGCTGTGCAAAGCACACCCACAAAGAATTTATTTTAAACTAAGCTTTTTAACAAGAGCTGTAGGAAGAATATGCAAGTACATCTCTTAATTCACTACAAATGTAAAAACACCATTAAATAAAATTGTTATCCATTCCAATTAACTAACTATACTTATCATGAAGTTATGGAGAAATTATGTTTTGTAAAGCATATACACAACTTTGATAACAAATGTTAAAAATTAATCTATCATTAATAGATAACACTAAATGTAATTATTTAAGATAAGAAAGTACATCTTCCAGGAGATCCTTGGTTTGAAAAAAGTCCTTGGATCACCAGTCAGTCATTCCTCAAGCACATTTACTGAGTAATGATAACTTTTCATGATACTACTAAATTTCACTTCGGTGTAGTCATTGTGGGAGGCTTGTAGTTGTTTTATGTATCCTCTTTTTTCCCCCCAGCTCACTATGCAAAGGAGATATAGCATATATTTATTAGCTTCTGACTCGATGGTGACTACATAGTCATTGAACAGGCCTTGTACAGCGAGTTGACTTCTATTAGGCATAGGTTCTCCTCTGTGCAGCTCATGTACAGATTGTGCCAGGCTTGTCATTTTGACCTTTTGGGCATTAGGTTTACCGTGCTGTGAATAATATCTAAGACTCATTTTTGTACTCTGTGGAGCTGTCTTACCCAGCTGACTTGTTCCATGTAATATTTATGTAACTAACTGGCATGTTTACTGTGAGCTTGTTTGACCAGCTGCTAACCAGCAAACTGTAGAAGGTCTGATTTTTTTTGGAGAATGCTGCAGAGAATGGTAACACACCTGTGCTAGAGTTTGTTATGCATCCCAGTAAGAAAGGCACTCAGACTCCATAAGGTATTGTTTAAAATACCTTTTATTGGGGATAACACAAGAAGGAAAAAGGGGAGAGCACAAATAATCTTATGTCTCTTCAGATGCTGGCAACCTTAAGTTGTGCAGCATTAGATGGACCTCTAATCAGGGCATGGCAGGCTGCCTGGATCCTGTCTGTGCTGAGGTTCACCAGCATTATGGCCTTCAGACCTCTTACAGGATTTTCTTAAAAGTAAAGATCATGGGTCATTTCGACTGTCAAGCTAAAGGATGTTCACATGAGAACTTTAAGACAAAGACACAGGTGGCATCCTCACCAGGCATGGTGTGTGAGCCTGGCCACATATTTCACATGTAGCAAATCAAATGTTACTACCGCTAATCTGAACTCACCCAGTCCTTAAAGCAAAGTTCATGGTGTCAACCTGTGCTCTACTTAGTCTGCAGTACCAGCTGCATTCATTTTGAATGTGCAATGTGTATAATATAACTTTACCCCTAAGTAACTTTCTGATTTTTTTTTTTTTCAGTGATCTGATACACTGGTAACTGTTCAAGTTAGTTTATACTTTACTGGATATATTTTAGCCATATCATCTTTAGCTAACTCTTCAGTTTAGTAACTAAGCTGTTAAGGTTTAGCTACAAACTTCCCATTAATGCTGCTCTTCCTTCAGGTACTCAGTGATGAAGCAGCTCTTTCCACAAAATGTCTTCAAGTATCCAGGGTTTAGAGACCCTGACTTCACTGCAGTGAGTGCTTGCTGATGTTACATGGCTGATTTCTTCAGCAGGCGGTTCGCACTCTCTGCAGCTCTGTCTTTAAGAACAGCCAGGAGCAGGGCAGACGAGGGCACCGGGGCAGCCCCAGCCATCGGGCATCAGGCACCTCCCTGGGGACGAGTATGGGCCAAGGGCGGGCTGGGATGTGGGCCCGTGGGTGGACTTGGCTCAGGGGACGCGTGGCCAGGCAGGGCAGGGCTGTGGGGAGCTGGAGACCGGGCCCTGCTGCAGCGTCGACGGGGCAGGGGATGACGGCCCGGGTGGCTGACATGGGGACCTGGGCCATGGGCAGGGTGGGGACAGCCCTGGGAGGCTGGGCATGGACAGGGAGGGCTGGTGATGCCCTCAGGGCCATGACACGCTCACAAAACTGCTGAAGGAAATAAAAATGTTGCAGGGGAGGGGAGCCGAGTTTTTACTATGTGCATGGTCACTAATGCTTGATCAGAGCAGACTCTCAAAGCTCCAGGGGATATTGGGGTGGGAAGCATGGTGTTTGACTAGGTGGAAAGAGGCAGTAGCCGTGGCACCATGACCTAGCTGTAGCTCTGTAGACCAGAGTGTTGGTGCTGCCGGCAGTAGGGATAGCAGGGAATTTTTTAATGAAACAGGATTTCACTGTAAACTTCACATTTGTTGAATCCAGAAGGAAAAGAGCTTTCCTCAAATTGCTTTTCAAAGAGCTTTTCGAAAGAGCTTTTTGCAAACGATAGCCACCGGGTGTTAGATTTTCAGGTCACTACCATAGATATCTGAGACTGGAAGCATTAGGAGTCTTTCGTCTGTCTTTGGGACTAAGATCCACAGCTGGAAACCTCAAGAGCTGTGATACAAACATGGCTTCCAAGGTTTCCAGACTTACTGACAGACAGCCAAAGAGGTGAAACTGTGGAGGCCCTTAGGTTTTCACAGGTTCCTTTCTCGTGCACATGGGAATCTAGAAGTCCTTTGATGATTTGGCTTAAATCAAGCAGCTGCTGGGCAGGCCTTTGGAGGCACAGTTGTGAATAAATTTATGTGCCGCTTTTTTTGAAAATAAAAACCCTGCAGCACTTGTGGGTTTTTTTGGGGTGGTGGTGAAGCCAAATATCAACTGTTTAATCTCATGGAGAATCAGGAGTTCTCCTTCAGTCAGTTTTGGATCAGCATGTTTGGGCTCATGGAGACCAAATGTCATGTGCAGCCACAGACCTTGGAAGGAGCCAGGGAAGGGTATCTGGGCCAGCATTTGTTAGTGAACCCAGAGCACGCACCGAACCAGCTCAGACTCAGGAAACGGGGTTTATTTAACTCAGTTATTTCAGCTCTTGAGCACAGTAACACAAATATGAACCTGCTGGATTTGTAAATCTTTCTTTCCCACAAGAATGTAGTTTTTAGAGTGTCTAGAAGTTTTAGTGTCTACATAGCTAAATACGTGAAGCTCCTTTGTAGTTTTTTCTTCTCTGCAAGTTATTTCATGGAAAGGAATTGTTCATGTCTCAGGTATAATTTTGTTTGATATGTGCAGTATCTGTACAAAAGCCTACACTAGGAAAGTAACATATGGAAAAGTGGTCTTCTAGAGAAGCCAAAGAATACTCGCTCTGCCTATTAAAAGATCTTCCTACTTAAAAGTTGATTATTTTTGTTCTTCAAAAAAAATGAGAAACCATTTGGTTAAAAATAAGTAAGGAATCTTTCACAGAACCATTGAATTATTAACGGAAACCTTGACTCTAGACTGTTTTGATGGATAAAACTAATTTATCTCTGTCTCCCTGAGATATTTATATCATCTGTCTAAACAGTATGAATCACATTTAAAATTATATCAACTTGTGCCACCTCTGGGGTAACAAACTGGAGCTGATTCAACTGAGTGTTGCTTTCCTTCATTTTAATCATTCACAATATCTAATTGATTTTTATTACAATTGAGTCTGTTCACTTTACAGGGAATTTGAATTCATAGCCTACGGGGGGGAAAGGAAATGCCACTAATCGGCAGTATCAGGGGTTTTTTCCTTATGTTTTGTACCCTTTTAGTACAGGTAGAGAAAAAATGCATATTGTCTTTGATTCTTGAAGTATGTGTATGTATACATAGGCACGAACTTATTTATACTAATTACACATATGCAGTAATAAAACACATAGTTTTTTACATATATAAATGTAGGATTTAGATACTCTTCAAGTAAAAGACGCAAGCTATGAAAGACAATTTGGTCTCAGAGCATTGTCCAGTACATAAAAGTGCTAAAACCATGTATTACCCTTGCCATGTGTTGCAACTGGAAACAATGAAATTGGAGTAGGAAAGTTTTGGAAATGTTCATGTCTTGCACATTATTTTTCTTTAAACAATAACCAAAAAAGATTTGAGAATTTGTCATGAAATGAACTTCCAAAAAAATCCTTTAAGTCAATTGAAACTTTTTGATATTAAAAAAGAAATGTATTTTATTTTGTAGTTTTGCAAGCAATCGAACAAAGCTACATGGAACACAGTACATGTAAACCAAGTAGCAGAAATGAAAATGTTTTATTCTCTTCAGTTTTGTTTCTTATTCATGTCATCCCCTCTTTTCCCCACTAATTGGAATAACATTTTCCAGACCTTGTGGTTTGCTTTCAATAAAATTTTATGTTATTAAAATTTTATTTAAATATTTTAGGTTTAGTAAATAGCCTGTTGAAAGTGTTTTAACTTACTGTGCTTGGTTCTGGGCTCCCCAGTACATGAGAAATATGGAGCTACCAGAGAGAGTCCAGTGAAGGGCCACAAAGATGATGAAGGGACTGGAACACCTCTCCTATGAGGAAAGTCTGGGAGAGCTGGAACTGTACAGCCTAAAGAGAAGGCTGAGAGGGATCTCATCAGTGTATATAAATACCTGAAGGGAGGGTGCAAAGAAGACAGAGCCAGGCTCATTTCAGTGGTGCCCAGTGAGAGGACCAGAGGCAGTGGGCACAAACTGAAACACAGGAGGTTCCCTCTGAACATCAGGAAAGACTTTTTCACAGTGAGGGTGACTGAGCACTGGCACAGGTTACCCAGGGAGGTTGTGGAGTCTCCGTCCTTGGACATACTCAAAAGCTGCCTAGATATGGTCCTGGGAAACCAGCTCTAGGTGGCCCTGCTTGAGCAGGGGGGTTGGACCAGATGACCTCCAGAGGTCCCTTCCAACCTCCGCCAGTCTGTGATTCTGTTATTTTGTGACTTTCTCTAGTCATGACATATACCAATAGATATATCATTGATACCATATGTCAATGAATATTTCAAAGACTGTGATGTAAAATGTAAATTGCGAAGATGATTGCAATTAGCTAGATTATTCAATAAAATAGTTGTAAAAGGAAAATCACTTGCCTTCCCAATAACTGAACTTGTCAAATGTTATATGATCTTGTGCAACCTAAGACTATTAACTAAAGCAAGGTTAGGCTTTAGCAGATGGATAATTTAGTATTGCCTAAGTGAAATTTAGGTAATTTAAAATGAAAATAACTCCTTTGACCAGAACGGGGAAAAGGGATAAAAGAGACAGGTCTGGACACCCACAGTGGGCTATTCTAGTTTAAAAGTCTGTGATTAACCAAACGTCCCCAATAAGCACTATAGGATTAGATCTTCCATATTATACTGTTTTAATACATATTTGCTAAAACTTGGTTTCTAATGCCTTATTTGGGGTGTAAGCAGAAGCAGGTAGATGGAGATGTAGAAAGGGCTATGTAACCATATTACCTGACAGACACAGAGCTGTGTGCAGAGAAATTTTAAGAGCACAGGAGACAATCTCACCTAGATGTGCTTCTTGCTGTGACTGATCTTCAGTACTGAATAGAACAGTGAGAGAGAAAAAATTAAAAAAATTAAACCAAGTAATGGACCATGTAAAAAAGTAAAAATCCTTTCTGGTCTCTTTCAGAAATTCTTGTTCTGAAGTTCTGAAATATAGGATTAGGGCAGTACATATTAAAAACAACCTATGACCAGCATGTGCAATTAAAGTCTTTTATAAGCATTACTGTAATTTGAATTCTAATCTTGGCAATGGAATTGCAATTGACAGTAAGTGTAGTTTTAAACTTTGACACTAAATAAAATCATGCATGATGACCTCTTTGGACAGAGAAAGATAACTGTCGTCTCAGTAGGGGAGAGTATTCTCTTTTTTTTTTTTCTATCTTAAAGAAATTGAGTAAAAGTTTAAATTCTTTAAACAGTCTGATGTTTTTATCTCCTAGAAAGAGTTTTCTACTGATATTGTTTAATTCATTTTAATGTCTAAAATACCCTCTGGGGGCAACATTTTGATTTTTTTTTTTAAATTCCAGTTTAATTTTCTAGTCTATTTCCATTTCTAAAGATGCTCATTTTAAAGTATTGTTTGATCTGATCCGTAGTTTCTCATTTCTATTACTGTAATAAATAACAGTTTTTATCTAATGAGAGCACATTACTTACAGATCATGTATGCTGCTGATGTGAACCTTAAGTGCTTTCTTAAAATACTCTTCTGCAAATACTAATACTTTTCATGTCCTAATTTAGCAATAGTACTTTAAAATCAACTTGTTTTTTTGCACAACTTGTATTGGGATATAGGTAGAAGATTTTAAAACTGCGGTATTCACATTGACTCAAGTGATGGAGAACACACCAAAGTACTAAGTTCCTTATGTCAACATGGAATAAAAAGGGTATTGCTAGAAATAATATTGCAGAGTGTATATAATAGAAATATCTGTTATAGCTAGTTGATGTATAACCTGAAGATTAAATAACATCAGTAGTCATGCCCTCACACCCACCTCTGGCATATTTTTTATGTTGTAATGTGGGTTCTGATTGATTTTCTTCTTTTAGAACATTATTGAATATTTGTTTACTAAAACATTGTGCTAAGCAATCCCTGGAACACATAGCACAACAAGTGCAATAAGACTTTATTTATTTATTTATTTATCTCCTAGAGGGCTTTTCCTTAAGAAGTATGTACAGTAGTTTTGTTTGTTTTTATCCAGTCTCTAGTACCTCCGTTGGAGTTACGATTTAACACCATTTGTGATGTTTTTTGTTGTTAAAGTGCATCCAGTAGTAACTAAATTGAGATGATTTGTCACCACTTTTTATTTTAACTCTGAAAATCCATTTCAGATGGACTTAAAGGAGCAGGGGGAATCCACTCACTAAAGAGAGCTGAGAGGCAAACTGTGTTACAGACCCTGTGTGCTCTTGTCACAGTGACTCATTCGCTCTCCCAGGCTGCCCAAAGGCCAGTGCCGAATGTTCGTATCCCTTGTTCTGGGCTACTTCAGGGTCTGGACACCCTAAATAGACACAGAGGAATTGGCTTAATGTAAGAACTTCTAAGTTCAAAGGTTTTTGCATTTCTAATAGCCTTTTGAGAATAGGTAAATAAAGGTTTAGGTTTTTTCCTCCATAAAGCCCTCTGGACTTCCTATGTCACTTTGAAAATCTCTCACACAGTTCTTATCAGGGCTGCGGTTTGGTGATAAGGGGGCTTGAGTGGCAAAATTGGCTTGAAATGTTCTACTATCATTAGGCAGCTGTTTTCCCTCGAATTTCCCCCTGTTTTTTTTTTGAGTTGTTTCTAAATTCAAATCGGTGCCCTTAACCAATCTATAGTTTAGCCTTATAGTGTCAGCAGAGGAAGAAAAACAAGTGATTGGAGGAGCCAGTATTTTTGTGAAAACCCCAGTATTGCTGAACCTAATTTCAGTAGGGACAGAATCCCTAGGGTATACTGCAAGGTCTAGAAGATGGCTGACTTTCATCGGAGGTAGCATAACATAAACAACCAAGACCCCAACCTTAAACAGAGATATTAATTTCAAGCGTGTTGATATAGGAAAAAAAAGTAATGATACCAATTTTTTTTTTTCAGAAACCATAAGTTTTTCAGAAACTGCAACTCCAACAATTCTGAAAAAAGAGACTTGGAGATAAGCTTCAGCTGAATGCAAGGCATAGTTATTGAGAAACTCAAATGCAACTAAACAGAATAGACCATTTTGCTAATCTTATCCCAATGTAATCTGAAATATTTTCACTAGCTTTACATTGGTGTAAAGTAGCAGAATCAGCTTCACTAACTACAGGAAAGAAAGTCATCCAGTTGGAAAGAACTATTAAAAACATCTTCACTGTGCTGGTCTAGGTTGAAACTGCAGAACACTATTTTAATTTTTTACTTTCCCAAAATTTTCAACTCTTATAACTCAATCATCCTTCCTATCTAACATCCCAATTTAAAGCAGGAATCCATAACAACAAGTTCTTCATATTTCTTCACCTATTTCATGAAGTGTTTTTTAGATTTGAAAAGCACTTCATGAATCACTCAGTGGTTGCTAAAAATGAATAATAATGAGCCCAATTCAATTATCATGCCAACTGCTGATTTCCTTCTGATGGCTGACTTTATGCTATAGAGAGGAATCCTTATGCTAAATCTCACCTGCCTGTAGGAAATTGATTCCATTAGAATTTTAAAATGAGAACTGCCCCCAATTATGTTCTTACATAGAATAATTGGGCTTTAGTTATTAAAAATAAGTGACAGCGATGACATCTGAGTGTATTTTAATGTCTGGTCAAACATCCTGGATCTTTGTACTCCTATAAGAGACTTCTTTTGTAGTGAGGGTTACTGTTCTATAACTAATACTGCACAACCATGTAAGTAGGTATTCTACCACAGGCAGTGTCTCCAATAGTGTTGGCTTAATGAACCAAGGATTTATTTAAGAGCTTGGTCCTTGCAGTTTAACAAGCACATGATTATAGTTTTACAATTGCCCCTAGACAGGGAATACTCTCTTAATCTTACTGAGAAAAAGGGTGAATGTAATTTCAAAGATATTATATTGCCTCACTGGGGTTTTGTTTGTTTGTTTGTTTTTTAAACTATCTATCTCTAATCATCATACATAACATGTGAAAGCTCTCAAACACCAAAAAATTTGTCCTTACCAAAATTTCTATGACAAAGTTAATTATCATTATTGACTTTATAAAGAAGAGAATTTAAGCTGCTCTCTTGGAGCCCTGGTGATGTTGTCCTGTGCCAGAGGTTATCCAGAAAATGAAAGATCCGAAAGTTGAAGCCAATCGCCTTTCTTTCAATTGGAGGTCTTAACCTCAAGATCAGTCTTTTCTTAATTTTCTTTTCTGCTAAGTGTTTCGAAGGAGTCTGCATTTTTGTGCCCCACCATTGCTCAGTAGAAAAGATAATCACAACACATAGACATGCATGCATTCACACATGCTCTTAGGTGGCAAGAGCATGGTAGGTAACAAAACAAGTCATTTGTTTTGACTGTTTACATTGCCTATGGAAAGTTTAACTACTACGATGTAGCAGAGCTTTCAGCCATAGTGAACATTAGTATGAAATAAAAAAATCAACCAGAACTGGTACAAAGGTGGAGAGAATCTTTTCCAGTGGGAGGCACAGAAATAGCAATAGCACTGCTGAATGCTACAATTTCTGCAGGCGCATAGAAATGGAAGCAATGTTCAAATTCAGTTTCTGGTTTACCCAATAATTATATAATATAATTGTTTTCATAAACTGATGGAGTTCAACCTGTAACTAAGCTGATATCCTTCTCCTTTTTTATTCAAAGTGTGTCAGAATATTTAAAACATGACATAGATTATTGTATAGATAAGTGAAGAAAAGGAAATAAATGAACAAATCTTTATTTTCATGCATACATGTCTAGTGATGCACCAAACTCTGAAGTCCCACCAGTTAAGTTTGTGTATCCTATTTAATCATTGTATGCTTCCCAGTAGTTTAGTGAAGAAAGACAGCCAACCTCTGAGGACTATTCAGCCCACACAGGACCTGAGTCACTCTGCAGAAGTGCCTGTCTCTCATGATGGATTACAGATGGATCCCAGCGAAATCAGGCCTCCAAATTGGTGCCTTGAATATATAGAGTTCCGACGTGGATTCAGAACTTTTTGTCAGAGATTTCTGTCTTTGCTCTTGGACCTATAGGTATGCAAACATGTAGTAGAAAAACATTTTTAGAATGCACTTAGAATGAAGTTAAGAGTCGAAGGGCAAAAGCATGTGATCAGAGCCAAATGATTGTGGTTTAAATTACCATCTTTCAGCTGAGATGTTTCAATTCCTAGCCTATTGCAGCTTTGCAAGTGGCTAAAATTCTACGAGTGTTTTCCCTGGAAAACTTGACTCATTCTTCTGAGGTTTGGAGACCTAATGGTAGTTTTCCAGCATAAACTGGACCCATGTCCATTTTACAAACATTGTGTGTAGCATTTCAGATGCGGGTTTGCTAGCATTTTCTGTCCCTAGCGATATATCTTCAACGGGTACATCTCAGACTCTTTTCAGCTAAAGACTTAGTCACACCATTTTTCCAGGGCTGACATGAATATACACTCAGGCTCTTCTTGTTGTTTCCAACTGGGGAGGCCTTAGCCTATGGCATCCTTTCCTTATCCCTGGTGTGTGACCCTGTGCTTTGTATTTCTAGTTTCAATCTGCTTTTATTACTTCAGTCCTTCAGACTGTCAGTCCAGTTCATTCTGTATGATTTTCCATCTTCAGCTTTCTACTGAGGGCTTACGGGTTTCTGTCATTCGCAAATGTTGTTAGCATACTCTGAATTTTTGTATCAATCAGTAAAACACATTTGGTTCCAAAAACATCCTTTGAAACATCACCAGTAATCTGCTTCTATCCCAGTAATATCCCTTTTGGTCCTAATGTTGTTTCCTTCCCTTAAACCAAGTTGTGATTCTTTTACATTTCTAGAGTACCTAATCCAGAATAATTTTTTTTTCCCTAAGTGGAATTGTGTCCAATATATATGATCATATCAGCTAGATTTCCTGTGTTCCTTTTATTAAAATATCAGTTATCTTATAAGAAGAGATGCCAGGTAAATTTGGCGTAATGATAGTCTATTTTGGGATAAAGCTGTTATTCATTATATTCCATTTTTCATTACCTCAGTGTCTCTGGCTATGCAATGCTTCATAATTTGTTTCAAATCCTTGCACAACTCATGAGGTCAGAGCCACTTGTTTTTATGTTGCCTGGATCACGTACATCCCTTTTTCTTAAAAGAAAAAAAGTTAGGTTTTTTATTTTTCAGACACTTGATTGCCAGCCTGATAGATTCATTAAAAGTCTTTGTTATTAAACTGGCCTTTCATGTGCAAGTATTGTAAGTACTCTCGAGTGGAGATTATGGGGTCTCGCCGTCCTGGTCTAGACACTTCCTTAAAAACAGTTTTATGTCTTTGTTTTGTTCTCATCTTAGATGAGTAATTTTCGTTTCCACAGTCTGTATCATTAGCCACACTGCATTTGCTACTCTAGTCAACATCTCCATATTAATTTTGTTTTGGACTGTCTGTAAATTATCTTTAATCTTAACTGCTTTTTGCTGCTTGGTGAAGCCACTCTTTTTCCTGTTTTCTTTTTATTTTGATGATGAAAGTACATTTTAGTACTTGCAATTTTGCAAGATCTGACCCTGCCTAACATTTTCTGTTCTCACTTTCTCCATATATTTTCTAACATCTGACAGTCTTCCTTGCATATTAGTTTCATTTTCCACCCTACAAGCTTTCTGCATACTCCAGATATACTCTCTGAGGTGACTGCTCATCTAGTTAGAAATGGAGCCCTTTTTGTTATAAAAGGTTTTTCCACATGTTTGAAGCTGCAAGTTTTTCACGGCCCACAGCCACAGTCTTTTTCTTAAAGGAATTCTAGCACTTCCTTGAGTCTTCATTATTTCCCTTATTTTCTGATTTTTTTAAAGTGAAATTCTGATTTATTTGTGTTTAGCATTTATTCATGTTACAGCCATTTTTAAAAAAATTGAATGAATGTGTCATTACTTACTCTGAGATGTAGCTTTCTTGACCAACTATTTAGTAAGGTCTTGTGGCTCACTTTTCTTGTGTTATGTGTCACATCCTCAGATACCTGGGTCTACCTCTTATTGGTAGAATTTATTTTCTGGGAAGTTACAACATCACCCCACAGTTTTCATAGTGCTATTTACTCCTTATTTCGTAATATTATTTGCTTTCTAAATACTACAGAAATTTATGTACAACAAAAGAGATCCTACACAAACCTTTCTGAAAGGAATCTGAAACCAATTAGAAACCTTTTGTACCCTCTCTAATTTTCTTACAGCTTATCACATACTTGGTTTATAGTTCATCACATCGCTATTTTTGCCATGAGGAAGACCATAAGATTGGTACATGTGGATGTGGGAAATAAGCAAGAAGAGGATTACTATGTCAAACTGACTTGCAGATCTACTGCGTCATCTGTGTGACAGGGAAGATACAGTGAGTTATACAAGCTATTGCAGGCAGTTTTATGGCCTTCTACACTTCAGTATAGTCCTCTCACCCAAATTTTTGGGCAGAATATTGCCATTGCTTTACAATTAAAAAAAATATCCAATTGGCAAAATTAGGGTACTTTAAGGGGGTGGTCAAGGTGAAAATCATTAATACAATCTTACAAATTTGTATTAGTTAAATTCTTTATAGTTGCTTTCAGTTGCATACAAGAGATCTTCCATTATTTCTCTCAGTTTAATTTCATTAATTTCAGGTTTTTATATTTTTTGTTAAAGCCAAGAAACTGCTCTGTATGACTACTCTCATGGAAGGCTTTTATTCATTTTCTTTAAGCAGGGTGTATGAATTTTAAGTGAAATTATTTTTTTCCTTTATGCACCATATGTTAGATTAGTGCATCTCTAACTGAGAGTGGTTAGTGCTGCTGGACCAGCAGTGGCTTCTGCCTTACTCTGTCATTTAGACATGGGAACGGGAAAATCAGTCCTCCTTTTATTAGAGCATCTTTTCTTTACCAGCAGACATCAAACTGTTAAATCACAGGAGTGCCTAACACGGGGAATGCAAAGTCATTGTGATAAGTAATCCTTGAAAGGAAGGAAAATATAGGGAGACGGTTATGTTTTGTCTTTAGTTTTTTTAAGCTACCCTAGGACTTATCACCATTTTCCGGAATGGCTTATGCTGTCGCCTGTCAGTGAAGCAGAGTAATCACAAGAGTAGGTTTTTATTCTATATCCTAATTTTTTTCTTGTCCTTTACCAACAGAAAGTTATTCAGATATTTTTAAGGTGGCAACTCCTGTTTTAAACAAGAACTAACATGATTCTCTCATATGTTTTTGAACTATGGGTTTTTCAGCTATTGAACTGTATCTTGTCTTAGGACCATCTTGGAAGGTAAACAAAATTTTAATGGGTAACAAAAGATACTCCTTTTTCTCATTAAAATTTTCTGTTTACAATAGGTATTTAAATTCCTTCTTATTGGCAGCAGACTGGGCTTGTATTTTCAGGCAGTTGACTCTAACTGCAGGCAACAGACGCATTTAAAATAGACTGCAATAAGATTCTATTTTTGAGATGTAGTGATTGGAAAGGAATCTTCTTCTGTCAATCAGATATACATTCAAATGGTATTTATTTTAAAATTGAATATTCTAGTTTAAAAGAGTTGCAATTGTTTTCACATTTACTACCTAAAATTGTAAAGGAATGCTAAAGAATTAAGTGATAGAAATTTGCACCTGGAATTTAGTGTGAAACATGACACTTAATGTGCAACGTAAATAGTGTAAATTGTCAATTCATCTGCATATTTGGCTATTTTTCAAGAAAACTAAAGAATGTTTGAAACCAAACTTTCCTTTTATAATTCTTCATGCTGTTAGCATGTAGATTTTAATCTACAATTTTAAGCAATGTATTATTCAGCTGATAGAAGGCTAGCATGCCATGTTCTGATAGTCTGAGCAGCTGCATTAGTTCTTTAAGATACTTCACATTTAGCAAATAATCATAAGTAAATATAGTCCTATGAGTATCAAAATATAAAGCATTGCCAATATTGTGTCAATATTTAAAGACAAAATTCAGTTTTGCAGCAGCAGCCAAGTAGAGTGTAAGTGGGTGGGAGAGGGCTGGAGGAACCAGTAGCCAGAGGAGGCTTCAGGAAGGAGGATTTGCACCTTTCAGTAGAGGTAGGAGCTGCAGCTGCTGCTACTGCTGCATGAGGGAGTGACTACTTGCTGCTGTAGCTGGTCCTCTCCACACTCCTTTTCAGGGTTTGTACCATAGTAGTTAATCCTGTGTCCTCAGGCTGCAGTTTCTAGCTGTTCTTTGCCTACAGGTGGCCAAGGAGGTGAATGGAATCTCAGCACTTGGAGTTTTGTGGTGTTAATAATAGTTAACAGTAGAGAAATATGGCAATGAGAAAGAGGTGAATGTAGTAAGAAAGCCCATTGTTCATACAGGATGTTTTAGTTCTGTATTCCTTCTTAAAATAAGAATTCATACGTAGACCTATCAAAATTACATACATTAGATTTCAAAGTCATGGTGATTTCAGGTGTCTCCTCATATTAAAGATCATATTTATTCACTTCTATTTTTAATTGCATATGAACTACGTTAAGTGAAGCTGTTAATCATGTTCATTTAAAACTATAATTGATGGAGTCTATTTTAAAAGCTGCATTAGAAAATATCACTTTCTGAATGAAAAAAAGGACTTGACACACTCTTTCCTTCCATTGCTAGGCCATGGGAAGTGTGACTGTGGGAAGTGCAAATGTGATGAAGGCTGGTATGGTGAAGCTTGTCAGTATCCAACTACTTGCAATCTTACACGAAAGAAAAGCAATGAAATGTGCAAGAATTCTCAAGATATCATCTGTTCTGGTGCAGGTAAGATGTCTTTTGTTGCTGTTGATGGCTTGATGTTCTCCCTGTGTTATCCTGAGAATCACTGTAATTTCTTTTCTAATTAGGAATTTTGTAGAGTATGTTTAAAGAGACTGAGAAATAACTATGTATACTAAAATGCTTAATTTTCCTATAGGCCTATTCCTGTGCATATGATGTGCACTGATTCAGAATGCCTACTTTAGTACTGTAGTTTATCCATAGCTATTTTAGGTTGATGAAACTGCAGCTGTGTTATGTTTTTTGCCCATCAAAAGGTTATGGTAATGGCATTAACACAGAAAGTGACGTCATTTTTTTGTGTTTGTGTTTATAGCATGCAGAAATGGCATTTGCAAATATTTTTCCAGGACATTTATATGCTGTACAATTTTTTGAGACACTTTTGAGCTGTAACAATGATTATTAAAAACAGTTGTGGAAGATCTGCTGAATCATTTTAATGGGGTACTTCCATCTTCACTTTTCTGATTTGGTAACTCTCTTTTCTCTAATTCTTTAATTTTATAACCCATCCTAACTTAAATAGGAAGTCCTTTCCTTAAAAAAATCAGGGGAAAATGAAACAGCCTTTTAGAAGACTTCACTGCAGTATGGTAAAATTTTGAAGGGCATTTGCTGCCAGTCAAGGTTTGAGACCACAAACTGCCTTCCAATTTTTCCATTACATTGATCTCTGAGTGAGAGAATGTTTCAAGAACCCCACTTCTGCTTACTGTTGCTAGCCTTTAATTTCTGTCTGGGTCCATACATTTTCAGACAACTGAATTTCTCACAAGGTAGTTGCTGACATGAGCAAAGAACCCAAAGGATTTGTGGGACTTGCTATAGAGACATTAGGCTCTCACAACAAGATATGAAACCAATATAATGCAAAATTTTAAGCATACAGCATACTGAGTAAATTATACATTTCGGTTATGACAATAATATAGATTATATGAAACTCATGATTGTTTGGCTAACAAATGAGAGACACCTAAATGAGAAACTGACTCTTGAAAATAAGCATAGTTCATTGCGATCAGTCGAAGTACTTAAACAAGAATGTTAAGACCTTTTTTTCTCTTTCTTTCCTTGGCTAGAAGTGGCCCCAGTCTGTCTGTCACTGAGTCTTCACAGGAAAACCAACGTACCTGAACAACCACTAAAAGTGGCTAAGAGGGGAGTGTTTGTGAGATCAGGAAAAGAATAAATGCTTTCAGTTTTGCTGGTATTAAACAGGACAGGAATTCCAATGAGACTGGCTAAGGAGTTTGGGGTAACTTTGATGGGCTGTAGCCATACATATTTTGTCTTGATGGGATTGCCTTTTGATCTACTGCCAACGTTGCCTTCGGGGTCTGAGCTCTTTTTTTTAATTGCCAATAAAAGATGGGAAGGGATGACATGAGTTGTTGCAAAAACAGTCTTCTGCTGTCACACAGCTAACCATTTATTGTAATTCTTTTCATGAACCAATCAAGATCCACCTAAAATTTAACTTTTCTGACTCAGCTGTTCCTGATCATTTGTCAGAGCAACTAGGGCATCCTACTTAAACTGAGATTCTCTGTTTGAGCAATTTCCATTTCTAGTCAATGGGAAGGAATGGACACTTTTAGGACACAGCCTATCTGACCTTTTTAGATGCCCAATTCATGAATCAGTTTACCGTTTTGCCTTTTTTCCTGTTTGGAAATTATCTGTAAACAAGACAGTTTTCTCAAAAATTTTATTTGTATTTATTTTCCAAGTAATTGTAGCAAATAATTCTAGTTCTAAATATAATAAATAATTCATGTTCTAAACCATGTATGGATGTAACGTGAGGAGTATGAGTCTTGTGAATTAAGTTCCTTTCTTTAAAATCTATACTTGCTGGCATAGTGATGCCAGTGACTGCAGAAACAGCTCGTGCAAGCCCATTGACCACAGGGCTCCAGTTAACGTAGTATTGCACAAAGTTCCTACCCTTACAATTTCAATAAAGATGGTAGAGGTAGGGAAAAGGGGTGTCTTGTATGACTGGCATGGCAATACTTTTGTTTCTAACGTGATTTTATAGTATTTTTGCTTTTTTGACTGTATAACTCCTTAATATGTTTATTTATGGCTGCTATATGTTATCATGCAGTATGTTCCAAACTCGAAAATATTCAGCAGGAGGAGGAGAAGGCAGTTGTTTGCTTTCCCCTGGCAACTGCACTCCAGGTCAGATAGACTCTCTGAGGGAAAAGGGGGGATTCTTCCTTCCCTGGGAGCAACAAAACAAAATTTTTCTGTTTCGGTGGGTGGGTCATGGAGAGAGGCAGCCACTGAGGTGAGGGGGCAACCCTACTCAAAAGACCGAGAAGCAAATGTGTGACCAGACCAGAGGTGACAGAGGAGAGATCTGTTTACAAACCCATTTCCATCCTTTGCATCGCCTGAGTGCTCGGGCTTTTCCTTATGTCAGAAAGTTTTCTGTTGTGGTTTCTGTTGTGAGAAAAACCAGCTCTACACTTCCAAAGCATTTGGGAGTCCTGGGGGTACTTACATTGAGGGAGAATCTCAGGCAGGCCTGTGTTCTCAAACCACTCCCTGGTCTGACATGGGTAAAACCCATCTTACTTGTGACAAATCAGCAAGTGTCTTTATTATAGCTCTTAACGTTCTTGCAGGATCTACTCTTTTCTGAGACATCACCCACAAACTGAAGAAAAATGAGCCCTAAAAGCTTAAAGTTAGATTGGGTCAAAATCCTGAGATAACAAGATATTATTATAGAGGTTCCTACAATTCTTCAAATGAATGAAATAACTTGTAATATGGACATCAATACCACTGGAAAAACATGCACTTTGCAGTAAAATTGTTGATATGCTATTATAATACTTGCGGTGTTTGTTTAATAATGCTATGAATGTATTTCTCTGCAATTAGCTTGTCTGTTGTATAATGAATGTATTGCTGTGGAATTGCTTTCTAGCTTGAGTCCTTTTTTCCTGACATCTGATCATAAGGTCTTCACGCAGATGTTCATCACCAATGTTTCCTTCCTTTGATTCCTGGCTTTTTCTCCAAGGCTGTACTTATAAAATCTTAATCCTCAGATGATAGCTGTTACAAAAGGGACTAGACACTAGAGTGCAGAGGAACTTTGCGAACTTAGGCAGACATATTTTCAGGTCCTCAGTAGCCATACCCTGTTACTCTCATGTAACATGGCTGTGGAACTGGAAAAAAACAGACTTCATTCTTGAGAAGACGACTAAGTTAAACTTTCTCCTTTCAGTAGGCAGAAGATATAATTTCCAAAGCTGACTTCATACCACAGTTGTATGAAGTCACACAGACAGCTCTAGGAGTGAGTTTTACTTAGGAAAATAAGGTGCTCCTTATTAAAAATGAACCACTTGAATGTTGTATCTATTTACAGCTAAGATTAGGCTTTTTGTTGATATGGATTGTTTCTGTGTCTGTCTTTATTTGGCTGGATAGTCTTTAGATTTCAGCCTTCTCAGAATAAAATATGTACCATCTCTGATGGACTAATGAAACTCTTTCCATTAACTGCAGTCATTGAATGCTGTCTTAAATGTTTACAGGCACATGTCAGTGTGGCAGGTGTAAATGTGCAAACTCAGGAGGAAATGGACTGGTCTATGGTCAATTTTGTGAATGTGATGACAGAGAATGCATAGATGATGAGACAGAAGAGATTTGTACAGGTATGTATTTTAGTGAGTACAAAAAGAATGGTGAAGATTAATACAGGCTGTTATAAAATCATTTAATTGTGTGGACCTACAAAATATCTTTACTGAATGTATGACTTAAAATAAAAGTAACTATATTTGCAAGAATTTAGCTTGCAAATTGTAAGTGGGAATTTCAGATGCAAAAATGAGCTAGGCGGGAGGTTAAAGAATGAAGAAATCCTGTGACATCCTCCTCTTTTTGGAAGAACTGCAAAGAGGATTATACAAGGTAATTCACTAAGGTAATTCATAGCTTAGTGTGTCTGTCGTCGGTAGAATATAAGAAATGTGAATGCTTTGTGGCACAGATGAGAGCAAGATGGAGGACACAAAAAAACCAAAAGAAAAAAGAAAAATAGATTAGTAAGAATTTTGTCAAGGAAGCAAAAATTAAAAAGAACAAGAATAAATGTAGGATGAGAACTCAGAAGCAATTCAGGAGATAAAAAGGGAAAGGAATGAATGAAGAAAAATTTCATCTGTGATAGGAAAGGCAAGAGAATAAGATGGAGTGAACTCTGCTGATAGATAGAAAAGCAACCAAAATTCAAACTGTGCTTTCATTTCATTATAGGATAGGAACCTGGCAATTAAATAATGTGCAATACACACCATTTATGGCATTATAAATGCTGTTGCCTGTATTACTAGGGAGGCTTGTCCTTGAGCTGAAAGGTGCTACAAATATTTTTCAAGCTATACACATTCATACTGTGTCTATATGCAGACAGGAGGGTTCAGAACTGCTCTTAGACTATTCATACTCTGATAATAGTGCTTGCTCTGTCTGTGTGTGTATAAAGAGAGAGAGTACTTGTGTAAAATAGCTTTATCTGTCTTTATCCTTACACAGAGAACAAAATAAATTCTATTTATTTAAGTGCCTTTGAAGGCAAAAAGAACTTTTTTTCGTGTAGGATTAGGTAGGGATTTTAAATGAGGATAAACAGAATGGTCCTCTGAAGTCCAAATCCAGGAATAGAGTACAATATTTCCAGTAGTTGCCTAAAATAAAATGAGTGGAGAGCAGTAATTTTTATGTGCCAATGATTCCATTTATATTTATTTACTTGTAACCATTACATATGGTACCAAATATGATAAAAATTTACCATTTATTTAGTTCCAGTAAATTCTCCTTCTGCTGTTTTTGTCAGGTTTTTTTCCCCACCTGTGTTGCTGCTGGTTTATACTGTTAGGTTTTTCTTAGCTTTCATTTCCCCTTGTTCCATCCAATGGTGGCATATTCCAAAACAGACCAGATGCATCTCTGTAAAAAACTAGTTTTATGTGTATACAGAAATCAAAGTATGCTGATATAAAAGGACAAAAAAAATGTTGGTAGATTCAAGTCTTTAAGGTCTGTGATTCATCAGTATAAAAGCCCTGATACCTTATGTAAGGTTTGGAGCCTTCTAAAGTAAATATAGGGTATAAACTAATGGTGTACTTAACTTGGTTTGGTTGTTGTAAGCTGAAAAGTTTATGCACGTAGGTTATGAGAGTTAGCTGTAAGCTGAAAAGTTTATGCAGGTAGATTATGAGTGTTAGATGTTGCTTTGCTTTCTAACAAACCTCTACAGTATATAACCATATGTTGAACCAGGCCTTATGCAGAAAAAATGAACAGCACATGAACTGAAGGTCAAAGGTACATAATTTCATCATAGGAAAAGCAGATCCCACATGCCTATCTGGTTATTGCTTCTCTCTCCCATCCCGATGTCTCCTTTAATACCCTCTGTGCCAGCTTTCCTTCCACAGGATTTCCACCACAGAAATCATTTAGTTTTATTTATGAAGTAATAAAGAAACAGTGTTCCAACCCAGTTCTGCTTAGCTAGCAATGGCCCCTGGATATTCTCCACAGACAGAGTGAACCTAATCAGTGCCTGTTGTACTTTCACAGTTTGTGTAGCACCTACTTAGTTGCTACATACCCTTTATTGCCCTTGAAAGTATAGACAGGTCTTGAAGATTTTAATTGTCTTCAAAGAAAGCAAACTCAGGAGGATCAAACTAATGAAAAAACAAAAGCTTCTACTTACACACATGTTTCTAAAGCCTGCAGCTGTGAGCTGGGATTTTATCCTGGAAAAGGATACAATGCCATGCTGAGATATGGATAACATGCATTTTAATCTTTGCACAAGGGGACTGCATTTTTTAAGCAAATCAGTTCTTAGGTAGGGCAGAGTTACAAAGATGTATCAAGCTTTTCCAGCCTCAGTTGGATTTTTATCAGTCAGTTGACTGTATCACTTTTTATTTGAGGTTACATAAACTTTGGAATCAAGTTGCAGCTTATTTTTAATAAAGTATCATGGTTCCTAGCAAATTAAATTCTGATCCTGATCTTTTTTATCTGAGGCTTTTTTGCTCTAATGGAGTGATTTTGTCTTCAGTCAAGAGCAAGAGATAGTGGCGAATTGTATCATTTAATTCATATTTATTTGAGGACTATACAAGTGTGAGTGAAGAATGAAGTAGTGATGTTTTAATCTGCAAAAATTGCCATTAGATCAAATTAATTTACTCCTTCACCATTTTTCCCTTTATTTCTTGTCCACTGTTCAAGAACAACCTTTTGGTAATAAGCATTATTTTAGACTGTCTTTGTTGTTTAGTTGTCTAAGTAAGATAGTATTTTTATCTTCTGTTATTTTTTGACATGTAACCAAACATTTGTAATGAAAATTCCATGTGTAATTGTAAAAACGGGAAAAAATTGTATTCCACAGGTCTAAATTTGCACTCTTGATAGTTAAGGATATAAGTTGACCAGACTGTGATAGAGACAACCAGGTCTACTAAGCTTAACATACTTAGAGGGAAAAAAGGACGAGATCCTGACTTGATCCTTCTAGTGAAGAATTCACTTATGGCTTTAAGATTAGTAATAGTTGCAACTACTTAATTTAAATGCTTTGTGTCATTGAAACACATGACAGAAGTACCTTAGTGGATAAAAATGTTCAGGAGCTGGTTTCATCAAGCCTCAGATGACCCAACTATCTTTCTGGGAGATGTGTGGTTTATTAAATGAACATCTAAAAGGTTCATTTTACTAAATCTTGTCTTTCATGAACTGGTTTATCCATGTTCAAAAATCTTCTTAACAGGTAAGAAGGGAAGCCATATACAATGTAGACAGTTTGTAGTAAATCAAGGCCCCTCTGCTGGAATTATCTGAGGAGTCAAGAACACACAATGCTTTCTTAGACATGCCAAGTACAGTGGGCAAGTGTGTCCTATCTTAACATTTAAAACTGTGCTTAAATTTTAACTATTACATTTACTGTCTTCCAAATTTACCTATAAAGTTTCAAAAATTAAGCTTACAAATATGAAAATATTCGTTATTTTCTTAGTGTTTATTGATTAGATTTAATTTGTGATTAAATGAAAACGTGTTCTAAAATAGACTTGGGGAAAAGTATAATTCAGATATTCTTTGTCTTGTTTTATGTAGGCATATATGGTCTATAAATTATTTCTATTCTGAGTCTAGCACTAAAAGTTTTTAAAATAAAAGATCAAAACAGTTAAATTGTTAATACCTTTTAAAAACTTGCCTCTTTCTCACTGTATAAAATTTGTTTTGGCTTAAGGCCATGGAAAGTGTTACTGTGGAAACTGCTACTGTGAGGCTGGTTGGCATGGAGATAAATGTGAATTCCAGTGTGACATCACCCCCTGGGAGATCAAGAAAAGATGCACATCTCCAGATGGCAAAATCTGCAGCAACAGAGGTGTGTCATTCGCACGTTCCTTCTACGTGTATTTATATAGCTTGCTTTTAGTTTACAATATGCATTTTCTGCAGTAGGACATAGATTGTGTTTGCTGATAGTTTCTACTTTGTTCTCACTTATTTCAAATCTGGATATACGTTTCCAAGTGAGTGGGTAGTTACCTGTGTTTAGGTATAAATTTACACAAATCCACACCCATTTTTGGATCAAGCTGACCCAAGTTGTTCTCATCCTTCATTTTTGTAGTAAGACTGGGCAGGATAATTTGATAGTACATCTGCTTTGGTGAGAGACCTACCCTGCAAAATAAAATATTAGCAGATATTTGACTTTGAATGGATTGGTGCTGTAAGGCCAACAGGACTGTATGTCAGTTCGCTCTTAAAGAAGACCAAGGACCCACAATTGAATAGGGAAAATGAAAACACAAAGCTTTTAGTTTCCACTGCAACCTGAAAAAACAACTAAGAAGTGTTCAGTAACAATGCTGTGGAATGCATACAGAGCTGGAAAGGTAGACTTCACACAATATTTCTAACTACATGGGGTTTTATTTGTACAAAGTTCCAGAATTTGAATTTTACTGTGTACTTCTGTCTAATTTTGCCATTTTGGGAAAAAAATAGCACAAAATAAGGTTGCTTTTCACTACCTGCTATGTTTGGCTTCATTGAACAAGAGTTAAAAAACTGTGTTATTTTTTTGGCAATAGTCCAGAATAATTACAGTAGAACATAAGCGCAAGTCACATAGATACCTGTCTTAAAAAGATCTCTACTGACAAAACCTGCTATAGTGTGAACATCTAATTATCCTGAGAACATTCAGAAAACTCTCTTCTCTTAATTATGAGGAAATTGAAAGATTGGCTCAAATACAGAGATCATGTAGGCTCATTTAATCTTGGGACTTTAACAGTAAAAAATTTTCTGTAATTCTGGAAATAATAAATATCAGTGGCTTCTGATCAGATGGGTTGTTTGCACTGAGAAAGTAATTTCTTGTCAAAGTATTTCTTGTCAAAGCAATTTTTTGTTCAAATTTGAAATTTTAATGTGCAAGTATTTCCTTAAATTTACATTGTAATTGGGGGAAATGAGGATAAATAGTATACTTGATATTCTGAATAGCTACAAACTCCTATACAAAGGCACATTCATGGGACACTTTTATATTTTTAACCTTTCATGTATTTGTGATTTTATCCACATAAAAATTTTGTAGGCTTTTGACTACATAAAGTTGCTTCCCAATACAGTATTTCTACTTTCTTTAGTCCTGTTTACCCAGTTTTCTGTGTTTAAACATCTTGTGATATAGGCGCAGTTCATCTTGTCAGTCTTGAGCCTTCTAAAAATTAAATATCAGGGCTAACCTTGCTGTCCAGCCTCCTTCAGTGCTAAGATTGACTGTCTAGTTGACAGTCAACTTCAGTTGACTGTCTAGTCAACCAGCTGAGACCAGATGTGAACCTTTAGATTTTTTAAGCTTTGGTGAGATGGTGTTTTGCATTCCGATATCCAGGACAGCTGATCCAAATTCACTTTGAAGTTGTTTCTGGGAGGATTAATCACTCTCCAGAGGCATTTCGTCATTTTCTGGGTTTTTTGGTTTGTTTGTTGTTGTTGGGTTTTTTTCTTCTGCTTCAGTAACATCACTGAATTATGAAAGTATCAAAAATCAGGTGCAAATTTCTTGAGGGCTGTCTTGGTGCCTTTAGCACTAAACAGGGCAGCAGCTTGTCCTGCTTCATGTAACTGTCATGCATGCACGATTGTGTAGACCTTCTCTTTTTAGAGAATGTGCCCATATCTATATGTACTCTTTAGTCACCCTCTCCTGTTGGCCTCAAATGCATTATATTGTTCAGACTAATCTGAATAAGAAGACAAAGGCTTTGGTGGAGTAGCAGAAGGTGAAGCTACTGTTCAGGAAATGAACTGCATGCATCTGTAAGGTTAGGCTGCTTCTTTGTGCCTGTTGGCATCTCAGAAAAAGTAGTGAGTGTATGGCCCTGAAGCATATTTGGATTTATGAATAAGGAAACCATCTTTTTTTGTTCTTACTTTTCCTAAGTAAGTAGGATGCGTGTTCTCTGTGTATCAGTAAGGTTGTGACAAATTAGTATCTCTGTCGTATTTCACATTTCCCTTCTTATTGTAAACAACAGGGTGGGGCCCTGAATATTGACTTGGGAAAAGTGGAAAAGCATCATTTTCATGTAGATCTGTGCTGATGTTCTTTGTAGGTAAAGAATGACCTCCTAGACATTTTCAGCTGGATTAGAATTTGGATTCCCTTCTAGTTTAAATGTTTATGCTTTAACAATCATTAATTATCCACTGTGCCCAAGCCCAAGTCATTTAAATAGCATTGATTTTTATTGTCATTAGTGTCAGGGCAAATTACTGTTGAAGTCAAAGATTTACGACTGTTCTGTGCACTACATTTTTCTGTTGATTCCTAACAAGGCTCAACAGCAAAAAGAAACTTGAACAAGAAGCCAACTTGTTTGTATAAAGTATTACTACTGAATAATCATAGAAGGTTTTAAGTCATAGAAGATGAGCATACGCTCATGATTAACACTTGCAGCTTTGAAACTGCACTCCTGTGAGAGCAGAAAATTCACAAGTGTAAATTCCTGTAATCAAACTACTATTACTGTAAATTGCTCAGTTAATTTTCTGTCTCTGTCTCTCTTTTTTTTTTTTTTTTTTTTTCCTTCTCTCTTTCCTAGGCACATGTGTATGTGGGGAATGCACATGCCATGATGTGGACCCAACTGGTGACTGGGGAGATATTCATGGAGATACTTGTGAGTGTGATGAAAGAAACTGCAAAGCAGTGTATGATAGATATTCTGATGACTTCTGTTCAGGTAAGGAATATATATAAAAGGAACTTATGTGTAGTTCTATAACAAAAGCATCCAATTGGTCTGATCTTGCTCTTCCTTAGTGCTCCACTTCTCATTTTCCTAACTTAAAATATACCAAGCTTTAGCTGTTTTTTTTTGGGAGTGGACTTTTTAAATTAAAAGACATAATTCTGTAAAAAAAATATGAAAACGTTTCCAGTTCTATAGCTTGCTTAAAACATGTCTTTTTTTCTAAGCCTTTTAACACAATCCTGTAAATATGAAATACTTTTAGGTGCCCATCTCCCTTCTAATACTCTTGTCTTCAGTGTAACATAACATAAATTGGAGAATGGTTGAAACTTTAAAAAATATATATATATATATATATCTTTCCTTGGGGAAATTTAAATTAGAAAATTTGTTAGATCAAATTTTATTTATTTCATGTTATATGGCAGGGAGGGGACAAGCAAGAGGAAGAAATTCAAGGAAAAGTGAATTAATGACTTAATGAAAAACAGTACTCTGAGAATACCAATTGACCTGAGAACAAGCAGAGCATCAATATGTGGAAAATATGAATGTGTGGTCCAGCTACACATCACTGACTGTACATCTTAGACACTTTCACCTTCCTTTTTTCTTCCACTTGTACTTCAGAGCATTATATTCAAATTAATTAACGTCCATCCAGCCATCCAAGGTTTGCAGTGTGTTTAGATTGATGGCCCATGTATCAGCTAACAAAAGCTGAGATTCTGAGCGAGACCTTGCATACAATTTTGTATAGTTGCTGATAAAGATGCTAATACTGGGCAAGAGAGAAGGACTTTGATCAATACACAGCATGCAGTTCGTACACACAGGAACTTTGCAAAAACAAATGAGGGTGGTTTCAAAGAGACTTGACAGATTACAGGTTGTCAGCTCTAATGCGTCCTGTAGAAATCTGGTCTGGCCTAGTTAATAATAGGAAGAATGCAGTCACATCAAGGAAAATAATAATGTGGTATATTCTCATCCTATTACTAGAATGAGAGATCCCTCATAGAAAGATCATAAGAGTTGTCTGCAGTAGGGAGAGAAGGCTGAAACAAACATGATACATAAAACTCTTAGCCTCTTCTTTGCCTGTTACGAAGGTGAAAGGTTTCTGAACTGTTGTGTTGGGGTTTTTTTTAATAAATATTGATGAATCACTAGCTAATGAAGTGAGGAAAAAAAAGAAAGAAGCATTTCTGAAAACCTTCAGTGAATTCATTTGCTTGTTACTGTTTCAGCCACCTATGAAAGTTCTATAGGTTTATTTAATTAATAAGCTGGAAGGATGTAGAACTGCAGTCATGAAAGCAGCAGGAGGATTGACTCTGGGATGTTGTCAATTTTTGAATGTATTATTATGTTGCTGAGTATGTTTTTAGCACTCAGGGACTGATCAAAATGTCAGCATCAGCTAAAGAATACAAAGCTAAAAAACAACAAATGTGTTCTGTAGTTAAGGGTAAATGTGTTCTGTAGTCAAGGGTGAACACAAGAGTTTCAAACCTAATTAGATTAAAGCAAACCTGTGGCACCTACAGCTAATGCTGCATCACTGAAGCAGTGCTAGAACTCCCTCTTTCCCGGACATTATTGCCATTGCTGCTGCTGCTGCCCAGGGTGGTAATGGTTGTAAGAAAGCAGAGTGTAAGAAAGTATGGACAGTTATAAAGCAGCTGGGGGGAAGATATTGCCATTTGACAGTGGATTAAGGACTGGTATAGTGTTCTTTACTACACAGACATAACTGTAAATGAGCAAACCTTATGAGAGATACAAAAGGAGGTACTCACATGGTTGCTTGACGTAACTAAAACTCATGTTGAAGTATAGCTTCATTTTTCTATCTCATCAGCAAAAATTTTAGTACTACTACTTATTCTTATCCCTTCCCTTTCTGTTATGTTTTAGAAAAGCCTAATTTAGCCTTAGCTGGCCATCCAGTTATGCATTCCTCAAATAGATTGTGCAAAAACCCCATTTTCTCATGAAGCAGTGTGAACAATGTCTTATAGTCCTGCTGTTTAGTCCTGTTTCAGAAATGGACAAGATGCATAAGTATTAATTTTGGTTTATTGTGGTAGACAGACAGAATCTGCAATTAAATCAAAGGTTTACTAGCAGAATTGTAATTGGACAGCTTTTTTATTTGTTTATATGAAATAAATGTACTTAGTGCACAAAATGTGCACGCGTTAGGTGTGTCTGCAAAATATCCTCATTTTTCTCACAATTATTTGTAAATTGGTTTAGGATGAATCCGAGAGGGATTAGTCAGATCTCTTAAAACCTACATCAAATGGAGCTGATACAAAACTTTTCCTGTCTTGTTCTGCCTGCCTAATGGGTAGAGACAGGAAATCACATTGTCCTGAGTAGCAGATTGAAATGATAGGAAATCATGTTTACATGTAAAGAGTTTTACTGTAACTGAATGAAATGCTATGTTTATTTCATAAAGTACAAATGACAGGAATTGACAGGCCTGCTGTGAGGACTTAACATCACACAACAGCAGCTCCCTCCAGAAGCTTCATATGGCTTGGGGTGACTGTCAATTTGCAGTACCTCATATTGGCAACCGGATGCCTTCTTTTAACATCTGAAGTGCTGTTCAGTATGTTACTGAATGATTTTCTTTCAGAGGTGTTCGCAACATTAAAGTGATTCTCTTCCTTTAAAGAGAGAATAGCTTTCATGACTTGACATAGAAAGAAAAAAAGGCTTCCGTAAGAAAATTCCTACATTCACACATCTCATTAGCTCCTTTGCTGTGGCTCTAGCAAAGAAAATATTATATGAAAGAACATCATCCTCTCATAAGTATCTATCTGGATCAGGGAACATATGTTCAATTCTCAACCTGTCAGCAGGTACACATGAAAGCAAGGGACAGAATCATAGAATCATGGAATGGTTTGGGTTGGAAAGGACCTTAAAGATCATCTGGTTCCAAACCCCCTGCCATGGGCAGGGACACCTTCCACTAGATCAGGTTGCTCAAAGCCCCATCCAACCTGGGCTTGAACACTTCCAGTGATGGGGCATCCACAAATTCTCCGCGCAACTTGTTCCAGTGTCTCACCACCCTCACAGTAAAGAATTTCTTCCTAATATCTAGTCTAAATCTACCCTGTAAACAAGAGGACGCCTTTAATGCTTTTCAAGGAAAACAACTACTGTGAAGAAAAGTTTTTCTTGTGAAATTAATAAGACTTGTATTCTGGGAACTACTCTGATAACTTGTAGAATGCTTGCTTCCTCCCCCTTTCTCCTTGTGAACTGATAAATGCATATGTTTTAGAAACATAATATAAGCCAATCTTAAAATGCAAGTATGGTTAGAAAGAGATGTAGAATCTGTGTTGCTATGGTTTTCAAGAAGAACCTGGATAGACAAGTGGACATCAGAGCGATGCTTTGGGGTCCTGTGTCCGGTGAGTGATGACTTTGTGAAAATTGTGAGAGAAGACCTAATCTGCTGTCAGAGCTCATGAAAATAAATATTTGATTTTGCGGCAAGGAATGTTTTTGCTGATACTCAAGTTTTCCTCATCCAGTGCGAGGAACGTTTTGTATTGCCGCAATCCCACTGCTTTATGCAAAGAGCATTAGGCTCATGATGAAGGAAGCTGGGCAATTAGCTTTGTTTTTCTTGGTCTGGATATGTTAGTATTCATATAGAGGAAAGAGATTGTTTGGATGGCTTTCCAGGTTAAGTTCTCAGGAGGGATTCACCCCTAACTTCTTGTCTGTCACATTTTTTTAAAGAAACTTTCCAGAAAAGCTTCTGTGGAGTTCAGTTGCTTTTCCTCACCCCAACTTGCACAGTGAAAGTTGTGTTTATATTGCTATGTTCAGACATCGTCAGGAAGAGTCAAGTTAGCTAATGAGATACCAAAACCACATCCAACTGCCCTATTGAAATGAGAACTAATTATGTCCGGTATTTTATTATTTGCACATCACTATTAGTAGAAGGCAATGGTTTGAGACTTGGAAATTGGTATGACAATGCTTGTCTCTAGTGGATCATGTTCATTGCAAGTAGATAAAAGATGGTATTGATATATTACTTAAAGAATATGCTGCAACTACGGTAGAAAAAGAAGAACATAAAGGTAAATGAAATATTGCCTTATGACAGCCCCACTTTTCCAGACAGTGGTGAAATGTGTATTTGTAACTTCTATTCCATCCTTTCACATGAGGAGCGTGTGCCAAGTGGCAAAACATCCCTTTAGAAAAAAATTAAAAGGAAATATGGCTCAAATGGAATGATAGACCAGTGCTATTTTCAGAAAAAAAGTAGATATAGTGAATTGGTTATATTTTTTGCCAGTCTGATTATTTAATGAAACCACAACTTTGATAAAGTTCATCTAATCATGAGGTTTTAATACCTATCATCAGTATGGAGGCTAATCTTTAATTGTATTCATTGTAAAGGTCATGGACAGTGTAATTGTGGAAGGTGTGACTGTAAAGAAGGATGGACTGGGAAGAAGTGTGAACATCCACGTTCTTGTCCATTGTCAGTTGAGGAAAGTGCTAAGAAATGCCAAGGAAATTCTAATTTACCTTGCTCTGGAAGAGGTAAGCACATTTCTGGAAGAATTTTCATGCCCTTAAAATGTACTTCCATTGAAAGAATTTTTACAGACGTCCAGCATTACTAGTACTGAAAAATGTGAACTTTCTTGGCTTACTGTGCACGAATCACCCCTGCATAACTTGTGAGTTAAGCAAAGGGAGGAGAAGAATACAAAGGTCACCTATTTTTCCTGTCATCTACTGCTTTGTATTTTATTTTACATATCTCAACATTTGTTTTGGAGGTTTTCAAGGATGCTTTGAAGATTGCTGCAGTTAAGTCTTTACTAAAGATACATTAAAAATATGAACCTATTCTATACATTCTTTGACAAAACCAGCATGAGATTTTCAGCCTGTGTAAAATGTGGCACCATTGTGATAAGAGCTGTTCGGATTTACACTGCCTAAGAACCTGCCCTACTGAGTGCAGGACTGACCTCTAAAATGCAGTTGTTCTTCAGTGCAGTTTGCTGCTTAGCCACTGGCTTTTCATTTGAAAGCATTTCTTTGTGACACTAGCCTTTTCGAAAGCTTTGACTAAAAAAATATACTAAGTGATACATACTATTGAAATACACATTGCAAGCAAAAGGAAACTTTTCTCAGAAGGAAAAAGACCTGCTAATTTTCATCTGTCGCTGTGTTAAATGTGGTTTTCTGCAGAGAGAAGAGAGTGTCGTGGTTTAACCCCAGTCAGCAACTAAGCACCACGCAGCCGCTTCCCCCTCCCCCTCCCAGTGGGGTGAGGAGGAGGAAAGCAAAGAAAAAAAAGTAAAACTCGTGGGTTGAGATAAGAACAGTTTAATAACTAAAGTAAAATATAATACTAACAATAGTAATAATGAAATATAATAATAATAGTAATGAAAAGGAATGCAACAAAAGAAGGGGGGGGGGGGGAGAAAAAAACCAGTGATGCACAATGCAATTGCTCACCACCCGCTGACTGATGCTCAGTTAGTTCCCGAACCGCAATTCGTGCCTGCCGGCCAGCTCCCCCCTGTTTATATACTGGGCATGACGTTCCATGGTATGGAATACCCCTTTGGCTAGTTCAGGTCAGCTGCCCCGGCTATGCTCCCTCCCAGCTCCTTGCCCACCTGCTTGCTGTCAGAGCATGGGAAACTGAAAAGTCCTTGGCTTAAGGTAAGCGCTACTTAGCAACAGCTAAAACATCAGAGTGTTATCAACATCATTCTCACACTAAATCCAAAACACAGCCCTGTACCAGCTACTAAAAAGAAAGTTAACTCTGTCCCAGCCGAAACCAGGACAGAGAGAAAAGTAAATACGAGACACACTTTTGCTAGAACTGCTAATTGAAGTTGTTATGAATTCTGCCCACTTAAGTATTTGCTGGGAAAGGTCTAAAGCTACTCTTGAATTATTGCATTTGACCCTAAATGTGATTTCATTTGCAATTTCTTCTTTCACTAATACTATCTAACATAGTCAAAAACTGTAGGCTGTCCACCCAAGTTAGCACTGTGATAATCGTATTTTTCTCCCCCTGTAAATATGTAGCAGCTCATAACTTAGTAAACGCAGCATTAGCTGTATCTTAAAAGAACTATGTATTAACAGATTGTTGCTTGCTTTTTTCTTAATTAAGCTACATTTTTCCAGTGAATTATATCTCTCTTTTCTTGCTAAAAATTCTCAAAGGTATTTTTGGCTACAAGTTAGGTGAAACATGGGCATCTGTAGCGAATTAACTGCATTTTATTGTTCACAACTGCAAGAATTATAACTAAAAGAAAGGAGTGTTGACATTTGATTTATTTTCTTATTATTTTTTTAATACTGGCTCACTCTTTTCCTGTTCTCATTGAATGCTGAATGTCTTTTCTGTCATCTAGAAGTTGTGTATGTTGAGCTTTTGGAGTCAGTTCTATGATTTAATTGCATTGTGCTCTGTGAGAGTCAAATGACAAAGAAAAGCGTGGCAGTCATAAAACCAAGTTTAATTTGAATAAAAATACAGTCTTAAGTTATGGAACATATTGTTCTATTTATATTTTAAGTTTTGAAAAGTTTTATTAAGTATAGTGAGAAGAGTGAGTTTAAAGATTTCAATATTAATGGCAATAATTCTATCCTCTTGGCTTTCTGAAAAAAACACCTGAGTATTAATGCTGGCAGTGTTCTGTTGAGATACTAGCAATGAAGTAAGTCCCTTTCAGGTGAATTCATTTGACTGAATGATCTGTTAGTCAAAATTTTCAAGTAAAGTACAAGCAGTATCTATTGGAACAAAAGGCTTAATTGATAGCGGCTTTCACTGAACTTCCTTTGACTTCCAAACAAGAAGAGATCACCAAGGTTTATGAGGAGTGCAAATGGCACAGATGTGGATCTAGGACATAGTATGATAGGCAGCTACTGTAATGAAGGAACAAGAGATTCTGCATTCCACACTTGAAATAAAATTCCCATGAAAACTGTCATTTTAAAATGGAATGTGGTCTCTTGTTTTAGTTCTATGAACAATTTTGTTTAGGAAATTGGGAGAAAAAAAGAGAAAAGAGATTTTAGTTTAATCATCTGTAATTTACTGGGTTGTGTATTTTGTTACCCTGGACTCCCTGGATTTCCCTTTCTTCCATCATAGTTTGGATACAATAAAAAATGTGAGAAAGTTCCTGTACTGCTGAAGTGATGTAGGTGTTTAGCTCCTATGAAAAACTGTCATTGGACTTGCACAGTTAAATTCTTTGGTCCCATTTGAAAATCCTACTACTTGTCATTGTAGCTTGTCATGGGCAGAAGTGTTACACAAGCAAATGAAACAAAATAAAGATTTCCAATCAAACGCAACCTCTTTCAAGTCTTCTGGGGTGGGAAAGGCCATGGACTTGTAATACCAGCCCCAATTTTTCTGAAGTCCATAGGGAGGATTGTGTGACAAGGAAGGAAAAGCTCCAAAGGAAATGGAAGTGTTACCTTTTACATTTGAACATTATTGTCTTGGTAACCTCCCTGTAATATTTTTCTCTTGGCTATGGTACAAGGACAGTAAGTCCTTGTACAGGTCAGTAATCCACTGCACTGCTGGAGAAGTTGAGTAGTTAATATCCTTATTTAACAGGATCTTTTAGTAAGGCAGTTCATGTATGGAATGGGATGCAGAATAGAGAGCCCAGAGATGCAGGTGCATGACTATATGACTTTGCCATGTATTGTGTTTTCTTGAAGAATGTTTTCTATTCATCTGTACCTTTTGTTTCTAGGTTAGCCAACAACAGTTGTGACAGCTAACGTACTCTTTTGCAATCACTTTTATGGTCTTGGGTAAAGACATTGAAGGACAAAGCATTTTTAGGATTTTTAATGCCATATAGATAGCCAGAATGTGTAGGGAGAAAAAGATAGAACTGTTACAATCATAGTCTCTTTCTATAGGCTCTGTCTAAATGCTGACATACACTCAGATTTTCAGGTGGAGGAGTTTGAAACTTCAGTTGTGATACTCTGTTCCCAAGATTAACAAAAATTGTATTTCCTAGATGGTATTTTCTTGTTGAAATGTTAAGTATGATTTCAAAATATGATAATCCTTCACTTAAACAGTAGTAAAAAAAATCCATGCTGCCTGAGGAAGCATTGAAGAAATAGTCCTTCAAAGCTTTGGCTGGCCATTTTTAGTTTTTTTTTTTCATTTTGCAAAACTTTCTGATATGGAAGACTATAAAATTCCCAATGATTCAGCTTCAGTCTTTAAAATCTCCAATAATAACTGGAAGGTGAACCAGGAAAAAAACAAAAACAAAAAACCCCCACCCAAACCAAGCCACCAAATCCTCTAAATTCCTTATTAAAAAAAGTTTGGGATTTGTATATTTTTGTGTCAGAGATTTGGGATGGTGAGGGCTTACATTAAAAAAAAAAAAAATCCTTTGTTTCACTTCACAAAATTGTATAATATTAGCACAAAAATCATGGCAAAATGATATTCTTCAACAGTTTTCAATCACTCTGAGGGACCAAAAGCTTCTATCTTTGAACTTAATTTTGGTAAGGTGCTTATTTTATGCCTTATACTTTGTTTTTACAGGTAATGATGAATGGAAAAGAAAAGAGAATTTTAGCCTAATCTTACTCTTTTTTCATGATTCAATGACCTAATATGTTTGTAATATTAAATTTTCATATAAAGTACTGGGTTTTTATATAAATGTACCCAAATTTTTATTAGTTACCTTTAAGGCAAATTATGTTCCTACATAGGCAGAAATAGAGAAGCATCAGCAATGCAAACTAAGAGAATTTTCATGTGGCACCCAGATTTTGAGAATCCCAGGTTCCCTTAACTATTAGTCGTGTAACCTCAGCAAGAGAAAAAAAGATATGAAAAAATTAACAGTGAAAGAAAGCTTTTTTTTTAAGTAAAGTGTTTAATATATCAGGGGTACATAAAAGTTGTATTAAAAATTTTAGAGAATTAAAAGGATATTATGAAGAACACAACCTAATTAGATAATCACTATCTATAAAATGCTGTAGATTATAATTTCTCAATCTGCATTTCGCTCTCCTGAGAGCAGATGAAGCAGTGAACTTTTATTCCAGACTGTAATTCCCTTCCTGATTTTCCCCAGTCACTCACATGAAACAAGCTGTTTCATGGGTGCTGGTCAGCATGTGGGGAGAACAGAGATGCTGCCAAAAATATATTTCACCATGGTCTTATATTTCTTAGCTGCATCAGTAGTTGAAGGAGAGAGAAGGCTTTATATTGACGTGCTGAGCTGTAAGTGAGAATGTCTACATTCTCAAATGATGTTTTAAAGGCAGAAGAAATATAAATCCTCTCGGATCAATCAGGCTGTCTTTACCCTTAGTAGTTCCCGTTATATATAATGGGAGAGAAGGATCAGATGAAAATTTTGGGAATTAAAATACACTATCACTAGGTACTTTCCAAAAATTACTTTCCCTACAAAAGCATGTTGAGGACAAGGAATGATTCTAGCCAGCTTCATTCATATAAAGTCAATAATTCCTTCTACACTTTTATTCCTGTGAGTGGTTTTTTTTACTTGCTGCATGACTTTTCACTATAGATGTAATACTTTCACAGTGAAAATCTGTCCCTTTTAAGAACACACTGTACAAGACCAGTGTCAGAGATAAAGGAAAAGACACACCAAAAAATCCTCATGGTAAGAAATAAAGAGATAGCATATTGTTGTCAGGATTAAGGGACAAAACAAACCACTTTTCTCTTTAAGATGCACATCACTCACTTGCGGTTCCCCTCAGGGCAAAAAGCAGGTTTCAAAATAGTTATAATAAAAAAGCCTTCAGGAAGAGAACTGAAAATAAAAAGAGTAAGTTTTGAGAATAATAGATGAGAGCTTTTTTAAAAATAATCTTGTTCTCATCACTTACCCTTAGTGAAGGCAGCCATCCCATGGCAGTGATCCAAAGACAGATAAATGACAAATCTTCTTATTGGTAGTGTCTTTTACCATTTTATTCTCTTTTCTATAATCGCTTTTATTTATTTGTCATATGGAGAGAACGAAACTGTTTCTTTATCTGTGAAATTCCCTCTTACATTTGTGCTCTAGCATTGGCTATCTGAAATATGAAGATTATTTTTGATTCTGTACTGAAAAAGATTTTTGTTGTTTTTGCAAACTCTCCTAAGTCCCATTGTCAAAATATTAAATTTGTGAGTTCAAAAGTTGTATGGCATTTTGGAAGTTTATTGACATAGTTACTTTACAGTAACTTTGCTATTTCTTCCCTATTTAAAATTACCAGATGTTGACTGACTTAGTGGAAGAGCAACAGTGCTCAATGCATTATTAAAGATTCCTTGTGGTGAACTGAGACAGTGAATCAATCCCTTGTTTCAGTGCTGGATTGTGTAATGCATATTGCTAGTCTGCAGGATACCATCTCCTGGAGCCTGGAAACAAAGCTTAGGGATAAGGGTCAATGATGACTGCAAAGAGCAGTGCCATTGGCCAGTGGCTGCTGTAAAGTCCTCATCTTTTGGGGGATATTTTGGCTGTACTATTGTATAACATACACTTTATGCTGTGCTGAAACATAGCTCATCAAAGCCTCGGCTGATACAGGAAATGCTGTAAAGTCCTGTTGGTGTAGCACACCATGATATGCAGAAGGAAAGAGAAACACACATGGAATAAATCCTGTATGTGTACTGACAAGAATGGATGGAAACTAGATAAAAAGATATGTGCTAAATAGGTGCCTAAAAGGAGGTGTAACTATGCAATTGTCTTCTGACCTTTGTGAAGTCTTACATGACTGATCATAAATATGACAAAAATATTCAGCTTGTAAATAATTTCTGGGGTTAGCTCATCAACTACTATAGCTTCATCTAAACCTTTGGATGACATCATTTGGTATATCTTCAAGATTTTTAAATCTATACAAACTGTAATATAGTAATGCCAATCTGATCATCTCTCTAGCAGGTAAGTCTCTACAGATAGGTATGATGCCTTAAAAGGGCAGAAGGGCTGCTGGTGGCATGTGCTAGATCATGAGAACTAGTTCTGTGCTATTACCACTGGAGCCTTATTTGCTGTAGTTTTATGTCCTCATAGCTCTGGTTCTTTTGTTCTAAGTACAGTTATTAATTAAGGACTTTGGGGTCCCCCTTTAGTATGATTTGCCAAAACCAATCAACCAAAAAAATTTCCCATTTCTATTAGGTACCTATAGAAAAACGTTTCTAAAGCCTATTGCTTGTTGACTTAGTAAAGGAAGATGATAGTACAAGTTGCCATTTGAATAATTCACTATACTTCATGTATGAGAGGATGAGGTTAGAGTAAAAAAGTGTAAACAATCCTAAGGTAAAATCTAGGTTACTATCCCTGCTACCAGCTCTTTATTGCAGCCTCTTATTATGCAAATTGCACTGTTTAATTGAAGTGTAAATTACTCTAATGTACATAATCTCTGAATTTGGCCTGCTGTTTTCATTCATTTTGCATGACCCCTGCATTCTGAAGGAGGTCTTAATTAAAGCACTATAGTAGACAGCCTGGCAGCAAGTAATGTTATTTGCTGGTGTAACAAGAACAGAACATAAATGCAAGTCATGCGTCACGTCTCTAGCTTTCACCTCATCAACTTTGAGACTGAGCTCTGTCATACATCTGTGTGCTTCAAGCAGAGAGGCACTCTTACTATACTAGTACTTTAATGCTGAATGAGCTGGCATAACAGTAGTTGTTATACAATTTGGTATACCCTTATATGCTGGACTGGCACTCTGAACTCCACTTGTAGTCTGTTGAAGTCTAAGAGAAAAAATACAGATAAATAGTTGCATCACACTCCTCCTAGATTTGTCTATCAATAGTTTAGATCACTGATTTTAAACTGCTGCTCTGATTCAGGCTCTGTATGAGCCTCTCTCTCTCTCTGTTAATTGAAGCAGGATCCTCTGGAAGCTGCCTTTTGTTAGGAAAGCCAATTTGGAACTGCTGAGAATATTTCACCTTAATCCATTTCTGATTTTTTAAAATGTACTTATCTTTTTTCATCAGAAAGTGTGCAGGAGCTCAATACTTCAGTATTTCTCTGTAGAGAAAGCTACTTATTTGTCAGTAACTCACCTACAGCACTCCTGGCTATTGTTTTTGCCTTTTACTGTTGTCTTTTTAGGGAGACAGCAGGTAGGACTGTATAAGGCAGAACTGTAAATCAAGAGAACATTTCATTTCTGCAGTGAACCCATACTTGCAGTGCTTATAACTCAGTAATAAATAGATGGTTCGGGAAGTACTTTGTTTCTGCATAAGTGCTTTTTTAATCTGTTCTGGTAGAAGCAGAGTGTGTTGGAAGTTGTCTGTTTCTGAGATGTAGGTGATATTGTAGGAGTGAAGTAGTTCACAAAAATTTCTGTGATAGAATTTGTTAATGTTGTGAAGTTTCCCACTTGTTTTCACAGTGAGAAGTTTGAGAAGAGGTAAAGAACAGAGGAAAAGTAACATATCTGTTTTAGGATGATACTTAGGAATTAGGGCTGTGGGATGAAAATCCAGTGTAACAAAGGAATCTTTAAACTATGGCATCTATGGCTGGCAGAGTAACAACCGTGGATGTCACTTCGCAATGAGAATAACTTGACGTGCTCATTTTCAGAATAGCATTTTTTGATTCTAATATCTTTTATTTTATTCTTACCAGTAAGAAAGGCAGTGTAGGACAAAACAAATTCTGATGTTTAAATGGATATGCAAGAGGCAGGCACAATTATTTATATATGATGTATTTATGTAAGTATTTGTATATGATATATTTATGTAATTATTCATACGTGATATATTCATAAATAATTATTTATTAAGAGTGTGGTAAGTGTCTGCTACAGACCACCTGATCAAGAAAGGATGTAAATGAAGCCTTCTTCAGAGAGCTGAAGAAAGCCTCAAGATTGGAGGCCTTGTTCATCACAGGCAATTTCAGTCACCTTGATATCTGCTGGAAGATCAGCATAGCTCAATGCAAGTAATCTAGCAGATTCTTCCCACATCTCTCAAGCCCCTGAACCTCAAGGCAGGGACTGAGGGAATGAAATCCCTCCCATTGTAGGAGAAGATTGGGTTTGAGATCACCTGAGGAACCTGAACATACATAAATCCATGGACCTGATGAGATGCATCCCAGGGTCCTGAGGGAACTAGCAGATGTAGTTGCCAAGCCACTCTCAATCATATTTGAAAAGTCATGGCAGTCAGGCGAAGTCCCCAGTGACTGGAAGAAGGGAATCATCACACCCATTTTTAAAAACGGTAAAAAGGAGGACCCTGGGAACTACTGACCAGTCAGCCTCACCTGCATGCCTAGTAAGATCATGGAACAGATCCTCTTGGAAGATATGTCAAAGCATATGGAACACTGGGAGGTTAGAGACAGCCAACACAGCTTCACCAAGGGCAAATCGTGCCTGAGTAATCTTGTGGCCTTCTATGATGGAGTGACTGCATCCGTGGACAAGGGCAGAGCTATGGATGTCATCTACCTGGACTTCTGTAAGGCCTTTGATATGGTCCCCCTCAACATTCTTTCCACTAAATTGGAGAGAGATGAGTTTGATGGATGGACTGTTAGATGGAAGACAAATTGGCCAGATGGCCATGTCCAAAGAATTATAGTCAATGGCTTAATGTCCAAGTTGAAACCAGTAATGAGTGGTGTCTCTCAAGGGTCTGTACTGGGACAAATACTACTTAATATCTTCATCAATGATGTATACCGTGGGATTGAATGCACCCTCAGCAGGTTTGCAAATGACACTGAGTGGTGCAATTGATACACTTGAGGGAAGAGATGCCATCCAGAGGGACCTTGACATGCTTGAGGAGCAGGCCCACGTGAACCTCATAAAGTTCAACAAGGCTAAGTGCAAGGTCCTGCACCTGGGTTGGGGAAATCACCAGTATCAATACAGACTGGGGGATGAATGGATTGAGAGCAGCCCTGTGGAGAAGGACTTGGGGGTACAGGTGGATGAAAAATTAGATATTTCCATCCTTGGAGATTTTCAAAACTCTGCGGGTCACAGCCCTGAGCAACCTGCTGTAATAGGACTGCTCTGGGCAGGACTTTGGGCTAGGTGACCTCTGGAGGCCCTTCCAGCATACATGATTCCATGAGTCTATGATACAACCTGTATACAAGATATCTTATAGTCAATCAGCTTTGATTTCCTGTGCAATTTTGAAGAGGTTGGGATACAACTGTGTAACTGTCCATTCTGTGGAATATGTTGTTTATAAGTACATGTCTTTGCTGTTTTTAAAGCCTATGTACTTCAGAGAGTAGAAACAATTCCATAGAGTAGCTGGAACACCTAGCGTGACCATAGATCACCTACAGCTGCAAAATTTGAAAAGCAACCAGTTGACTTTGTCATATGTCAGTCCTCTTCATCATGTTAATGGCTATTAAATCATAGCATGTAGCTTCACCTATCAGGAAATAACAGCAAAATAAGTGATCCATGCACAAATTAGTGCCAGCCATTTTGTTTCAGAATTTTGAAACCTGGCATATGTGTTATAGTTTGGCTTTGCATTCTTTCTGCTTACTCGTTAGAAAAGTAAAGGAGTGTGTTTCCTTGCTTTTTTAAATCATTCAGCTCAGCTTTAGCTTTTCTTTCTGAGATGTCCAGAAAAAACAAATCAGTGTGCAAATGTTTTATTGGCAGCTGTTAAGAGACAAGATTCTACGTTGTGCCTCCACCAGTGAAAATGGAGATAAAATGCAGCAATACATTTTTTGTACTCAGTGGGCCAGTCTGCACAGCCCACTAGCCAGCCAGCTTGCGTGGTTTTGTTTCTAATGAGCCATATGCCTATTGGAGTATATTTGGAGGCATGGGTTTAGGTAGGGTTAATCTGATGGATCAGAATGGGTAGGGTATAAAAGGCACAAATCTGTAAAAAATTGGACTGACTTACTCATTTCACAGCTCAGGGAGGAATGTGTTTTTCTGATGGCTGTAAGCGTTAACCACATGAAAGATCCCTCTTATTCTCTCAGTCAATGCTTCTGAAATGCTACCATCTCTGGACACATTGCAAATTTCCTTTTGTATGTGATGTGGTCTTCCTTGTTCTTGTTCCCTTGATTGTAATTCTTCATCCAGCAGACAAAGAAGACCTCTTTCATCTGTGAAAGACATCTGTGAAAGAACTTGAAGGCCAGGACTGCCTTCTCTCTGCTGGCTAGTTATCTTCTGTACATAGTCTCTTCTGTATCCCAGTCTTGCTTAATTGTTCTTAGCCTGTATCTTCCCATTTTCAATTGGTGGGAGTCTCTCTTGCTGTTTTCTAAATGTCAATATTCAGTGATTGTTAGTGTGTCTTTTGACATAGTTGGTGTTTTTTTTCAGGCACGCCTCTTTTTTCAAATTGTTTGAGCTTGGCTTCTTGTTTAGCAGAGCAGGGTACATAATATAGAAGGCAAACTGAAAAAAAAATCATAATGTATTTACCATGTGTCTATATAATATAAAAATCTCAGCGTTGAAGTTGTTATCCAGAAAAAGAGTATGTGAGAAATTACAGTTTTGCCATGGTGTCATGTGTGAATTCGGGTTAAACTTTTGATAGTGCCTGTTCTCTTTACATTCCAGTGAGATGTATATCTGTAGATGATGCATATATCTCAGAAGACTTCACCATATATTGATGAGATGTAATAGATCACAGTCTTAAGTTATCAGGCCAACTTATGCTGTTTACAACTGAAAGAACATGGTTACTATTCAAAAAGTTCAGGCAAAGCTTTGCATAAGTGGATACTTGCAAGTGCTACGCTTTGCAGCAGGCTGGCAATTTTGGAACATTTCCCTGTAGTGGATTGCTGTAATTATCATAATTGCCATTACCTAATCAAAGAATGGACTGACACTCATTTGTCCTAGACTTCCGCTGAATCTTTTGTCTAGTCTGTCTCTTTCATTTGATTGGATAGTGAGCTAGCTGCATGTAGACCTGCAACACATCAACACCTTTGATGGATGGTATGTGCTTGTAGAGCCCAGAAAGGGAATGTATTGTTGTCAATGCTAGATGGAGAAACTACATACACTTAAGCAGTAAATCCTAATAGTCGGAGGTTTGTGGTAAGATTTCTTTAGTTTGTGCTGAAGGATGCCTAACAAACATTAAATGTACTTGCCGTTTTGATATACCAAAATAATTTGTAAGGAGGCAGAACATAAGCTATTCCTTCCAGTCAGAAAAGATATAACCAATTAAAATTAATAATAATTTTAAAAGTAGATTAGATTTTTGCTGCTTCAAGTTGTCATCCTATTTTGGTTCACTTCAAAAATGATGTCTGACCTGAAGTCAGGATTTATCAATGTCTTGAGTACTTGCAGAGATATGGGAATGATTCACACTGCTGAAAAAATTATGCATTGAAATGTGCAAGGGTAATTGTATGAAGGAATGTTTATGCAATGCATACAACACGAGAGATAGATGCAGGTTCATTTTACATTTGTGGAAGCATAGCAGCTATTTAAAATGAAAGTACCTTTAAGTACCTTCTCTGTCATAACTTTGGTATATCAAGTATTTGTAGTTTGATCACAGTAACAGGAGACATTCCAGAAGAATCTCTGCTGGGAAAAAAGAAGCAATTGAGGTGTGTGTACATGTTTATGTGTGAGAGCTGATTAGATTTCACAGCTTGTTGACTAGAACAAATACATGATATAAAGTCATGAAGTTGTACATTGCAGCAAGAAGTGAGATGAAGGCCAGTATTGTCCAAAATTTTTACTCATCCACATAATAAATGTATGTCTATTGAAACATTACTGCATGAGTCAGCTTGCATTTGGAAATGCAGAACTGACTGGTGTATGCACAACAGAGCATTTTTGTTTACCTGTACAGCTGCCCACAGGGGGGAAAAACAAAGTCAAGTCATCACGTTAAATATACGCTAGCTATTGTAAACACAGTAGAATATTCTGGGTGAGGTTCATCTCTTGAATTTATCTAGACATCAAAATGTGAGATACTTCAGCCTTTGTTTTCAGTGGAATGATAGTACCTCTAAATCGGAGGCAATTTGCCCATTTCTTCTATATTTCTGTGTTACTGTAAAGTGAATTGTCATCGTTCCTACTTTTCCCTACTATCCTTAAAGAGAATGACTATCAGGCTAACCTTTAGATGCCTGCATTTGGATTCTATGAATCCCACCAGTTTATGAAATTATTTACCCCAACTGTTTTGTTTTACTATAGTACAAATAAAATTAATAGAAGTCTGCGTGGGCTGGAGCAAAGAACCTCTGCTGTTGATATGCAGATATGAGTCCTTTTTCTGAATATCTTGTAGTTTATGGAATGTTTTGAGCTGCCTTAGCAGTGACTTCTAGACTAGTAAATTAAATAGTTCTGTGGATCATGCCCAGGCACTGCAGCTTGCTTGCCTGTAATGTCAGATTGTTAGAACAGTCACTGGCCCACTTTTGCCCTGTGCCAGCTAGTATTCTTTCCAAACAATTCCTGCTTATAGTTCAGGAATTAGCGTGGGCTAGTGACTGGTCCCAGTAGGCAGTCTGGATGATGCCACCTTCATGAAAGACAGCTTGGTAGTATGGATGCCAGTTCTTCCGCGCCAATTGGCCTCAGTGCCAGGGAACAGTCCCAATCCCATTTAATTGACTAGTAAAGAGACATCTATCAAATACTGTTGTTATAGTAATGAAGATTGACCTTCTTTCTGCACTGTGGTTGGTGTGGTATCTATGTAGCCCACAGGAAAAGATGAAAGAAAGAAAAGAGTTTCCAGCACACCTTGCCAAGGACCCATTGCCTACTCTGAAGCTGTTACCTGCTCTGTGCCTTCTACAAGACAGCAGCTTGTGTAAAATAAATGGATCAGTGCTGTCCCAAAATTGATTTTGTATAGTGTGACAGAAGATTAATAGATTTCCAGGTTGACTGAGTAGTTTGATTTCTTCCTTTTTTTGTTCTTCTTTTTTGAAAATTTTTACTTAAAAATACCTTAAAGACCCTGAAAATTCAAATGGAAGCAATTTTTTAAGCTGAAAACTGTTAAGAATTAAAAGCGTTCAGATTGTTGGTGAATACCATGACACGTTGTTTTCCAGAATTTCCTTTTTGGAAAGGAAGCCTGGACTTCATGGCATAATTTTAGAAGTCCAACTTCCCATGGTACAAAAATTACACCCCACCCTTTTTTTTAACTGGATTTAGACCTGACCAGGTTCTAGCCTAATCAATGCTTACTTGCTTATCTGTCTCATAGTTTCTTGTTTGAGGAGTTCGTTATTTCTCAAGTATTTTGCTATGTCATGCTTCTGGTGCAGAATGAATTACTCCACTCCGACCGTAACTGTGTATCAGTACAATGTATTTATTTGAAGCATAAAGGTACAAAGATTAAAAACTGCTTTAAATTCTGCAAGGGAGAAAGGTATTAAAAAGCTAAGCAAACTTTATTTTTCTGATAGGCAAAAATGATCTTGCATGTTTATATCAATAATTATGTTCTGCTTTAGCTAAATTCTGAAGTGCTGTTTGCCAACTTTGGATGAAGCACTGACTGATACATTAGAGATGCAGATATTTATAAGAGTCAGAACACTATAAAGGTAATTTATTAACTCAGAGAATCCCATTTTCAAAGTATGTAGGCTTTCCTATCAGGAACAAAAGTCCATCCTTTTTTAGCAAAGTAACTTTAAGAGGTTAATACATGTAGCAGAAGCTGAATTTAAATCAACGTGATCTTGATATTTAAACTGAACTTTTACTGTACTACTTTTTGAGGTTGCTTATTTGGTGTGAAGGTGCACAGAGATTGATGATACAATTTATAAGGAAAAAACCGGTATCTTGCAAAAACATGTAACATTTGATTAATTTTTTTTCTGAGGAAACTAAAAAGGAAATGTTATGAGTTGCTGTTAAGTAAGAAAGTCTTTAAAAAGATGTTCTTTAGAAAATTAGCTCTTTAGAAAATTAGCTCTTTAGTGTTTTAAAGGTCTATCAAACACCTATTGATAAAACTCAGCAACATTTTTTATGTGGATAGTGCTTTTAAAGTATTTTGTTCCCTGTGATTGTATAAACAGTTGCCTCCTTGCTTTGCGTAGGAAACTGAAATGATAGTGTAAGCTCCATGAGAGAGAGAGATGTGGAGTTGTTTCCCTACTTTTAAATGCTTCTAGAGAGATTTGTGTGCTGTGAGAACTGAGTACAGACTGGACTAAATATTTTAACTGGAAGCAAGGAACTTGGGGAGAAGTGAGACTAGGGGGGAAGTACCTAGGCTTCTGATCCCTCACTGAGAGTTTTTGAAGTTATCAGGGGAAAGTGGGAATTACAGTTAAAAACTAAGAGCCTAAATACTTTCTGAAATCTTTGTTAGATATAAGTCTAAATATTGATATGAAACCTTGGGAAATAACTCTAAAGTAAAGTTGTTTTCTGCAATTTATGTTTGGAGAAAACTGGTGCAAAGTTCAATGACAGTTCAAAGTCAAGAAAAGTCAGGCTAAAAGCCAGTCTTCATACTGAGAAATTCCTAACAAAGTCTTCTTCCAAGTCAAAATCTTTGTCCCAGAAGTTGCAGATCTCTTTCTGAGATAGTGTTTCACAAAGAGGAACTAGAAATTGCTGTAATACATTATGTTATTTTTGTTTCCCGAATACCATTAATGCATTTCTTTTACAGGAACTGCTGCAATTTTTCTAAGTAATAGGCCCGTGGGTTCAAATGTTCTGCCCTTTCCTTGCCATCTTTGTTTGTCCAGTGCTCAAAATACTTTCAGTAGACAACTTTGTCAGTTCTGTTAGGAAAATTATTTTATGGCACACTTGAAGTCTGATATTTGTCTTTGTCTGTGTTCTCTTTAGTTTGTCATCTAAATCACACTTCAGAAAGCCAATAAAGCATGACATGACCCAAAAACCTAAGTACTCCTGATTAAATCATAATTTCTGTGAAATTTACTGGAATTTCAGCTCTCCAGTTCTAAAATTGAAAGCTTAGTGTTGGGTAAAACCAAACAAAACAACTATCTTACAATTATAGAGGTTTTCAGAAAGACAGATGAATACCAGATCCAAGAAACTGCTGTCATAAAAATAGTAATACTTGCTGAATCTGCTCCCTCTAAGACATGGAGGCAGATAAGGGCAGACAAATGAGATATGAAACATTAATGGTTTTATTTTAAGCTTTGGGTTTTTTGGTTGGTTGGTTGTTGGGGTTTTGGGGGAGTTTTTTTTTTTTTTTCTCATGGGTCATAGTCATGGTTTTAAAACCCAAGTATCTGAAGACATGCTGTTCCTAATTTTTTATAAAGTGCAATATGTACACCCTTTCTTTCTCATATTTGCACTATAATAAATAATTACTATCTACTTTACTTGTTATAAATGAGTCGTTGCCTAAATACCTCTTTCAAAATGACACCACTTTAACAATGAATGTTTTTGGAAAGTTGTATGACAGAGAACTGAACGTGAACCTCTATGCGTGTAGCAGTGTCCCTTTCTCTACCAGTTTACTCATGAATCTTTTAACTGCATCTTCTGCCTCCTTTATGCAGGCCAACTTTGGAACTGTGTGTTTGGAGTCAACTTGTACTATTGTTTGCTTGCTATACATGCCTCTCTTCTTATCGTGAAAGGTGCCCATTTTGTAACTATGCCAGTACCGTGTATGTTTATAAGGCTGTGGAACATACACAAAAAATTCCTTCTAAGTGGGTCGTGAACCCAGCCTGTTATTTCCTACTAGAGGCTTGTTTCCACACATAAGGCAACGATTAAGAATAGACATTGAAGAGAAACCTGGAACATAACACCTTGTTTCAAATTTAGAGATTGCTCTTCTTAAATGACCTTTGGACTCATTTGCAGTGCATGAAAGTGGCAACCTTACCACACCTAACAACTTACAAACAGTGCTACTTATTGTTATTGCCAGTAGATGGCATTCTTTATATTAACTAAATAACTAACAGTTTTGAAACTTTTTTGTCAGTTTTTTGGCGGGAGGGAGGCTGATGATAGACATTTGCTTTTCAGAGTATTCATGGAAATCTTACATACCTGCTATTTTGAAACGTTTTGTCAAAATTTCTTATTTCATTTCAACAAAGCAATCTTACTTTTTTTCAAAATGAAAGTCATTTCAGATTCATGTAACGATGCAATTCAACTGATTTAGTAATTTTTACTTTTATTTGGGGTGAGGAAGAGGAAAGGATTTTTCTTTTCCTCTTTTGGAAGATAAAACAGAATGTTTAATGGAGAGCTTACAGTTTAATATTGCTACTTTCATTCAAGAAAACTTCTTTAAGAGATATTTTTTCTGCCCTATTGCTTACTGTCTGCAACACCTGCAGACTATAGACACAACCATTTTTTCTGTAGTGGATCTGTAATGACCTGTGGCAGAGATGGGGGAATAACCCAGCAACCCGAGTCCAGGTGTAAGTTATAGCTCACTAACAGTTTCCTTCCCCCCCGCCCCCCTTTTGAATGCTTAATCCAAAGCCCACTAAAGTTAACAGGGAGATGTATATTGGCAACAGAATTTTTTTGACCTGTTTCAACAGATACTGAGAGGGCTGCTCACAAAGTAAGATACTTTAATGGAAGCTAACCAGAAGATTTTTAGTATATTAGTCATATTGGAAACCATGACCTTTGCAATGATAAATGAGCAACTGAAGTGTAGAAGATATTTCAAGATCCATTGCATTTCAAAATGTATTGCATATTCCACTGCATAATCCAGATATCGATCCCTGTGGCTTTTGTGTGTGCTGAATGTTTATTTCACAGGCACCAACCAGTAGGTAGGAGCCGGACACCCCTGAAGGTGTGTGCACTAGAAGTCTAATGTCCCCAGCTGGGATACTGGAATACTGTACACTTGGTTCAATGTGCTATCACATGCAAACTGAGTCCATCAATTCATGCCTGTACAGCCACTGTTCACCCAGGTGTGAGCTTGAGGTGAGCGTGAGCAGCAGCCTCTCAGGTTCTGGGCAAATGAGCCTGCTATGGTTGGAGGAGGTACTGCCAAATGTGGAACGCTTTCCAGATACAACTATTGGTGATGACGAGTATATACCTACTAAGTAATGAATTCGTATCAGCAATGGCTTCGTTTCTAAACCTAGCCTTTGAATGGCAGTGATTTTCAGTCCTTAATAGTGTACAGCAGTGTCAAACTGAAGAACTAAGTTGGAAGACCCTCTGTCCCAGTAGGTCAACTGACCTACATAGGCTTACACCCTGTAGCATTGACAAAATGAAATAGAATTCTACCTTACTGCACATTTTTGCTTACTGGAAAAAAATGTGTTATTCCCAGGACCATCAGAAGTCCTGTATGCAGTGACCTCGTTGCAGTGGTGATTCTTGTCACGACCCTGTAGTTAGAGGACCAACTTGAGAGCCAGGGAAGAACAAAGGTGTTTTAATTGTGTTTATGATTATGGACAAAATGCCCGTGGAAGGAATATTCAGGTCATCAGTAATGCTCTGCTACCCAGAGGTTATTCCATTTACCCAATCTTCATTGGAAATGTCCTTCACAAACGCTGCTTACTTGGGGAAGATGCTGCCACATGAATTTGTCCCAAATACTACCTTATTCCACACACAAAATTGCATTAATTTTATGTAGCTTGAGGAGTAAGATGTTTATCCCTCACTGCACAGGGGTTCAGATTTTTATGCAGAACATGCACTGGACCATATTTGAAGAGCAACTCAAAGTGTCTCCCACCCTTTAAAGTTTCATATAAGCTTTAACTGGACTCTGAAAGTAAAAGGAATTAATGGAAACCAGAAATATCACAAACATATGCAGACTTATGTTTTAATGTATGTAATGGAATACTGGAATTCTGTTTGCTGCTTATATGTTAGATTAAACTAGAGGTGCACTTTAATCTTTGTTGTGATTAGTATATTTGATTTAGTTATCCTTAATCCATGCCTTTATCAAAAAGCACAGGCTACTAATCTCTTTTATCATTATTGAAATGATAATTAACTTGTGCTGGCATGCAAATGTTATAAATTCTAGATCTTTTCATTCAAATTTTTACCTCTAGTTAGATATTTGGGCTTGTACCCAAATGAGTAATAGTTCTGTTTTATTAGTTTCAGCATGTTTTAATACTTAAAAGCTGTTACCATAACCAAGAAATATGCTGATCTTTTTTCACTCTTCTGGATGTAGAAAGAATGGGGTAGTTAGTCTGAACAGCCTGATCTTTATTTTGTATTAGCTATCTTTTTATTTCATATCACAGATTCAAAGATATTTCTAGATACCTCTCTGTGACCTTTGCTACTGATCTGTTAGCAATTTGAATGTGATGCACCATTGATTATCATGTAATATAGATATTTTCAAGAAATAATCAACTCAGAGGCCTCTTGGTCTCATATATATGATGTATTGAATTTCATTATTGGTATCTTACACTCATTAGTCATAGGTGACTGATTTTTGACTGAAGATATCACAGTAATGTTATAGTCAAGAATGTATTTGTCCAGTTTTTGTGAGGATACAGATGAATAATAATTGAATAATAAACGTCCAATGATTACTTTATAGGCATTTCAAGTAATTAACACAGCAAAAAAGAAAAGGGTAATGATGAATAGAGGTAAATTATTAGAAGTGTAAATATGGCTTTATAATTTCCTAAGCCTTAATAGTTCTTTGGTGGCAATGGCAACCAAGCAAAAGACAGGAAAAAAAATCTCTGAAGAGACAGAAGGAAGAGCATTACGAATATAAATATAAATGCATTCATTAACATTAATACAGGTTTTCCTGAGGTCTGAAATGAAGTGCATAATGATGAGCAGTTGTATCTAAATCAAAGCAAGATGTGCAAGAATCTGTCAGTTGTAGAATTATCTAGCAGGCCAAACTTCAGACATTAATTACAGTTCTGTTCTTGGGTCATCTCAGTGAATATATTAACAGTAGGTCACAGGAATTTCAGAGAAAACTTCTCATTCCTGATGCTGAGCATAGTGAGGCTTATGAGCATCTTGAAGACATCATCAGTCTTTTGGGTAGGAAGCTTGCACTTCTGTAAATTTGCAAGTTGTATCAGTTTCTATTGAGATCAGGTAGATCATTTCTCAGATGAAAAACTTTCAAGGATGATCTAATAAGCAGATACATTATAGAAAGAAACAAGTGATCTACTAGAGTTCATTCTCCCATTCGGCAGTTTTTCTTGCTTCTATGTTTAACTTGTAAATTCTTAAGATTAGAGTTTATTTTCTTTATAGCACACAGTTATGAAACTTAACATGATGGGTTTGGGTCAGCTAGACTTAGCTGCAATGCAAATAGGACATGCAAGCATAGCCAGTGGTAAGTAATATCTAAATTAAATCTGAGGCTGGTTTAGGTGTAAGTGATAACTCACATTAAATGACCTTATAAATAGTGCTTACTGATATGGAATTGTATATTGACTGTCATCTTGTCATATGACAAGTATAGCTGTGCTTCTGAAGACCTCTTCCTGAGGTGGTAAATGTGGTTCTTTCTCAATGGGAATGACTCATATCACCACAAATTTGATATTGTGACATTTTCAGGTTTTATTCCATTTTATCCATGTGGCTTAGTGTTTTACTCTTCAGAGTGTTATACATTGACTGAACTGAGTCAGCAAGGTGACATAATCTTGTCTAGATTCATTTAAAAGGATTGTGGACCAATAGATCCTTTAGATAACAGAGTGCGATAATGATTTGTTCTGCTTAAAAACTTGTAAAAAAGAATTTTCTCTCCTCACAGATGGATGACTTTTTGACAGCTCTCTTTTATGAGCTAGAAAAAGGCTAACCACCTTTCATAACAGCAAGTTTTCTTTGGGGATTAACATGCCTAACATTTAGCCATAACTAAGGTGGATGACTATAGGCACCATAATTTTTGAACATTCGAATTTAAAGCTTAATTTTCTTTTATCTTGCTTGTGCCTCTTAAAGAATTCATATCTGTGAACAGCTGAGTGAGATTTACTTGCACAGACACTCACAGAAAGTGAATCTCAAGTTCAGAAGCTTAAAGATTTGCACTCTAATTGCTACACTTCTTTCTTTTAAACTTAGGGCAAAGCTTGGCTCAGCAGACTGGCAGAATTTTTCAGTCTCCTTCCAGAGGCAAGTAAATAAGCCAGTCAGGGACCTGATTACAATCTTTACATGGGATTACTTTATGTCAGTAAGGATTGTGCAGTGCTAAAGGCAATGCATTCTGTATATTTTACAGAACATGTTACGGTTTCTAAACCCCTTTGTCAAAATCCCAAATACCTTGTGCCTCCTGCAGGAAACTTTGCAAGACTGACATTTCAGCGTGGTTAACGCCCTTGAGTTCTGCTGAGTATTTTCTATATAGTTTTACATGTAGGAGGCCTTCAGGGGGTTCTTCACTTGCTGAAATAAATACTTGTGGGGAGATAATTAAATCTACATTTCTTCAGGAAGTTTTTGCTGAATTGCCATAATAATGGTGTATTCTATCATATGATTTGCCTAATAATGGCAGAAAAGTTTCAGTGTAAGGCACTATCATCAATAACAAAAAATCACGTACTCAGTGTATCATGTAAATCTTCACTCAGCTTTTTAAAACTCCTTTGGGGACAGTGGGGGCTGAACGTAGAAACCTTTATGGCAGGGTGAAGTGTTCCTGCCGTATCTGAATATCTACATACAGCTCAGTAGTGAAGCAGTAAAAAAAAAATAAAAATAGGATAAACTCCAAAAAATCTAAAATGGACCTTGAAACCAGTGCAAGAAATTGAAATGAAAGAACACTGGGAAAACATCCATTCTGTTTTCCTCCTGTACTGGGTGCAGGTGGCAAGGTGGTGGGGGGGCGGGGAACTGCAGGTCGGCCTCTGTGAGGAGAGGCCAGGGCTGCCTTGTGCCGGACACAGCTGGTTCCAGCCGGCTCCAACGGACCCACCACGGGACACGGCTGAGCCCCTCAGCCAAGATGGTGGTGCCTCTGGGAAAGCGTATTTAAGAAAGGGCAGAAAATGATGGAGAGGGAGGAGGGAAAAAAAGAGTGAGAAACAGCAGTATGAACACTGAGGTCAGAGAAAGGAGGAGGAGGACGTGCTGCACCGCAGAGCAGCCATCCACTGCAGCCCATGGAGGAACCCGCACTGGAGCAGGAGAAAAGTGTGAGGAGGAAGGAGCAGCAGAGAGGAGCTGTTATGGACTGACCAGAACTTCCAGCTCCCCATCCCCCTGTGCTGCTTGTGGCAGGGGAGGAGAGGAGGCAGAAGTGGAGGAGTGAAGCTGAACATGGGAAAGAGGTAGCAGAGGTATAGTTTTAATGTTCGTCTTTTGTTTCCCAGTACCCAAATTAGTAATTAAATATATATTTAAGAGTATCAGATATTAAATATTTATTAATAATTTAATATTAATATTATTATAATTAAAATGCATTTTCTCCAAGTCAGGTCTGTTTCGCCCACGGAATTTAACTTTGAAAAGACAGTTCACAATTCAGATGTTTAGATTCCATACAGACACGTACTGAGGTCATTAGTTTCTGTTTGATTTAAGAACAAAGCCATATCTTCAAGAAAGGCCTATGACCCTGATTTGGAAAGTGAACACAGCACTTTCTCTGATGGCATTTTCCTGATTAAACACCTTCATTACTACAACCATTTGCAATATATATACCCAACAAGTAATTGATACTGTCTCCTCTAATTCCTACAAGAATTTGAAAAATAAACAAGCAACGATTCTGGGGCTGGCCCACTTGGAAAGAGGAAAAATGGTTCCCTGTTCCCACAAAATCAAAGGTTCATGGTCATCAAATCTCAATTTCAGGAAAAATAAGCTTCATTCATACTATTATATTTATCTATACATATGCTGCTTTAATAATTCATTTGTAAAATGGTAGTTATCCTTCGTCAAGATGAAATCAAGCCCAAAAGTCATTACCTGAAATTTTAGGTAATGGTGGTGTTGGTAGTCGTGTACTAAGAGTGGATAGTGACTACTAATACCTGGTCTGAATGATCCAGGCAGGTAGAAGCACAAACTGCCAATACTTTACCAAAATTCCTTCACAACTCAGTTCTGCATGGTATTATTAGCTCTTCACTTGCTGTCACATTAGAAGAAATATCTGGGTAGTACAAATATGCAATCCAAAAATCATCATTCAGGGAATGTAGCCATTGCACTGTACTTGTTTTTGAGTATTAGTATGTTTTAAACAAGGTCAAGTAGTACTGAGTTTGGAATTTCTTTACAATTGGCACTAAATAGCTACCAGGATAGGAAAGAATGGTAGATAAGAAAAAATTAAGGCCAACATTTCTAACAATTGTAAAAGATGATGCTATACTAAGCATAAATATATAAATTTCTATAAACTTACACAATCATGAAAAAAATTGGTAGCAAGGAAGTTTCATTTCAATTCTTTCCCCTCTTCTTTTTTCTACTTCATATTATTTTAAAAAACAGTACTTAGAGGTATATAGTCCCTTTGTTCAGCTTTTCTATTTTAACCTATGACAACAGAATTTAGTAAAACTGTGTATCCTAGAAAAAAGCATCAAAGGATAGGCTAAGACTAGTTTTATTGTTTTCACAGGTAACAACAGATCTCTTAAGATCAAGCAATGACTTATTAATGGAGAAAATGTTCAACAATTGAGACTTAAAAAACTATTCTTCCCCCCCAGCACCATCTACTTCATTAATAAAACGCCAAAATGTTGAGATGATATTCTCATGGTAATGATGTGATGAGTGGGACCTGTTCTTCATTCCAAAAGGCCCCAAATAATGGTGTTTCTAATTAGGCCTGTAGCAAAGTGTATTACACAAATTTTACACTTCTTACAGCTGTGTAAAGTGCTGTGAATTTCAGAGAGGAATACATCACAGGATAGTTTTGTAGTTTTGCAGGTAGCTTCAAGGTAACCTCTTGCTTCAGTCTGAGATAGCTCAGATCCCTCTTAGTGTTTGCCTTCAAAGACACCACATTAGTGTTAAGAAGCATAAAATAATGCATGCTGAGTCTTTTAAACGGCACTATTTGTGTGAGAGTAGGTGCATAATGGCAAGCTAATGATTCTACTGTCTATATGTTTAATAAACCAAACTGAGGTTTATATTTAGGCTCTGCACTTAGTCACCAGCTATCTCAGGCTTAGTTTCAATTACTCTGTGATCATTTGTATTCTCTTAGCACCTCTGGTCTCCACTCGGGAGTTGGCAGCAGTATTTCTGTAAGCACTGTACGCCTGTGTGGCAACAAGTGATGGCTCTTGTCTGAAGAGGTTTCTTGTTTAAGGAGGGACCGTTCTGTTCTATTGACAATGAATAATGGCATATGGGAGATGAAAGGGAACATTGCCTTCTCAGGCTTAGTGTTAGCTGAGATTTTAATTGTTCTCTTGTCTTCTGTGTTATCAACTATAATGTCTCTTTCTCTGCTCCAGGGTTCAACAAACTATATGTTTTATTGTGAAGCCTGATATGCCCCGGTAAGAAATACATAATCAGATACTTAAAGACAGCATGAAAGACTATTTTGAACTTTTAGTCTGAAATACTGAGTAACACCTGCTTTCACTGGCCATAGTGGGGCTCAATAACCTTCCTAATTGCCTACCACCATAGCAGAACAATGAGGAGTAATTACAGGTGTTATATAATATTTCAAAACAACATAGATTACTTAACTTGCACCATACATTTATTGCTACCTTCATATTTACTCTGTCAGGAATTCTTAGCACCTCTTTCTATTTAGTATGATTTGGGTTTGTATTTGGTGTTATGAAGATTTTGACAAAGAGAAATATTGGGCAGTTCATAGAATCATAAAATCATTTAGGTTGGAAAAAAGCTTTAAGATCATCGAGTCCAACTGTTAACCTAGCACTGCCAAGTCCACCACTAAACCATGTCCCCAAGTGCCACATCTACACATCTTTTAAATACCTCCAGGGATGGTGACTCAACCGCTTCCCTGGGCAGCCTGTTCCAATGCTTGACAACCCTTTCGGTGAAGAAATTTTTCCTAATATCCAATCTAGATGTCCCCTGGCGCAACTTGAGGCCATTTCCTCTCGTCCTATCACTTGCTACTTGGGAGAAGAGACCGACACCCACCTTGTTAGAACCTCCTTTCAGGTAGTTGTAGAGAGCGATAAGGTGTCCCCTGAGCCTCCTTTTCTCCAGACTAAACAACCCCAGTTCACTCAGCCTCTCCTCGTAGGACTTGTTCTCTAGACCCTTCACCAGCTTTGTTGCTCTTCTTTGGATGTGCTCCAGCACCTCAGTGTCTTTCTTGTAGTGAGGGGCCCAAAACTGAACACAGTATTTGACGTGTGGCCTCACCAGTGCCGAGTACAGGAGGACAGTCACTTCCCTAGTCCTGCTGGCCACACTATTTCTGATACAAGCCAGGATGCTATTGGCCTTCTTGGCCACCTGGGCACACTGCCGGCTCATATTCAGCTGTCTGTCAACCAACACCCCCAGGTCCTTTTCCAACAGGCAGCTTTCCTCTTCCCCAAGCCTGTAGCGTTGCATGGGGTTGTTGTGACCCAAGTTCAGGACCCGGCACTTAGCCTTGCTGAACCTCACACAATTGGCCTTGGCCCATCGATCCAGCCTGTCCAGATCCCTCTGTAGAGCCTTCCTACCCTCAAGTAAATCAACACTCCCACCCAACTTGGTGTCGTCTGCAAACTTACTGAGGGTGCACTCGATCCCTTCGTCCAGATCATTGATAGAACTGGCCCCAATAGTGAGCCCTGGGGAACTCCATTCACCACAACTCTTTGGGCCTGGCCATCCAGCCAGTTTTTTACCCAGCAAAGAGTACGCCCATCCAAGCCATGAGCAGCCAGTTTCTCCAGAAGAATGCTGTGGGAAATGGTGTCAAAGGCTTTACTAGTAAAAAAAGTAGTTTACTAGTTTACTTTTACCTAGTAAAGTCTAGCTAGACAACATCCACAGCTTTTCGCTCATCCACTAAGCGGGTCACTTTGTCATAGAAGGAGATCAGGTTAGTCAAGCAGGACCTACCTTTCATAAACCCATGCTGACTGAGCCTGATCACCTGATTGTCCTGTACATGCCACGTGATGGCACTCAAGATGATCTGCTCCATAACCTTCTCTGGCACTGAGGTCAGACTGACAGGCCTGTAGTTCCCCAGATCCTCCTTCTGACCCTTCTTGTAGATGGGCGTCACATTTACTAACTTCCAGTCAACTGGGACCTCCCCAGTTAGCCAGGACTGCTGATAAATGATGGAAAGTGGCTTGGTGAGAGCACTTCCACCAGCTCCCTCAGTACCCTTGGGTGGATCCCATCCAGCCCCATAGACTGGTGTGTGTCTAAGTGGTGTAGCAGGTCACTAACCATTTCCCCTTAGATTATGGGGGCTTCGTTCTGCTTCCTGTCCCTGTCTTCCAGCTGAAGGGGCTGCGTGCCCCGAGAACAACTGGTCTTACTATTAAAGACTGAGGCACAGAAGGTATGAAGTACCTCAGCCTTTTGCTCATCCTTTGTCACTATGTTTCCCCCCACATCCAGTAAAGGATGGAGAGTCTCCTTAGCCCTCCTTTTGCTGCTAATGTATTTATAGAAACATTTTTTATTGTCTTTTATGGCAGTAGCCAGATTAAGTTCTAGTTGGGCTTTGGCCCTTCTAATTTTCTCCCTGCATAACCTCACGACATCCTTGTAGTCCTCCTGAGTTGCCTGCCCCTTCTTCCAAAGGTCCGAAATTCTCTTTTTTTTCCTGAGTTTCAGCCAAAGCTCTCTGTTCAGCCAGGCCGGTCTTCTTCCCTGCCGGTTCCTCTTTCGGCACATGGGGACAGCCTGCTCCTGCACCTTTAAGATTTCCTTCTTGAAGAATGTCCAGCCTTCCTGGACTCCTTTGCCCTTCCGGACTGCCTCCCAAGGGACTCTCTCAACCAGGCTCCTAAATGGGCCAAAGTCTGCCCTCCAGAAGTCCAAGGTGGCAGTTCTGCTGAACCCCCTCCTTACTTCTCTGAGAATTGAAAACTCTGTCATTTTGTGATGGCTGTGCCCAAGACAGCCTCCAACCATCACATCACCAACAAGTCCTTCTCTGTTCGCAAACAACAGGTCCAGCAGGGCGCCTTCCCTAGTTGGCTCACTCACCAGCTGTGTCAGGAAGTTATCTTCCACACATTCCAGGAACCTCCTAGACTGTTCCCTCTCTGCTGTATTTCCAGCAGACATCTGGTAAGTTGAAGTCCCTCGCGAGAACAAGGGCTAGCGACTGTGAGACTTCTCCCAGCTGCTTATAGAATTTTTCATCTGCCTCTTCACCCTGGTTGGGTGGTCTGTAACAGAGTCCCACCATGACATCTGCCTCGTTGGCCTTCCCCCTGATTCTTACCCATAAACGCTCAACCCTATCATCACCATCATTAAGCTCTAGACAATCAAAACACTCCTGCCTCTCCTTCCTTGCCTGTCCCTCTGAAGAGTTTATAGCCATCCAAGTTTATAGCCAGTTCTAGTAATTAGACCAGACTTGGTACCTGGATGAGAAATTTCAACACGGTTATCTACCTGATTTTTTTATTCACACCTTGAAACCTTCTGTCAGCTGCTTCAAAGAGGACTTTGGGATACTGTAAAGAACAGGAAAATTTTCAAAACAAAATGCAAACTCTTGCAGAATTATTTTTTTAAGTGCTATTTGATAGCAGCAGGATTATCTTCATTTCACAAGTGCAAAGTGCAAATGCGTCGATGGCAATGACATTTACATTTCAACCCACAGTATCAATGTATTCAAAATCATACAGAAGATTGCATATTCATGGCTGTGTTCATAACACTGCCCATATTTATGGTTGTATTTTCATTCTTAGGAGTCAGTAAGAACTGCCTACACCTCTTTCAAATTTTTGACCTTCATTTGAAGGTGCTGAAATGATCTTTCTGATTGTTGTTTGATTTCCTTTGAGGGAAAAAAAACATTTTGAGAATGGAACAAGGCAAGGAGTGTTTTTTTTCTTTCTTTCTTTTTTTTTTTTTTTTCCCTTTTGTTTTCCCCTCCTAAAAGTTTATGCCTTTGATACCTGGAAAGAAATGGGCTTCTCTGTACTCTGAGTCAAGCAAGAATGGTTATAATTCATGAATGTTATAAGCCTTTTCTCATCTGACTTTTTATAGATTATTATGTCTGCTTGTGAATCCATAGGCAATCCTGAAGGGATCCCTGCTCTTCTGTCAGGGATGCATGGAAAGGAGCCGAGCTTTGTAACATGGAGTTTGGCATATCATATCTGAATCTTCCAAAGATTTTCATGGTCAGTGAAGGCATACAGAATCAGATATAGTATTGCTTTGCTTCAGTACAACAATTCCTGCATTGTTCTGTTTTGTCTATGCTGAATCAGGATCTCTTTGTGTGTTTTGGCAGATTTATTCAAACTATCACCTTAACAGATATTCCATGACAGGCAGTACCTCTTAGCTTCCAGTTTATAAACAGGGTAGCACAAAACTATTTTCAGCGTCATCTGTAAATATAAATAGATGGTGCCTTCCATTAATATACATTATGAGGTTACAGTCAAACTGCCTAACGTTAACGTGACATCCAAATTCCTTCCATGGATAGGTCCTATCTTCTGGGAAAAGAGAAGAAGAGGGTGCAAAACATATGCATGTATTCCATAGTGAAGTTGTAGGGAGCAGAAATATCTAAGCCTATTTACTTCGACTTCTTGTTCCTATTGAAATTACTTTTTTTTTTCCCCTGAATCACTGTGAAATCTACATTTGTCTTCCCAACTATTTCAGACACATCCTGCAGATACAGCTAATTAAGAGCCAACCACTGGTTGGAGTTTCCCTCTGTGCTTTCCACTGATTTGTTTTTGTTTATGATGTGTTTTGTTTGCTTCATTTCTGTGATACATTTGTGCAGTCTTATTTAGCCTTCAGATCATCAAGTTACTGGAGCATCAGTGCACACGGCATGAAAAGAAATGAGTCATTCACCCATTCCCAATCTTTTGTTTCCTCAGCTGATTGAAGGGTTCAATAAATTACTGTGGTTCATAACGACTATAAAAGTTAAACACTATTTTTATCTATTCAGCTGTGTTTTAAATACAGCATTGGGATCTATCATTCTGTCATGGAGAGAGGCTCTGGAAGCATTTGACAACTTATAATCTTTCCTCCTTCACATATTCATGAGAGAGGAAGATTATGCATGCAAGCAATAACTTTACACATTAATTATTGAGTCAGATATCAGGAAGACCATAACTTCATGAAAGACAATGCACAGAAATACTTTGATTTGAAGAAAAGATAAAGCTGAAGGGCAAAAATCCTGAGGTTTGAATAACAACAGATAATTTCCTGTCCCTCCTCCTCTATCCCTTATCTAAGTTTCAGGCTAGAATACCTAGATTATGAAAAGTCCCTAAGGAAGAACAGAAGTGAGCAGCAGGAGATACAGCTGTTCATTGGGCTCGTTAATGGGTTTGGGCAATGCCCAATTGGTGCCTATTACAGGTAGTGTAATAAGATCCATCTCCCAGTGAAACAGTTGTTTCTTAACATGCTGCCAAGGAGTCAGCAGGGCCATGACCCTATAACTTTCTACACTTTCATATATTACTTTCTTCCTGGAAAGAAGATGGAGCCAGCCAGTTGCCTTGCCCAGACTATGCAGTGTGAATGGTAGGCTTCTAGTACATCCTTCTCCCCTCTTTATTGCCTTCTTGTTTGACTTAGTGAATCAGTGCACCCATCTCAGTACATCAAACAGCACTGAGGTAGCCCCTTTGTTCGTTCATGGCTGTTGGTGACTCATACTACTACCTCCAAGTAATTCAACTGGCTGTATTTCGGAAGCCCCTACACTCATCCTTAGACTATTAGTGCTTTTTTGCTGCTAGCGCTGATAATTCATCCTCGTACTACACAGGAATAATTCACTGAAAGGATTTGTTTGAAAGAGAGAGAGAAAAACGCTTCTATTGCCCTTTCACCTACACACTGTAACACAGAAACAACGCTTGGCAGGAGTTAACCCATGCTCTTGAATAATCTTTCGCAGATTAAAAAATGGAGGCATACTGAGCAATTCTTTTCATTCAAGTGACATTTGGATATGAAGCTTCCCACAACCCTTTTTTTCACATAATGTGAACTGGATCTGAAATTAATTTAGTGCAGAATGAGAGATGGCTGTTGTCTTTAACCTGCAGAGTCTCATGATAAACTCTGTAGATTAGAGCCCCTGTGGTTTAAGATCATAAATATTCCATTTCTAGTAATTTTAGATTTTTCTGTACATTGCATATGATAAGAACAAAGCAGTTACAGTTATCTACATGCAAGTACATAAGTTAATGAACACAGTAGCAATAACATTTGGCACTGTTGCATAATTTGTTCTGTGTTCAGCTGTAATATATCCTGCTATACAAAAAGGGCCCAGGTAAGGGGATCTGGGTTGTGTAATTTGGAAATGCCAAGCTTTTGTACTTTTGAGGCTTTATCCTCGTCACACTTGTTTTGCCAGAAATTGTATTAGTGCCTCCTAGAATACACATCATTATTTTTATTTTAATTTAATTTTATTTTATTTTATTTTTTGAGAAGGTGTGCATTGGTGTGCTTTGAACCTGTCTTGGTACAAAACAGATATCCCTCATAGACTTATACTGACCTTTTATATTTCTTCATAGTTGTAGACTTGAAATGATGCTATTCTGAGAACTTTGTTATACATCAGAGGTACTCTCAACAAAGCACAGAAAAATGCATTTTTTAAAAAGATATAGAGCAATCTATTTTTAAAACTCCAGAAATCTCAACAGCTTGAGGTTGTTTCACACCTGCCTTCGATCTATGTCATTTGCTTTAGTTAAACATATTTTCCTTGCAGGCTGCCCTGTTTATGACCATCTTCTATTAGAATTCCCCTATTAAATTATTGGCTTAGCTTTGCATTCAAGTTGTTGATCTGCTTTTCAGGCTTGCTGCCTTGCTTTGTTAAGCACCATAAGGCTGTTTGTCCTCTTGAATGTCTTTGAATAACTTTTTGTGGTGTTTGGAATTCATTCTAACCTATGTATGCTCTTACACTACATCCCCACCATATACAAGTGCCTTTCAGTTGCCTGCTAAGGAAGAGTGCTACCACTTGAGACTTGCTCTTGTTCTCACCCTTTCCCAAAGGAAGAGTGTTTTGTTTTGAGGAGGTGAATTGATGATTTATGTTAGCAGATGTTGAAAAAGAACTACACCTTGTCCTCTCAGCAGAGAATGGTAATATTTGTGCCAGTCTTCATGCTCTGTAAACTTTTTTTTTTTTCAATTGCAGACCTACTCCTGAGAATCTTTCACTGCAGTGTAGATCAGACTTTTTTGTTTTGTTTTGGATATAAAATACCTTTGTGCCTAATCTGGATTTGAGATCTTACTGTAGATCTTGTGCTAGAGCTTAAGACAAACCATGAGGTATTATAGTCAGTGCTACTGACTGACTCAAAGATAAGAACAGTGAATATTTTTTTTATAAGCTATTTGAGTTTTTAATCAAAGAAAACAGAAAAATAATTTGAAATTTCTTGATAGAACATTTAGGAAGATTAATCCTGTCATAGTTTCATTTAAAAAATTGGCTTGTTTCTGGTGGGATGTCTTACGAACATTCATCTTCCCTAGGAAATACATTTACAATAAATGTGGAGCCCAGTTTTGATAGTCTAAGACTGAAAAACAGAGTGCTTCTTTCTGCTTTAATGAATATCACTTCACTTCTAACTCTGAGCTTCTTTCTGAGGACCCTGCACCCAGCGGGGCAAGAAAAGTGAGTTACTTGAAGTGTGTCCTTTATAGAAATTTGAAATCTATCACTGTTTCAAAGGTAGCTGGCAAAAGCACACTTTTAAGAATTAATTTCTATGTTACTTAGAAGTCAGTAAAATATGTTGCTGTATTGATTCTAATTTATGTATTTGGAAAAAGCATAAACTATTAGTCAAAAATAATATACAGCCTTTGCAAAACAGATACATAACTTCATTTTCAAAGGAGTGCAGGGTGGAGATGTTCGGTTCTATAAAATATTCCATTTCCCAGATTTTTTCCTTTTTTTTTGATGACTCAGAAGGTGTTGAGTGCAAATGCATATTGTGCATTTCCACCACAAGCTTTTGGGAAACTTATATTTGTTTTTTCCAGAAAATCTCAATGATCTCTAATTAATCGACCAACTTTTTTTTTTTCTCTTCACCTCCTACAGGGGAGGTATTATAATAATTTATCTTAAAATTCTGTGATTTTTCTAAGTAATGGAAACCCATTAACATCCTGGTGCCATAGTAGGTCAGAGGAGGAAAAGGATTAAGGTGAAAAAAAATTTTTTACTGTGAGGTGGCCACACACTGGAAGAGGTTGCCTAGAGATTTTGTGTAGTCTCCATCCTTGGAGTCATTCAAAACCCAACTGGACACAGTCCTGGGCAGCCTGCTGTAGGTCACCCTGCGCTGAGCAGAGGGGTTGGACTAGATGATCTCCGTGGGTGCCTTCCCACCTCAACTATTCTGTGATCCCCATTGATTACTCTGTTACTCACATTAGCTGAAAAGACTTTCCCACAAGGACACATAAATCTGTTGAATTTTGTGGCATCGCTTCATGGCAACAGTTTCATTTTCCCATCAATACAAATGAATTAATGTAAATTAAAGATAACGTATTGCAGTCTCTTAGGAGTAGGAGACAGCAGTACTAGACCCTTAGTCCATCTCTTTTCTAATTTGAGATGGTGTGATTTCATGGTACTAGGCTAACACCTGAGAGTAGCATTGTTCATATATTCTAATGAAAAGGAAAAGCTAAGATACTCCTCGGTGTGTGTATCTCTCTGGTTTATATATCTGTGCGGATATTGCTGTTAATTTATGTTATGCTGTGTTCCCTTTTTTCCTTGTATAACAAGTACATGAGAATTGGAGAGTAACATCACTTAACTACTCAGTAACTCATTCCCTTGTAGCAGGCAATCCCTGTGACTGCCTGGGCTTCCCTGGGAAGAGACCGTTGACAGCAAGAGGAGAGCTAAAGGGGGGAGTAGAGAGAGCTGCTCCTTCTGGGTTTCAGGTTCTGCAAGAATACATCCCTTGTTGCCTAGTTTATGGTTCACTTCAGCCTTTGTGCTAACTAGTGGGGCTCTCCTTTACTGAGATATTTGGAGCCACAGGCATGCTTAAAATTGAATTTATTTTCATTAAAAATCTATCTGCAGAAGATAAATATATGAGCGTCCACATAGCCTGAGTTCCAGCCACATCTCCCTAGTTACCATGGATCACATCTAATCAAGGGCTTTGTATGGTATATACAGCTGTCTAGGAGTTAATAAGATTCTTCAGACAAATATATCATTTCATTAGGAACACAGGCCATGGGTCAGCTCAAAACTCTTCAGCATTCCTAAGAGTTTGTCCATAGGGTCTTCTACAGAAAGTCCTGAGTCTGTGTTTCATAGTATGTTAGCCATACAAGATCTAGCTCCAGACGTGAAACCACATTAGCATAGCAGCATGCTTGAGTTGTTAAACTCTGCTAAGCATCTGTATTCATGCTGATAACTGAGTTTTGGATCCAGCTTGCTTTGGAAAGACTGTACAGATCAATCCTTAAAGGTTTTATCTCCTTCCTAGCAGAAGCAGAAGGATGGGGTGAAAGCTGACATGTAATTTCTTACCCTTTAGTACAGAAGCAACCAGAGCTTGTTCTGTGTTTGTTTTTTGGGTGTACTTGTTGAAAATGACATGAAACACAGAATTGTACCATTTAACTTGTGAGTGCCTTTCACGCTGTTGCAGATCCGTGTGCATGTTGCAAACTATACTTTACCTGCCATTCCAAATTTTCCTCCATTTGGAAGTTATTTTAATCTGACATTTTGGGGTGGTGGTGGGGTTATTTTCCCTAGAATTATATTGATCTTCAGTGTCATGATAAGTCATATGATCATGTGATTTTGGTACAGCTTGCTGTGAAAGCTCAGCATTTGTTACTTTTTGCCTTTAAGAAACACTTGCATGCGTGTGGTCTTCCATGGGTTTTGTGTATAGAAGATACCTGTATCAATCAGTACTAGTTTTTCAGATAAAGGTCTTTTGGGGGAAAAATGCCCATGAAAACAATTGCATTTGCAGTATAGAAACAGAAAGATAGAATCATAGAATAGTTTGGGTTGGAAGGAACTTTTAAAGGTCATCTAGTCCAACTCCCCTGCAATGAGCAGGGACATCTTCAACTAGATCAGGTTGCTCAGAGCCCTGTCCAACCTGACCTTGAATGTTTCCAGGGAAGAGGCATCTACCGCCTCTCTGGGCAATCTGTTCCAGTGTTTCACCACCCTCATTGTAAAAAAATTTCTTCCTTATCTCTAGTCTGACTCTACCCTCTTTCAGTTTAAAACCATTACCCCTTGTCCTATCAAAATATTGCACTTGGCATGTCTCTTGACATTTGGGGTGGGGTTTGTTTGGTTTTGTATGCTGATTTTATCGGTCTTCTGAACACTGAACGTCTGCTTAGCAGTGGTGGCTTTTTTAGGGTAAGCCTAGATTGTCTTTCAGATAGATACTAAAAGTGAGGGGGGGTTGTGTGTATTGTTTTATATGTATTTCTTATACTGTATAAACTATTTGGTTTGTAGATAGTTTTCACTTGTGTAGTGAAAATTCTTGGGAAAATACATTTATTTTTCATTAATTGCAGCTATAAATAAAGTAGTGGAGAAACAGATAGAGATGGGTGTAATGTTTCCTGTTGTGATCTCTGAGACAGCATAGATGAATGAGTCATTCATTTAAGTAGCAGTGCTGATAATGAAGGCTTCAAGGAAAATGTTAAATTCTGTCATTGTGACCTGCCTGTGCTCAGGCTCCTGATCCCAAAAGCAACAATCCCAGGCTGTCCAGGCCTGCTGCAATGCAGCCTGCTCTGGCAGTCGCCCGCTGCTGCTCTGCCTGCTGACCCCTTTTCCCATCATAACTTCTGAAAGCCAAACTATTACTGTGCAAGGTGGAGAGACCTGACATCTGTGGCAGTGATGCTGAGATGCGTGCAGTCTCACTGCTGGGGAGGAGGCAGGGCTGCTGCTTCTTGGGAAGGAAGCAAAGAGTGACTGACTTTTTAAAATAAATGCTTCATTTCTGTGAGTGTGTGTGTGTGTGCACTGCAAGAGTTTTGACATGTTTTGCATGCTACTGATGTTACAGTACATGTGGTTGCTGCTTATTTTCAGCTGATGTCTCCACTGCTCTTTTTCCTCTCACAACTGAGTATCAGTTTCTGCCCTTGTCTGATCTACAATTACCGCTCCCTATAACTTATGCCTCCCACTTTTTCTCACAGAAAAATAATGAGTTCTACTGATTATTTTCCTTATTTCTTCCCACTCCCTCGGCACCAAGCCTCACTAGCCTCCCCACTCCAGGAGGGGGAAATGAAAATAGCAACAAAATTACTAATTCTTCTGTGGCAGCCTCTTATTTGCTGCTGTCAGTGCTCTGCCGTAACTCAGATTCCTGGGGAGAAGGGTTAAAATCTAAGCAGTTGCCTGGACCTTACATCTTACTGCACAGGAATTTAATAAACCACCAGTTTTTCAGTTGCATGGAACTACTGAGAGGAGGCTTAAATACAATTTTCTTGTGGCTTTATTAACAAAGAGGAGCCAATCCACCTTTTTTTATGAAATAAATGCTGTTTAGTTCATTATTGCTTGCTGTTAAAAACAAACAAAACAAAACAAAACCTTTATTAGCTTAAAAAATAGATCTGCAGAATTAATTGCTTTTTAAGCATAGCATTAAACTACTGCTTTTATTTGTCTGACTAATTTGGGGTACTTCTCTCTAAAACAGCAATAAAAATAAATCCCACATTCATGCTGTGTTTAAAGCAATTTTGACAAATTTAGACTGGTAATACCAGGCCTATTTTGTTTCTCTAGTAAGATGTTTATGATAAGTGTGGAATACTCCATCTAGGCCTGATTTCCAGCTGAAATCAGGTATGACAGAGCTTGCCAAAGCCTTTGTGTTCAATCTGGTTAGCAGTAATTGTTTTTATTTCTTTTTTCTTGTTTGCTAAACAGAACTCTGACATTTCCTGGAAAAGGGCTGGGACGAATTTTTGATAGCCTGTAAAAATCCATATGAACAAACATGGCTTTAGCATTAATTCATGCCATGCTAAAATCAGAGATGGCATCCTAGTGCTGGAAAAATCTTTCTCACCACTGGGATTTGCCTCCTGTCTGCTCTCTCATACCAGTTTAATCCCTCTCAGTGAAAGCCATGAACAACAAATGCTACTTCACACTTGCTGCAAAGCTGCCTGGTTCATCTCCAGTGCTTGTTGTGGACATAACAGGTCCAAGCTCAAGAGCTGAGTTCAGCTCCGGGGGCAGCTGCCTTCCAGCAGGGCTGGATCCTGCTGCTGTCAAAAGATGCCCTGGAGCTCAGGGCTCAGCAGGACTCACGAGTGCCTTCTGCTCCAAGCATGGCAATACCTCCACGAGCAGCAGAGCTGATGGACTTATAAGCACCAAGCTCCTGTGAGCAATCACCTCTCATGCAAACCAAGAGCTGCCAGCTCTCGTGGCTCCTTTGAGTGCAGCAGGAGCCAAGGGCCAGGAGTGCCTGACCTTCACAGCAGCACAAGAGCTCCTGTCAGCTGCTAAATGGTATCTTGCAACTGCAAGGGACAGTTCCCCCCACGTTGTCTTTCTCCATCTGGAGATGCTCTTTGCAAATTTCCCCTTCTTGCAAGGCATAGGTTGTGGAGTTGTTTTTTTTTTTTCATAACACCACTTTGCACACTGACCGCTTTTAATACACAGGTTGCTAGTGCTCTGCCCTCAGGTGCTGTAATCCTGCTTCATTCTTGTAGGCAAGAAGGTGGACTGCTATCTGACTAACTTCAGATCCATGGTGAAACTCAGAAGGTGCAACCATGCACCGTGATCCCTGATGCGCTCTCTAATTATAACAAGTACGCGTATAGGAATGGTTGTTTTTACTGAAAGAAAGATCTAGCTTGATTGAACAGCCAGGTGGGAACACTGTTTTTCTCCAGGTCGGCACAAGCTGTGCCACCACACTTCCCACGTGTTATGGCCACCATTCAATCCTTACGAGCCATGGTGGTTCAGAGGTGGTTTGGTGCCACTGTGTAAGAGGAAAGGTGGCCATAGCAGTGACAGAAAAATTGTTCTTAGACAATAAAAATCAACTGGCAAAGTTTTGAACCATGGTGGTGCAGGAAATAGTGTTTCTTTCTGCAGACTCAGCGGTCTGTAAAATGATACATTGCTTCATAGTTCAGCAAGGTGAATGTCTTGATTAATCAGAGCTGTCTTCCTATGGAAATGGGGTCTGATTATTTATTATTATGGAAAATGTGTTGGCTCTTTCCATAGATAAAGTCATTTTGACTTGGACAGAAGTTCTTTTGCTTTTAGAGGATAATATAGCTTTTCTCTCTCTTCACAGCACTGCTTGAGCTAGCTGTTGTCCTTAATTCTCTTTTAATGCCATTTCTTTTCTGCAAATTGGAAATATTTTCCTGAGGACACCTGGGTTTCCACTTGCTGAAGCATCTTCCTCAGAACTACTCATCCTCACCCCTTTTGCATACCCTTGTATTTTTGAGATTAATCTGCCTAATTTTGCTGAGTGTCAGTCACAGGTTCTCCTTCTTCCTGTGTTCTTTCTTTTGGCAGATCACCTTACTTTCTGTTTTCACATCATCATACACTTCTTATTCTGTGAGCTGTGATACTTACCTGCCTCCCTTGTCTGTTCCTCAGTGATAAGGAGAGACCTTATCATTCTCTACAACTACCTGAAGGGAGGTTCTAGCGAGGTGGGTGTCAGTCTCTTTTCCCAAGTAGCAAGTGATAGGACGAGAGGAAATGGCCTCAAGTTGCGCCAGGGGACATCTAGATTGGATATTAGGAAAAATTTCTTCACCGAAAGGGTTGTCAAGCATTGGAACAGGCTGCCCAGGGAAGTGGTGGAGTCACCATCCCTGGAGGTATTTAAAAGATGTGTAGATGTGGCACTTGGGGACATGGTTTAGTGGTGGACTTGGCAGTGCTAGGTTAACAGTTGGACTCGATGATCTCAAGGGTTTTTTCCAACGTAAATGATTCTAAGATTCTATGATTCTGTGATTTGCAGGCGTCTTTGCTCTTCTTTCCTTCCATTTCACATCTTCTTTTCATCATTTTTCAGGGTGTTTGGAGTACTCCAAACTTATCCTTCAAGCCTGATTCTTCTCTGTTACTGGTTTTGCTTTTGTATCCTGACTTCATGGCCAGATGTTTCACATTCTCCTCATCTAGGAGTATGCTGTCAAAATCTTGTTTGCCAGATTTGCAAGTTTTCAGTATATCTGGCCTTCCCTCTTCTCTCATACCTTTTCATCCCCCATCCAAATTTTGCCTTCATCCTCAGCTGTGGCTTTAGTCTTGGGATCTTTTCTTTGGTGGAACCTGTTAGATTACATTTCTTACATGTACATATTGCAGAGCATGCTTACCAAACTGCAACTAGTCATTGTAATGGTCCTTGTCTCATCTTATGCTGCCTTGGCAACCACGTAGATAACTTTTCCTACTCCTACCCTTAAATGCAAAAGCATGAAAAAAGAAAGAAAAAGCTCCCACCAACCTCTCCCAGCTTTACGTTCACATGAAATATCCACTGTGTTTCTGCTTTGTTGACTTTGTCACTGGCTATTTTATCAGTGAACATTTGTTAAGCCTAAAAAAGTACTGAAATTGCCTTTTGTAGGGTTTTTCCACAAGCCTGGTGTATGTGAAGGGTTGAGTTCTTTCTTTCCTCTCCACTGGAATAACCTTGCTCTGAAGTTGCAAAGAACTGCTTCTAAATAGCTGGAGTGGGTAGGGAGTCACATCTACCTTCAGATTTCTGTAATAGTGACTACTATCTCTGGGAACACTATGTTCTCCATATATTCATTGGTGGGGAATAGGCAGTTTCAGTTTACAATTTAGTGGACCTGCTTAGAGAAAGTATTTTGGGGAGCAAAGGCATGCAAATTGCTACAGCGCATGGCTTTGATGCATTCTTTCTCTTTCTCTACCCAGAAAGATAAAACCACTCAGTCCACTGGCTAGGTCCAGATTTCTCTTCTTAGTTGTTCTTTTGCTTGGCAGATATTTTTTGCTAGACACTATTGCAGTGAATATTGCTTTTCCCTTGAAAGGATTGCTTTTTTAGCCAGCAATCTCATTTCTGATGAATTTTAAAAAATTTAATAAAGCAATTGGTCTGTAGAAAGGACTATTTGCATTGTCTTTGTGGTCTTACATGATGACTGAGGAGATTGACAAAGTAGTACATTGTGTAATATCTATACTTATTTCCAAAACAGAAGAGGATAGATGTTTTCAATTTAGCATAGAATTCCCTACAGTACTTATCAGGCTTTACAGTCTTAACATTTTTAATCAGTTGTAAAAGATCCTCTTACTCTCTGATTTATATAATAGACCTTAGCTTTTCTATTTTTGCTTCATTTGACTTCAGAATGTTTCTGATGCTATAAAAAATTGACATTTTGTTATTCTTATTTGCATCTTAAATTTTGCCATATATCAATGTTGATAAAATTCTCACAGTGACTTTTAAAGACAAAAAAGATTAGCCATATATTTAAAGCAAAAGAGATACAATATTTACTATCAAGCATATTACTGACATTTTATGTGACCATTTTTCCTCAAAATCATATTGACTGAAATTTTCCAGGGACTAATGACTGGTCATGTGTTTTGAATTTTCCATCTGCTGGAGAGCTTTTAATGCTTTCTGGGGAGTGTTGGACTCTTTCTTCTCTCTCCCTCCCTCTTTTGAGAGAGGAATTATAGGAAGAATTGTGAGTTATACAAACCTTCCCTGGCACTCCCAGAAGTTCATGTTGTGTGGTAGTATAGCAGTCCCTGCACTGATGTGAAAAATGCTTTCTTGGCCCCTAGTTTCCATTCAGTTTCAAGCACCTCTTTTGCTCATCAGTGGCATTTCCTCTTCTCCTGTCCAGTGGGTGACACTGACCAAGGGTTGAGGCTCTTCCAGGCACGTTTGCTGGCTGTCAGCATTTTCAGTGGGCTGCCCTGCTGAGAGCAGACACAGAGTAGCTGCTGGCAACGTGGGTCAGGACTGAAAGCAGGTGGTAGAGAAGGGGCGGGTGGCCGCATGGTGAGACTGCTGTGTTTTACAGCTCCAACTTAAGCACGCAGGTAAATCTATTGCTTGTGACTGATGATTGGCAAAATGAAGGCCAGTTCCAGTCAAAGCAGAAATCTTGGCAGGAGCATATGTCGTATTTAGCGGTGAACCTTCTAGAAATTCTGGGCCTAATGCACACTATAAACCTGCTTTCTTGCTGTCAGAACTAGCAACAATATTAATGTATAGGCAATTGTTTCAGTCTTAGGCTCTTCCTAGCAGTTGCTTGAGTTAACTAATTAAGATAAAATGCCTTAATTTTAGTGTTTCAGAGTACTGTTGTATTTATCAGGAAGGTTTGGAGACTGATCACAAATCCATCTTTTCTGTGGCAGACATTGCAGGAATAGTGTGACCTCAGTAGGCTTTAATTACTTGTTGCACGTGTTTCGACTAGCTGGAAACTGCTGTCTTTAATTGCTGAGTTTTATTCAGGTCCTCCAAACAGGAGGCTGAGTATAAATATGTGAAGCTCATAATTATACCTGTTCTTTCTAACTCAGTCTTAACAGACAGTGTCCTTGCCTGCTCGTGGAGTCCTATCAAGACAGATGAGCAAAGAGGGTATTACTTCCAAGAAGTTTAAACAAGTACACCTGTAGGGTGATACATAATGTGCCTAGCTGGTCTCCTTTGATAACTCTTGGCTCACTGTTTTATTATTGCTATGCACTCTTCCTGAAATCTGTAAACTCAGGTTTAGCTGCAGTGAAGAATTTACTACTAATACTTGAAATAAGAGAGTGGGAAAATGAAGGATTGTGTTGTTTTCTAAAGATAAAGTTTGCATTTAAAAAGCTGTTACAATCACGCCTTTAATTCCCTCATTACACATTACATACTTTTCCTCAGAGCCAACCTTTTTGGGGACCGGGAAGAAGCATTATTTCACAGATGCGATTACATTTGGGGCAAAGATTTTAGGAGCCATAAGGCAGTGTCTTTACAACAGATTAAATAGAGAGCCTTGTAACGAGAGGCTAGTGCACAATCTGGCCAGTTGGCAACAAAAAGGAAAAATTTGCTTACGAGTGAAGGGTAAGAGCATTTTAACTTGGAACAACTCAATAGATGATGCAGTTGCTAGGTAATGCCTTTCATTTCTGGAAAAAGTCTTGAGGTGAAAGCTAATCAATAAGGTAGATACAGTGTGATGTCATTTGTTGCCATGGTTTCTCAACTTAGCAGTCTGTTATCTGCAAATAATATTGATGGTTGCTATGCAGTTGAATCTTTTCATATTGTTGTTTTGCCATTATAAAGCTCTTTAATCTTGGCTAAAGCTTCAAAGAGCAGAGTGTCTAGGAGTTTAAATGTTTTAATAGATAGGCTTGTATTACAACCCTAAAATATCTTGAAATTTACTACCTAATAAACAACAGGCATCAGCAGGAAGTGAACAAGGTTAACATTTTGGTGATTAAACTTCCACAAAGCAGTTGACATTTTCTAGTAAATTAATCTGCAAATTAAATATCTCTGTGGAATTAGTGCTATGACTCATTACATGGCAGATCATGTAAAAAAGGGGTAAGCAGTCAATCCTCTGGATGATAAGGCTGTCAAACGTATAAAGCTGTAAATGGCTCAAAAGCCATCATAGCTTCTTGAACAATGTCCTTGTGTTTCATATATCTTTCGCTGTTGGATTGTGCCTCTTTATGATGTTTGGGTTTTGCTAGAAAATATTTTATAGCAGCTTATGCTAAGCATCAGACAGTTGGACAGGCTGAAAGGGAAATGAGACTTATTTTTCCTGATAGTTGTCAAGGTGAAGGAAAAGCATTCTCAAGTCAGGTCCGTTAAATCAAACACAATACTTCATTTTTAATATTCTATGGAGAAGATGTTAGTTTTAGTAGAATGCCATGTATCCTTTACTTGATTTATTGGCATCTCTTTACAGTAGTTTTTCTTGATAGTTTGAGTTATTGAAAGCATTTTGGAGGGAAAGAATGAAAAAGAGATGAAAAGACAGAGCTCAGTGCAAGCTAGAGAAGGTAACATGGGGTGATCTGAAAGACAAGGTGATTTGTAGAAGTACAAAATGTTCAGTACCCAGCAGTGAAACATTTTAAAGGAGGGGAGGGCCCATTGGACAAAGTGGAAAGAGAAAAAAAAAAACTAGAGAGAAAAGCAGAAAAGAAAAAGGCTGATGGAAGAAAGAACTATTTTTATTGGGGTGAGAGAAGAGGGGAGGGGAGGAAGAGTAGAAAAAGATCAGATGATGGCTTGCTGAATTCTAGGGTTTTTACATCTTCGGAGTGACATTTGCCATGCTGTCTAGTTTTTCTCTTTTTCTCCAATGGATTCCTCCTCCTCTTCTTCCATTTCCACTGTTCTCTGCCTTAACAACGTAATTTTTTAGAAAGTGTTTTGCCACCTTCTTTCTTGTCTCCTTCACACATCTCTCCTCTGTGTGGTGACATTGACTATCACATTTCTTTCGAACTGAGAAGTAATTGCCTTTGTAGTCATCATAGAATCATAAAATGGTTTGGGTTGGAAGGGACCTTAAAGATCATCTAGGTCCAACCCCCCTGCCATGGGCAGGGACGCCTTCCACTAGATCAGGTTGCTCAAAGCCCCATCCAACCTGGCCTTGAACACTTCCAGGGAGGGGGCATCCACAACTTCTCTGGGCAACCTGTTCCAGTGCCTCACCACCCTCACAGTAAAAAATTTCTTCCTAATATCCAACCTAAGTCTACCCTCTTTCAGTTTAAAACTGTTACCCCTCGTACTATCACTACACTCCCTGATAAAAAGTCCCTCCCCATCTTTCCTGTAGGCCCCCTTTAGGTACTGCAAGGCCACTATAAGGTCTCCCCAGAGCCTTCTCTTCTCCAGGCTGAACAACCTCAACTCTCTCACCCTGTCCTCATAGGGGAGGTGCTCCAACCCTCTGTTCGTCTTCGTGGCCCTCCTCTGGACCCACTTGAGCAGGTCCATGTCCTTCTTATGTTGGGGGCCCCAGAGCTGAACGCAGTACTCCAGGTGGGGTCTCACCAGAGCAGAGTAGAGGGGGAGAATTGCCTCTCTTGACCTGCTAGCCATGCCTCTTTTGATGCAGCCCAGGATGTGATTGGCTTTCTGGGCTGCGAGTGCACATTGCTGGCTCATATTCAATATTTCATCCACTAATACCCCCAAGTTCTTCTCCTCAGGGCTGCTCTCAATCCACTCATCGCCCATCCCTGCTTGGGATTGCCCTGACCCATGTGCAGGACCTTGCCCTTGGCCTTGTATTGGATCTGGCTGAGATGGAGTTAATTTTCCCCATAGCAGCCCTCATAGTGCTGTGCTCTGTATTGGTAGCTAGAAAGGTGTTGATAACAGACCAGTGTTTTGGCTACTGCTGAGCAGTGCTCGCACAGCATCAAGACTGTCTCTCCAACATTCCCCCCCTCACCAGTAAGCTGGGGGTGGGCAAGATCTTGGGATGGGACACAGCCAGAACAGCTGACCCAAACTGATCAAAGGGATATTACATACCATATGATGTCTGCTCAGCAATAAAAGCTAGGAGGAGGAAGGGGGGGGCATTCGTTATTTACATTTGTCTTCCGGGGCAACTGCTATGTGTACTGAAGCCCTGCTTCCCAGGAAGTGGCTGGACATCGCCTGCTGATGGGAAGTAGAGAATAAAATCTTCTGTTTTCCTTTGCTTTCGCACGCGACATTTGCTTTTGCTTTATTAAACTGTCCTTATCTCGACTCACGAGCCTTTCGTTATATTTTCTCTCCCCTGTTGAGTTGAGGAGGGGCAGTGATGGAGCTGCTTTGGGCACCTGGCATCCAGCCAGGGTCAAACCACCACAATGAGGTTCGCATGGGCCCACGTCTCAAGCCTGTCAAGGTCCCCCTGGACCCTCCTGCTTCCCTCCAGCGAGTCGACTGTACCACACAGCTTGGTGTCATCAGCAAACTTGCTGAGGGTGCACTCAGTCCCACAAGTCCTACTTGTCCCCTTAATATAGTGAGTGAATTGTCAAGGGCGTGCCCCCAACGGGAGACCTGAGGAAGATGTCACCAGGAGTAGCAAGGCATACGGCTAAAATCCTGTTCTTGCAAAGTGAGCAGAGGTGTTCTTGATGACTCCTCTCCTGGAAGTCCTCTAGAAATTCCCTGTTGACTGTGCATACACACAATAGCAGCCTTCAAGGAGTGTATCCTCAAAGCACTGCTACTGAGAGGAGGCAGATGGAGGAGACATGCCGGCTTGATGATGATAGCAGATGTCAACAAGTTAACAATCTGAAAAGGAAACTAGCAACACAGCAGTGCTTCTTACCCAAATGTTTAAAGAGAGGGAGGAGGGAAAAAAAAAAGCAAAAAGAAAAGCAACATGGAAAAGAAGATACAAATCGGTAGTGCTGATCAGCAAGAGCTGTAAAAGACTATCTGATGCTAAATCTGTAAAGTGGTGCTGTTGAGTGGATTTATCTAAAGAAGTATTTCACTATTAGGCAGTCACAAAGGAAGAGCATTTACTTCAGATGCCATATGCCAACTGTGCAATTAGCTTCCAGTCATACATGCCGTGTGTACTAAAGTGGGGGGCAAGTCTCAACCATTTGCAATTGCTCTTGCATAACGCTTGCTTTTACAATCCTGGATATTCAGTTGCTTGCACTGCTGTGAGAGTTCTGTTGTTTGGGATAACATACTTATCTTTTATTTCTCCAGGGTTTTTATCTTAGGGATATTTGTTTTCTGTGGTTTGTTTTTTTTTTTCCTCCCTTAAGGTAAAACTAAATTGTCAGACCTTTTTAAATACTCTTTCACATTATAAAGCAATTCAATTTTAAAAAGATTAAAAGAAACATACATTTTCTGAGAAAAAACACACACACCTTATTATATGAGGGACACCTTCGTACTTTGTACTAGTGAACAACTTCATAAAACATACATACAATAGTGGAAAGTCTCAGGCAGCTTTAACAAAATAATTTCTTAATTTAGTGAATTTCTGCTGGTTTTCTTAGGCCAAATTTTTATACCAACAGCCATTCCAAGACACTGAGTGTAGGTGATGAGCAGACATGTGACTTTAGGTACCTTCTCCTAAGGGAAAAGGATAAGAGAAGCTGTACACAGCAAAGTCTCCAGAGCCACCGTGACAATCCCTGCATTGCACACACCTTGTGAAGCCTTTCAACCTGTTCCCAGCCCTTTCACATGGGACTATGATGTTCCATGTAGCACTGGATGGCGCAGTGTCACTGAGCACTTAACACAGATTTGGAGTAGGTCTTCCAAGCATGATGTGGAAATTAAAATAAAAACAGGTGTATCAACATAAGCAATTAGTGAAAGTATCCTGGCCTTTGAAGACACATATGGGCCTAAGGTGAGATAATGCAACCTGGAACAAAAAGTTATCAGCTATAGATACATGTCTTCTAAGCGTGTGATATAGTTATAAGATAACAGTTAGTTGATTGCAGCTACTTCAGCCCTGTTGATAGTGCTGAATGTAGTAGCTGATGCAGTTATTGCACTTGAGAGTTGCCTAGTAAGACTAAGGAAAATACAGATATTTAACCCAATTACATGCTTTAGCTACTGTTGGTGCTATTCAAATAAAAATCTCAGAGCTTGCTGCTAAAAGTTCACTTCAGCGTACAAAATTCTTGAAAAACAGTAGTTCAAAAATCTGAAGTTTGGAAATTACTTTAGATTTATTAAAGCAATTTTCATTTCATTTTATGTCTGTATGATTCAGCTAAGCTCTTCTCTGGAGCTTTTATATCTTTAGTTGAGGTCTTGGGTCAGTCATGCTGCAAATAATCTCTTTTTATGAGTAGACTTAAGGCATGTTTGTTTTCTGTGTGTTCATTTAGAAACAGAAAGTTAGTTCCCAAACCAAATCCGAACAAGTAGTTGTTCTTGTAATAGTTGCAGCACATTTTTTCTTGTGTATGAGGAGATAAATGCACAATTTTATTTTTCACAATGTACTGCAGAAAAAAAAGAGCTTGTTGCTTGAACCTTGTGTGGAAAACCAAATTTTCACCGGAAGATCCCCACGAAAACAAGTCCCCCACCCCAAACCCCCAACAGCCTAATAGAGCAATCCTGTGCACGCTAAGAAAAGACATCCTTCGTGGTTCTTGTAGCTTCAGTTAAAATACAAAACCATCAATATTCCCATCCGATGTTTCAAATGCAAGGAAGTTGCTGTACAAGATGTCCTCTCATGGGCTGTTGGCTTTCTATCTTTCCTGCAAAGACTCATGAGGCGCAGAGCACAGCAGAGCCAGGACGCCACACTACTGGTAGATCTCATACACGCCTCTGCTCCTATCACTGTGCCGCTCACCAGGCATGAACTAACGTTCGTACCTGTGATAAAGGTCGGCATGTTGTGCAGCACAGTGCACCTTCCTCACTGTGCAGCTACAGTTGAGCACTCTGTAGAGAGCACAAGCCAGATTTAAGGGCTCTGATGTTCTTAATTTCTCTGAGATGGTAAAAGAGGACTTCAGTGCAGAAAGGAGTGTTCAAGTCCAGCAGGAGAATTGATTTTTTCATGTAGATGTTGAACTCCTTTTGCTGAAGAGGTAGCACCAGAGTTATGCTAGCCCATCTAGCTGTGTTGTCACAAAACTTCAGACATGTTGGAGCATTGGAGACAAACAGAACTGTACTGATACAAGTTCACAAAGCTTTTTTAGAAGAAAACTTATTTTTTGCCCAACATAACTCGAGGTTGCAGATGACATTGTTCACATATTACAAGTAGAACATTGTTCTGGCTTGCCCAAAATCCTCGTAAGAAACTAATCCCCAGATTTTCATAGTTTGTGTGAGATCAGCCAGATATTCAGGTGTTTAAAGAGGTTCCAAGAATACTTTTGCACATACTGAAGATGCTTCCAAAGGTTCCCTTTTTCTGGCACCTCATAAACCATCCAACCAACCAGGTCCAACAATTACCAGCATTTTAAAATCCAGGGATCCCTTCACGTATAAGGCAGAATTATTTTTTGTCTAGTCAGTACAATATTTTTATACAAATTTTTATTTTTTTTTAAATGGAAAGCCATTCTAGGTGTGAGAAGTCATTCCAGGCCATTTTGGGAATAGCACATGCAAAATAAACTGTGTGCCCACGGAGAAGTCTGTAGTTGTTTTCTATTTGAGTCTATAAATTTCTCCACGTTGATCAAGCTCAGCTGGATTGCACTGCTCTTAATGCCTCAGACTAAGCAAGGGATGATGAGATTGTCCACCCTATTTTTGGCAAGCGCTGCATTTTGTTTGCCCATTTTGTGGTACTGTTTATTCCCTTTACTGGTCTTTTTTCCCTCCACCACTCAGTCAGTGAATTTTCCTTTTCCTTACCTGAAGCTGCTACATCCTATCTATTCCTTCCTTAAGTCACATCTGCTTTCCCCCACTCACTACATCCCCTGAAACTTTGTGATCTTCTGTACAAATCTTCCCATCCCCCTTCTCTGATTTGCCGTTTCTGAACATCATTTTAGATCATCTGTTCCCATCCAGCATGAAATGGGTTCTGCTGGCAGAAAGACACAGCAGCTTTACTGAATGTGCTCAGGTTGCCTGATATTGCTTGATAACAAAGAAACTGCAATTTCTGATAGGTAATGCTTTCAGATGTTAAGCCTGGGACAGCCATGGGGCAGAAAAGTCCTTCCTAAAGGCATATTCCCTTCTATTTATCACTAGCCTGAAGCACCGTCTTTCCGAGGTACCAATGAACCTGGTTTGCTTTTACCACAATCTCAGTGCAATTTGGCACTGTATTTCTTACACATTAAAAAAAAAATAATTAAAAATTACTTTATTTATTTGTTTTCATTTAGAAGGTAAAAATTCAGCACCATGCACAGAAAAATCCTTTATGTTGTAGAGTTATAGACAGGAAAAGACAATGAAGTACATCTTATTATATTCAGTGTTTATTTTTACATTGAAAACTATTGCTGTTTCTTCCTGATATTTTTGCTGGCAATAACAGGGTGAAAACGTTTTATTACGCAAATTATATACTTCTAGCACAGTGTTTTAAAATGAAAATTACCTGTATAAAAGAGACTTTCAGTCAGTCTATATAGACAGCTGGAAATTGGTTTGAATCCATGCAGCTAATGGTCACAGCAATTTGCATGGGAGCAGGTTTAATATAAGTCTAGGCACTGTTTACTTTAGTTATGCTTTCATAAATGTTGGACAAGAAGAATGAAAAAATGCTATAGTAAATGGTGAATAAAATCAAAAGCTAAATGCTTAAGGCACGGATTTTTAGAATTCTAGAGTTAGTTATTTAACAAATGTATGTGTCTTAATAAGAAGTGGCACTTTAATTCCCTTTAAAAACAAAAAACCCACCCTAAGCTGGTCTTTTTTCAGTCTTCAAGTAATAACAATTATCGGTAATAAGTTAATACTCCTCTTGACATCAATGGGAGGAAAGAGTGAGAGGAAATATTAAGACTGAAGACAAATAAATGTCTTGTATAATTATTCTGTTTTTGGAATCTTGCATTGCAATAAGTAGGTTAAGCTTTTCAATGCTAATAGCTAATACAACCTCCATCATAAAGCTTTCTTCATCTCAAGTCATCAGACGGTGAAATTTACTCTCCCTGTTTAGTGAGGAGGAGAGGAAGCCACTTGCTATAAAATGTCTAAGGTGAACTTGTTCCTTTTTAGTCATAAAGTGTAGCTCTTGCACAGACAGTTGAGAAGGAGTAGAATATTATAGCCCTCCTGTGTTTAATTGTTTCTGTATGCCCTGGAATTTAAAGAGAATTTAGGATGTGTTTGGCAGTAGCTTTCCCTCTATAATCAGGTTGCTATGGTAAACCTATTATTCTAGACAAAGAAAGAGTATGTTTAGTAAAGTGCTGATCCCTTTTCAGTATAATGTGAGCTTCAAATTACTTTTGAATGATTGAATTTGTATGGCAAGTATTTTATCACAATAACTAAGAGAAGAAGGTCACAGAATAAGGTGTGGCTTCTGTTATTTCAGTAGCAGGTACATCTGACAAAGTAGTAGTATAGCTGAAGCAAGCTTACCCTGCAAATATCTTATCCTGGTTTTCCCAGGGAAGCAACCTGAAATTTATTGTTACAGAATGCTATTAATTTTTGTGTTTATCTATATGGTGATAAATTGAGCCTTTGAAGTTTACATTTGCTACATCCTATGTAGTTAGCTGTTCAGAAGCAATAGGACTTTGATTGTCTTTTAAATTATCTCCACAGAGTGAGCCCACCTTACATAATCTAACCAAAATCTCAGTACTTTTGGAGGTAAAAATATGCTTTTTAAGCCAGTACAAAGTTGCAATTATTTAGTGCCACCACTTAAGTTCACTTCTCATGCTCCTAGTGCTGATTTTGTCACATTTGTAAAAGAAAAGGAATGATGAACTAACAATTTGAGTATCAATTTCAGCAGCAGTGTACTAAACTACTATAACTGTATCTTTGAATATTTAAAAGTAAAGAAATAGCTCAGAGAAATCCTTTTCCAGAGCACTTACGGACTGAGGTTTCTGTCCATTTTCAAGACGCTTTCGGTTCTGCTGAGGTCCACAGTCAGATGATCTAAATCATACCCTGAACTTAGGTGGGAGCCAGCCAAAATAAAATACAAGGCATGGATATCAACCAGGAATTTGGGCTTTTTGAATATATGTGTTGATGTTTTATTCATTAGCTAAGATGAGAAGATTGAGAAAGTAGGGCCTAAATCCCCTTTATGCTTGATTTTGAGAAGACAATCTGAGCTTCTATCTCTTACATGACAAAAATGTGCCCTATCTGCCTAGGGATGGGATATTCCTCAGTTTTTTTTCTGGTAAAACTGTTGCACATTAACTAAAATGAATAAATATTAATTGCAGCAGGGACTGAGAGGAACCTGTTCCCATTCCAGTGCGAGTGCCCAGCCACTGGGCTCTCAGGTCATTCTGACTTATTAAATTAAGCATTACAGGAGGTAATGCTTAATTACAGAACATGCAGGAGCCTCATTACAGAACCTTCCTTTGCTCGTCCCTCTGGAGGATTTTCCATCTCTGCTGACTCCTCTCTTCAAAGCAACTTGCTTAAACTGATTTTATTGTCCTTCAGGCATCCTCCTTATTATAGCATTAGCTGGCCAGGATACCACTGTTAAAGATGGTTCTTTTGTTTATTTTATAGAGTCTTCACAACAGATGGGTCCTGTTCATCAGGTACCTATCTGCCTACGGGTGACTGACTGTGCTTTGGGACACTGTGATGTGACATTTTTGTAAAAGTAGCCAGGTTGTCTAAGGTGGATGCATAGAAAGAGACTGTGAGAGCCCCAAATAGTGACAAGTTGGACTCATTAAAAGCCTCTGTATATTTAGTACTAAGGAATGACTTTTTTCCAGTTTCTAATGTAGCTGTCCTTGGCAAATAATTATAGCTTAGAGAATGCAGGCAAATAACATCAATAATTCTGTAGACAATCATATCTTGAATGTTGACATGATTATGAAATACAACTGTATTCCTATAATAAGTTTCTTTCTGGAACAAATATCCTCAAATAATTGCCAATGCAACATAGTTTTACAACTGTGTGTATTATAAAGGTGTCAAGAAGTATTTGCTGTTAATTCTCTCTATCAGCATGTCTTTTTTAAGATTCTTGCACTTTAAGTTGATCATAAAATATCCTTCTAGATTGAATCCTGGTACATAGAATGTCAGCTCGAAAGTGCAATGTACATTGATGCTTGGGAAGATGAAGAGTATGGCAGCTATAAAATGAGCTGGGAATTTTTTCCATAAGTAATAAGATCCCCCTCTACTCCAACTTAATTAGACTGGGTTTTTTTGAAAAACAAATGTAACAAATCTAGATTAGAAGTTGAAAAAAAAAAAAAAGATTAAGAATGATTTGGCAGTACGTTGACCTAAAAGGTTCTATTGTCGCAAAACCTACAGTTAGAAAAGCCCCACTAAGGTTCTCCTTAACAGTCCTTTCCCATTCAGCACAATATTTCAGCAAATGCTGAAAAAATATTGCACATGCGGTACTGTTTGGTTACATAATGAAAGGCTGCACTTCGAGGATTTTTTTGCTTTGTAGCTATAGTTGCTCCTACTGTAAATTTGGGTTCTGCAGTCAGTAGAGCAAGGTCGAGGCCCAGGTTGAGTCTCACTGATGATGTGATTAAATTAGATCGAGAGGAACAGGCTTTTCTGCATCCTAATCCATGTCTCTGGTGGCCCTTTTTTACGCACAATATCCTTTCCCAAGCCCATCAAATGTATTACTTTGATCCATGGTTTGTGTCATAGTCAGAGCATTCTCACAGTAGCATTGCATTAAAACAATTTAAAAAATACGGAGGCAAACTCTTAGAAGTTAGGAAATAACAAAATCAATGCTACCCTGAACTGAGCTTGTCTCATATATGTGCAATATAAGACTGTCCTTGATCTTATTTTTTTCACATCTGACCATTTAATACTCACTGCTCTGAGGGCTTTGGAGTAGAAGTTCTGTGGGAGTTTGGATGAGTCTTTAAGCTCTGGGGAGTTCTCCTGTGAACAGGTTGATGGAAGGGAAGACTCTGACAGAGGTTGTGCTTTTGACTTCTATTTCCTCAGGTCTAGACAAGAAAAATTATAGGGATTTTTGCTTTCCAAATGCCTGACAGAGTATTTGAAGAGTTATGTTTTTACATGAATAGAGAGTATCTGAGATAGCCCTGTGCATAGACTATTTAATTCTAATCACATTCATTTTGGAGTTTCTGAGGTATGTCCTAAATATTTTACAGCAATTATAGAGGTTAATTATGCAGTTAAGCGTGTGCCATAGCTCTGTTATGCAAAGTTGAGATATGAAAAACGTACAATGCCAATGATTGCTTATTGTTGCTGTTTCCACCAAGATATAACAGTGATATACTTTGCTGCTGGTTGCCATGGAGAAGGCATAGTTTTGGAGTTTTTTTCTAATAGTGTTTATGTGCATACTTTAATTAATACAGAGTGACTTGTAGTTTGTCTTTGGGGGGTAGGGTGTAGCATGTTTGGGGTTTTATTTCATTTATTTTACTTTACTGAAATCATGTCTCTAACAATTGTTTATTCTTACAGGGAGATGTGAATGTGGCCAATGCACTTGTTTCCCTCCAGGAGACAACAGAGTTCATGGCAAAAACTGTGAATGCGATGATCGACAGTGTGAAAATGCAGACAGCGAAGTCTGTGGGGGTATGCGTTCACTTAATATAATATAATATAATGTAATGTAATATAATATAATATAATATTATATAAAACTTGACAGTTTATAACTTTCTGTTCCCTCTGATTTTATAACATAAAGTCACTATAAACTATTGACATTGATTAATTTTAATAGATTATAGATTTTTGTAAGAAACAAGCTCTATAAATATTGTATATGTTAGTGAATATTTATTTTAAAACTTCAGAAACACTAACAATGAAATAGATTAAATAAACCTAATAGCATAAATATAAGTGCTGTAGTATATCCCAAATTCCATCAGTATTCATTAGAGAGGAATACAGACACTTAAAGGAAAACCTGAAAAATTAGGTAATTTTACTTTTTGTTTAGTACAGTTGATGTTTTACTGAGAATGTTGTATTTTACCTAAAGGTAATAATGACCAGCAATACTTTTAATACTGACAGTGATATGTCTGTTTTCTAAAAAAGTAGTAAAAATATATTGTGAAAGAATCTAAAACGCTTGAGATACATTGTCATAGTAATTGTACATGCAGACGGGTTATTTTAATGTTGACAGTGAAAACCTCACTTTTTGATTTTTCAGTAATGTATGTTGGTGTTAAGCAGTATTTCAAGTTAGTTTTAGATATGTAAATGCATACATACCATATGGTATTTTAAAAACAGGTGAGTAGTATTTGTCCTAAATGCTCTCTTTCTAGATTTTATTGGCTTTATTTTTAAAATGACTCTTATCAAAGAGTCTTAACATTAACAAAAAGTAGTTGGTATGAACTATGATATATTTTATTATATTTCTTATTTCTATGTAAGGAAAAACCATATTTCTTCATAATCCTTGTGTACATAAAAAATTCTGACTACAGGGAATATTTCTTCAAGCTGTCTGCCATGCAGAATGTAAGCATATATGGAAAATTCTAGTTTGAATGTCTAACCAGCCATAATAATAGTTTATAACATTCAGTGTAATTCAATAATACGAATGTGTAGAAAAAGAATAATTTGAAATTTAATTTTCTATAAAGAACATAAAAGCAGATAAAAGCACTGAAATGCTGGGTCATATTTGTTATAAATTAAGTAGCTGGGAACCAAAATTCATCATCTTCCATGGTTAAAAATATCTCTTCTGTTTATGTCATTCATATTTTACATTATTCAATGACAATGCTTCAATGTTAATACTACTAATTATATTGTATTTTTTGGAAATTATAGACAAAAATTCCGTTCTTTCTTGTTAGGAAGGATACAGTGATAATTTTAATTTTTGTTGCTGGTTAGAGCACCTCACACTTAAATGAGTAATCACCTCAACACCTGAGCCAGTGTCCAATTTTTTACTGTGCAGGAGACACTCTAGGTCACACTATTACCTGCATAAACTCTCCCATTTAGTCTAAATAGTTTTGTCCAAAAAGAATGGCAGAAAATAATTAAATAATTTATTTAATTAATTTTTTAAAAGTAACTTATTAGTAAATTATTAATAAAAAAATAAAAATATGCTTTAAACTTATTTTCCTAATTTTGAAACAACAAATAGAAAGGAAAGCCAGCTCATGAGCTTATGAATCAGTTGTAGTCTCAAGATCAATTTTTCCACTTTCATTCAAGCTGATAGTTTAGTTACTAATGATTCTCTGCAGGTGAAAGGAATTATATGGGAAAACACAATTCAAGTGACTGTGCCCTGTTTGAAATTGCACTGCACAGCATCTGTTGACAGGACTTCAGAAGGCCCACTCTGTGATTTTTGCTGTTCCAGAGAGCTGAGCTTATTCCTAATTCTTTCCCCAAAATTGTAGAATAAGCGCCAAATCAGGAATCCTGTTGTCCTGGGCTTTCCTGTAAGTAAAAGGAGAGGAGGAAGCATGGCATAAGGTGATGATTAAATCCACCAAGATCTGAGCTGACCTCTGAAGTGCCTCAAGGGAGACTAGAGCATCTTTGCTCGCTCACAGCTGTCTGAACTTGGTGAGGTGAAGCTGGTCTCTAGAGTTTTAGTCTTCCCAATTAGAAGTCATGCCACTACTAATACCGTCCTCTAAAAATTGTTGGATTTCTGTAGTAGATCTGTTGGGATTCCAGTGGTAAATAATTGGCAGATTATTTTTTCATATTCTTGATATTTTATTTCTTGTTCTGTCTATTATATTTCTAAATATAATTTGAGATATTTTTAGTTTATTCTAGATTTGGTTGTAATTTACTCCTTGAAGCATGTTCCTATGTTATTATTATTGCATGATTCCATCTGCTTTTGTTCTTTTACAGACAAGAACTGGTTTCCCCTTCCTCTGTTTCTGTTCTTATGCCACAGAAGTGATTCTTTGCACTTGTCTGGTTCTTCCATGTGAAGTGCACTGAGATTCAAGTTAACATACATAGATGTCTTACTAATCACACAGTTCTCTTCCATACACCACTTTTCCTTCTCTTGGCTGCTGGAGCTCTGAAGTGACTCCTTCCCTCATTTCCCCTCTCTCTCCCTCTCTTCCCCCCCCCCCCCCCCCCCTTTTTTTCTTCTTTTTTTTACTGCTGGCAGATCCTGAAACCCTATTTTCTTTGACCATCCAGTGTCCATCTGTGCTTCTGATCCACCTGCCTCAAGAGGCCACCGCCCACCCCAATAATTTAAGGCAGCACCTATTTAGGTGTAAGTACTGAGTACAGGAATGTTTATCTTCAGAGAGTTCCCATCAATTGCAGCTTTCTGTTCACTCACCATTTAGCAAGTGAATTCCCCTCACCTTCCCTCACCTTCAAACTCATAATATGAGCCATTTACTCCTTATGCATTTTCTGTGACTTCATCTTTCACTGTGGCTTCCACCAACATTTTCATTGAAATGTCCCTTCCCACAGTTTCTGACCAAATGTAGGAATTTCTGTCATTGTTATCCTTTTCAGATCCTCAATAGCGTCTGATGTTACTGATAGCTTCATCCCTACTCTTTAGTAATTGTCAGATGTTTTGCTTGGCTATCACTTTCTATCCTGATAACATTTTGAATATTTCCTTTGATATACAATATTTCACATATCTCCCTTTTTAGGAGATTCTACCAATTTTAACCTTACTTTCTTTCCTCTTTTGCAACTTATCTATTCACAGAACTTCTCTCATTAATTTTGCAGTAATGGCACACACATCTCTTTCTCTTCCTTTTGGGTTTGTCCATGCTTCCATCTCAGCCTGAACCTCTTGACACCTTTTCCTGAACTACTTAGTCCTTCCTCTTTTCTTCTCCTCTTTTCATTACTATTTTTCTACCACTGTTGCTACCTAGGCGATCACTGTCAGGACATAAGCCCTTGCTACTAACTCTGGCTTCAGAGAATTGTAAACTGGACTCTGTGAATATGCAGGGTCTGACAGTGAGCACTGAGTGCCTCTAAGCACAAGGAGAGAAGACCAGTGTTTTCAGATTAAATGCATGCTGAAATGAGAAATGTGAATGACAATCTAAATGATTTGAATAAGAATTTTTACTGGCCTCCTCTGACCAGCAGAGATTGATTAATAGCTTGCTTTCCAGACCAGCTGTCCATGCGACGGTAGAAAGACATGAGGCAAAAGATATGATAAATTAGGGTACAACTGAGTGAGACCCTATTACCGTGTTTCTGCATGATTGTAGTGAGTCATTCACTTAAAAATTCAGCTGTCCATCATTGCAGTACCAGGAATAGAGACCTTACATCTCCACAAAGACAGAGGTTGCAGGAGGACTCGGCATAGATTCCACAGCACTCGGCTATTAGAAATGGATTCATAGAATCATAGAATCATAGAATGGTTTGGGTTGGAAGGGACCTTTAAAGATCATCTAGTCCAACTCCCCTGCCATGGACAGGGACATCTTTCACTGGATCAGGTTGCTCAAAGCCCCGTCCAACCTGACCTTGAACACTTCCAGTGATTGGGCAGCCACAAGTTCTCTGGGCAACCTGTTCCAGTGCCTCACCACCCTCATTGTAAAAAATGTCTTCCTTATGTCCAAGCTAAACCTACCCTCTTTCAGTTTAAAACCATTGCCCCTTGTTCTGTCACTACAGGCCTTGGTAAAAACTCTCTCTCTGCCTTTGTTATAAGCGTCCTTTATAATATTGAAAGGCTGCAATAACGTCTCCCCAGAGCCTTCTCTTCTCCAGGCTAAACAACCTCAACTCTCTCAGGCTTTCTTCACAGGGGAGGTGTTCCAGCCCTCTGACCTTTTTTGTGGCCCTCCTCTGGACCCACTCTAACAGGTCCATGTCTTTCTTGTACTGGGGACCCCAGAACTGGATGCAGTACTCTAGGTTGGGTCTCATGAGAGCAGAGTAGAGAGGGAGACTCACCTCCCTCGACCGGCTTGCCAGGTCCTTCCTTGTGTTCCCCTTTGTCTGTGCCTCTGCACAGAGACTTAATACGCTATGGCTGGAGGAGGTGTCTCATGCAGCCTTTTTGAGATAGATATGTTCTACCTAAAGGCCCATTCCCTACAGTTCAGTTTTTTTCAATGGTGTAAGATTTGCCCAAGTGTATTGCAGTGTTGATCCACAGCAATATTTAACATCATATTTTCTTTGGCTTTACTTGGTTCTGTGAGTCTTTCATGTGCAAGTTAAGTGCTTTTGGTGCACACACATGACTGGAGAATCACAGGTATGCCGGCACAAGTTCTTTCTTGGCACACCTGTCACTGATGTACACCAGGCTTGATATTTACGTATCCTGTATCCTGGTGAGAGATACTTCTCTCTGTCCTCTGAGGTTATGGCTGTGCTGCTAGCTGCAGATGTGTCCTAAGCTGTCAAGTGTTATTTGTTCCCCTACTGTGTCCAGCCATATTTTTCAGTGATGTCATCGTTGGCTGCTTCACCTCACTGTGTTGACTGTTGTCCATTATGTTCTGTTCTCTTTCAGGACTGAGGGCAGGCAGGCAACAAGAATTCAGAACAACAGTAAAGATCAATTTGAAATTGATTTGATAATGCTCTTAACTCCATTCATTTTGATTTGTTCTCTGGACCATTATTGGCCTAGCTGTGAGTTCTGGTCACAGCAAAGTAGCAACCATTGAAGGAATAAAACAGAAGCCCTTTTGGGTCCTCTGCATGCTACTGGTTGGTGCAGGATTATGCTGCTTAAAAACTCTACAATAAAAACAAACCCAAGAAAAATAGCAGAAAATTGGTTGAAGCTCCACACAAGTTCGTCACTAGGGCCACTAGCAAAGGTTGAAACTCATAACAGGTAATTCATAGCAAGGCCCTTACATATTTCTAGGGATGCTCCCATTTTGTTTTATGTCAGTATTTCAGTCTGTGCTTCATATAGTGGGCCACCAATTAGCTTTGGTGAGACCTTTTAATATTTAGTCATGGACGTTTGCACTGTGCTCAACACTAAGAAACAACTAAGCCTCTGGTCATTCCAGTAAGCCAGTTCTTTGAGTGGTGACAATAGAATACTTTGAGAAGTCTGATTTGTTTATTTTCAAGCGAGCGAATTCACTCTGATGACTCTCTAACTATTTGTTTTGGCCGCAGCACATCAAAATATAATCCTAACACTGTAGAGAATCCAGTTGTGTAATGTCATGTCACATCAAAGAGTAAACGCAGCTATCTTTTTTGTTTGTTTATACCAATACCTTTTGGTAAAAGGCATTAGTTCTCATTAGTTCGAGATACTGGTTGTAGTATAAAGGCTTGTAAAAGCTGGAGGAGCTAATTTATTCTCAGAGGAAATGCTGAGGTAGTTAATGTTTCCCTCCTTACTCAGGTCTGCCTTCACACCTCTCTCTCCTCTAACTGTAGGAAACCAGTGCAGCAAAAAGTCTACATGAGACTTTATGGGAGGGGAAGTTAATATTTTTTTAATAAAATCCCCAAGCAAATTAATTTTCACCACTCAGACGCATTCTCTCATTGATTTCATTGACTCGCATTTTCACACCCACATACAAGCATCAAAGTGTCTGGATTTAAGTAGTTGGGTCAGGATCACTTGTGAGTGACACAGAAGATGGACAAGAGAAGCTGCCCATCAAGTTCTCAGTAGGTCTTTTTGTTTCGTCTTGACTGACAACAGCAAACTGGTTTTTAGACACATCTTTTATATCATTTAGGACCCAACAGTTAGGATGATCCTTCTGACTCACGATTTTGCTTACCTTAATCTCTGTAAGTTTCAGGCAAGTCTGGTGCCTGTTGTCTGTGCTTCCTCATTTTTGACATTCTTAGGACAATGCTATTCTTGTTGGGTTCACAAGGAAAGGAATGACACAAGTTATGCACTGTGTCTGTGTTGACATCGTTTGTTGTTGAGCACATAGTCTTCTGCTGACAAGTCATCATGAAAGTCACCATACCATTGTTTTACGAGAGTGCAGACCTGATTTTCACAAAATGAAAATGAGTTTTAGTGCTGTGAATGTGTTGTTGGTTATCAATACAGGTCATGTTTTTAAACCTCATTCTGGTGTTTCTTCTGGTGCTTACCTACACATTTCCATTCATATGTCATTCATACCAGTCTTAAGATTTCCAATATAAGTCTCTATGTATTGGCAGAGAAAAAAGGAAAAGCTGTGGTTTATAAGGGGTACATATACTTAAAGCCACAATTCCCAGCTTTCCGATGTTTTAAACTTTTGAAACAGAGACAGAAGCTTCCACATCACTTTCTGACAATTAGTGAAGGATTCTAGGATCGCATAGTCATCACCGGGATGTACATGCTCCCTTTCAAAAGGCTGGTATAACTTGCCCCTAATTGCCATGCTCCTTTGAATATAAAATTTTCATTACCATCCAACCAGGCTAAGTAATTTGATTCAGAGGAAGTACTGCCTTTCTTTCTTTTTTTGGAATATAACTATGCGTTATTATATGATAAAGATATACAACAGAAACTGTGAATTCTTTTTTATGAAAGTTCTAGTTTTCTGCAGTGTCGTGGTTTAACCCCAGCCAGCAACTCAGCACCACGCAGCCGCTTCCCCCTCCCCCCTCCCAGTGGGGTGGGGAGGAGGAAAGGAAAAAAAAAGTAAAACTCGTGGGCTGAGCAAGAGCAGTTTAATAACTAAAGTAAAAATAAAAATACACTACTAACTAATAATAATTGTAATGAAAAAGAATGCAACAACAACAACAACAAAAAAAAGAAAAGACAAGTGATGCGCAATGCAATTGCTCACCACCCGCTGACCGATGCCAGAGCCACGATCCACCCTCCCGGCCAACTCCCCCCTGTTTATATACTGGGCATGACGTTCCATGGTATGGAATACCCCTTTGGCTAGTTCAGGTCAGCTGCCCCGGCTGTGCTCCCTCCCAGCTTCTTGCACACCTGCTTGCTGGCAGAGCATGGGAAACTGAAAAGTCCTTGGCTTAAGATAAGCGTTACTTAGCAACAACTAAAACATCAGTGTGTTATCAACATTATTCTCACACTAATCCAAAACACAGCCCTGTACCTGCTGCTAAGAAGAGAGTTAACTCTGTCCCAGCCGAAACCAGGACGTGCAGAAATCATGAATGACATTTATTTTTGTTATCTGTTCAGTGAAGCAGAAACATATTTTCAGATAGCATGTTCTTATGAGGACCAATAAGTTCATAACCATAAAAATGAGAATTATGATTAATGATACGCTTCATTAAACAAAGCTAAGTATTAATATTATGGTGCAGTTGCTGTCAGACAATTTCCTCATTTCTTGCACTAATATTGCTTCACAGAAACAGAAGTATATAGGACATTTATGGAACTCTCTGATATACCTAAAATGCAAATTAGGAGAGAAAACAATACCAGCCTATCTCCTAGCCGAAGACAGCTTTTGGCATTGACTGGTCTGAAAATTCAGAAATATGAATTCAACCCCTGACTCTACCATGGCTTCTCAGACTATGTGGGACATAATCTCAAAGTCTTCCGTTGCCTAAAGTTAGGCACCTTGTGTGATTTCTGATGCCCAAGGCTACCCTTGCCTGACCCCACCTTGGCTCCACAAGGACACAGGGATGCCTGCATAGCTGCCACCATCATGAGGATGTCCTTGATATCTTAGAGTATGTCAAATGGCGCTAGGCATCTGAATTGAACCCGTAATTTCTCTGTGGTTCCTGTTATGTTAAAATAATAGTTTATTTCCTACCCAATAGGTTTTTCATCTTTTCTATTGAAAAGTCTTCAGAGCAGAGACCATGTTCTTTTGACTGAGGAATCTGAAATAGATGTAATTGTTACAGAATTCACTAGACATTTTTATACTATTTAATAGAGATTTTTTATTACGGTATTTGTTATTGAAAAATGCCATTGATTCTCCTGGGAAAAAGAAGTTCAAACACATGCTTACTGGGTAAAACTGGTGCTAAAAAAAAAGTGAAAATGACTGTATTAGGTAGTGGAGAAGTCAGAGTCTACCTGTCATAAAGCTAGTGTGATTTAGGGTTTTATTTTGACAACACTAAGTAGAAAGTTGATGATTCAGTGCTTGTGTCCTTGCACTTGACTACTTCATCCTAGCTCTGAGGCACATCCAGGGGCAGCAACAGATAAATTCAAAAGGATCAGTAGGTATTGAATTAGATACGAGAGTGACTAATGTAGCCAGTATAGATATTAATGCACACGGTATATTCTGTATTAAATTAATTTGGTTTTACTTAGCTAATTTTACTTTTCTAATTTTTCTTCTAAATGCACTACAGATTTCTGTCCTGGTCACCCAGACATTTGTGCAGGTGTATGAAAAGTTGCGAGTTTACACAGATGCACAGAGAATATAGTTGGCTTAGCTTTTCAGATAGCATAAAATATGATTTAGGTTTGTAAAAAGCATTTTAATTGAATCTTTCTGTTGAAATGAGCAGTAAAGGAATTGCTAATGTATCAACATTTAAGTTGATTAATAGATATTAATTTGCAAATCCAAAAGGGGCCTATATGTTGAACCTCATATATTAGACTATAAATAGCCATTACACTATACCCATGCTTCCTCTGTGTTGAAGTCTGTGTACTGTGTGCAACTAAAGCCTGTCTCTGAGAAGGCCATGCTCTGAAGACTCTAAGACATGTGCAGCCCATGCCAACATCACTTGAAAGTTTGTTCCAATAGTCATCATCCTTGTTTGAAATGCCGTTTTGTTTCTCAGATGAATTTGTCAGTATCAGCTTTTCTCTCTGGTTCTTGCTTTGTCTTTCTCTGGTAGTTTGAGAATCCTTGTTCCAGTACCTTCAAAGAAGGTAGTTCGGATCCTGCTAAAACACTTCTTAGCCTTTTTTTTTTTCTTTTTTTTCCTTTTTTTTTTTCTTTTCCATAGGCTAAGCAGATACAGATCTTTGAAGTTCTTTCAACAAGCCATTTTCTCTGCCCTCTGAATTCTTTCTTTGGAACTTTTTGGGACTCTTCCAACTTTTCAAAATCTCTTCAAACATGGATATCACAGTGAGTTGCAGGACTTTAATGTCCATCTCATCAATGCTCTAAATGTTCCTACTCATTTCTGTTCCTACTCACTTCTCTCCTGTTATATGCATATGAGGATGGCATTAGCCCTTTTCACCGCAGTGTTTCACTTTAAGGTTTTACTGAACTGCCTGCCTGTTGTGTTGCTCAAACTGGAGCCACAGTCCACCTTTATTAGACTTGGACAATACTAAGTGACCTATTATGAAAATATAATAGACAATCAGTATTTTGTTTCACATTTATATTAAGTTTCTCTAACTGCGGTTGTCAAAACTGTTCCAATCTTATGGTGTTCTCCTGGTATTCAATAAAAATAAAAATAGAAATTAGTGAACCGGTAATGTTTTTACCAACTCTTTTAGCATATTTGGGCAGGTTAATGAAGCCTGCTCACTTAGAAATATTTCTCCCAGATAGATGATGTTTAATATTCTCTTATGTTAATAATATAATGGAAAGTTCTTTATCATAGTCCTATAATAAAAAAATAGAAAATCCTGTTTCTATTTAAATACAGAGTGAAATATTTGTTTCATTTACTGTATTGTTCTAAATCAGGGCCTCAGTCTGTCCTTCATCGATATCATCTGGTTATAATTAGTTAGTCTACAAATAAGAACCAGCTTCCTCTGCAATGATTACTTTACCTTTTTCATCATGCTAACATTCCCATGTAGTGGTGCCTTTTATATTAGAAAATTATCATGCAGGTTTTTTGGGAACTCTGACAATAGTTGCATGAGTAGTCCTAAACTGAAGTTTCCCACAACCACACAGTTTTATTTCCAGGCATGGTAAGAAATAATTTGTCCTGGTGTCTGGTTTGATTTGGGTTGATTTGGGTTATAATGGACCTCTGCTAGTAATCTGCCACAGCTTTCTTTGATGCTGCATTTATATTTCACATTTAAATCTTGCAGTTGTTGGATTTATTGATAATTCTAAACAAAGTGACAGCATCTTTAACATCATCTTTTTCTCTCCTTTGCCTCTCCCCCATCACAGTCTTTCTTCTTGATTGGACATTAATGTTTAAAACATTCTATTTTATATTTAAATGTTCATTAACACAGATTTTTATGAATGAAGATCTGTAGTCTCAGAGCCATTGCAATATGCAATTTTTTTGTGATTTTAAGTGTTTTATGTTAAATATGAATTGATAGACCAACACTTTCCAGTAAATCTGCTTAATTTGAATAGTTAAATCAGGATTTATCATGTTAGCCAGTTCAGTTGGGCTGAACTTCTTCAATTAGAGATTTTTGTTTTCCCCTTTGCTCTATGATTGCTGTATTCTTGAATTTTCTTCTCCTCTATGGAGGGAATTATATTCAGATCTAAAAAGACCTATGAGCAAGAGCAGCACCTTTTTGTTGCTGCTCTTGCTCATAGTTTGCAGAGTCTGGGATTCATTGGAATGAAACTGGGACACTTTGAATGTAATTTGAATATTACATTCAACTGAAAGCAGTTGCTTATAATGTTTTAGCCCTTCCTTTTGGTCAGCTTGTTTGGACATCTTCAGACAAATGCAAAGAGCCTCTGCAAGGAGGACATACACAACTAAACCATGTAAAACAGTTTTTCACAGGCTAGCACACACAGAAGATAGCTAGGAGTTAGCAAGCACTGGGCTAAGCACTTGCATACTCACCACCCCGATGGATGAGGCATCCAAAGAGCTGCAGCTGCCCAAGGTGATGTCAGCTAGGAGTAAATACTATTTTGGTAAAATGGATTACTTGAGACAAAGGAATCCTTTATGTTTTGAGGATTTATATGGCATAAAGGAGGAGAGGAATTGTCATCTCAGAAAAATGCATGTCAAAATTTTATGTGGTAAACTGTAAACTCTGCTGTAAATTTATAGATTATTCATTACCTTTTTATTTGACTTGTGTAAAGGCTTTACAGACATGATCAGTCTCTGCATTCTGTAAATCACAATGACTATACAAGAAAAATAATACAAAATTATTTTCTCAGTGAGATCAGCATGGATTTCTTACTATTCGCTGCTAAAATGAGTACAAGTATTTGTACCTCCACAAATAATTTTCCAAAATGAACATCCAGTTGTATGTTTTGCTCTTCAGTGGTTGAGCTATTCTCAAATCTAATCTATATGTTAATAATTAAAAATAAATAAGGCAGAGAAAAATGCTCTGACAGAAGCTTAGCTATAGATAGCATGCCATCTACCTGGAAGGAGCATATGGGAAAGTATATATGCTTGTTTTCTACCTCTTGTGTTTTGGTTTGTGGTATAGTTCTTGTTTCCCAATCTAACACAGAAGCTAAAGTAGCATCAAGCTTCTATTGTTGCTATTTATCAATTTGTAATATTTGATATATGTTAAATTCACGTGTGTAAATTTGTAATTGCTGAATGTCACTTGCAGAAGTGGGTAGGAATACTGTCATAATAAGACTGTGTCATTGTTACTGAGCATTTAAAGTTGTATAGGTAACAAGATAAAAACCCTAAAGATCAATACACAGTCTGGGGTACAAAAATTATTCTGAACATTTAGATCACTGTAAATGACAGCTCCAAGACTTCGGAGTTTCCACTATTTTCTAATTTAAATTAGTAAAGTATTTGTCCATCAGTAAAACATTGAGGAATTCCACTGATAGCAAACTACAAGGTTTGTCTTCCCTTTGGGCTTCTACCAGTGCTGCCTCCCAGTTTACACTGTCAAGTTGCACTGTTGCCTCATGAGAAGTCCACAAATCAGAAAAGCAAAATTGCTGGTTTGCTTCTCTGCATCCTACAGCTCAATGCTTTGCCAGATACTCCTACTGCTTGTTCCCTTCTTCCCAGCCCATGCTCCCAAATTATCTCAGTCCCCTCGTTTCCACTCCCTTGCCCTACATAGCAGGTAGGATAGGACAAAAGTCACTGGTACGTATAATTTGCTTCCTTTAAGCCCAGTAAACTGATTAGCTGAGGAATGATCTTCTCTGCTGCAGAAATATTATTCAAGGTTGAAAAGTGAAATTCTGGCTGGGAGACATTTCTTTTTTCTATTTTCCATTTCTGTATTCTTGTCTGCATTTGTTGTCACTTTTCCCTTCTTCCTGGTCAGATTTTCCACTCAGTTTACTATTTAACTTATTTTCTTTTTTTATTAATCTTTGTACAAATAATTCTCAAAAATTCTATTTCATCTTTTTTTTTTTTCCTTTTTTTGAACATCTATTATCGCTTCTGGGCTCTATCTTTGACCCATGTTCTAGGGTTTCTTTGACCTTTCCCTCACTTGTCATTCCCTGTCCTTCTTTCCCTAACATTTCAGAGTGTATTCCTTTCCACTGGCCCTCTATTTTATGTTTTTTCTCGTTCCTCTTTTCTTTCTGTCCTTTCATTTCCACCTGTTTTCCCCCCTTATTATTAATCATCTTTTGATAGCTATGTCCTTGCTACTATATTCTTCTTCTGCCTGTCCATCTTCCCTCTCATTCAGGCTTCTTGTCTTGATCTGGGAATTGAAATCTGTGTGTGCCTGTGGAGAGAGCCCACCATGGTAGCCTGCCCATTTTTCTTCAAAGTCCTGCCTTGGGGTCATACAAGCGTGTGCTCTGGAAAATGCTCTGGTCTCTTCCTCCTTCCTGCTCCTTCCTCAGCATTTCACTACAGTATCAGGAGTGAAAGTGCCAAACCTTTTAAACTGCTGAACTGGGATAGCTATGTCTGGAGAAGAGATGCAGAAGAGAAACAGGATGTTGTTAGGGTGATGAGAGGAACTCTTTGCAGGTTGCCAGTTGGGTTTACTTACAACCAATTTTAGCAATTGCATGAGACCCTGGGGGAATTATCTTCATCCTGTGCTGTATGAGTTAATCTGTAGTAATTGCAGAGTATGTTGAGTCCAGGCTTTGCACATCAGCTGCTCCATGCACTGCAGCAGATAACCAGCAGTAATGGGATGCTGGAGGAGATGGCAGCTTTTATCTCCCTTGCCTGTTCTGCTGTGTGCTGTGCTGCTCTCAGCCCTGTGCTGGGGTCTGCTTCTTCAAGTGATAATATGGGATATGCAGGTGAGATTTTAGCACTGGGCTGCAGGATTAAAGACATGGGAGGAAAGTGGTTGTCTGTCCTCAGTACGCTGTGGATTAGGGAACATCCCATAAAGTTGAGCTGATGCTGAGCTTTTTGGATGAGGGGAGCCATGCCTGTGCTTTTCTGCACATCAATAGGGTACCCTGTTTAACACAAGAATGAGAGAACTGAAGAAGGCCGCCCTGCTGGGAAGCTGTGCTGTCTGTCTGTCTGTCTATCCCATAGCATGCATTTCACACTGCAGAGGTCTGAAGATTATCTCAGTTGTGACCGCAGTCACTGCTTTCTTCTTGTTTTGCTCATAACCAACCTTGGTGTCGTTACAGGCCATGGTATCTGCTCATGCGGCCGATGCATTTGCCAGGACGGGTGGTTTGGAAAGTTGTGCCAGCATTCAAGGAAGTGCAACATGACGGAGGAGGAGAGCAAAAGTCTCTGCGAGTCAGCGGATGGCATATTATGCTCGGGGAAGGGTAAGAACTGGCAGCTGAGCTACCCCAAATCAGTGCCCCACCAGAGGAAAATGATCATGTTCTCGAAGACTAATGTGCATGGCAGTGGGTTGTTGTTTAGTAACCCTTTCTTTCAAAGGCACATATTATTAAAAGGATGTTATATTTAGCTCCGTAATGCACTTACATCCATTTTGTCAGACACCTACCACAGCCGTACATGTTTAGCAGCGTTGCTCTCCTATGCAATTTGTTAACAGCATGTAATTTCCTGTATGTGTTTATCTGATGGTCTGTGTTGAACAGCTGTACATTATAAACTAACTGTTACTGCTCCGTCCAGTTTGAGGGACAGGGGCACTACCTGCAGTAACACTGCAGTGGGCAAGATGGCAAATGTAATATCTCAGGCAACAGTAAGTGGAGGAGAGTGTTTAACCGCAACATTTGGTATACTTAATCACCCCTCTCCCCAACACAGCAGCAAAGGAAAGGTAGATGTCTGCAGCCCCCACAACGGAATCCCACAAACTTGCTTATTTGCTAATTTTTATTCAGGTGGTTGCATCAGCTTCAGTCCAGCTATAAAAAATTGCCACAGGGAGGAATAAAAATTAGAAAATCTTAATAATTATCTGAAATTGTTCGCTGAGGTTCTTACCTTGCAGTCTTTCAGACTAGGAAATTGCATTACTAGAAAGAGGGCTTTTTAGCTCCCCCATAGTGCAAGCTGCTTATTTTTGTATATAATGTGTCTGAAAGAGAATAGACAAAAAACAGCTGGAGGCTAGAATGCACTCACTCCAGACTGGATGTGCCATTTCCTCAGTTTGTATATCCCTTGCATAGACAGGGAAGAAACCTGCTAGCTGGAAAAAACAGTTAGGAGCCTTCTACAGCAGGCGGATTTCCAGTTGTCCTGTTGGTAACTTTTATTTCAGTGCAAAGGAAATTTAAATGGAGTTTCCAGCCTGGCCTTCTTCCATCTGTATTTTCACTTATCAGAATTCTCCCGCACTGCACCATTTTATTTTGGTTTTTTCCCCCCAGTTGTCGCAATGTCATAGAAAATGAGGAAGTTGCACTGTTTCTCTATTGTTTCCAGAAGATGTGGCTATCTTTAAATTAGTGTATGTGTAAGAGAATGCTGAGTTACTGGAGAAATGGAGTTACTCTGTTTTACTGCAGAAGTTAACTTTTCTTCTCTTAGTCTTGGTCTCCCTGTGATTTTTTGTATAAACTGTGAAGGTGAGCGAATATGCTTAAAATCAATAAAATGCACTATATAAGAGTCTAAATAAATATAAACATGAAAAATTATGTTGATTTTTAAAATATTTGTATTATCTGCTACCTTTTTGTAAGGATGGCTGAGAGCTATATATTCCAGCCTGTGGGTCTTACTCTGAGAATAATTAGCTTTGAGCACATATATCAAGGCTGCAATTTACTTTGAGGTTTTGGGAGCAGATAATCTGGCAGGAGTTTGCAGAGACATTGAGGATTTTTTCTACTCTGTTGGCTATGCTGCCCAGGGGGTGATTTGGGATCTGATTACTGATGTAGGCTGGAACAGCCTGAAAGTTGCTCTAGGTTGTAACCAGTTGCAGGCAGGTAGTGCTCTTAAACCTGACTGCATGAATGGAGGCTCCAAAGGCCCAGATTTTCTAGCACACTGTTGAACAGCATTTACTTTCTATGGGAATTACAAACCTGACCCTAAATCCATATTCAGCAACACTGGTGGGAATTTTTATTAAGTTTCTTTGGCCTCCAAGCACATGTAAGCTTCCAATATGATGGAAGATTGCCCTGAGGACAGTCAATATAATAAAGCTGTGTCCAATTAGATGCTATAGCAGCTTTATTGTGGGAACAGCTGGTGATATGTAAGTGCTTGTCCCAGCAGAGAAATACCTACATAAGATAACTTCCAGAACTGTGTGGCCAGTGAACATCCAAGGAAGCTACTATCTCCTGGCTTTTCTCTGAGCAGGATGGGGATCACAGGCAAAGACAGTCTAATTACTTGTAACTTTTGTTTCTATCCTTAGCTTTTTTTTGCCTTTTTTTTTTTAGGCAAATCTATTCTTGATGCTTAAATATGTATCTGGAAATCATGTCTTCCTGGGTACCCATACTTTAAAATGTTGTTCGTAGCTAGTGTTACTGGCACTATCCAGAGGCCAAAATGGCAAATTGTTCTTTCTGTTTCATTACATTGAGCAATAAGTAACCATTACTAGTTAAATAAAAGGGAATTTCGAACCTGTGTACTAACGGTGGTTATTCCATCTTTGCTGGAAACCGAGCCAAGATATGCAAGTGCCATAATGCATTGAGGGAGCTTTAATTTCTGTATGTAGGTTTTAATAGACTCTAAGGAGTCCTGGTTTTCAGCAGATAACTGCTGAACACTTTCAGAAAATTACACTCTGTTAATATAAGCAAAGTTGGACATCCGCATTCCTAGGCTGTTTTCAAAATCTTGGTTTGCTGACTATGCCACCTGTAGTAAAAATTCTTCCCAAGGAAAACAGCAACACCCACCACGCTGCTGCCTCCCTGGCAGTAAATGTAGGGCTGCAGATGGCTACTGTAGTGGTGCAGGACGTGGGCTAGGTAATGAGCCAAATCCCATCCGAGAAGATCTGGCTGGGATCCCAGGGAACACCCCGCAACTCATTAGACTCATTTTAATCAAACTGAGGAGCCTCCCAGAGCAGCATGCTCTGTTCAGGGAAAAGACTTGATACATTCATTCTTCCTAACAGATTTTACATTATGGAGCCTGATCTTCCTTGTTTGACTTGGTGTTAAATTTACTGTATCTTCTGCAAAATACTTTTAAACATCGTGGGCATCCCTCAGTAGCAGCATCAGTGCTTGCTTATGCAGAATCACTTCAGGTTTCTTACAATGTCATGGTCTTATTAACTACTTTAATTTCACTAAAATTCTCATACTATTCATCATTATTTTCAGCTGTCAGTACCTTGTAGTTTGTATAAACAGAGACATTCAGTTTAAATTACCCTCAAGTATGTCTTAGTGTATCTCATACAGCAACTATGCGATATGTATGCTATCCTCCACTGCCTCTTTGTACAATGGCATTTTTTATCTTTGTAGGGAATGTCAGTATTTTCTGTGCCCATGGCTCAGTACGCAATACTCAGAACTTATGGAAAAAGTAGATGATTAACCAAATACTCCCATCCCCAAATGTTCCAATCACTAGCTCTTCCTGTATGTATTTACATGTTCCATATGTTTCAAGTTAAAACAGCATTTCTCTAAAATTAGGCAATGAGTTAATTTTTGTCAACTTACAATAAATGCTAAATTACTTACATTTTTAAGTAAAAAATTAGATACTCTGCTGAGGCTGTTCTGAAGTTTTAAAGAATTAAGTTTCAGTGATCAGGGACACTTCAGTATTTATGGGAAAAACCTAGGGAAAATTGGTTGATATAGACAGATCCACAATTTTTTTAAAAAATATGTATTTGGATTTTTACTATGGGTTTTATTCAGAGTCACTGAAAGGAATGGAAAGATGAAAAAGCATCATTTTATACACTTTGGCTCAGGCACTGTGAAGTAACACATGAATTCTGTTTAGGTTATATTCTGACATAACCAAGCTTCCTTCTATATATTTTTCTTTAATATTGCATTAAACACATTGGTGACTTTGTACTGGAATCATTCTGGTAATATTGCAAGAGGGTGGGATTTTCAACAGCATCTAACTCATTTATAAGCATGTTCTGTTAAAGGTCGACAGGTTCTTCGGTGACTTTTTTTTTTTAAACTCCGCCTCCCATAATTGAAAATGATGTGTATATTCTTTGTTATAATTTATTTGGTTTTTGAGATTTTTGTATTGATTTGGGCTGTAACCAGTTCTTAGGGCTAGGTCCGCAAAAGGATTTTTGCTCAGCAGTTACTACGCACCCCACCTTGGTGTTTAAGTGTCTGAACTCGGTATAGGGTTAGGCAGCTGAGGCTGGGCTCTGTAAAAGCCAGCTCTCTTCAGCTGGGTGTTGGAATCAGCCAGGAGGAATTACCATCTCCTAGTGGCATTTCTAGTTGCAGAAAAGCCTCTCTCACACCCTTCTCAGGCTACAGGCTTCCTCACACATGATTGCCTGGGGGCAACTGTCCCTTTCCAGGGTTCACAGCCATGAACCTTCTCCTGAAGGTAGGGATGTCTCTCAGTCTTCGCTTAAAGGGAGGCTTCTCGTGCTCGGTGGGTTACGGCATCACCCCAATGTCACCATAAAGTCCCTCCTTTGCCTGTGGGCGTGCGACCTGACATCCCTGAGGATGGACCTCCTCCTGAGGAGGAGGAGAGTGGCTTATCCCAACAAGGGGTACTGGGGTACTCTGCAGGAATGAGCAAACTGCTGAACCGCTATGTGTACAAACTCTTTCTGACCTAGAGCAAATATTTAGTAATTCCATGGGAGGTGGAGCAGCTTCATTTGTGGTGATGAGGATTTGGGGGGTCTAAATGTTAGTCTTAGGCACCTCTGGTCTTTTGTGGACTCATCCCTAAAGGCTTTAGATGAGGAGGGCCATTTTCTTCCTGGGTTAGATTTTATTGTCTTCAGTAAGAGTGGGTCAGGGACAATTTGAGCTTTTCTAGTCAAAAAAAAAAAAAGAACAGTTACTGGGAAGAGTAGCGCTGATTGTAGGTCTCTGAAACCAAAGGAAAGCTTCAAAATGTGAGTCCTGATTAAGTGAAAAAGCAGAATTGAAGCATTAGTAGTAACATCCCACCTTACTCTAGCTCACACGAAAAGAATCCTTTCATTCAAAAAGCTTTTAGCTTGATTATTTTCTTTTGTGAAATAGCTTCTTAGGCAGCAATTCTGTGCATATGCGCATGTGTGTATGTGTGCACGTGTGTGTCTGGGGATGTTATTTTCTAGTCTGAAAATGCCAGTGCTCTTTGACTGCAAGTAATAATTTTTGTGATTTCAGGTTCCTGCCACTGTGGAAAGTGCATCTGTTCCCCACAGGAATGGTACATTTCGGGCGATTTCTGTGAATGCGATGACAGAGACTGTGACAAACATGACGGTCTCATTTGCACAGGTGCAGTACAAGCTAACACTTAATTGCTCTAAGAAACAAACTGTGTTGATGGGAATTATGTTAGACAAAGCCCAGCTTCTTCTTTCTCCACTGATGGAGGAAGTGCATTTGCTGGTTATTCAAACCTGCTATAATTGTTTCTTCATGCAGCGTGATAATCAACTTAAGGTTTCAAAACAACAGCTGAAAGCCTGAGTATGAATTTAAATAAGTAAGCCAGCTATGAAATCCATCAACAATTTTCACTGTAATAGACTACAAGTTACTGCTTTTTGGCAAAGGACGTACAGTGTCAGCATTGTGATCATGAGATTTCTTTAACATTTGTTCCCCTACTGGACTTTCTATGTGTATAATGCATTTAAGTCATAGACAAAATTCACTTGTCTGATGATCTTTGGTAGGTGTGAAGCATAGCTGTGTGGGTTAACAGAGCTTCCTGGCAATCAGACAGTTCTCAGTGGGAGGCTGAAATACCTGACAGTTTTTCTTATGACGTGATGGCTAGTGATTAAAGCGGCTTCACCTTAACATTGTCTGAGAGTTCAGGTGGCAGATGCGGATAGAAATGGGCAGGCTGCCAGCAAACCCTCATGACAAATCTAGTGACAAGAAGCAACATGGGAATTGCTAAATTAACTCACTGGCTGCTTCCTGTTACAAATCTTAATTTTAGAAAATCTTTGCTGAGCAATTATTAGATGTGGAGGAAATCTGCAAGCCCATTAGAGTGAGAGTGGGAGGGCTGACACCAGTAAATTGTGTCTTCAAGCTAGCCCTATTAGCAAGAGTCCTTTTCTGGGAGCAAGTAGCCAGCATAGAGGCAACAGGAGCCTTATCTTCAGCTGCAGTGGCTGTTCACAGATCTTCATAAAGTCAGTAGGAAAAGGAGCTCACATTGGAAACCCAGGCTGTAGAGGTCTCATGCTGAGTGTCCAGGAGTCATGAAAAATATTGAAATAAAATGAAAATATGGGTGTCAGTACTTAATGTTTCCCCGCTACAAAATAGGGCCAGCACATTTTTCATCTAAGAGAGAGTTTGAGATATTATTTATTTGTATAGCACTTCTGAGAATTTAGGTTTAAAGTTTTTCATGTTCAAAGTGATGTTTTTATTGCTATTCTGTTTGTAACTTTTTATGTCTTTTTCTTTGTGCATAATAGTTAAAAGTAATCTTGTTTTTCCTTGTACCTGGAGGTACAGTGGGAACACTGAGCCTCAACAGCTGGGTACAAATAGTGGTGGCATAATTACAATATTTGCAATTCTGCTGATGGAATTATTGAGAGAATGCTATTAATGCTTTGTAAGTGTAGGTTTGGGGTGGCTTCTCAATGCAGTGGTACAGTAATTGCTTCCTTCCAAAGAAAAAAAAAAGAGGTGGAGGGAACAATAAAGGAACAATACAACTACTTTAGCATGGCTTTTTACTTCCCATAAAACACATTTTAGTGTAGTACATTTCAATTATGATAATTGCCCTTTATTCATTCTGTTCTAGGCAATGGTGTTTGTAGCTGTGGAAACTGTGAGTGCTGGGAAGGATGGAATGGAAATGCTTGTGAAATCTGGCTGGGGAGAGAATACCCTTAACAAAGGACATCAAAGACTGAGGAGGTTGTTTTTTTTTTTTTCTTTAGGCTGCTAGAACATTTAATTTCAGAAGTACTCAGTGTGTGGGTGTGGGTGTGCTTGCACGCACACGTATATGGGTGCAAATACTTTAGAACACTCATTTGAGGGCCTGCTCCTTGAAGAAATGCATGACAAAACTAAAAGAAAAAAATTAAAAATGCCTTGGGAGCAGGACAGTCCAAGCTCTAAAAGGTGAAGTCATAAAATACTGGCCCTGTGGAACTTCTCCAGAGTTTTTTGGTAAATTCAGTGGGACTGAGATTACACCCATAATGCCTGTTTCTTAAGCAACCTTTGGAAAAGGTGTAAGAAAGCCTTTTTTTTAACATTATTTACTTGGTTGTCACCTCTCCATATCAGTATGCAACAATACTCCTGTAGAAGAGTAGCACTAGTTGAATATTTGTCAAATAATTAATTTCATTAATTTTATGGTGTTTGACAAATATATTGTTTGGCCCTTTTTTCTTTCTAACAATCCTGATTATGCACCAGCTTATAAATTGAGAGAAGCTGTAAAGAAACTTACCAAAATATTAATGATTTTTTATTTGGTCAAAGAATTGTATTTGCATAGCTGAGGTCCAATCACTTGACAACCATAGACTGAAGACCCAAAATGTTTGACCAGACCCTCGTCTACAAGAGAACTTCTTCGTTTCTGTGGTTAATGTGTCAGTAAGTTGGTTATCTAGTCTGCATACTACGATACGTTCAAATACATAACCTATAGGAGTATAAGGAATGAAACTAATAAAGATATAAATGTATGATTACCTATTCTGAATATGTATCCTGCAACTCATATGTACTTTTATCATACTGTTCTATGTATGTACAGTTGCCTAGTCCTCTTAAAAGTAAAGAAAATGAAACTTTGTTATACTAATAACTTTTAGGATAATGGCTCTGTATGCTATTAGAAATCACTGTTTGGAACAGATTGCACTGTCACACATGGTATTCATTGAATTTAACTGCTTTTATAGAAGTGGGGAGCCTGAAGGTCAACTGACTTGAAAAATCAGCTATGCTATGCAGTAGCCTGGTCTCAGCCAAAGATGTTCAGAAAATGGCAACAAAGTAATTAAAGTTTTAATACAGTAAATACAAACAAAGCAGTGGTATGAACAAAAATTTTATTTTTATTTTCCAATGGTGAAATGCTGCTCAGTGTGAAATTCACATTGAGTTATGAACGATGCACAACTATTGGGACTTCCCTAACTTATTTACATGAGTCTCTTATTTTTTTGTACATGTAGATTTGGCAGCCCTTGAATTCTTTAGAGCAAAAAAAGATACATACATTTCAGTTTCAAAAGTGTTTACATTTTGTGAAACCATGATTGAGCAAGAAATTGCTTAAATGGCTGGAAAATATTTCTTTTTAATATCAAACTGTAACATTGTGGTTTAGGTGCCAAGGTCCTGATTTTTGAAGAGGTACATGACTCAGAAATAAGGGAACTATATATCAACCAAAAAAGGTATTCTTTCCATTATTAGTCTAGAAATTAGTTTTCTTTTAGAAAGGACAATTTTGAAATAGGAAAATACAATGGTACAGAACATGTAATAGAATGCAAAAAATTTGAATGAATTTATTTAATCACTTTTATTATCCCCCCTTCCCACGTAGCTTGCTCTTTCTCTTACCTAATTTTTTTCCTTAACCTGGATTCTTCCTTTCTAAAAATGAAGCTTGTGAAACCCATGTTCTCAGGGAGTATAATCACCAAACATCCATGCATAACTTACATAGAAGTTATGCAGATAAATAACGAGACATACATCCCAAAGCTGCTAGCTACTCTCTTTTCAGATAACCAAAGTATCAGGCAGAGTTCTAAAATGTATTGATACAGTATAAAGAATCTTCAAAGTAAAATTCATCTTGAAATTATAGTTTATATTTTATACTTATAACCCTTAAACTCTCTAGAGCTTAATGAATATTTTCTTAAATTTTAACACATATGCATTTTGTGAACCTTGGTGTCTGGAGAGCACAGATTGTTGGTTTTATTTATATTTATGAATACCGCTGACCTGAATCATCTTATAATCAGTGTTTTTTCGCATATACATTCGTCTGCTGAATCAGAGTGTAAACAATGAAAGATACAAAGTTTTCCTTGATTTCCTTCCATTTGTATTTAGTACTGTAATAAGAAAATACTAGATAATCAAAACTCTTATCTAGGTTCAGTAGATGCTTTTGACTTGTTTCATGGCATGATAAGCAGATTTATATATATTGTAGATCAGCTGTGGTATTTCAGGTACTCTTATTCATAGACAAAAGAACAATTCTTTAGAGGGTTGCAATGTCATTTTTGATGCATTTTACTTTGTAATTTGCTTTCATTTTAAATTTATCTACTTAAAGAGTGTAAGATGATTCTGATTTCTAGTTAGAATTTTTTTAAAAAAACAATCAACTCCAACATTTTGGCTACTGGATGGATTACATAGCCATAGCATTTCAAAAAGTGTTATCCAAATTGTTTGTTAAGGTACATATGGAAAAATATTAGAATATTCTAAGACAGCTACTGTCAGTGGTTCGTTAAAATGTAAATTATCGAACAAAATGGTGCTATCACTATAAACCTTAAAGTATTAACTAACACTACTAAAAATATAATGTATACATAAATTCCTTTCCAGTTTTTATTCTGTTTCTTATAATGTTGCTTGAACATTCACCCTGCTCTTCCTGCTGAGGTAACTGGTGATGTAACTCCCAGCAGATCTGTTTTGTGGCTCATTTCCTCAGTAGAAGAATGAGATTGGAAGGAATAAGATTATTCTTCCACATATGTCAAAATAATAGCTGTATTAAGAAATTGTGATTTTACACCTCATTCCCTGTGACGGGAATTCCAGATACATAAACTGTAAAAGCAGGAAGAGGTGTAAGGGAGTGAAACATACTGCTTGATTCTTCATACCTTGTGACTATAAAAACTTGCTTCCAGGCCTGTGGCAAAAGGCAGTTCTAGGTGGCAAAAACAAATTGGATAAATGGGGATTTTGTACTGGCTAGATTGATAAACCTTATAAACAAAAGATACTATAGCCTTGCTTTCTTCTTATCAGAGAAAGAACACAATCCAGAAGTGTGCCGAATGCTTCTACAATAAACTTGCAGGATTATACCTATTGTATATAACATATCTGTAGTATCACCTATAAAACAGCTGTGGATTGTTTTGCTTCTATAAATTATTAACCTACCTGTGATCCTTTTTTCCCTGGCCCTACACTCTTTTAGAAACACATAGATGAACATTTAATCACGTACCTGCTCTGACATTTCTGATGCACTGCCCTTGCTTCTTTACAGAATGATATCTCACTTTGTAGCTAAATGATACAGCGAAATGATACTGGGATGAAGAAAGCTAAGTTGAATATTTCTGTGACTAGGTAACAGAACAAAAATTTTATTACATCTTTAAAAATAAGTCATAGCATTTGCATTAGTCATCACCCCCCCCCCCCCCCCCCCCGTTATTAGACACTTTAAAATGCATTGCACAGAATATGAGTTTATCTAAAGGGGCATTTAAAAGAAAGATAACCTCCTTACTTAGTCTAATTTTACTTGCATTCCCATTTGAATGAAGCTGAATAATTCTTCTTTATACCAATAAACAGATGGATCAGCAAGACAAACTTTTAATGCATGGACCAAACTGCCTTGCTTTCATACCTCATTGCTTACAGTGGTTTTAAACCAAGAGAAAAAGTTTCCCAATATATATATAAAAAGTAAGAGTTCTTAGTGTTGTTTCAGGTATATACCATAGTCAAAGTGAATTGCTTTATATTTGGAGGGGAGGGGATTTGTTAAGAACCAACCTGACTCTACACAAGTTAAAGTTTATGAAAATGACGCTATATTAAAAAATTGTTTGAGAGTGGCTAAAACCCCCAGCAAGTTAAGCAAAAGCTGTGTTATGTGAACTACAAAGCACTTAAAGCTATAGACACCTTTCTATAGGCTCTATCATGTGAGCAATCTCATGAGGATTCTTGTGTATTTATAAAATTTTTGAAAAGTACAACAAAACGGTGCTTTGTTGAAGTAGTTCATATCTACTTAAAACTGGATTTCTAAAACTGTGCAGGTGTGACTGATTTTGCCAAATAGAACTGTAGCTGAAATACAGATTAAAAAAAAACGGAAAGAGATAATGACTATGTGCAGTGTTAACATATGAAATGGTAAAATGAGGTTGGATTGCTGTGCAAACAGTCTCTCAGAGATTAGATAAAACCCAGAAGAAGAACAAAATACAAAGCAAGCATGCAAAAGATCTGGAAGGCTGCAGATTCACAGACAGCTGGACATGTAAGTACAAAAACCCCAATCTGTAAATACAAATTGATTCCATCAGGTTTACTATACAGTACTTTAGTAGTAACAGACAGTTGAAAACAGCTTTCACTACAGCAAAATTAATTTTAGAGGGAAGAAAATGGTGAAGTCTCATCCTGGAGAACAGCAAGAGAGGTATTATATTAAGGAGCTAAAATTTTCTTTGGCACGGTAAAAGGGGAGAACTGAGTTTGCCAACCTATTTACAGGAAGTTTCACCATCCTGTGGCCAGTGCAATGATGTTTTGCACAGTCTACTTCTTACATAAACTTTTTTGTTGTTTTCTGGTATGCCTTCATATAAATGTTTTATTCATCATGTTAAATCTGTGTATACAACAAATAAGAATAAACACAAACTGTACAATGCAGACAAACTCTTTGCATATATGGACGTAAATTTAGTAATACAGACCAACAGTTCTTTGATAGACACAACCTACTACATGCAGTTCATCCTTGCCATCCTCTTCCCATGCAACAGATGAGACGAGACAAAATTAAAGGGAGGAAACAAAGCACAAAGACCCCTTTGCTATGTTTAAACAGATTGTAGAAAAAATATTTTTTAGGACATCTATTCATTGGATTAAACACACATATGGATTTAGCCCATAGAAACAAATACAGAAAATAACAACAAAAAAAAAAAGCTGTATTTCCAGTATGTACTAACTGCTTACAAAAATTAAATCTGGCCTTAATTATAGCCCCCCAAAACTGGTTCACAGATCATAGTGACCTCAGGATCAACTCAGGATCAAAAGTTTAATGTTGAAACAACACTTATGTAGCCTCAGGCCATGAACCAGAACCTCCTTGCATGGCTCAGCCAGGTCTCCAGCCCTGTCTCTCCCCACGCTCTTACACTGGGAGAGTAAAAAGATGGCTGGATGGGACATGAACACATGTATTCCCTCCTCGTGAACTCTGATGTTCTCTCAGGTGAGAGAGAAAGAAACTGTAGCCTTCAGCTGTATTATCTTGCTCAAAATATTGTGAAGTGCTCTTCATAATTGTAGGAAAGCCTGGGGCCTCCTCTGGGACCAGCAGATACTACAACATCAGGGCTGCTGCCTCCCGTGGGCCCTCCAGGTGCTGAGCAAGCCCCCAGCTCACCATATGAGTTGCTTTGGTTGTGTTTTGTTTTCTCAGGGATGGTGCACAAATCCCACTGGACCAGATGGGATGAGAAGGGTGCTCCGAAGTTTTTAATAAAGTGTTGTTTTCCCCACGCACACATATTTAGTGCTAGCAGGCAAGGGCACAGTCTAAGTCAAAGTTTCTTTGCATTTTTATCACAGTATTGGAGTAGGTTTGTATTTTTTTTCTCTACATGGATAGTGGGCTTCATGCTTAACTCATTCCCTCCCTAGAAACGCCCAACATCAAGTGTTAGCTTGCTGTTCTCATATTAAGTATATAAACAAGGAAGTCTGGCCTACAGGGGAAAAAAGTTTATCTAGAATTTAGCAGCTTTACAGTAGTCTCCTTGAAGAGTGCACTAAATGTTGCTTATAAAAACAGAACACATTTGAAAACTAGCATGAAGAGTTCATTCAGACTGAATCAGTTGTTCAGCTGAGCAGACAGGGAGTTTGAAATAACCAGCGGTCTCTGTTATGGACTTCAGCACAAAGATGTGGTTAAAAAAATGGCCAGAAATACAATGCTAAAAAAGGAATGGATGATTTCCTTTTTTCATCTTTAAATATCAATGTAACAGCAAGAGGCCAAGAGAGCGTTGCCACACAGTTTTCCAGACTGAAGTACAGTTTGGTCCTTGTTGCCCTTTCTGAGAAACAAATACCTTCTTAAGCATACAGAGAGCACCCATATTTTTAGTCTTCTGAAAGCCTGTGACTAAGCGTGCAACACTTCAGTGGCATCTCTGTGGCGTTCTCTAAATCTCCACATCCCCCCCCCAACATTGCTTTAATTCTTCACAAGTGACAAACTCAAAGGGTTGATGTTGTTTCTGGTAATATGATCCAAGGCTTCGATTTTGTAATGTTTTTGATTTCTTCTAGGTTCATGTAGGAGAAAGTACAGTATACAGAGATCAAGGCAAGGCACCTTCAATCTAGCAATTTGGTGGGCATATTATCCTAGGAAGCTGGGTGGAGGTACGTACTGGGATATCAGTGAGATACATAGGACCGGACTTTGCATGCTTAGCTAAAAATAAAAATAAAGTTTTGTAATATGTCCAGTTTTAAAACGTTTTTTTAAAACACCAGAAATATTAAACTATAATTTGTAACTACCCTTTGCATTGGTGCTGCGAAAAAGAACACAACAACATCCTTGCCCATGCTTTGCTAAGTAGGTGTGGGATTCAGCCAAAAATAACAATGGCATTAAGTTCAGTTCCTTAAAAACAGGAAAGGATTATATTTGAAATGCATTTAGGTAGCACGATTCTTGTTAGTCTTATTTTTTTTTTTTTTTATTGGTGGTGGTTGTTTTTCAAACAATGAAGATTTAGTAGATGAAAAATGAGCCTTAATTCAGGCCTACAAGGCCTACAAAATTCTTTGGACCCACTTTCCCAAAAATGAGTGGGTCTTGCTCGCTGGGCAAGGCAAATGTTACCATTACCAGTAAGCCTGTGATATGTATAAAACACACACACAAAAAGAAACTATAGGGGGATGCCAAACACTCGTTTCAAAAAACTTCCTGTTGGTTGTGTTTGACACTCTTCCCTCCACTATAATGCCAACCTCAGAAGCACAGTATCTGTTACTAAAGAGTATTCACATTTAATCAATATTGTAAGCCAGAGACAACAATCCTATTCTTTATAGATATAATTTGTAATAATAGATTTTTGAAGGCTTCCTGATTCCCTGATTGCTTTCAAAACTAAGCCACCGGCAACACTTAAGTTATAGAGAAACACAATCCCTGCAAAAGGTCACAGACAGTGGAGCGAGCAGCCTTATAAAAAAGGGAAGAAGAGAAATCCATAATAGCACAGGTTTACAGCATCTAACTAGAAATTACTTGATTATTTGTGTGCTACAAAATAGAACTTAAACACATGGATTTTGCTGAAACTGGACTTAAAAAGGGATTATGGGCAATTGTCAGCAGGCAAGGTATCAAGTGTACTTGTGAAGTATGTCATTCACATGAAGTGTCACAGTCACAGAAAAGATATTAAAAAGGCATTCCAATATCTGGTAGGGCATTCCATGGTCTGAGTTTAGCTGGTTCATCCAGGTGTCTTCTTGTTGTGGGTGGAGCTACATGTTGAGATTTATCCGCTTGCAACAACTCAGTTCAGAAACAGCAACGGGCAAGTCTGTGACTTGCCGCAAGCTGATCCACAGACACTGCAGAGGGGAAGTCTGGCAAGGATAAATCGCTCAACTGTACTCGGGACTCAGTAAGTCACAACACCTGTGAGGATCTGGCTATGTCGTCTTACTCTTGTTAACTGGTTTGCCGCCATTCATTATTGCAGATGCACTTGTGCTTTTACTTGGAGTTACCCCAGCCTTTGGCACTGTTTCTCCAATATCATGCAAAGATGGTTCTCGATACATGGCAACTGCGGGGAGAAAAGAGAAAAGGAGAGACAGTTTTAAGAATGTATCTCATTCAAGAGCTCATCTCAAATAGGATTAATTTTCTACAGTAACTGATATTGTAATGTAATCCATGTTCCTCTTGCATGCGAGGGAAACTACTTCGACAGACACTTGTTTTGCGTGACTGATAGCTTTGCTTGAGCCTTCCAATTTCTCACTTCTTCCGTATCTGACTTTAAAACACACTAGGAAACTGTATGCTTGCTTGTTTAATGGAAACTATAGAAGCTTTGGAAATGAAAAACTACTGTTCTGTCTTTGCATGAGGCAGACACACAAAAATGTACATATATGTACATGCGTATGTATATATATACATACACCCCTTAAATAAATATTCTGCAGGTTTTTAGAAGTAAAATATGAGAAGACAGATGGTGTTTAACAAATGGGATCATACGATGCAGTTGTCTAGACTTAAGTGTTCTTTTTTTAGTCCTGCGTTGCAAGACTAGGCTTAGGTCCAGTTCTGCAAAGTTATTTGTGCATCTGTCTCCCAAATCTGAGGAGCTTGGCCATGATCTCTTCAGGTGTGCACTGAAGAAATGTCCAGGACAGTGCTGCAGAGAGTACACAAGAAGTTTGGGTTTTTTTCTTTCTCCTTTCCAAAAACGTATGCGGTAGCCACTGATCTCCACTGAATGTAGAAGTCCAGGAAACTCCAAATTAAACTATTAACTGAATTCTTAGAGGAATTGAAAGTTTGCCCCTGGGCTTCAGTCCCGATCTAACCACTTTAAATCCTTTGAGGAAAATACATGTGTTCAATTACACAGTGCCAGCATTAAGCTGCCTTAATGATTAATGCTCTTGGATAATTCAATTTCATTTTCCATGTCACTGAATCAGGTAATATTTCCACTTATACCTAACTTCAGTAGCATTTATTTATATCAGAGCAATGTTAAAAGAGATGTCAAAGCAGTCAAAGGAATTAATCATCACACTATGATTTCGGGACTGGCTGTGTGCTGCCATAGAGAGCACAATCCCTTCATCCCTTGGCTAATTAGAGTAGGAGGCAGGAACATCAAAGTACTGACCTTGATCTTCAATGGTGTGAAGTTTCATAACAAATGTGAAGGGCCCCATAGTATCATTAACTAATCAAATACTTGTTCTAACATTTCCAATGACATAATCTAAATCCTTTTATGGCTTCTGAAAGTCTGCGATTAAATGTCTTCTCTAGAGTACATAAGGCTGGTTAAAATCTATGTCTTCAGAGTGCCCCCATAACTGTGTTTAGGACACTTTGCTGATTAATTAAAAGAGCTTGATGAAATAACACTGTGACCTACAAAAATATTAAGTTGAATAACATGAGATGGAACTATAAAGTAAGGAATTATATAGCAGAGCTGTTATACTTGATGACTTTCACGGGCAATGTAAAGTGAGTTATTTCTAAGCCTTGTCTAAGCTATTTTGATAGAGTCTGACCATCCAAACATTAAAGAAAAAAAACTTCTTTCCCAATCCATATGAACTGACATTGCTTTTAAAAATGCACTGGCTTTCCCTCCCTACAATTCTTATAATTTAGTATAAAGGAATTGACGTATAAAGTGTCAATATTGATGAGAGCTCATGAAAATACTGTAAGCTTTTGCAAGACAAGGAAAGCACGAAGGCATCAACCTGAGTTCAAATATGAAGTTTAAAACATAGGATTATTCAGATTCTTTCCTTATGATGAAACTCTAAAACATTCAACAGACTGATCCTTTAATCAAAAATTTTAAGTTAAAATGTTAAAAGAAATGGGACTGCTAACTAAACCATTACTCAGGTATGTGTTTTCAGATGTTAAGTAATGAGATAATTTTTAGAATGAGTGAGGCTATGTGTAGCAATAATATCAATGAAATTCGGAGTGCCATCAGGACAAGAAGCAAAAAGCAGCATAGGTTTATAAAGGCCTGCAGAATACATAGGATAACCCAAAAGTTCCAAGATATAAATGAATATATTTTTCAGAGACTGTGTGACATCATTTTAGTGTGTAAGGTTAGTATGACTTTTATTTGCTTCTATCTTGGTTTAAAGGCCAACTTACACAAGTTATGTGCATTACATCAACTGGCTAAGTAATACAGTATGATTTATTTCATAAAGAGACCTTGTGTTTTGTATTAGACAGTTTTTATTTTGAAATGCTGACATTTCATCCATTTCCTTTATAACTCCCAATTATCCTACAATATCCATTATTTCATTCTGCTTAATGAAAGGACTATTTTCTCACTGCAAGACTCACAACAGCTTTTGTCCCTACCGAGAGAATATTTTAAAAACAGCACAATGCACTTCCACAAAAGATTTCTTTTCTTGCAAAATGACCTCTTAATCCCTGGAAAAAATGTTTTTACGTATGCCCTTTCTAGCATCACTATGCCGAAGCACAAAACCGCTCCATGAATCCTGGGGACTGTCACTTGGAATGGCCCCTGGGCAGGGCACGCACATTCACAAAGGGCATTTTAGAAACCTTTCCCTCTTCTTCTTGTGGGATTTATAGGAGGATCTGCCAGCGATGGACTAAGCCTCACCTTCCAATGGCTTGGGTAGAAAATGAGCTGCTGGTTTTGTTTTCTTCACTCTGTTTCCTTTCATGACCTGCCCTTCTTTGTTCAGCCCCAAGAACCAGGCCCTCCCGGACTCCTGTTGTCTGTAGAGCATGGATGAGTAGATTACATAATAATTTTCAAAAACAGACTCCTTGAATTTGCACTCTGGTGTAAAAAGTTCCTGTGGGAGGAAAAGTAAATGTTAAATGATATCTCTAAAGTGCGGCTTCTGTTTTGTTAACTTACAAATACCTCTTGATAAGCTTGATATATGACTTATAATAAGGTTCTGATTTGAGACCAGGAGATCTGTCTTCTGCTAGAAGATGTCCAGGTGAAGTTATTTCACCTCCCATGGATGCCTCTGTTTTCCCATCTGTGCAACAGGCATAGTGTATTTTCAAAGTAGAGAAGAAGCAACACAGGCATAAAAACACTATTTAAAATACAAGCATAATTATTATTGTGCTTATTTTTCTGATAGGATATCCTTGTAAAGATTAACAAAGTCTATGCTAAAATAGCATTAATGAGAAAAGAGTTGTTCCGTTTTAACATACTAAATGCAACAACAAAATCCCTCTATGGTTTCTAACAACTAATATTTGATGCTTAAAAAATGCTGCTACCAACATATTAAAATATATATAATTTCCTAGAGTCCACATGGCCTGAAACACCACAGGAAAACACTATTTTGATGTACAAATTTCTGTACAAAGAAAAATAATTCCTACTGACATCCTCAGCATTCATCCCAAAACTGGAATGCTTTTCAGAAGCTGCATTCAGTAACAGAACAGTTGTCCTAAACTCTTTACTAAGGTTAACCTAAGCACAGACTTCTGTAGCCCAGTAGCCAAATAATAATCTAAATATATTTTTTTTGAATAACACAAGTAACAGTAACAAAATAAACAGTGTGAACATATATTGAGACAGAGTTTACCAAAATCCTTTCATAAAACCCAGCAAGTTAATAAGCAAATAAAATTACATTTAAAGTATCACGAGAAAATAGGATTCTGTGTGAATGTGATTTTCTGTCTTTGGACCCATCTGCTGAAACCTGCGGAAAATGTAAGACATAAAAGGAGGAGGTAGATGTGGAAAAGTGGAAGGTAGCTGGCTAAGCTTTCAGAGCACAGAGTTCTCAGCCCTGAATCCTCTTTTTTATATTTCTTTCAGTTATCTTTCCCAAGAAGTAAAAATCTGGAAACGTCATGTATTTTCACTTCTCCATTAACAGTATTTTTCTTTTTTTTTTTTTCCCCCCCCCTCTCATTTCTTTTTGCTCCTGGCCCCATGCAGTACTGAGTTAACACTTGGCAGGTAACGTGTTTTCAGGGTCTCTATGCCATCCCCAGCTGCCTATATATTGTAAGAATTTCACAGCTGTTTCTGTCACAGATTTCCTTTCTGGAAATCAAAGTCCTTAAAGACACAGTTCCCCATGCCAGAAAGCACAGATGAAGTGCTTTTCTGAATCTGCACTAAATGTCACTTAGCGCACAACCAAGCTCTCCTAATGTTATGGGGTACACAGTATTTGTATTGCCATGGCTTAAGTTACCACCTGTAAGCAAAGCTGTCTTGATGGACACCAGGCATACTATTAGCTTTCTCAATTATGGAGCATCTTTTAACCTCAGATAAAAAGAATTAGTGTTTTTTATTCAGCAATGAACTAAAAGCAGTTACTGCAGCAGGTGGGAAATAATTTGTGAGCCTGCCCTAAAACAGGTTGCTTTGTCTGTGAGCAAGTACACTTGGTGTCTATAGGTCACACTCATTTACAGGATGCAAAAAATATTCTCTGATGCGTGCAATGGCCATCTTTTTGCACTACCACTTCTTTACCACCTATGTGCACAACTGTATATATATATATACATGCAGAAATGCAAACACAGTCTGTACTAGAGGCACCGAAAACTAGTGACAGGAAATACCTTAACTGCACCTTCTCCTTTGCCACAGGGCTTTTTCTCTCTCTGTTCCAAGACTTTAAGACATCTGTTGTTTGTGTTACTGTCCTTTCTCCTCCACTGATTTCAAATCACAGTAGGGCTCAAGGAGACTCAAAATAAAACCAGAAGGCAGGGTGGCATGCTAGAGGGAATGCCTGTTAAAGCCTAGCACAAGCATTTACATGTGAGTCATGTTCCTCGGCTGTTGAAACAGCAGATGCTAATCAGGAAATGCCTACACAGCTCTCCTTATTACCTGCTTCACTGCAAATGCTACCCCCTGTGTTCCCCACTAAGTTTTACTTCCTTGTGAAGCTCAATTACCATAAACACTACTTCTTAGCCAATATGCACTTTTTGCTATAAACAAAAGCCGTTTGTCATTCCATGCTCCTCCGTACTAGAGATCGTTGGCTGCCTGTAAACGCTGTTTGTGTTTTCACAAACAATATCCATTAGGACATTGAAACAAGATTCCTTCACATCACATCCCACCTCTGAAGCAAACCTCTCATTTCTTTGGCACGTACAGTAGTGTTTCTGACAGTGGACAGCATACGAAGTGGTGAGTATTTACTTTACCAAGTCAAGAAAATGGATAATGTCAACACAATTACTTGGCTGCTCCTGGATGGAGAATGATAGACTGGACAAACTGGCATCATTACTATTTCTTAGTTATGAAAAGCATAATAATAGTCTGCTAATTTTTTTTTTGGCATACAAGGAAGAGCCAAACCTGAATACTGTATTCTGTCCAGAAGTATCGCAGCTATCCTACTCTAGATGTCTGGGTAGTGTAACCGCTTTGGATAGCTTTGCATTCACCGAGTATATTAGGATGCAATTCTGCCTGGGATAAACTCTCAGTCAAAAAGTCACTTAAAAGTATGTTACATTGAAGCAGGCTAATAGTTCCACCGATGTGGAGAGTATTCATGAATGAAAATCAGACACCTGACGATGACTATGGTGAACTGCAGCCACCAGCTCCTCTGAGGAAAGAATTACTCAGAAAGGGACTTCTGAAATGGGCACCTTCCCTGGGGCTCAGATTGAAACTGAATATTTCTAAGTTAAGTGTGACGTCTAAAGCCTTGCCTCAGACACCATCTCAGCTGGCTGAAAAGCTGTAAGCACCTATATTTTCTCCAGTAAAGCAGACACGACACCTAAAATGCTGTTTCTGCAGGTACCTAGCCTAAATCTAGATCTGTATACCTAGGGCTCAACCCAGTAAGAACTCTCAGAAAATGACTAATGTGCTGACAGCACTGACTTCAAAAAAAAAAAAAAACCAACCACAGATGACTTTATTCAAATCCATTGCTGGAGGGAAAGGCAGTACAACGGCATTTTATAAAAGAAACTCAATGGTTAGGGCACTCCCCTAGGCTACCTGCCTATCTGTATCCAACCTGAAGGAATCCAAATCTGCATCTGGCTGACATGACTCATTTAGATCTTCCCTGCAAGAATGACTTTTTGGGTTTTGATCCCAGGGCAGTCTTTACATTTTGTATTAGGAAGTGAATGAATAAATTGCAACACCAGACGTGACTTGCAAACAAGAACTTGTGCTCAGGATTCCTCTGCCAAGGTCAGTGCCCAGATTTAACCTGTAGTCTATTATAAAAGGTGGTTTTCTCCTGTCAAAGCAACATTTGAAAAATAAAGTATGTACCAGCTGCCAATTTTCAGAACCCCAGGAGTGGGTTTTGGCTGTAAACTGCAATCTGATGCAGCTTCCTGGGTCCTAGAGAAGTGAAGGATGTATTAAATTGCACCTTGCTGAGAAGAATTTTCACTTGGATATTTTTGCCAGCTTCCCATCAAGCTTTTGCTTGATGTGAGTCCTATTTGGAGATGTTTTAATTCTCCCCGTTGCTGTAGCATTAATAAGTATCACGACACACAGATTGTGGGTTCAAACTCTTGGAATCAAAAATTTCTGTCACTGGGGAGTTCTTAGTTTTGCGGTCCCCATCAGTGTCGCCAAAACTCATGGTGGAGCCTTAGCTCATGGAGTCATGTGGTGGTGTCAGAATCTACTTTCATTTAAGAACAAAACACAAAGGAAATAAAGAAGAGAGCGCCATTATTCACCTCTCAAACTTAGGAGTGCCTGAATGAAGGAGCTCAGGTTACCTGTGTTGTCAACATGGAGATATAAGGATTGTTGGAAAGCAATTCAGATGACAACTGAGATGACTTCCCTACCAAGTAATGTCTTTCTGTCAATCAGAGGCTGAAGTCTGACATGATGAAGCTAGGCCTCCACGCTAATCAATAATATGGCACGGTAGCAAACGGCTATAGTTCAAAATCAAAGCACAGCAAACTTTACTGTCCCACAAGTCATTGAGTAAATGAAAATATTTGACTGAGTTATCAGTGTAACTTCCAATTGCTGGGCTTTCACAATTTAGTCTGTTCAGTTTAGCTAGCTTTAATGAAGTCGCACATATCCATTTCTAGCCATGGTCTTTCACTTAAAATAATCCCCACAAAGTTTTTCTACTACAGCTCTCAGAGAGAAGAAATAATTATGCAGCTATGGACAAGACACCTATGCTGCGAACCACAGAGTTGCGAAGTAAAAACTAGCATGACAACACAGCTAGCCATATAGCTTATAGATATTTAAAAATTACATGAACACTTGCAATTTTAAACTATATCTCTGTTCAGTAAGTCAATCAAAAATGAAGTGTCAGGGCTAAACAAAAAGTAACCTTCCACCGCACACCATGAGGAACAGCATAAGACCATGGCTCTACCACAGTCATCAAAACAGGCAGTTCCAAGGACAAGGGGTTCCACAGCAGTTTCCTACCTTCTACTCCTGAACCTTCAAGCCTCTTTAAATTTCTGTTTTATTCTGAAATATAGGAAAGGAGGGTATCGTTCTAGTTATAGCTCACAGAAGTGATATAGCTAGCAGTCAGCCTCTTGAATTGTAGCCAGCAGCAGATAAGAAGGTGGTGGATTCCCCTGGAGATGGGCACAACGGGACTTGTTCATCACACCAGGCAGCAAAAGTGCAGCTGCAGGCTGAACTAGCTACAGCTTCTCCTTGGTGCCAAGCAGAAAACACAACCACAAGACAAACTCAAAGAGATTGCCAGGCGAGGAACAGCCAGTCTAATCAAGCACTGTAAAAAAAGCTGAAACTATTTATTATTTGCACTTAGAAGTCCAGGTCATGGAACAGGACCTCAATGCTTTAGAAGTCCAGACCAAGTGGAGTCTGCCTGATGTGAACACCCTTCAATCCAAATAGTGATTGATACAGGGCAAAAAAAACCCCAAACCATCCGGGCAATGATATCAGCATGCTAGTAGCTGGTTATCGAACACTTTTCGTAGGAATGATGACAAAGGCTTTTTAAGGAGAGACTGGAGAAAGGACAACACTAGCTCTGTGGAGGCTTAAGGGAAACTTCTGCAGAGTGAGAAAAGCAGCATAGAGTCAGCACAAAGGTATTTTGGGAGTTAGAGGCTAGCAACACAGGAATCAAAAGAAGGAAGTGACATTTTAATAGTGGATAGAAAGGTTGGAAATGACTCATGAAGAAGGGCCTTGAAATTGAAAAGCAGTCTGTGTTTAATGAGGAGAAGGCACTCAAAAGAGAAGACAAATAAAGTCAAAATAATGAAGCTGGGAAATGAACTTTGTGGCAGACTTCTGAACGGAGATCGTGGGGGCAGCGCTGTATTTCTCAGTGCAGGAGAGGAGGATGCTGGAGTAATCGAGGTGTGAAATGATGAGATCCCAGAAAAGAGCTGCAGTGCTGTAGAAGGGCAAAAGGCCATATCACAGACATATTTATGCAGCAAGACCTGTAAGATCTGGAGGCTTCACCTGCACATGAGAACTGGAAAATACCTAAATTGGTATTTCTCTGACTTGCTGCACATTGAATTAGGTGAGTTAGACTACCTTCTTACAGTAAACCTATTTGACAAATGCTGGCGTAAGAGAATAAAAAAGAGTTACTCAAGATTTCCCATCCATAGCACCAAATTTTTCCAACTCTTAAGCTGGCCAAAAGGCTACAGTTCCAAATGATCTTGTTCAAGAGTTCCTTTTCAAATGGCAGAAAACCCAGCAATACATGGTTAGGTACTTTATAGATTAAGGAGAAATTGATATTACGTTCCCTGTATGTTCAGAAGACATTTGGCTGATCTGGGCCTAAAAGCCCCCTAATACAAACATAATTTTTAAACATAAAAACAAGAACAAGCAGAGTTGGCAGAATTTTCTATGTGCAAACTGGCCAAGTAAGATACCAAGGAACATGAGGCTTTAGCTGCCACTACAAACCTTGCAGTGACTTTACTAACAAAGCTTCAAAATAAAAAGCAGCAATAGCTGAACCTGCCAATCCTACAGACGCCCCATGAAGCAGCAAATGCTCAGAAGTCCGTTCACATACTTTCCACAGTCTTCTGACAGAAAATTTCCTTAATAGACTACAACAGTCAGAGAACACCATTATTGGCTCTTCAGAGCCAGTGTTATTTCTGTTCTCTGGAAGATTCCTAAGCACATGGACTTTAAAAAAAAAAAAATTAAAAAAAAATAGGACTTGGTATCATGCACGTAAAAAACAGGGATGATTCTTACTGGTTAAAGAGTCACTGAGAATGCAGTAAGGACGTCAGCATGTAAAAGCAAAACTTTTAGCTATAATTCCTGTCTCTCATTTTTTTACTTTTTAAAAGCCCTGAAGATGTGAATATCACTGCTTGTAAAGAAACAAAACACAACTTTTGACTAAATTTAGGCAAAAGTAAATGTATATCAATGCTATTGCAAATATTAGCACTTATTTGACTGGCATTCCAATTAACAGGGATATGACTGGCAATATTAATAATGTAGCAATACTTTTATTCATGTACCTTCATGAGCAACTAAAATAAGGTCACGAATAAAAGCCATATAGCACACAGAAAGACAAACTAACAAAAAATAGCTTGGACAGATTTCTGTGTGTTTAAGATAGTATTGATCGCAGCCTGAATTTGGCTTCATTTTCTGTCCAGACTGAAACAGAACATAAAACAGCTTGGATTACAAGAACTTCCTTGTTTCATAACAGAAAGGTTGCTTTGCTTACAACTAGCAGCTATGGTCATATTGAATTATAATTTACTAAAGGCAATAATATTTTGTATGGAAAGCAGAGCACATACTCATCACTTCCATAAACTTACCATTTGCAAGACTAAACAATGATGTCAGATAAAAGCATATTTTAAATAATAACTTCAAGAATGATCCAAAAGTACTACTTATATACACTAGCCAGGAGAAGTCTCATATATCTCTCTCCCCATCCACATACATAGAAGTTAGTATTATATCACAAGCAGTGCTCAGGTATTTATGTTCTTTTGATGGATACCTACAATTCAGAGTCATCAACTCAGTGGGACACAGCTGAAATAGAACAAAATTTCCTTGATACAAATGTTTCTGATATATGTTATTTAAGGCTGTACAGTTCGAGTCCAAAAGTGAACTAATGTTTTTGAAATGAAGCCCATCATGCAGGTCTGAATCATGACCCTCACATTAGGAGTGAGTGAATCAAGGTTGTTTAAATTCGAAGGAAGGTTTGGGAGAGCAGCCTGGAAAAGGTTACTAATTTTTAAAACTGTCTTTATGGCATTTATGTGCCAAAACTAGAATACTTCAATGAAAGTTCAAGAGAAGAACTGCTAAAAAAGTGTTGCCTCACCTGAATAAAAGAAGCAAAGTGAATTTTAGAAATATTAGCGATAAGCCAAATTTGTAACGATGAGTTTAGAATGGGCTGCAGCCCACCGACAGCCATCACATGCTATAGCATATGGTCAACTACAATATCGTCCTTCATCCCCACAGACATATAAAGGAGGGTGAAGTTATTTTTCTGCTTCAGTCCCACTCTGAACTTTCACAGAAATGTGTATTTTTTGGCTTGAGTACATCCTTGACTTTAAAGGAAATGCAGCCAGAATCCTTGTACCAGTGAAATGAGATATTCTTTCTCTAAAAGCACAATCTCCTCCCCATCTAATCCGCAGTACCTAGCTTCCCTTAAGATTTAAATTTGCAGTAAAAATCTGCTTTAAGGCTTCAGCTTAAACACCAACTATAACTCCTTGCTGTATCAACATAGAAAAACATCTTTTATCTCCTGTACAGCATTTGTGATTAAAGAAATCCAGTATCAATAAGAAAGGTACACACCCCAAGGCATGACTAAGAGAAATTGCATGCGTTGTAGGGGATATTTTCTTCCAGTACTGTTATGGGACGTTTTGGAGAAGAATGTGAGTAAACCAGCCTATCTTTCCCGCTCGCTTCCACTCAGAACAGCCATAATTCTTCAGCTTGTAGACAGCACCAGGTTCCCAGCTAGAAAAGGTCAGTGCCAAGGGAAAAATGGGACAGCACTAAATTAAGAGACTGAAAGGAAGGATTTAACAACATAGCTGTTGAAACAAACCACGATGGGCTGGGGAAGAAATTCTCATCCAGTCGCCCATCAATCTACCGTTCTGTCCCTGGATGAATAATGCAGGAGGAATACAGAGTACTCGCAGATATAGACCGAACTTTTCCAAATGACAGTGGAATTTTTTGACACAATTTTATCCAGACACTTACAGTCGTTACTGTAGACAACCTTCTGTAATCCAAGTGCCTCAAATAACATAAACTATCAAGAAAAGAAGCAAAACAGTTATTGAAATGACCAAGTACCCAAAAAGAACCAAGGAGGATGACTTTTTCTTACCATTTACCACTAATGAAATCTCTGCTCCTCTGCAACGCACTGAAACGTTGGATAAAGAAAACTGATTCCAGTTTTTGCCACCGCATGACTGGTATATTAGCATTAATTAGCTACTATTGTGCAATGTCAGGTGGGACGGTATATTTTCGTATCTATAGTGTTGTTGCATAGTATTTGCAGACCTCCCTGAGTATGATAGTATGACATGTCCATAACTATCTACAAATGCAAAAGTAAATATAAATAGATGCAAATTCAGAGGTATTTTGTAAGGTATACTTTAGATGCTTTCAGTTCTACATGTTCCTTCCAAAAGATGTGTGAATTTATGAAAGTTTTAAATGAGTGTCATTTACAAGCTGAGAAGCTAGAAAAAGTTGCAAGAACACTCAAGTTAGAAGAAGTGGCCTACTTTAGTGTACTCTTTTTATTTCTTTTTTCTTTACAGTTGTAAGCTTGTTTTTCTGCTTGCAGCCTTTTTTTATGACCTCTCAGTGCATGAATTATACTGCCTAAAGAATCAACTATTATAAAAGACAGGGGCTGGAATGAATAAAAGTCAGTTATGGTAGGTCAATTATATGAAATTCTTGCTAATGTCTCTTTGTCATCCTTTTGCTGTTTTACGCTGGGTGTTCGTAAGAGGAACATGAGAAGCAAGCCCAGAAGAACCTCAGTCTGAGGAGACTAATGCAAGGCAAAACCATTCTGTAACGAATGCAATCAATTCTCTGAGAAAATGCATTAGCTAAGTCTTCTCTTAGTTTCATGACTCAAATAAGCTGCAGTGGACCACTGAAGGCTGGGAAGCAAAGGCAACAGAGACCACTTTCAGATGTTTGTTACTGAACTCTTGTTATACAGCAAATACATGTTTTAGGAGAAAATCAGCAATTCTTTGCTTCTTTCACTGTGCATCTTCTTGCCCAGCTTTGTCCTTCAGCTGTGGAAGCACTGCTGTAAGTACTCAACAGGTTTTCCCCATTTCCTTCCAAAGCAGCTTTCACACATGAAGACAAAGGGCCCTAAATCCATTCTCTGTTCTCCTTCCTCCTCTCCTTTTCCAATGAGAAGGTAGAAAATGATGGATGTCAAATCATAAAGATGGCCAAAACCTGACAGGCTGACAGACTTTTAAATATTCTGTACTGTTTCCTGTTATGCATTTTCATTCTTTCATAGAGATGGATGTCTACAGCACTGTTTCACTTAAATGTAAAAAGCCAATGCACATATGATGGGACACCCAACGGAGTGCTGCCCACCACATAATGTCTGTCCAGAAAAGGTAACACAGGAGCAAAGTGGCCTGTCCTGAAATTAATGAATATAAACAAAAATCCTAAATTTCTTGCTAGTATTTTGAAATGCAAGTGCAGGAAATATTTTTATCTCTCTCTCTCTCATGCAAATAATAATTTTCACTAAAAAAAGTCTCTTTTCACTTAATATATTTCAGTTCATCCAGAGATCTAAAAATAATTTCCTGATATTATTTAATTTTCACAGCATCTACATAGCTGTTACTTCAAGTATCCATTATCAGAAAAGCCTTACAGAGATTCACACCCAAACATTCAAAAGCTGTATAGTGAATCAACACCAATGACAAAAGAAAATCCATTCTGTCTCCTGTTTTTAACTAAACAATTAATGGGAAATAAAATGTCGGCCACTAAAAGGTATTTTTGGAATGGCATCACACCGTTAACCAGTCAGAAGTGCTGACAGGAAACAAGTCAGACACTTTTGCGGATACCATTATATGTTAAAAAAGCAGAAACTTAATGTATCTCATTAAATAAGAGATGATTACATGCAGCTCCTAACACACACTCAGCAGTGATGTTTGGTTTTGTTATGGATGGGTAACAGCAGGATGATTATAGACACATCCTGATGCTCAGATAAAATTCCTCTTTTAGCAACAAGCTTATAAATGTTGATTATGAACAATGTGAATATATAGATGTCTGGCAAAACCCATAAAGGTATAAAAATCAGAGTGGTAGCAAAGGACTAGGGCTTTTTATTTGCCTCAGTGTTACAATATGCATTGCAGAACTGAAAAAAATGTTTGGAAATAGTTTTACCAAATAGCATTTATAACAACAATAAACAAAGAAAGATTTTTATCCATAGCTGCTGGCAACTGAGTGATAATCAATGCCACTACTTGCTCAAGGTGTTAGAAATCTGACAATTTCCCATAAAATCAGTTAGCCTCTTGCTCTCAAGCCTCCACCTAACTCATTGTCTATTATAGCATATTCTTATAGCTGTCCTGTGGAAAGTCAAAGTTTATATTGCATGGATAACAACATATTGATCCTAGAGCAGCTTCAATCTATTCATGAACAATCCTGATGAATAAAGAGATGTACAAATATCCAACTTTTAACCTTTCTAGTCTGCACCTGAAGAATGCAAACTGCAAAAGGAAAAAAAAGAATAATCACTTTTTTTTGGGGGGGGGGGTCATCTACAGTACCCTAATGGGAGGACTAACTCCTCTACATCCTATTGCTTTCCAGCAGAATGCATTATACCATACCACACACACACAACAGTTTTTGCAAAGAGGCTCAGCTGTGGTGAATATGTTTCCAAGAAAGCAATGAGGTTTTACTCAAGATTATGGTTGCTTTTACTGCTGCTTGGAAATGAATTTACATCACTGTTGTGGTTTGACCCCAGACAGCAACTAAGCACCACGCAGCCGCTCACCTCTCGCCCCACCCAGTGGGATGGAGAGGAGGATTGTGGAAAAAAGTAAAACTTGTGGGTTGAGATAAGAACAGTTTAATAACTAAAGTAAAATAAAATATAATACTAATTAATAATAATAATAATAAAATAATATAATAATAATAATATTCATAGTAATGAAAAGGAATATAACAAAAAAAAGAGAAATTAGACCCAAGAAAAGACAAGTGATGCACAATGCAATTGCTCACCACCCGCTGACCGATGCCTGAGCAGCGATCCGCCCCTCCCGGCCAACTCCCCCCTGTTTATACACTGAGCATGACATTCCATGGTATGGAATACCCCTTTGGCTAGTTCGGGTCAGCTGCCCCGGCCATGCTCCCTCCCAGCTTCTTGCACACCTGCTTGCTGGCAGAGCACGGGAAACTGAAAAATCCTTGACTTAGGATAAGTGCTACCTAGCAACAACTAAAACATCAGAGTGTTATCAACATTATTCTCACACTAAATCCAAAACACAGCACTGTACCAGCTACTAAGAAGAAAATCAACTCTATCCCAGCCGAAACCAGGACAATCACCTATGTTCCTGAGAAATGAAGGATATTCCTCTTTGCCAACATGGAATTAAAATGCATTATCTATTGACTTGAGTGGCTAATTGCAAAGATAAACTGAGCTAGAAAACATATATTACTATTGAACTGTGTATGAAAACAATTGGAGGCATAGGATCAGGGTCAAAACTATAGCCTACTCAAAAGAGTAAGTCGATCTGTAACCCACCTTCGACTGGCAAAGGAAACACAATCAATACAAGTATTAAGGTGTTCCCTACTACATCATCTGTAAGAAGCAGGAGCAAACCGTGAATGCAAAGAAAAAACTGTTTTAAGGTCCTGCAAACATCCTATTGATTTCTAAAGCAAAAAGCATGGAGGTGAAAATATCAGGTATTTTGATTTCCAAGTCCACTGGAAACACAATTCTTCACCGGTTCCCCAAAGCTGAGGACAGTTTTTCATATCTTTCTTTCACAAGAAAGGTATGCATCAAGCCATACTGCACACAAATGCTGAACTGCAAGGGATAATTCAGAAAGGCTGGGAACAGGCTGAACTTCAGCCAGTGACTTGGTTACCCCCAGCTGATGCCTGGTGATGCCTCTGAAGTTACCTTGATCTCAGTTGCCTTTTCAGAGAGCGATTACTTTACGTGTGGGTTATGAGCACCAATTTATCACTTAGTCTCTAGCTCTGTAGACCCCAGTGGTCCTTGATAACTCGCATAACTTTCCTTTTACACCTTTTTTCACTGCTTATAATTTACCTGAAGAGCTTTGGGGTTGTTTCCTATATTAAAACTCCTGTTTTCTCCTTAGCCGTGGCGGTGAGCCTATGCTCAAGTCTGTGCCTATGCTGAGGCATTATTTCTTGTGGCCAGAATGTCCTCCTCACCCTTCATGCCTACCTGCTGGCTCCAGCTCTGGCCGGGGGCTTTTCCCCAAGCAGGGAAATTCAGACAAGAGGACACACGCACTCACTCATACTCACATCCTCTCATTCTACAAACTTAATTCTAAACTTCAGCATTGTGGCCAGAGGCAATGGAGATATATCCCTAGATTACCTGCCCATGGAAGAAGGTCACCAAAGTTTCTGTGCTTGCTTTTCAGATGATATCCTGTCATTCCTCCCCACTGGTCCTTTTATATTCTTTTTTGTGAATATGTATTTACATGGCTGTCTTCTTTTCTGTACGTGCCCAGGTGTCCTGGTTTCAGCTGGGACAGAGTTAATTTTCTTCATAGTAGCTGGTACAGTGCTGTGTTTTGGATTTAATATGAGAATAATGTTGATAACACTCTGATGTTTTAGTTGTTGCTAAGTAGTGCTTATCCTAGGTCAAGGATTTTTCAGTTTCCCATGCTCTGCCAGGTGTGCAAGAAGCTGGGAGGGAGCATAGCCAGGACGGCTGACCTGAACTAGCCAAAGGGACATTCCATACCATAGAATGTCATGCTCAGTATATAAACAGGGGGGAGTTGGCCGGGAGGGGCAGATCGCTGCTCAGGGACTGGCTGGGCATTGGTCAGCGAGTGGTGAGCAATTGCATTGTGCATCACTTGTCTTTCTTGGGTTTGATTTCGCTCTCTTTTTATTATCTTCCTTGTCATTACAATTATTATTATTATAATATTTTATTTTAATTATTAAACTGTTCTTATCTGAACCCACAAGTTTTACTTTTTTTCCCCTATTCTCCTCCCCATCCCACTGGGAGGGGGGAGGAGTGAGTGAGCGGCTGCGTGGTGCTTAGTTGCGAGTTGGGGTTAAACCACGACACCATGTCTCACAGACATTAAGAAAACACAACAAAACAAAACAAAACAAAACAAAAAAATAACAGAATCAAAAAAGATCTAGCAAGTTTGTTATTCTGAGAGAAGCTTGGAGCTGGGGAAAAAAAAAAAAATCAGCAAGGGAAAGAAAAAGGTGTCCTACCACTAGACCATGCTTTAATTCCTCCAGAGCAAAGTTCCTTGTGATTACTTTTCCTTGATACGCAAACTAATTCATTGACTGCTGTCACATTGTCAAGCACTGGCCATGCTTTTGTAAGATTGTGCCTCCTTGCTTACAAGATTGTGGGATTTTTTGTCTTTTAGTATTTGTCGATCTAAGTTCCATTTTTCTTGTCCGTTTCCGTCAAGTCTTTCAAGAACCTTTTGAACTGTATTTTCTCTTTCTTTCTCCCACAATAATCAAACCATCAGCATATTAAAATGTTGCTACAGGCCATATGAACTTCTTTGTCCTGAGACTGTCACAATGATTGCACGCCTGTTTCCATGCCCACGTATGCTGAGGAATGTATCTGTTTACCTTGGTCTTAAACTGACATCAAATAGGGCAAAGATTTGACTTCCTGCTTATACTTTCATCTTTTGAGCTATAAACACACAACTCGCTTATCCTCAGCTTTATCTGGATTTCCAGTTTCTCCCACTGTGTCCCAAAGGCTTTGCATGGCATGCATTCGTAAAATGTATCAAAATTGCAAATATGTTCTGCTCTTAGTCCTATTGAATTAGTTGACTAAGTTCTTAAAATTAAGCAAAAATGCAGATAAAGCACCTATGCTTACACTTAAATTCCTGTTCCATTTGTTTACTTTTCCTTTAGATTCTACCTTTTACGTTGGTCCAGATAGATCCAACCAGTCCCATGTAAGCCTGTGTATAAGAGCCTGTTTTTCAACACTTATCACAACTTAATTTGGTGCTCATGCTTGTATAAATACAGAAATAGAGATGGATGTGGTCTTTTCTCCCAAAAAATTCCCAGTACTGCTGCCTTTGTATAGTCAACAGGTGATTTTTTTTCTTGCTGCTCATAATTCCTTACAAAACAGGATTTTCAACCGTATCCTCATCAAAAGGAAAGTTAAAACAAGCAGACTTGAAACAGGCAGCTAGAAAAGGAGACAACAGATTTGTTGGATTATTTTTTTCCTCTTTTTTTCTTTTTTTCACAAAAGCATTTGCACCCGTTTAGAGGGGGCAGGGGATGAAAGATAAACACCATGCATATGATTCACAAATATGTTTCACCATATGGAAAGAAAGATGGACCAGAGAAAAGGGGACTTATTTTTCCTGTTCTGCAGTATTTTTAAATTTCTTTTCAATAGAGTTGAAATACACCTCTCATTTGCAGAAAATATGACAACACGAGATGTCATTCAATACATACATTCAATACGTAAATAAAATATTGTACAGGATAATGGGAGTGAAGGAATCAATTGTATATATCTGTATAATAAAAAAATATATTTCTTCCACATGGAACCGGAATACATTAAATATTGCAGTAGCCTTTAACGCGGAGGTTTAGATACACAAGCTCCACTGAAGAGGCAAACAAATACAACCTTTCGACTGGGACTCAAGCAGCTGGCTTGACTCAATCAATGTCAGGGCTGATCTCACCGGTGCTAACGCACAACGGCCCAGAGGCACTGCCGGACCGCCACATCTCTAACCGTGCCCTCTGCCGCACCGGCACACCCCTTACAGCAAGGGGCAAGCCTGCAGAAGCGGCTGTTTCCGCAGCGGAATAAAGTGTAAATGAGAAACGCGTGTTCTGTGTCCGTGATCTCTAAGGGCCAAGGTAAGGACAGAACACAGACGCATTTTAAAATGCATAAAAACAGTGATTTGTGGAAGCACAAATGAAAGAGTGGGCAAAGAAAGGGAGCTTTGACTGCAAAAAACGGAAGATTTTCGAAACTATTTTCTGTGTTATGCTGCCTTGTTTTCTTTCTTTTTCTTTTTTTTTTTAATTTATTTTTTTCAGAGAAATTTAGCTGTGAGTTTTAACCCATGATCAGTGGTATTTCCTCAGAACTTTGTTCATGCCACTTCCATTCCTTTGCAAGGATTTTTGATAGCAACTGAAAAAAAGCACTGAGTTTCAGGACTATTACCTATTATTCTGTTCAAATATCTGATTTCTATAATGGGTTGAGTATAGAGATGTGGGAAAATAGCAGTAAGAAGACCAAGTCTGCTCATAGAGGGTTGGAGCTGCTGTATTTCATGCATCAAAATTGAGGTTGCAGAGGCATTATAGGAGAAACCAACCAACAGAACACGCAATTGAGAGTATAAAACTTACAGCAGGTGACACCCCCTCTTCTGCTGCCTCTTCAGTTTGCCTGTCAGGTCTTTTTAATTGTTTGTACTTTTGGCCTAACTAAAAGCAAAGAAACAAGCAAAAAAAGGCCAAAACCTCTACCTATTTTGGAAACGTGAGTAACTGTCTACTACATAGTTTACAATATTTTAGTACAGATATATCACTTGGCTAATCCAGGGTTAATTCTTTATACACTGAAGGTCTCAAATAGCTGGGAAAAAAGACAATTCTTATATGTTCTTGTTAACTAATTAACGATCATCTATCATCAGACCTATTAGTGCTTAAAACAATATGACAGCAGCAATTGTGTTGGTTTTTTTGCAAACAATCACACATACTCAATACTAAGTAAAAAAATAAACATTTCTTTTTAAATCCACATTTAAATCGAGACTGGTTTGTGGTACAATTTCTGTGGATTCCTGACAATGTAACATCTCTTTGGCATTTAAGACCCAGTCATCTTTACCGATACATCACCTTGCAGATTCAGTATTTCACCAAGCATTCAGAGGTGCCAGCGGGAAGCACCGAGATATTTGGGAAATCTCAGGGTGCGGAGCAGGTAGTCTGGCTGCCAGTAACAGGCTGTGAAGTTCCTAACGAGACTGCCCAGAGAACGAAGAAACCCTTTTCTTCAGGTTGCGCACTGCTACGATGCTCTGTCAGCGATTGAAAGAGGAGTGCTGCTGCTGGGAGCTGCCTCTGCATGTGTGCGTGCAGGTGTGCCACTTCTGCGGCTTCTGGAAAAGCAGCAGCCTGTGAATTGAACTCTCCCATGGAAAAATGCAGCAATTAAAACAATGCAATGCCAGCAAATATACAATTGGAGGTGTTGGATATACCTGTCTACACCAGTCACTGATTTGAGAGAATAAACTTTAATTCTCTGCTCTCCTTGCATGAGATCAAAAATTAGAAACCAGGGAGCCACCATGAATTGGGTTCACAGTTTCTGCTGAGGTGCTGAGTCCCCAGCAGTCACAAGAACATGCTGTTTACATTGTGTGTGATGTACATCAATAACAAAAATGGTATTTCACAAAAAGACAAACAGAAAACCTTTTTTCTTTTTCTTTTTTTTCATTTCTGTCAAGATTTATATCTTCAAAGGTCTGTACTAGTAATTCCACCCACCATTGCCAGCAAATAGGTTGGGAAAAAGCCTTTGGAGTACATGTTATAGCTAGGAAAACCTGGGAAACTGAGATTAAAGCCAATATTCTCAAAGGCGATCTCTGATTTTGAGATTATCGTTTTAGCAGCGATACCTGGAGGCCAGATGTTCAGCTGCGCAGTGCTGGGCAGCCCCTGCTCTGCTCGCAGCAGCCTCAGCGCTTCTGAAAATCAGGCCAGGAATTTCGATGCCCAAAATATACAGCTATGGAAATATACAACTACGGAAATCTACACAAAAACAATTCGCCCTAAACTTACAAAATTAGTCCCATTTTTCAAGCCAGCTAAAATGCACTGCTTGCCAATGTTACGCCTCCTCAGGAAGCCCCGGGAGTGGGCCGGGGCCGTTTCATCACAGGTTGTCACTGTTGTCCCTGTGCTGTCCCATCTATACCTGCTGCACAACACTCAACACAGAATTAGATATTTTGCTATCTAACTTAAAACCAGCCCACATCTAAACAAATATGCAGATCAAATGCAATGCAGTGTTGTGGTTGCAAATCAACCCCCAAACCTATCATCTAGCGTGGAGGTGAAAAGATTTTCTGCTGGTATCTCAGCAGTGTAAGTGTTTAAGAAAAAGGGAATCCACTAAATGAGTTCAGAGGACAAAAATTGCAAGCAGGAGAACATATGGAGAAATTGAAAAGAGAAAAAAAAATGGTCTGAACTTAGTCTGGGAAGACATGGACAAATAGGAGTGGACATGGGACAAAGTTGTGTGACGAGACTACAGAAATTCAGAGGAAAAGCAGTACAGATATTGAAAGGGCTCAGCTGTATGAATTAGAAGGAAAGTTCATATGGGCTGAGACACTGTGGGTAAATGCACAGGTCCAAAAATATTGTTAACAGAAAACTCTCCCCCCATATATCCAGTGAAATGCTAGGGTTTTTTTGCAGAGCTTCTTGTAAATTTTATCACTGCAGAATGGTGTTTTTGCTTATTAAAAAAGTACCTGGGATCAGCTAAACATATAGGATGGGTGGGCCTGCAGGCATCCCGCTTCTCAAGTCTGGACACACTGTGGCTCTGCCGGATATCCGGCAGGAGGAGAACGCTTTAGCTGCCGAATCTTCCTGCCACTCCTCCCTTTTTAAAAATCGCTCTCCCTGCGTGCTCTAGGCGATGCCAGCAGAGGCACTGACCCCAGGATGGGAAGGCAAGCAGATAATAGAAATCTCCCTGCTTTGCCAGCCCTCTTCCCAAGCTGTGGACCTTCGGACCCATGCAGGACACTTATCTAGATCTGGGAAGTGAAAGGGTGTGTTCATAGGGCAACTAAGTTGCCACAGACGTTTTGCAACCTGTGACTGTAAAAGTAGGCAGAATTCTGTATAAATCACTTTTTTGGAGCTCTGAAGTGAGCAGTGTATTTGCTCATGATGATATCCAGGGGAGTACCATCCGCCTCCGGCCTCAACCGATCAATTCGTGTTAGCAAAGCTATTTTAGAAACTGAAATTAAGTAAATGGAGTCATGCTTACAAAAAAAAAGGGAGAAAAAAACTCCTCTGCTTTATTTGTCTAACCTATCCCTGCCTCCAGAACGCTATTGCAGGTATTGCATTATTTGCTTTTATCAATAATAACAAAGAGGTGCAATATTGGAGAAAAAAAATATCCCTTCTCTACCCACACAGTGTCTGTCTCTTGCCTGACACTTCTCAGGCTCATGACTTGTACAACACCCACAGTCTGCATACCTTTTACCGAAGAGTTATCTGGTGCCTCAGCTTGTGTATCTATTAGACATAAGACTGACTCAAACCTAGTTTACATTGGATTACAAAGTAGAGGTAAAATTTTGAAATACTACACTGCTTGGAAAACTGATATAAAAATAAAAATACTCGGGGTCCTCATAGGGGGATAAGAATTAATGTTTTAATTACTCGGCTCTGCATGTCTGATAAAAACATATTTGCTTTTAAAACTGAAGGTGAGTCATTCTCTTTGGTTAAACTTTAAATTTTACATTGAGATTGAGGGAAGAACTACAGAGCTACCCCTGGCCACAGATTTCACCAAGTACCAACCAGTAAATACATGACATGGCTCTCTGGGTGTTTGCATCAGTGCAACTCTATGCCCACCATCACCTAAAAGCGATTGCCAACATGTAGAGTGAGCATTGCCTCCTCGGCATTCATCACCCTTTAGGGGGACTCAGTAAGAGGGAGAGAGGCGGGAGAAAGCAAGCACCCTGTCCAGATGCAGGGGGGTTTCTTCACGTAAGGGGAAGGAAGAAAATAAAAGAGCGAAGACTAACAGTGCAACGTAGGTAGTGAAAATAGAAACCTTGCCTGGTTCACTTACACTTGTTTTCCTGGACTTTTTAAGGGGCCTCAGAGCATGGGCTTCGAAGGCCCTTAAGTCAATTAAAGCTCTGAGTTCAGCATAAACAGATCACACCACGAGGACACTACAGGGATGTCATTAAAGGTAATTTCTCTGGGACCAGCCTGGCTCCTGCTGGTGATGCGAGTGCCCGGCATGGGGGAAGCAGGGGGCCGGTGCTGGGGCAGGGAGCAGTCTCTTTCCCTGGTACCCGCCCAGGGGGTACACAGCCAGACCCCAGCTTTTGGGGGATGCACAGCCAGACACCGGGTTTTGGGGTCTGCTTGGAAGTCGCCACAGCGTATGGCAGCGGTAAGCCATGACCTGAGCCTCCCAGAGAAGCCATCGAGCCGCGATGGATGTTCAACATCGTTTGCTTTCATATTCTTCCAGGCAAGCCCACCAGCCGGGCTGGGCGGGCAAAGGAAACTGCTCCTGGCCGAGTCACAGCTCAATTCATAAATATTAAAATAGACTCTCTCTCCCTTCACTGACACTCAGCGGACACCAGGCTTTCATTATCTCAGCCATTTCTTTATTATGATTTTATTAGATTTTGCTTCTAAAATCATGTCCTTGAGCTACTGAATTTTTACATCTTTTTAACTTATGGGTAGTATTTTTGCTCAGATGTCACTCCTTGTTTACATCGCAGGGTAAAGGCCTTCTGTAGGTACTGCCACAGTTAAAAGTAAATAAATTACCACTTGTATTTCATGAAACATATTTTTCTTTCCTGATAATTCACTGCTAAGGAAAACAGAAACAGTAAATGGACAAAAAGAGGGAAATTATTCTTTAATAACATTCTGGTTTACGTGCTTTTAAATGAAACACTAAACACCATACAAAAATTACAATATTAGCATAATCTTCTCTATTTTAATGGCATGAACATTTTTCTGACTTGCTGAAACCTGTATCAGGAGTCAATCCTCAGGGCCAATGAGCAGAATGGCAAATAGAGCATATTTCAAAGCTGAGTAAAAGTACCCTTGAATAATTTATAATCATCAATGTTTTATTTGTCTAAATATAATATTTATTACTCTCATTTATGAAATTACTTAATGAAACATAAAATGTTATGAGCTATAATTTATTTTATTAAAATGAAAATCAGGAACATTCAATTACTGGTATGGATAATCTCATCTGAATTGAATCCCTATTGCTGGGCACTCTAATTCTTTCTAAGGCTCAGAAGCTGCAGATACATTACTTACAGAACAACTGCTCTTCATGAAGAATAAAGAGGGCCTACAGCACCCAGGAGAGTGCTTGTTATATTTATTTTTACATGGAATAAAACAGCAGTCTTAAAAAACTCTCCACCACCTTGGATAACAAAGTCCCAATCTGCAAACACTTATAAATATTAATAACTTTAATCAGTATACCTGACTTTAGGAGGGCACTCATATATTTAAACTAAACCATATAAATAACTGTAATTAATAAGATCATTATTTGAAGATAGGTACTCTGTGAAGTATTCCAGGTATTTATCAATGCAGGTTCCTGCAAGCAGATGACCTCATCTATATCTGCCACTGATAAAGTCACAGTTGAAAATTGCCAAAACACGTAAATTTATAATCCAGAGATTTGAAACTTAATCTAAGGCAAAATGCCTGGACTGGGATACATTTCTCTCCTATGCTTTCATAGCTGAGATATTTATTCCAAAGTGATAACTGCTTTCACAAAATACTACTCTGCATGAGTAAGTTAGCTGCACATGATGTGAGTGACAGTGAAGGGAACTAGGTCAGCTGTGCCATTAAAAAAAAAAAGGGGGGGGATTACAGCAGCGCTTCTAAAACCAGAACACAAATAATAAAGTTTAAAAAACATCTTGGATTGTTTTACAATTTTAAAAGTCCCTTCTTATTGTTCCATTAAATTCGTATTTTATTCTGTGTTTCGGTTTTCCTTATACTACAAGTTGATCCAACTTTTTTCTTGTGAAAAGCCAGATCCCCATTTCCTCAATGGCAAAAAATCTCACATTTGATTTATCAGAGAGCAAGCGCTATCATCTGATTCAGTAAGACAATACATTTAAACGTCTGTTCTGGCAAAGTAATGAGTCCTTTTTCCATACTAAAAGTTACATATCTCCTCAAATACAATCCCTTGCTAAAACATTCCCTTCTGCTGCTTCTCTCTTCTCTAAGTATTGCTGATAGCAGGTTCAGCATCACTGCCCTGTCTTTCTGAGCTCATCTGAAATCTGAATTAGATGAGGTTCTTCAGCGATGCGGATGTGCTTTGCTTCTTGTGTATCTTCCTTACAAACCCACTGAGAGATATTTTGGGTTGGGACACAGTTTATTATGATACGTATCTAAATATATGAGACTCTGCATGAGACCAAAACTGCAGGATACCAGACAGTAACCTTAAGAAATCATTGATTTTAAGTTCCCGTTCATGAAACTGATTTACAAGCGCTGTTGAAAGATATATGAAACTCTTGAAGTGGAACAGGCAGTAACTAACCCACCCAACCCACAAAACTCTTTCTTTGCTGTTGTAGCATTAAGTGTTTCAGTTCCCTCGAGCGATGCTCTCTCTGGATTTTGAATGCCTCAGCGCTTAAAGACGCCAGTGATATAAAAAGGTGGTCAGAGATAGCGTATTAATGGGAGATAGAGATACTGCTACTTCTAGCTCAGAACATGGCACTCAACTGTAATAGGTAAGTCCAGGTTTCACTGAAGAAACTATAAGCACCACGCTGTTATTTGGTCATTTGGTACCCTTTCTTCCAAATGTGAACATCCAAACCCACGATGATCTCTGCCTCTAGATGAGCATGGAATAACATTAAAATCATCATTAAAAATATTTGAGATCCTTTATATTTTCCTTTTGGTTTTTTTTATCTCCTTATTAATTTATAACACGGTTCAAGTGTCTCTCTACAAGTAAAGGGAGAAAATTACAAAACAAACCTTTTTTTGTAATCACAAGGTTAAAGACACTTGGGTTTGAAGAAAACCAGCATAGCAACCATGCGCTCGCTCACAGGCTCGCTGACCTTTTATTTACCCAAACCCCTCATCTATAGCATCACTCCCGAGCCAGGCTGAGCGGACAGTTGAACAATCCCATGTAATTCCCACAAGGGAAGAACCGGTGTGAGTCTCGTGGCAGAGCAGTTTCATGAAACAGCCTGAAACACCCACAGCTACACAGTGCAAATACATATCGAGGACCCAACAAGAGCGGCATTTCTGTCATCGCAGATCTTCTTTCTTAACAGAAGAAGATGAATGCAATTAGCACCAAGGATGAACACAACGCAGGACCATGAGTCCTAACACTCCATTTAATCCTATAGCAGAAATTGGTGCAAGGTCAGGCCATATTTAAATCAACTTTTATCGGAGGATAATTACTGTACTGCAAACTCCAACTCTTTAAATTCCAAGCGTTCACTTTAAAACATGTGAAATTTCATCTGAATTAAGTATCCTTTCTTAATTGGCTTACCAAGAAAAAAAGGAAAAGCTAGAAAGACAGTCAAGCAGGATCTAAAAATCACAGAGATCCAATATTATAAAAAAAGGTAACAATGCTCAGTGAAACCGATGCCAAACAATACTAAAGTTAATCAAGGAACTGAAAATTACTTATTTTAGTGGCAATCCATACACTCTACATGTCTGTAGACATGTCTTCAGTCTACTTCTGAAGAAAATCAGAAGCCAAATTCTCACCCAAAAAAAGATGTGCCAGCACTCTCTTCACATTATTTTCCAGATTAGTTGTATAGTTTCAGAAAGAAATTATTATTTTAAAAATATTTAATTAGTGGAAAGAATAGTAAACAATTCATTTTCTGTACATTGCACTTAGTTTTGATTTGTGATAAACTTTTGCAGTATATCAGCCTTAAGACTCCTACTTACCATATTGTTAATACCCTTCACAGTACCATAAGAAAGAGACAAAATTAACCTACTGTTCCACTTCTAATCACTTACCACTTTTAAAACAACGTATGGCTGAGGTTGAATACATTTTTGAGAATTCTGTTTGTTTAGCAAAATTTAATAGCAGCTTAAATGAATCTTTCCTTTAAATTCTATCAAGATTACACTTAAATATATCAGTAGTATTCTAATGCATTTCAGTCAGAAATGCATAACACCAAGGCAAGTTTTTGCGTTATATGTTATTAGCTGCTTCGCAGAACTGAGCAAATGCTGCTGGAACACAAGCAAAGGCAGACCTCGAGATTAACAACCCCATGAGAAGTAGAAGTGAAGGCATATTTGCCTCTTCCAAAATACCTGCTCAGAAAAAGCCCTCTAATTCTACCTAACACTCTGTGCTTACCTTCTCTTCTTTACTCTTTTCTCTACATCACTCTTGCTTCTTTTAAGCGCCTGCACCACCTCCCTGCCGGCGCTCATCAAATTCCTTAATGTCACTTCCAATGTTCTGCACTTCTCCAGGTCCGGGTGAGGGCATCAGCGGGGCCTGGGGCTAGGGAGAGACGTGCAGCCTCCGAAAGCGCCTGCGCCTCGTGGGCCCTGGTTTCATCAGCCACCTCCAAACCCTCTTCGCCTTGGGTGGGGGGAGGATTAGCCTTTGCCCACTTTTAGTCAGCAGTATAAACATAGCCCTAGCTATATTCCAGATTGTGATGTCCATGGTTCTCAGAAAAATTTCCTTATTATTAAATAACAGTTTTTTACCCATAGCAATACTCAACAGTAAAATGGATGGGAAAACACAGTCTTCTTCCCTATCCATCACTTTGTCCAGACAGCAACAAATAAATGGAAACAACAGGACAGAAAGGTGCGGGACCCTTCCTGACATCTCTTCCACAGCCAAAAAACTAAATGTTTACTGGGATAATTTTTGAGCCTGGGATATGAAGCCTGTCAAAGATTTTGCAGCATATGTGCAGCATTTCCAGTACATAGAGAAATAAGCTTTGTAACGACTTACAGTCAGAAACTAGGACTGTTGCCAATCTTTATTATAATTTTTCAGTGCAGAAAAATGACTGTTTCAGAGACAATCACCCCACAGCGCTTGAGAGCAGATTTAGCTACCAAAAAAACCCCCAAAAAGGGACGAAGTGGTAAAGTTGTTTTTCTGAAAGTGTGGGAGGGAGCAAATGAGCATCTTTTTGTGGAGCACATAAGGAGAAAATTCTCAGGTCAGACACAAACCAGAGTGCAGATGTATACAACTTACAAGTTAAGGAAATAAAAGAACAGCGGGCTATTGTAAAAAAGGAGCCACTCTTAGCCAAAGTACATAAGCAGCACAGTGAGGTTTTTGTCCTGCAAATTTCTGAGCTCTCCTGCCCTAACCTATAATGAATGTAAGTGGATAATACGCTGCTAAATCCATGAAGACATAAAATTGGTCTCTTTCTGGGGCTTTTGGACAGTTTCAAAGTGCGTTCTGCAAGAATAACAATCCTGTGTCTGGTTCACCGCGCTAAAGATCGTTCAGATCTCACTCTTGGCAGACTAGGGTAAATTGCTGAAGTGAAAATTATTGCTGAGACCCTAAGAGTTGCAAACGAACGGCTGCACTACCCAGCAGGCTTGCTGCTGGTTTTAGTCAAACAATTTCACAAATTCAAAATGCGGACTTTGGAAAGGATCAGCATCCTCTCCCTGAAACCTCCGTCACGGTGCAGATGAGTCTGGCCCGCAGATGAGACGGTGCGCTGAGCGCCTGTGCGGCTGCGCGCCGAGCGATACTTTCGTGGAACTCCTGGAGCAACGCGTCGCACACTGACACATTTTGCAAGCTGCCCTATATTCTCAAGAGTGGTGACAAAATAAAAACCTCTCATCGTTTGACTTTTTCCCGTGCTAATCCACGCTGCTTGGCCAACCAGCGTGAAACTGAATAGCTGATGGCATTTTTTATGTGAAAAAAAAGCCTAAATCTGAGGGTTAGCAGGACTGTGGAATCGCTCCAAGAGGCTTTCTGATGAGTCATTATCCAGCTGTCTGAAGCTTTTGGCAGCAAAGACATCAAAAACATATTATGACTGCACAGCTTTCACTCTGGGTCCTTGCTCCAAATGATTTTTTTGCCTCTATGTACTGCTAACTACATTCTTTGCAGGATATTTATTCATGTACCGCTAACTACAATCGTCGCAGGATGTTTATTCACTTAGTATTCTGCTTATACCACAATATTAGACAGCTATTGGGTGGTCTTAGATGGTGCTATTCAACGACAGTGGTTGTAAATGTCACATTTTCTCAGACTACATCTGCATCGGCCAAATTTTCCTGCTTGTCGTTTTTTCCACAGATGCCCCGAGGAAGAGTTTCATCCCAGGCAGTGACCTACATCAGGGCAGGCTGGCTGCCGCAGCCGCGGGGAGCACCTTCCAGTGCCGTGTCTGCCTCCTCCCTGCTGACCTCCAACTCTGACTGCTGTTTCTCGTGCGAAGTCTCTCGCACCCCTCCAGTCTCCCAGGAAATAACCCAAGTCTTTAAAAAAAAAAAAGAAAATCCGCAGGAATTATTCAGAAAGGTATTAATTACTTTATACTAGTTGTCACTGAAAAATGCTCCACACGTGCCAGAGAGAGAAAAAAACCCAAGCAAGGGTAGATACACTAATATATGTACATGTCTGGTTTGGGTGTAACTGCTACGAGTACACACTCCTGCAACATAGGACACATACTCTACGCTACAGTATATATACCCAGTAGCAATGGATATATATAGGATCCCTTTTGCATAACTTCAGTTATCAAGTCTTCTTATGTAGCTTGAGAGAAAGATGTACCTTCACAGAGTGATGCCTTGCAAGCTATGATGTTGAAAATAAGTAGGATTAATTGCCCTCTTAGGGCATTTCTTCTCTTACACTGGCCATAAAGAACATCTAGGAGACTGATCCCATCCTAATTGCTAAAGTCTGGAAAAAAACACTCCAAAGCCATTGGGTGCCAAAAAAATACTCAATAGTAAATATATGGCCAAGTGTTGACAGTAAGCAACATGTTCTTTAATAACGTACACAGATGAATGTTTAACTTCTCTTATTTTGTGTTTGGTATCACAGGGATCTATACTGCCAGCACCCCATCAGTACCTAGCAGAGATACCTCTCTAAAACAAATGCTAGGTGAACACCTGAACACAACTAGCATCGGGGAACCTCAGGGTTTGAAGTGGTGCTGGTGTTTGCTGCCCAGCTTCACTGAGTGCACACTGCAACAGAGAAAAAAACCAGAACAGTGTTTCATGCCTGGGTCTATTTGTTTCTCATCTTACAGAAAAAACCCCACGCAGGTGATTAGAAGCTAGTTCTGCCCTGACCTCTCAGAAGCTGCGACAGGACTCGCAACATGCTTTCCAGTTTAATTACGTGGACTGGGGAAACAGGAAGGACGAGTGCTCTCTACTTACAAAAGAAAAAGTAACTAAAAAACAGCAAATGGAAAATCCTACACATGTTCCCGCTTGCCTGAACAGGCTGAGGAAAGTATCTCAGGAAAAATGTGTTTTAATTACTTGCTGTTCAGGAATCTTCAGTGATGTGTACATAAGTAATACTAAAATCTGATTCTTTTGTCATAACTGTCAAGGACATTTTTTAAGCTAGCAAGACTTACCAAAATGGCATGCACATTCGAGAACAATTCCTATACGTTGGAATAAATTAATTATAAAAAAAAAAATATTTAACTAACAATCATTGGCTCGTGCTCCAAATTGTGTTCATATAGAGGAACCGTAGGGTCCATGACCATAGAGTTTGCACTCAGACCTCATGGATACAGCCCACGTGGCTTCAGTTATAGGATCAGGGCTAATACAGTTTGTAAAAGAGAAGAGAAAAAAAGCCAGCAAAAAACCCCAACAAATGACAGTTGTTTGGTTTGTAAAAAGTGAAGTTTAAAAGATGATTGGCTAGTATTGCTCAGGCAATCTATCTACATCTCTGTACTACATCTATCACCATAGCAACTGCAGCCTGGGAGGTATTTCCAAGACTCTAAGAGCAATTAATTTTCCAGGACATGTAAAACAGTATCCATATTCTTTTGTAAAGGAGTTAGATGGAGCACACCAAGTACCCCAAGAACCCAAATACAATAGTTAACATGATTTATCTCCTAGGATCATTTACTCCTGGTTAAGATGGTTATTTAATAACACGTTACATGCATGCAAAGGTAAATTTTAGGAAGGCGGAGAAGAAGAATGCACTTAGTCCACAGGGACTGGAAACCTGTGAGCTGGTCCAAGGCAAGTAAGAAGTGCTGAGCAGCAGCCTGGTTGCTGCTTGAGGGTGACGGGGAAACCAGACGGTGTCTGCTCCCAGTGGGACACGCGGCGGCACATGGACCAGAATGACCCAAGCAGACAGGTCTTTCCTTGCCCTCCCAACCACAGGCTATCTAAAGAATCCATTAATCAACATAACCAAAAGCTTGCTCCACAATTGTACCGCATCACTAAAGCTTTCGCTTATGTGCAGCAGCCAAACAGGAATTGACACCAGTATTTCTGCTCTGGGAGCTGAAGACCACTCTAACATGTCACTGGCTTTAATAACAACTAGGACCGTCCCTGCAAAAAATCATATTAATGGAACAAAACATCCTATTAATCATCACCCCACGCTGCACAGTATTTTGGAAACTAACACACACGAGCAAGTGCGTTGAGAGAGCTGTAAGATGCTGTGATTTCATCAGAAGGCAGTTTCTTTCCAAACAGAGAGTTTATCTTCTAGATAGAAGGGTGAATAACACAATGGTCATAAATTAATTTTAGTAAGTACATTTTAAAGTACATGTGGTTTTCTAGACACTGAGATTTAGTGACCAATCCAAGTATCTCATGAAAATCCAAGTGTGGAGGAAACTCCCTCCTCCTCATCAGTCCCTCTTCACCACAGGTGCTCTCCATGCCGCACCTGGGTGCTTATGCATTCTATCAAAACACGCACGCTCTTCATCTCCACCTTGTTCCTGGCTCACAGCCGCCTAACTTGGAAACCAGTGCTACCGGTGAAACTTTAGGCAGAACACTGCGCTTCTTAAGCCTGCATTTCCTGTGGTAAAATGCAGAGAGAAACGGCAACGTACATAAAACCAACTCATGCATGTTGTGGAAGAAGGGCAGCTCCTAAAGGCTGTGACACCGATCAGTCCTGCTAACCTCTGAGCTGGCATCAACAGAAACAACTACTGCTTTTTCCTCAAACTGCCTCTCATCATCCTTGATCCGACTGCAGTCTTCCTGCAAGCACTATTTCACCTGACATCATTAGTAACGTTATTTCATTGCTTTTGTTGCTAGCGACTCCTTCTCCCTTCCTCTCTTGCAGTTTTCAGAGCCAACCACTTGAGGAACTTCTGATTGTCATTATTTCCTCTTCACAAACCCTGGTAATCTGGTCCTAAATTTATCACGGTGTTTTGTGAGTGCTAGTCCCTCAGTTGGTATTCATTTATCCTTTTAATCTTTTCCGGCAGGTAGTTATCACCACATACTTACTACTTTACCACTATCACTAATCTTTTCTTAAATGTTATTTATAAATGGGAAAATATTGGAAAGGTCACAGTAATAGCAAGCGTAAGAAGCAGACTGGTGGGACTACACTGAAGCAGCAATCAAGAAGCCCACTTCAATTGATTACTTATATTAGAAAAATATTCCTTTTCACCTCAGCCTTTCATTAAGGAGGGATGAGGTTGGATAAAGTTTTTGAACCTGAACCTACAGAAAAGCATCTGACTCCTGAGCCAGCTTCTCAGACTGCAGGTCAGGGCAGCCCAGATGCAAAAGTACTCCTGGTCAAGGTGTAAAACTGTCACAGCTTCACCTGACAAATTCCATGCTAATCGCAGTGTGGGTTTAGCTGGAAACTGCATCCCGCCTCTGAAAATTTAAGGAATGCGTCCTTGATTAATCCATTGTAAGAGATTTGCACAGGAGCTGAGAACGCCCCAGTGACCCAGGATCAATGCACAGGGTGCACTTTACGTGGATACTAGACAAATCACACCTGGTTTGGGTGCTCCCACATATACTATACCTGCATACTGACAATCAGGGGAGAGTAGTCTCTTCATACAGTGGTGCAACATCAAATTACAAAGCCATTTGTCTCAATTTAAATCATTTACAGATTTGGCATATTGGATTTTCTACAGCCAAAATCTTTGCTACTTCAGAGTGGGCATGCTGGGGAAACACCCCCAGGCCACATAAACCAAGTGACCTCCAGCTGGCTGTGCAATGGAGACGAAGGGGAACTTGAGACCCCATTCGCTTTCAGCTGATTCATGTATCTTAAAGCAAAACCTAGGGAACTGTAGACAAGGGGGAGAGGAACTAAAGCAACTTGTTTCATCTGTGGGCTACACATAGGAGGAAGACTGGCAACATTTGCACAAATAGTTACACATATAAAAACACAGTGACCCTCTGCTTGCTTACACTGCAAGCCCAAACATTTTTTGAAACGGGAATAAATAATCATCTACTTCATTTTTAGCCAGCTGCAGCCTAACTAAATGTATGGAGTAAAACTTCACATAATGCACAAGTTGTCCCTACCTACATATAAAATTTTGCATGTGTGTGTGGCCATGCTTTTTCCTTTTTTTGGACGTCACTTAGGATAGGAAGTCCATGAGCTAGATCAGTCATGTCTGTGAGGCTGTTGCTTCATTTTTCTACATGAAGCTCTTAAGAATCCCTTGATCTAATGTCTTGTTTGTAAACGTTTGTTCTAGTTTGATCATGCAATTTCTAGCAAGTCCAAACGTGAACCAATACCTTTTTTGTTGAAGGAATCTCTCAATCTGTAAAACAGAGTGGACGCTAGTAGTTACAGGAGAAGACAGGCTGTGTTAATGCCATCCATTTCCAGCCGATGATAGGCTACATAATTCTCTAACCAACTCTCAGACAACACCCAATTTGACTGCCTAAGAAAGATCAATCCATACCAAACAAAACCAACTCGGCCTTCCCTTGATGGAGAAGTAAACCAGCAGATTCCCAAACTACAGTGCCAAAAAGCTCCTTTATCAAAGAGGGAAGCCTCTTTCTGGTGATACGGCCGGTCAGCAAAGGGTGTTCCTGTGATGGAGCTGAAGAACACTGTCTAAAATAGATTGGGCAGGTACTTCTTGAAGGCATGAGTTACAATAAGGATTATTATAAATGCTGGTGAGCAACAAAATGATTTATTTAGTGCCATTATAATGAAGTATTTTAAGAGTAGTCAAGCTACAAAGGATTTCAAATATTTCATTATTATTTTCCAATAATGTTGTTTCTGCATTACAATTATAATTTATCGGATAGCTAATTGTGTAAAAATAGTTCATATTTTCAAAACCAAAGCAAACAGAAAAAAAAAATGGGAGCAATACCATTTTAGGAAATTGTTACAGTGTAAAAGTTATAGTTACTGACAATACTGGAAACCAGGGTGGGGATAAAAATATATGGCCAAGATTCCCACCAGTGACTAGGAATACAAACGGCCAGACTCAGGTGCGATGCTTCGATGAACCATCTGCAACAGGCAGTCTGAACACTGCCCATCGTGCTCGCCTTTGGCTACAGCAGCAGACAGGGCGCAGTGGTCTGGAGTAGTAAACACCCTTCATTATTCTCCTTAAATTTAGACACAACATAGGGTCTAATGTGTCTTGGCACCTACAGTGGGCAGTTCATACAAAGACCTGAGCCCTGGCCCCTGTCTATAGCCATCACTGTGCAGACTGTTTTAGATAACACGACAGGTTTGGTATCCACCTCCAGCCTACAGCAGCGGCAGTGTGTATGTTAATCTAAAGATGCAGTCAGTGAGGAATAATTATGTTTTCTGTAAGCACGTGCTGCTAAGAACATATCATTTTTGCTAGCAGAGATTACAGCGGGAGGAGTGGGTTATTTCTGCGGAACACTGTTTCACCTGCCAGAGCCGAGTACACCGTGACAGACTGGGGTGCAGAAACACGGGCACACATTTTAAAAGATGCATGGACAGAGCTCTCTTCCCCCTCCTTAGTTCAGATTTCCAGCTGCAGGCCTCGGCATTTAATAGCTGTCAGAGTTAAAGCTGTTTTTTAATTTAGATCATCTGAGAGTTGCCTGTGGAAAGCAGGAAGGGGCTTTATAGTATAATCAGCAAATGGAAAACAGTGTCAGTAAATGGAAACATTAGGAAGAAAGTAATTTTTGTTTATGAATTATGAGCGTTTCCACTTTGCTTATCTCTTAAATATTATATAGCATATAAGCTTTTCAAAAATGCTTCCCTAGTAGATATACCTACGTACGAAAAAGCAGTTGTTTTCCTTGCAGTAATTTTCATCTCAGTACAGCACTGTCAAAGTAAGCTACTTATTTAAAATAGTTGGATAATTTAACATCTCTACTTAAAAATAAAATAAAATAAATAAATCTCCAAAGCTCACTGGCAATTCAGAAGACAGGCAGGAAAACCTTGCAGCTCCTGTGCCGCTACAAACCCCGCACTCAACAGAAGACCCAAATGAGGACTTCAAGTGCCTGAATTTGGAGACTTTCTAAAGAACAGGTTAGCTTAAACTAACCTAAATGTTTTCCAGCAGCTCTCAGGCCCACTGTACATCACAGTAGCTTCTCCCAAAGCCACTATGGCCCAGTGACAAAAATGAGTGGCAGGCAGCTGAATCCCAGCATGATGCCAGTAAGGTTTGCTCTTAAGGGGAGAAACACCCAGTTAAATATGGATAAACTGCATTTACAGACACTGTTTGTCATTAGAGCAGGTCAAAAGAGCTTGAGTAGGAGCCAATAATACTTTTCCTGTAAGTGAAATGTCCTGTAACTCTTTGGAATAAATGACATTATCATAGCAGTGAGAAGTCTGGGACATGCGGTCACTTCCACTCTTTTTATCAGAGCAAGGACTTTGTCTTCCTTCTTCATCTCTCTCTCAAATACAATGTAACTCAATTAACACTATATCTAACCCTTATCAGCACCTTCTTCAAATGAGTTCTGAAAAGGAAATGAGAAAACATGTTCAGCTGGGTATAATGAGGAAGTTAAACAGTACAGAGTATTTTTCTGTTATTAGTGGGAAATAATTGATAGTTTTAAAAGATTATTTCTCTCCAGATACATGCAGGTACGTGCATTAATGAGAAACATTTGAGTAAATGTATATATGCCCATCTCTACACAAATGGAAAAATGGTTCTCATGGGCTACTCTGCATTAAAGAATATACTGTATTTTTAAACATAAGCATAATGCTCTTCCCTTAATTTATAGGTGCTCCAAAGAACACGCCCAGAAAAAAACAAAAAATTAGCTCTATATTAGAATTATCGAATGTATGCTGTCCAGAAATGGGGCCTTTGGGAGAAAGTTTGACCACTACTATCCAAATTTCTGCTGTGCTAAGCCTTAGAAATGAATGAAGTATGCACTGCAGGGGAACAAGACTACCAAAATTTTAACAAAACTATAAATTTTGTGCTTAGAAATCTCTTTATCACCAGAAATGAAATCTATTGCAGCTACTTCCCAGTACTGTTTTCCTTGCGCATACCAAAATTCATCAGGAGCCTAACTGTCTCTTTGAAAAGTTTCTGTAGACATCCACAAATTTCGAGAAGCACCTGTCCTGTGGGTGCAGAGGTACCCCTCTCTTCTGAACACTCTGTGCTACAAGGAAAGAGGTGGGTTCAAACCCAAAAGGACCAAAAAGCCATATTCGTGCTTGTGGGCAAGCTTTCCAGCCGCCTGCCCACATGCAAATGACGTAGGATGCTGGTGACCCCACCAATATGCTTGTAAAGAACGAGCCTGACTCTGCTAGGCTCCTGTCCTCAAACAGAAGACAGACCAGATCTCAGGGTCTCAAGATGCATATACTAGGTTTTTTAATTATTACTTTCATATAGTGTCAGTGGAGAGAGATGAGTGCTTTACTTAAGTGCACTGGATTGGTACTCCAGAGGTCTTTTTTTTCCTTTCTTTGCTGAGCTAAAAGAAGCTACTTTAGATCTGGATTTGCCCCTTGCCGTCCCAGGGTTTGCTATCAAGAATTTAAGCACATTCACACTTTTGACAGGCACTGTGTATCTCACCCTGTGAATCAAAACCCCTTAACAACGACCAGTTTTAAGTTCTGCTCCATTTCACAAAAATTACCTCTACTCTATTCCTTCCATTTTTTTTTTCAAAGGAGACTCTTTTTCTTTTTCCATTTTAATGAAAATTTCTAGGCAGTTTTCAGGGAGCTTGACTGCTGTGTTTGATTGCCCGGGTTTCATCATTTGTTTAGAACGACACTGTATTTTTTAAGGACTTCTGATTACTTGAACTTATTTCACTGTCCAGAAGAATCAGCAGAAGCAGGGTCTGACTGGCTTTCTGGGTAAGGAGGAATGCTCCAGGCCGCCTGGGGCATGCAGGCTGCTGCCCACCGAATACGCCGTGCGGGGCATCTGCTTACAGTGACACAGGAGGCTGCTAGCAAAGGTGCTCTGTTGTGAAGGGCTTGAGAAGACTTCAGTATCTTTGCATAAGTTAGGAAAAAACCATCTTTAGATATTTCTGGAAGCAGAGCTCTAGATGTTATGTAGCTAAACACCCTTTGCTTTGAAGTCTTTGCTAACTGACTTTGCAGATTGCAATAACGTTTCACAGGTACCCTTGTTTCCAAAGGTGCATTTTCAGGGTAGCACGTCAGGCTGATTTTACTCTGTGCTTTCAGCCATAGTTTTGCTTCATCCATGGTGGGTTTTAAATATTTAAGGCACATTGCTGTTGTGATCCTAGAACTGCAGCAAGAATTCAAACGAGAAATTATTTTTGTCCTGGACAAGTGAAAGGGACAAATCTGGAAAATGTAAAATGTGTAATTGCCTCTTGGCTGTGAATACAAAAATTGAAAATCACCTGTAATTGGAAATTACATATTTCCATCTGTAAATTTATGCTGTTGAACAATAACTTTTCTTCTGTTCTCCAGAGTAAAAGGAAAACTCTCAAGTATGGAGAATACTGTTAAAGAAAGCATATATCTCTAAGCTAATTGAGTGGTGTGCTACTATGATGCTTGCTAACAGGAAGAGTGAGCACAACACTCAATAAGCAAGAAAGGAAAGATACTTTTGTCTACCTGGAATAATGTTATCTCCAACTGAATTGAATGGTGAACTGTCATTCTTTTATTTTATTCAAACTATTCAAATAATTAATTTTGGAGGATTCCGCAACACTATATTAATGCCATCCTGACAATTTTTTCACCATGGTCTGGAAATCATGATGGTCCTCCTTTCTTTCAACACTGACTCAAAAGTGCCTCAAAAATATTCTAAGAAATCTGAGAAAAGTTTGTCTTGATGAAATGAGGGGCTCTACAGATGACATTGAAATCTGTGAATAGCCAGGAGGTGAATTACAAAAATAAAAAAAAAAAGATACACACAAACATTAACATGCTGTGCAAAAATGACTGCCCAAAGGGTGAGCGTTCGGTCTCAAGCAGGATATACAGAGGTTACAGCTGGAAGAGCTGGAAGACCTCTTAGGTACCTTTACCCCATGATTACTCTCTCCAGAATGCCATTTCCATCATTTGAAGATATGGTGAAAGGAATAGAAGTCTGTTTACTCATTAGACTTCCTGGTTGATGAGCAAATGAACACGTATTTCCCATGTGTTTATTTGACTTTTTGCAGTCACAGTTCAAAGCACGTGGAACCTGTGCTTGTACCTTCACCTGTAGGCTCTTGCTTCACTTTCAGATATCACGGGTTACTGAAGTGAAGCCGAAATCTCCAGCATGCTTCAAACACCACTGATTTGCAGTTGTAGGTCTGTAATTAAAAGCCATGTTTGACATCTGAATTTAACTGACACCCATATATATGGCTTCAGGCCAGTCTCCACTGCTGTTGTGGTTTGTATAACATTAATTGAAATGCTTCCGTTGAAGGGAAACTTTCTGACAGCTAAGTGAGTAAACAGCTTGGATTCCAGTTCCCTTCAATCACTCTATTGATGTGATACAGTAGGAAGTGATTTTAAATCTAAACTGTCACTAAAGATCAAACCTCAAGGTTAAAAATAAGAAAGAAACAGATATCTGAAGTTTTTCACATGACAAAAAAAAAACGTTCATGCAGAACCGTGTTTTAGTTATGCCAACTTTGAAACAGATTGAATCAATAACAGGCTGTATGCTGCAGAGATGCAAAGAAGTCAGGAAAACCAAGTTGAATAGACTGAGGTAACCTAAAAAAACCCTGAAGAATGCCTCTACCACCAAACACATTTATTAAATTATGACTTGTGCTAGGAATGCTGATTGAATCTGCTGTAGATTTGGACAAGAGAATTTTGGTATGAAACAGGTTCACAAGACCTCTTGCTTACCATATCAGAATTGTACGCATATACCGAAATCCAGTGACTGTTTTCACAGTCATTGTTGACTAAGGACAAGATAATTTCTTGGTGCATCAACAGCCTTTTGCATTTCACTGCCTTCACTTTTTACTAAGTAAATAGAGGAAAGAATGGGTTGAAATGTCCAGCTGTGTGAAAAAAAAGGTAAAATCCCTAGGTTAGGTCACCCGAAGTCCTGCAGTTTCCACTCTGCCCACGGTAGCCCAGAACATCCCTGACAGTCAGGGTGCAGTCCTGACTCCACCAGGGAAGCCAATGCCTCCCCAGTCCCTGGAGGAGGGATTATGGACAGGATTATGTGGACCAGAGGAGAAGAACAGCTTTTAGGGGTGATAAGGTTATACATTTCAGAAATGTTACAATAGACATGGGGCTGCTCAGCATGTGTTGGTGCTGTTTCAAGAGCAAGCAATACAATAAGCCATTTCGTACAGCACCCCTAAAATGATCTCCTCGTCGTGCAAGAACGATGGATGAAATGATTTGCCTGCACAGTAATTCGTGGTACTGTTCCCCATGTGTAGATCATCGTTCTAGCCTTTGCAAGGCTAGAATCATTCTAGCCTTCTGTTAACAAGTTGTTAACATAAAAACTTTATCTAAGACTCCTGTGCTTCAAAATACAAAGGATTTATTCTACAGATTTGAAGGAAATGTATGACTGTAGCTGTTACAGTAAAGCTATCAGAAACCAGATTATCTTTAGTCAGTTTTTATCTTGTACATCAGTTTTATTTTGTTGATAAACGCGTGGCATAATTTGTTTTTCAAGTATCAAGAGGGGTTTTCTTTCTACATTACCTAAATTAAATTGCTTTGAAGGAAATAGTTGCATTGGACTGTTGCAACTGATTTCCAAATCAGAAGAAAAGTAATGATAGTATTTTGAGCAGAAGATAATCTTAACTAGCAATACATGAAATGCAAGTAGAAAACCCCTGTTATTCAAAGTATTACTTTAACTGTAATTGAGAAAAGTGCTTTTCCAGAATATACCTCCTATGCATTATGCGCTGTGAAGTAGTTTTTAAAGAAACTTCATGTTAAAAGAATTTCATTAGACAGATGTCTCCATCTACAGCTGAAGTACTGGAGCAAGCCAACCACCTCTCTTTTTCACACATCAGAAATCAGCCCTGAAGTGTGTCTGCCCAGAAGCTCACCTACCTGACTGCACTGAATGATTTACATCCTAATGACAACTGAAGCCAAGAACAGCGAACACCATATTTTTACTTAAATTTTGAATTGAAAGGTAGCTATAAAATTAAACTAAGCATCAAACTGCACAAATCTGAGGGCCAAAATAAACTTTTTTTTTTTTTTTAATCAGTTTGCACAGGTACAAAGGCTTGGACAGACACAAGATTTGCCCCACAATAACTGCTGCCATGTCTTCTCAGACACTTCCACAGCAAATGCTTCACTGCACACACAGCTGAAACCACTATTTCCAGCCTAGGGGGACTTCAAAATATATCTTACAGTTCTCAGCCTTTAACTGAAAGGTATTGTTCGTATTAACCCTGGAACAGATTGGTGACAAATCATCAGATTTTGAAAGGTCAACAAGAGCTTTCTGTGTTCAAAGCTTTTCTCCCTAACCTATAACGAGAAATTTCCTCAAGAACTACTAGCACCAGGGTACATAGAGAAGCAGGAAAATACACAAAATGAGAGAACAGAAACATACTGCTGTTTTCTCAAAATGAAATCCATGTTTCTTACTTCCTTAACTGGTAATAAAATTCATAGCTTTGCCAGTATTTGGTTTGAAATTATGGGGACATTGCCTGTTTTGATTTGCAACGTGTTAACTTTGTCAGTTACATCACCAAGGGGGGACCATAAAGCAACACTTCTTTATTACTCTGTAGGCTTTGCAATCTATCTTATCTTAATCAGTTTAGGCACTATTTCAGGAATGACCACTACCATAACTCAGAAGCAATGCACCAGCACTTTGACTTTTTCAAAGCTTAGGCTCTATCTCAAATGCTTTTGCATTTCAGAACAAAGATTCCTTACTGAGTGGACCAAAAAATCTTTACCATTCAGCAAGGGAGGTGCAGAAAGGTACCTCCACTGTTCTTTTGCCTTACTGACCAGGGAAATCATTACTATTGAAAGCTTATGGAGAGTTTATTACAGAACTTGAGATAAGACTGAAAAGAAGTGATTTTTTTTTAATATAATAAGAGTTATTTAGGTTTACATTGCTAGCTGACAGATCATCTGTTGAGAATGGAAGCCAATAAGCCTACAAGAAAAATTGCACAGTAACACACTGGGAAGAATTTGTGTCTGAGATGCCTTCCAACGTGACTGGTTCAGATGAACAATAATAAAAGTTTCTTTTCATGCTTAAGAGCTTCATTCAAGCTTTGACAACCAAAAAATTACCCAACAAGTTGCACAGTATAGAATGAATGCAGTTACTGGGATTTTTTTATATATATAATAACAGACCCTTTAGTTTAACAAGTCACTAGAATAAACATATGTCATACCACAAAGAAAAGAAAAGAAAAATTCTTCACATTATCTTCTCTCTTTCCTCTATTCAACTACAAGAATATTAATTGCACATGGCAAAGGAAAATGTCTTCTTTTATGTGCACAGCTGCATAGTTATGTGGTGAACTTCAGATACAAAGTAAAACTCAAAAAGTCGTGATGCAATAAGTAACAACTTTCCACTGCTGCATGAACAGATTTTAAACCACAGAAATGAACAACAACAAAAAAAAAAAAACCAAAACTTTTTGGATTTCAAATCATAAAGAATTTTCTTCCACTTCAGCACAACACTTGCTCGAAGTCCCAGAGCAAATCTCTTTTGCTATAAAGTTTATTTGTGGTTCCCCTCACCTGCCACCCAAGGGAACCTTGGAAAGGGCTTTAACAGAAGCACTGGCAGGAGTACGTTCACTGAAATACTGCTTGGTAGTGATTTATACATCTGGCTGAAATATCCAACCACTGGATGTCACTGTTACTCCACACGAAGTAAGCAAATACAGCCATGAGACCACTACCACCATAGAGTAGCTGTCTACTGCTAACTCCTTTAGAAAAAAAAGAAACTTTGAAAAGTACAGTGAACTTAAAATTCAGGAGGAGTGCAAGGGAAAGCCATGCTTGGAAAACAAAGTCTTAGGGAGTCTGCAGTGCGAAGGGTGGTCAATGGTGGCCTATGTTACTATGCCAAATTTTGGCTTTGAAAGAAACTGGAGGAAAAGTTGGCTTTTCCTTCAGAATGGGAGAATGGGAGAACAGGTCCTTCTTCAAGCCCTTTACATTTCTGAGCTCTGGGGCTGCAGACTGTTTCCAACTGATGTCCATTACATATAGCCATTTTTCTGCAGGTACTTTTCCAGTTGGAAGAAGACTGACTGACATGACTCATTTAGGTAGCACCACAAAGATGCACATGCACACCCTCAAAAAATTCCCATCAGTCCTCAGCTGGGTATCCTAACAGTGAATGGCTTTCAGTTCCATTAGTTTTCCCATGAGTAAATTGGTTTTCTGGTGTAGAGGGTTGCAAACTGCTTTAAGCTGCTTCACATTGCATTACAAATGGAAATTTCAATACTCTTAAAAAAAAGAAAAGAAAAAAACCCCCGAATGTTCATCTTCTCCCTAGAATGCAAAAAACCCCTTCTTGACCCCAAGCGATTTTCTCTGCACCTGCCTTGAGCATGAAACTCCTTCCATCTACTGCATAAAGCAAAAACCAATTTTTTCTTCCTTTTATGTATCATGCTTCACCAAGTTTTGTTTTGGTTTTTTTTTTTATCCTTATTTTAACCTCCTCACCTGGCTGTCTCTACTATTTTCAGTAGCCCTTGAAAATACAGAAATAACTCAGCTTGCTATTTCCAACATCACCTGCAAGAAGCAACATGAGCATTTCCATAGAATCTGAAAAAAAAGACATTATTTCAATTTAACATATAACTAGTTGTGCTTAACCAAAAAGTATGCTCCTAGTAAATGTTAAGTCTGTACTTTAAAAGCAGAAGTAGTCCTCATTTGTAAATGGTTATGATTCATTCTCAATGGGTTCACGCTACTTCTTTACAATCATTTCAACTTCCATTTCAAACTTCATCTGATGATTTCTGAGACTTACTTCTTTCAAATTAAAAGTAAGTGTTACGAATGAAAATAAAATCAGAAGTTCATAATGAGAGTTTGAAAAGTGTCTAAAATATGCAATCATAAATAAGGAAATTCTGTCCCTAAGTATCCTTACTTATAGTGCCTAATTTCACCTTGTGTATGTGATTACACAGCAGAAAAAGAATTTTTAAAAGTCATCTACACATTTTTCAGTTTTCCTTTGCAGCTAAATATATACAATATTACTGAATTTGCTTACCCTTGTTAAAATAGGATCTCTATATTATCAACATTAACTATGGGGAAACCATAACTCTACTGAGATACAGATTCAAATTTAGCACAGTGCCTGTATTTCCAGTCAATATGTGAATCTGTTACTATAGTTAGATGTTATACGATTTTATGGTGTTGCTCCTCATGTACTATAATTTGTTATGCTTCTAATTAAACTTAAAGCTGTAGAAAAGCTTAGAAACATATAATCTGTATAATCAGGAAGACAAGAATGCCTGGGAGTCAAAGATAGAAAAAGCGCATAGAATGCCTTAAAAATGATCTGTCCATTTATTAAAAGGCAGTGGAAAATGCCATTTTAATAATACAAATAGAGGAATATCCAGAGAACTAAAAAAGCGGAGTCCATACAGCTTTTTCACTATAAAATGCAGCACTGATTTCATATTTTTACATGACAGAAAAAAAAAAAAAGTGTGGGTCAGGAATTAAATGAGATTGAACTGTCATGGAAGTTCTTTGAAAGGCAGAGACATGGGAAATAAATAGCCACAGTGAAAACATTTCAACCAAACACCGCTTTTTAACCATCTTGCTAGCTCCAGATGAGAGGAGATAAAAAATAATCACAGAGTTGACCTTTGCTGAACAGCTCCTCAAACCTGGCTTGCCCTTGAAACTGGCAGGACACAGAGACCCAGCATTTCACAAGGCGTACATGGAGCCTAACATACCATGGCCACAAACTCTGCCAGCCCATTTTTGTGGCCATGATATTGTCCACAGTTTACTAATGAAATTGAATTTGGTGGAAGCATTCGTATCAATTCAAATCATCCACTGGAATAATAGCTCGTAAGAGGCAGGCAACAATACGGCACATCACACATACCCTGGCCATTTTATGTTAGATTTTTGTCTATAGTTTACACTTGTTCGACTTCTCTTTGCACTTATCGACTAGCCAAATAAAATGTGGGTCATTCAAAACTGCAGTCAGCAATACAGATTTTGCCACCACCAGCACTTTTAACTTCAACAGAAAGGCAGAAATTGGTCAAAGAAGTTTCATGAAAGCAAAAAAATCTCTGAAAATGTCTTTCTATTGTCTTTAGACTGTTACGACGATGAAACCTTGGCGATAGGAGCAGGGGGGTGAGGGCGTCGGGGGAGGAGAAGCCCTGATTACTGGAGGACCTCATACAGTATATCACCAGCCAGTGCAAAATACTGAAATTCCACAGATGGTACCTTGAGGCATTTCCTGGCCTTAGATAAGTCCTAGTTTGAAATTTTTTTCCCTTTAATCTTTTCGCACTGACTTTAAATGATTCCCTCTTTCACGGCGGGCTGTTAAGCAGCTCCTGGTGCTGCCTGCCGCAGAGGAGCTCTGACATTGCAAGGGTATTTTCTTTGATGAACTGTAACGAAACCCGAGTGCGAGGCTGCATTGTCTTCAGCCTTCATAATGGGATTGCTCATTAAATGGAAGGTAAACATATTAAGAATGACAATTTCCATCCAATCATTCGATTTAGAAAAGGACAGACGTCCCTTGCAAAGTCAAATAGCACAGCAAGGTTATCCATAATAGGGATTTTACAGTACAGCTGTCAGCATTCAGAGATCATCTGTTTACCAACAGGTATCGCTGCCACTGTTGTTGGGCTTTTCCCGAAGCAGAGGAGAAAACTGAAGAATGACAGAACCACGTACAGTATCTATGGCCTGGTACATTCAACAAATGTTGATACTGCAGAAATGACCACTGTTTTCAGACACACTTGCAGCTGCATCATTTGTTTACACAAGAAAAAAAGAGGAAAGTTCAGTGGCGAAGGTGCCAGAACTGCACAATTATTTAAATACTGTAGGGGCTGATCTTGCAAACGCTTCTGAGCTTGGTGCTTATTACCGTGAATACCCTTACTAAAATTAATGGAAGTACTCAAGCAAATAAGCTTTTAATGCCTTAAATTGCCTGAGTCTTGAGGTCCACAGGTGCATAAATGTAGATCATTACGCCCACATGGAGTCCCCTGACTTCCCAAAAAACCCTCTATTTAGGTGAAATCATCTGCCCACACTGTTCTTTTTTTAAAGATTAGAGATGCAGTTTGTGGAATAACACACCAGATAATTTCTCTGAATTTCAACAAGAAATGATTTGCTTCTTGTTCAGACAGATAAGGAGAAACTGACATAAAGATCCAATGTAAGTGTCAAAGTATAACTGATGAAGTTTGACAGAAATGTGGATACAGCCACCTTCCAGAAAATTTTTTGTGACCGTAAGAAAACTCTGCTTTTACATGGTCATAAAATCCTCAACTACAATTTGTAAACAATATGTAATTTTGTAAAGGTTTTTCTGCTTTTCATTTGGAATCTGCACAGTCTTTTGGATGCGTTGATGGTCACTCTCACCAAATATTTGTCCCCCAACTTCCACTTTACACAGAGACCAAGGATCCAAAGACTAAAGACCACAAAATTCACACTGGTGTCTCAACGTGACACTGTTTTGTACACATGCCCCTGCCCTTCCTCTACCTTTGTCCTCTTTCAGACTGTGCACAAAGCTTGCAGAAGTTCTGAAGTAACTAAACACACAAAAGCTCAGAGAGATGCTAAGGTGCTAGATCCGATCTTACTGTTTCCAGAGTTCCTGGAAGAAATGCAAGTAAAGATGACCTCAAACACAGTTTCTAAGACTCAGTTCCATCTTTAAAGCATCCCTTAAAATTGACCATATGATATTATTCTGATTAATTGCAACAGAAATTATTATGGATACTGTATTTGGTTAATGGTTTTGTATCCATTTATTTTAAGAAATTTTCATTTTATCAATTAAATTAGAACTGCTTTGAAGATTGCATGCAATATTGGATCTGGTAATAGTTCACCACCTGGAAAGCTCATTACCATAACTACTGCTTGTTGGATATTTAATTCTGCCTTTATATTAGACACGATATATTGGTATGTTTTAAAGCTGATATTGGATTCACTTTGAATCCAAATTTTCTGCTGATTTCTGTAATGTATGCCAGACCAATCCTTGAATGGACTACCTGTACCAAACTCCACATGGTACAATGTAAACGTAAAGCTTACTGGCAATTACTGAAAAAACTCCTTTTCTCAAAAATCACAACTGCAAGATGAATGCAACCTGTCACACCAAATTAAGCCCATAATAAATGCATAAGAAGCCTGCTTTCATCTAGGCATAAAATATACATGCTCCCAATGGGCTGCTGAGTCTCTGTTGACTTGCAGCTAGGGAGAAAGTGTGGGCCCATCTAAGTCCCGACTCCAGTGGCACAGAAACCAGCTAACAGCTCTGGAAACTAAGCTACTCAGTAGACTACAAAATACTAAAAAACCAGACAATTTTCTCAGGCCACTAAGAGATGGGGATCATTCCAGGTTCGTTGAAATAATGCTCACCATGCCATCTGCTTTAGGAGCAGGAGACTTCTATTGTCGGTCCCCTTTTTATCTCTTGTGAGAGAGATAATGTAACTTCACAATTTCTGCCCATAGATGAGAAAAGTTGTATTTGTAGGTATGACATACATGGTATGTGCGAATATGCATGACTGACAGGCAATGTATACTGTAAAATCTTTGAGGCAAGAACCACATCTTCTATGTTTTACACTATTTTACAGTATCGAAGTTCTGTAGGCAACAATCATCGCGAAAATCTCTACAAACAGCTGATAATTTTTTGGTATTGCAGAAAAGAACTGAACATGTATTCTTTTTCTCGAAAGTCAAAGAGCTGCCTAAGAAGAATCTCTAACAGCCATGTTCATTTTCAATACAAATTGGAGTTAGGGGGGAAATTCTGGTTCTAATGCTGTGCCAATATTTGAAGAGGGCAAATGGACTGACTGCGTGTCAGTTAATACAGCATCAATCTCCGGCAACAAAACAACCAACCAGACAAAAAAAAAAAAGAAAATATTAAAAGATTATATTGGATTTAATTAGTAGAGAATTAAAAGTTAGGAATTTAATTAGGCAATTCAACATGATACCATGAAAAATGTATTTTGTCAGAGAAATAGTTTCATTCTCTGAGATGACTTTAAATTTGGTAGCTGACAAAGGAAACTGTGTTTATATACACCATATTTCAACTTGGTAAAGCATCTTACTTGATACTTTACAGTATTCTGACTGAAAAAATGAAGACATCTCAACCACACTCCTTCAAGAAATCATCCTAGATCGGTGCTCTGCCATATTCATCAACAATTCCATAAAATGTTAGCTGATGAGAAAGACAGGTACTAGGTGGACTGCTTGGTAACAGGGGCAAATTCAGACAAAATAAATGTTAATATAGCCACATGGCGATTCAGGCATTTAGGGACAAGATGCAAGTAATACTTCTAAAACAAGGAGGAAGAATTATGGAAAATGCTAACTTTAAGAAGGACAGAAGGTCAGCAGGGACAAGCAACTTAGCATGAATTCTCAGTGCACAGTGCTTTGGCAAACAGGGCTTACATTAGCCTGGACTTGATAAACCAAAGACCAGCTAATATTCAGAGAAGGTGGCTTTATCTCTCTATACAGCACGATCAGGTCAGTGATGGAATAGTGTTTACATTTCTGATGCCCATTGTTTTAAATTTGGAGGCATGGGAATAAACAACTGTGAAGCTGGCTGGTGTTGCATTTATCTGTTCTTTCATCACAGTTCTTTTTGGAAGTTGTATATTACTTATTTTTTAGGGGACTGATGCAAGGTTGACTGTTCAAAATGATGGGATGTCTAGTCTTAAAATGTATAAACCTTGAAAGCTGGTAAACAAACTAGTCATCCTAAACCGGCTACTTTTGTATCTTATTGTCTACTGGACTGCCTCTGCAAAAAAGCTCCTTCTGAAATATCTCCCAGTGTATGCTGTCCATCATGTAAATTTACAGGAAAGTTTCCAAGGGAGACTGGAATGAAAATTTAGGTGCATCAGAATTTAGTTTGCATGAATAATAAACCACCACAATATCTGTTGAAGACAGTTGTACAAAAACTCCTTGTTTTGGGACACTTGGGAACATCCTATAATGCAATGCCATGTAAAAAGACATAACCAAGGTAACTTCTAGCATCATGAGCATACTTTTGTACCCATACTAATTACTCTCATGAGAAATTAGTTAGAATGGGCATAGTGCTGAAATGATGCAGCTACAATGCTGCTAGCTGTGCTAGAGCCAGCTCCTTTGCATTGATCTTGGCTGTCTGAATGGTTGAATGAAGGGATGAAGTTGCTAAGCCACTATCCATCATATTTGAGAAGTCATGGCACTCCGGGGAAGTTCCCACTGACTGGAAAAGGGGAAACATAACTCCCATTTTTAAAAAGGGAAAAAAAGGAACTACAGGCCAGTCAGTCTCACCTCTGTGCCCAGCAAGATCATGGAGCAGATCCCCTTGGAAACTATGCTAAGGCATATGGAAAATAAGGAGTGGATTGGCGACAGCCAGCATGGATTCACTAAGGGCAAATCATGCCTGACAAATTTGGTGGCCTTCTACGACAGGGTTACAGCATTGGTGGATAAGGGAAGAGCAACTGATGTCATCTACCTGCACTTGTGCAAAGCATTTGACACTGTCCCACATGACATCCTTGTCTCTAAATTGGAGAGACATGGATTTGACAGATGGAGCACTCAGTGGATAAGGAATTGGCTGGACGGTCGCACTCAAAGAGTTGCGGTCAATGGCTCGACGTCCGAGTGGTGACCAGTGCCAAGTGGCATTCCTCAGTGGTCAGTATTGGGACTGGCGCTGCTTAACATCTTTGTTGGCAACATGGACAATGGGATTGAATGCACCCTCAGCAAGTTTGCCAACAACACTAAGCTGTGTGGTGCAGTCGACACGCTAGAGGGAAGGGATGCCATCCAGAGGGACCTTGACAGGCTTGAGAGGTGGGCCTGTGCAAACCTCATGAAGTTCAACAAGGCCAAGGGCAAGGTCCTGCACATGGGTCAGGGCAATCCCAAGCACAAATATAGACTAGACAGAGAATGGATTGAGAGCAGCCCTGAGGAGAAGGACTTGGGGGTGTTGGTTGACAAGAAGCTCAATATGACCCAGCAATGTGCATTTGCAGCCCAGAAAGCCAATTGTATCCTGGGCTGCATCAAAAGAAGCATGACCAGCAGGTCGAGGGAGGTGATTCTCCCCCTCTACTCTGCTCTCGTGAGACCCCACCTGGAGTACTGTGTTCAGCTCTGGGGCCACCAGCATAAGAAGGACATGGACCTGTTGGAATGAGTCCAGAGGAGGGCCACAAAGATGATCAGAGGGCTGGAGCACCTCTCCTATGAAGACAGGCTGAGAGAGTTAGGGTTGTTCAGCCTGGAGAAGAGAAGGCTCTGGGGAGACCTTATAGCAGCCTTCCAGTACCTAAAGGGGGCCTGCAAGAAAGCTGGAGAGGGACTTTTTACAGGGGCATGTAGTGATAGGACAAGGGGTAACAGTTTTAAACTGAAAGAGGGTAGATTTAGATTAGATGTAAGGACGAAGTTCTTTACTGTGAGGGTGGTGAGGCACTGGAACAGATTGCCCAGAGAGGCTGTAGATGCCCCATCCCTGGAAGTGTTCAAGGCCAGGCTGGATGGGGCTTTGAGCACGCTGGTCTAGTGGAAGGTGTCCCTGCCCATGGCAGGGGGGTTGGAACTAGATGGTCTTTAAGGTCCCTTCCAACCAAAACCATTCTATGTTTCTGTGATTCTGTATTATGTGTTACAGGCTGTGCCCTACACTTAGAGGAAATGTTACTGATTTTCCCTTCACCCTCCCCCAATATCCACAGTGATCACAGGAGTGTTATCTCCCTATTATAAAAAGGAAGAACTATTACAAAATTAAATGAGATAACTGGTGAATGTTAAGGGCATGCCTACATGACAGACTGAATAGTTTTGAGCAAGTTTTGCCTTGTGCTCTGGGGCACAAAACAGCTCCAGTTCATAAGCTCTGAGTTCTGAGCTCAGGCTCAAAGGTTTGTTGAGAAACAGAGTATATTGGCTGCACATGTCATAGCACTAATGCAGATATATGAATTTTGAATTAGATATAGCTCATAATCTGTCGAGATACAGGTCAAGTTTGACCACTCACCATCCACCATATAGGCAAATGCACAGCATACCAGTGGTAACACCAGAAACAGATGTTAATTATTTGGTATTCTATACCAGGATAAAACTAATACTCATTGTATAGAAGAGCTTCGAATTAATTTATTGCATCTTTTGGCGAGCATATCTTTGAAAAAATATACATTTTTCAAAGAAAGCTATATAAAAAGCAACTTGCTGTATGTGGATAGGGAAAGAAGTATTCCTAGCAAAACCACTGAACAACCTTAACTTCAAAATCAATTCTTCCTTATTTATATTATGATTTTACACAACGTCAAAATTTTAATAATAAAAAAATATTTTCTATTTCATTGTTGCTAAATCTCTAATGTATAGCTATGAAGCCATGAATGCTAACCTTTGGCTTCCAGTGTAAGACTATAAAGCATTTAGATGTGAAAAAATATTTTTTGCAACTTATAGTAACATCATACGTTATACCATGAAACCAGGAAATGTTTCTACAATTGACTGCATGCCCACTGAGAAATGCCCTCTGAATAAAACTCTGTTCAAGCAGGCATGCAGTATCTACTCAAGCAGGAAAACAGTGCACATCATAGCTTTGCAAGAAATAACCTGATATGACAGAGTATGCTATAAAAATATACCTCCGCAAAAATTCAACAAAATGCTTTAATTTTACTAAATCCTGAAAGGGTGCAACACCACCAGAAATGGGCTATTATTTCTGGTTATCTGATGAGAGGAAAGAGCAAACCACAACTGGGATACAGCCACTGCCTTCTGTCTAACGGAGAGGAGCTTTTCAAGATGGGAGATTTTATGCTCCAGAGGGTACAGAAGTGTGAGGGGTGAAAAGAAGGAACACTATAGCAGATCATTTCTAAAATATACTGAATTCAGGGGAAAAAACAACCCAAACTTCACAAAGTGAAAAACTCAGGCTCCCCAATCTGTTTCCATCCTAAAGCAATCATCAACCTCATCAAATCTTACAATGTCTTAATCATTTTGATTTATCTCCTATACATTTTTCTATACCTTCATTCATGCATTTTATAGTATTTCAGAATTTGTATCATCAATTCTAGCTTTTCACTGAAAATGTCCTCCAACGTTTCTATTGTATCACCACAGAGAAAGTCAGAAAAAATTATTCAATGAAGAAATGTAAAAACTAGTTTGCATGTCACTGCTCAAAAAGTTTTAAATGAAAAAGTGGTAGTCTAGGTCATTCATACAGGTCATTCAAGATAGTAAAAACACAACAATATATTCGTTTTTAGTGCTCAGTGATTTCACACATTTCTAGTTAGCATTAGTTTTTCAGTAGGAAAGTACAGACAACAGTGCTAATTCCAATTTTAATTAACAATTTCATAAGTAATCTGATAGGATAACAACATTAATTAAATTCACAGATAATACTAAATTGAAAGTTGCTGTAAGCACTAATGGGACTGGGGATATAATACAAAGGAATCATAACTTACTAAGAGGAACTCCTCCTCAGACCTGAGGATCATCCTGTATCGGTATGCTCTATTAACAGCTAATCGAAAGTTAAGATTTTAAGTTCTCAACATCACCCACTATATTTTATTAAAATGTGCTCACTCTGATGTAAAAAGTAATAATAATGATAATACACAGACACAGAAAGAAAGTCTGTCTTACATACACTAAATGTGAAATAAAAACATTTGGAGAAAACATCTTGGAACACACACAGAGTAGGAATTTTTGACGACAATTTTCCCAATGTAAGTCCCAAAGAGACTTGGCATATTGAAAGTTATGTCTTAGAAAGGCATGTGTAGTGCAACTTTTTATTAAGAAGCTGAGATTTTGGTTATATGCTGCTGTATTCACAGAACTGATTTCTTAATCCATATGACTTTGCTGATACTACACTTGGAATATCATATGCAGTTTGAAGCTTCTCCATGCTAGTGAATGGGAGCAATTTTGGAGGAAATGCACAGAAGTGGTTGAAAAGGTTCATTCATTCATTCATGTAAAAAAAAAAAAAATTAGAAAGGTTGGTGAGGAGAGGACAAAATCCAAAATTCCACATCCAAATACGCATGTAAAAAAGGGGGAGCTCTGGGAGATAGAATCAGACATAATTAAGAATAACAGGATTCAAATTTCTAAAAGTAAAATGAGATATTGATAAACTAGCCAGACTAATGTGTTTCCAACCATTAAATTCCTCTGTATTGTGCTACATTTAATTGCACCCATTGTCTAAGAATTAATATTAGCTAATAGACTTGTTATCTTCTTTATTAGTGCTCATTATGCTAAGCTACATTGCTGTGTTGGACAGCTGCCATTCCTATTTTATTTAAATTTTGTATACTAAATATATTTAATCCGTTCGCTGCTGCCAAACACTAACAAAGAACTCTGGGAAAGTAAACTGAGTTTAAATATCTAAATGAACACAATCCATGTAATAAAGTATTATCAAATAACAAAGAATAATCCTACTTCAACAAAGGAGAAGAGCAGGTGGGATAGATCTTTTATATCATAAATATCTATCAAACTGAGATTATGCTAAATCCATTTTTAAAGGATTTACCATTTAAAGGGCTTTAAAGGATAAAGTTTAAAATGTGCCCCATATTTCACTAGATGCTTAAATGTTTATATCAAGAAAGTATTGCAATGATGGCAAGACTGAGTTGTTATTATAAGGAAATATTTTGAAATGGGACTATGACAACCAGCTAGAAGACAATGTAGATCTTGCTATTTTAACATAAATTTTGTCATAAAGTTTTTATTAGTTTCTCAGAAGTATGAATTGCTAAGCTATTAATTCATTTTGGTTATATTTTTTAAAACGACTTCATGCATTCTGCCTGATGACTTGCAGAAAGATAGTTTTGCCATTGACTTCATATCTTCTCATAACTTCAGTCTTACGCTTATGTTGAAACTCCAGTGATGATACTGAGCTGTATTCAAAATAAATAAAAAAAAAATCAGTGTAATAATCTGATTCTTCACTTCACCATAGAAGAACTCTTGACCAGAGTAAAACAATATAAAGCACCTCTAGAGTCAATGGGTCCGCTCCAGAAAAATCAGCTATAAATGTGTAGCATTTGTTGCTACGATCACTTGGGGGATATCACCTGAGGAAAGTGGGGAAGAAACCAGGCTCATTTACACCCACCACTGGTCAGGTACAGACAAACATAGCTAGACCTAGCTCACTGCTAAGGACAGCAGGGTCTTGACTTAATTCCCCTCCTATGCTAAACTGCGTGCCATGATATAACCTGGCCCACGCTAAAACCAGAACGAAATGCAGTGAATGAGCACACATCCTTGCCAGGTAACTCAGCTCTCCGCAGCAAGGGATGTGGTATTTTGCTAAGACAATTCACTTCCTGACAACTACGTTTTAATTAATTTGTAGATCCTCATTTTGAGACTGTCTGAACAAGTGGAGAAAGAATAAGCATCAAGGTATGAGTAATTGAGCAGCACTCCTGAGGGGCTGCACGTTCACCTGGGGGGTGCCACTACAAAGGGAGGTAACGGAGGGATGGCAACCCATGGCTTCAGCTATTCGGAAGCTTTTGACCCTGTCAAACCAAACGGCACTCAACGGACTGACTGCAATTTTTTCCAGTACATGAAGAGGAACAAGAGTGTCGAAGAGGAAACACTAGAAGCCAAGAGTATATCTGTTTTGTATGTGTACCTTACCGAAACTGATGACTGAAGAAAAGAAAAAATATATATTTGAAACTTAACATGATTTTTTAAATTATTTTTGGAAACTAAATATAATTAATGCTAGATCTTTGGTAGAAGAAATGGATTTTTTTCTATCAAAAATCAAATTTTTAATTTTGGTTAAATAAACCACAGTTTTAGTTTAAAATTGTCAAAAGAACCAATAACCATTTCAAGAACATTATCATCCAAATGGATAGTGAAAAAGACAAGCTGGTTGAGTGTGTGTACCTCAACATCTCAGCACTGATGTCCTGCCCTAGTAAAAAGCTTGATTATGCCAGAATTCATCCTACCAATGACGTCCAAGTTGGAGCTGTAGTTTGAAGGATTGTCAATAGAGACAAGGCCCACCAGAAATCAAATTCAGCCTAATTAAGTGACTTTTAGTTGACTCCTCTGTCCTCTGTCCTCTATCCCACTGTCTACAGAGGGCGACAGGAGGATTGAACTCATGAGTTAAGCACACCAATTAGATACCTGAAGTCTGGGGCAAACCTAGGCATTATCCCAGCTGTTTCTTGGTGTGCGAGACATGACAACCATGCTTTGCATAATCGCAGGAAAAAAATAACACACTTTGCTCACTGTTGGCTTTTATCTGAAATCAGACATGACGGTAACCAAGCCATTGGCAAAGACAGATTTGAGTTCAGATGATGCTCTACAGGGTATTATCACATAACCAACCCCTCCCTGTCCTTCTCTCCAGTTCCCACACATAAGGTTTTCCTGTTTTGCTCTTGCACAGAAAGTGCCCAGCTTTAACATCTTAGCAAATAAACAGATGAAGAGATGTAGACAATTTTCATCAGCCCTCTACTGCTTTTATACTACTGTGTTGGTAAATACAGCTGCTGGTCCTTCCTCAATTCACAAGCTTGTAGAAATGCTTCAGGTTTTCTTTTTAAACCTGTTGTCCATCCATTACTCCAGATTCAAGTAAACTGAACTGTACTTTCAAAAATCTATGATCAGGAAGCTTGTTCAAAAGCTCTCTCTGACAGAACAACAAAAGCAGTCACTGTTTTCCTCTGGGAGCCCAAGTTCTCCAAAAAGCACAAAAACAGACAACCAGAAACTGAGGAAAAGATTCCCTAATTTTATCTGCAGGATTGGTAATGAATCGACAAATGGTAGGGTGGGTTTTTTGGCAACTTTTTTTTAATTATTAGAAAATTATTTTAAACAGTGAAATGGCAAGATTTTGCCTATCAGTCCGTATATAAATACCTTCAGAATACTGAGTCACAAAAAACAGCTGAGGGCCCTGGGATGTCAGACTCTGAATACTCCTGAACAGGCTCCGCAGAATATGCAGCTACATTTATGAAACTGTCCAGTCCTTTTACGATCAGTTATGTTTACTCTTTATTCTAGCAAAATCATCCACTACTGAAATTCCTGGGACTCCTTTCTTCTTCCTAATTTCACCTGTAGTTTTCAAAACCACCGAATACCCTCTGAACCATGACAACCTTCGCTTCCCCCGCAGTGGTGTGAGGGCAGACCTGTCTAGCAGAAATAGCAAAGAAAGAAGGAGAGGAAAAAAAAGAGACCTTTCTTAAATTAATATTTTTTGCTTGCTGCTGTTCTCTAATACTTTTAGGGATGTATGAGCACAGCCTAATCCCCTCAGATCACCTCCTTTTCGCAGAATTCGGTATTGCCCAAGTAAGCTGGGTTACTTTGAAATATTTCCACTCCCTTCACAGCTCTGCTACAAGACCTGTCACAGTAAGAACTGTTTAAATTATTTAAAATGCTAACAATATTCTAAATACAGGAAAACTGTTTCTTTAATGCTCCTTTCTGACAGTTCACCACAACTGCATCCATTTCAAAGGCTTCTGCTCCCCACACAGAATTAAATAGCTGCTACAAATGTCCTTTGAACAAGAGCTGCCATCAGTGGGATAGGAACACAAGCAGCCTGGGGGCTGGTATCAAACAGTCCCCCAAAAGAAAGATTATGAAGCAACCAAGGGCATCTAAAGAGAGAAATCTAGGCTGAGAACTATTTGAGGAATTATCTTGAGAGAGATTTCTTCCAGAAAATATATCAGACATGGTTTACGCTATAAAGCACCTTCTACCAGCGTGGTCCAGGGCATATGTGTATTCTAGTCTAGTTTCAGTCCCAACAGCCGAACCCTGACCTTCTGCAAATAAAGTAACAGCAATCCTTGGAGTTACGTGAGGCTTTGATTGACACCTCTCCGCTGTGGCAGTTTGTGTAGGTGTCTGTCAGCACAAACAGCTCTAACATCAATGTGACAGTGACATTGTCGCTGCGACATTGGCTCTGCTGGCCAGATTTTCTACCTCTGCTGCCCAAGGATTACATGAGTACACATTCATAAGCTTTTAGATATCACTGTGTCTTGGTAATGTCCCTTCTTTGCCTAGGTTATCAGCACAAGTGGACACTAGTGCCCTAGATAAGGAAAGGGATCCTGGATTTTTTTCAGCCTGAGGGTAAAATAAAACAGCACAGAAGCCCAGCTGCCAGAAATCAGAGGGAATACAGATATTCCTTTGGACATTTAAAAAAAGACACAGAATCTAATGGAAGATGCTCTTCACCACATGGGGAAAGCAGAGTTCTGAAGCAAGAAGACAAAAGACATAAACAAAAGACAGTGCTGCCGCATGCGGATGCTGTGTAGAGCTTAATGCCGTTTTGTACAGGGACTCAATACCATTCCATGAACGCAGAAGACTCTTGCAATGCCTGGAGGAAGGGTTCCCAATACCGCAAGGCAAGGAATAGTTCATAGAGAAAGGAAACACAGAAGATGCAGAGCCCATAAAGACCGAGGAGCTCTTTCAGACTCAACAAAACCACAGAGAAAGATGGAAAAGGAAACCAGTGATTTACAACTCTCCATACCAGAAGCATTAAAAAACAAAAGCAGAAAAAACATCATTCTTTGTTGTCTCAGCATTTCGTTCCCAATGTCCCATCACAATCTCCAAACACTTCTCTCCCCCCTGTAAATGCCAGGGAACAAAGACACTCTATTTCAAGGTAGCCAGTGTGTTTCTGGGTCATGTACATGGTAAAAGAAGGTACACAGGGTGACAAATTGTTAATCAATCCCAGCCTACGAAGAGGAGCATGCCAAAAACATTGTGTCCCCAGCAAATCTGTCCCTGAAATCTAGTGTGTGGTGGTGTTTGTTGTAGGCTGTTTTTTTTTTAGAAAGCAATGAAGTCAACCAAAAATTTTGGATTCCCGAAGAAAACTCTTTATCAGAGGCTTCTAATGTAGTCAGAAGTAAAAATGCTCACAAACAAAGGAAACAAATAAAAATGTATATGGAACAGTACCGATTCAAATTAATTTAAGTGTGGTGAAGATATCAAAGTGTATCTGGAAAGAATTCAGCAACTGGGTACTTGGACTATGCCACACTGCAAACATACTAATAAGGACTCATCAAAAGTAGTAGTTCTACTCAAAAAACCATTTTTTTGTATTCAAGATCAAAAGTTCAAGTACAAAGGAAACTGCTTGCATGCTGCACCTCAGTTCAATAATCAGGTAGAAATTACTGAATGTTGTAAGAACAAAACAGCAGCAGCAGTTCCTCTCTGTAGAGACTGAGATTCATTTTAGCTTTTATATACCAGTGCACATTTATTTAAATTTTCCTGGAGTAATGACTGGTTTGTTCTCTCACTTTTTTTCTGAAAAGAAAATAAGTTTTGTCTTAACATGGGGAGGAAGCAAAGCAAAGACTCTCCTCTTGTTCAGATGGCAGTAGAGTAGGTGCTGGCCCAAACTTTTGTGGCGTGCAATGTGCTCGTGCTCTAATGAGGAAAGACATGTGCCACAGTCAGTATGTATCTGCCTTTCTTTGCTGCTGTGCTCCAGCGGGTCACCTCTGTGAAGAAGCGAGTGGCACACGTGAACATTGGTAGTTCTAAGGCGGCTCGCAACAACAGCAGCAATATTCGGTGAGTTAGGATCTGGCTTAGTTTTGTGATATTTCTGCTGCCTATATCATTTTATTCAGTATCTCCAAACCAACTTGTGCCTGCTCACACAGTAAATAATTCTTTGTCATCCCTTTTTCAATTTCATGAGGCAAAGATCAGCCTGGGCCCACAAGAGTTGCCATTGGGATAGTAATGGCACTGAACCCTCCTGCTCGCCCTTGAAACTTGTTGTCAGTGGTTGATAACTATGCTTACTCTGTTTTTTCTGATGCCAAACTAATTACCATCGTCCAATCCTAGGCAGGACAGCAAGCTATATTTCCATCATCAAACCAGCTCTTGCTGGTCTCACAGCTGACTGCATTGCAGGGATAGGAAGAGCATGATGCACTATTGCAGGAATGATATTCCCCCATACGAAAGTTCTGCAACAGCCAACAAGTAGCTGCACTTTCCCACACTTGCCACTGAATATTTAATGGGTTCACAACTACTACTCCACTGTAAGCAACTGGTGTGTAAATGCCTGTATCATCTGGTGACTTTTATTTACTGTCTTCATCATGCCTCCCTCAAATGATCTCATTTCCAACATAGCACCCTCAGCTGCTCTGGTAGTTGCTTTGAATGAAGGAATATGAAAGGATGGGTCACACATACTCTAAAACAAAGTATCTCAGCTCATTTTTCCAAAATAGAAGCTTCTGCTGCGGAAGTGGTGAAGAGACTGAAAGGCAGTTTGAGAAACAGTGGTTAGGAAACAAGTTGGAGATAGTGGCTGGATGCTTAAACAAAACACGTAAAGGAGAAGATGGAAAAATGAAATTTTAGGGATTTTGATCCTCATCATCTACCATACCCTGAGAGCAGCTCTGTTACAGCATGGCACAATGCTGTATGCCTGAAGGTAATATTAGGACAGTAGGGTGCCTGCATACTGCTACAATTAGTTTCTGCCACTGCAAAATGTTGTTGTGAGAAAGGGTTGCCTTAGAAAAAGATTAAAATATGAAAGAAATCCATAACAAAGTTAGAAGTTATGCACTACCAGAAATTTTACTAGTGCAATATTTTAGTGGACTGATGAGTACTTGCAGGTGGCAGTGGTTGGACTTTGTATCCACACTGGCTTAAAAATAAATAATGCAGGCTGTTTCTTTTGAAATCCTAGAAGAATAAATGTGAGGTATCCAGTTATTATGTAACATGATGTAATAGATAACCTGAAGTAACATAAAAAATGCTTATCATAAAATAAAATACTTTTAAAAAGTACATTAGCATGTTTGACTCCTACCGATTTCAAAGTCTATCGACTTATTGACTGTTGAGGAATATGAATCAAGACTTTAATATAGTGTAATTACTAGGGAATACTATGACATATTCTACTGAGTGTACTAAGATATCACAGTGCCATTAACATATGAAGGTAAATCCTAGATTTGCAATGGCAGTTTCTAAACACATTGTTGTAAATGTCACTCAAGAGACTGTACAATCCCCAAATCTAAAGTAATTGAGAAATAATTCTGGATCACAGCTTTTACCCAGTTATTTCATGTACAGGGAACTCACTGGGGTTACAAGCTTCCTGTTATAAACATGTACAGAATAAATAACACTATATTAAGCTGTAGTACAAATATTTGTCTCATTGCTTCATGGTTCATGGATAGTTTAATGATGGAATATGTGCTCCTTTTGTGTTTCATTGCCTTGAGCATAAGTCAACTCTACTCCTCTAAAAATGAAGGGATAGAAAACTGTGAGGTAAAAAAATGAAATTCAATGATCACTACAATTTAGTCACATATCCATATCAAATTCAGAACTGACGAGCAAGTGCCGTTTATATATGTCACTTTACGCAAGTATTAATCAAAATATTTATACTTTCCAATTGTGTGAGCTGGCATGCATAAATTTCATTGTGAGGAAAAATATGTCAAGAATGTACTAGGGATTGTAAAATGAAAGTATTAGAAGTGTGCTTCTCATCCTTCTGAAAGATGTTTAAATTATCAGCAGTAAAAGGTCTCTAAGCAGGAACTCCAACACTCTTGCTTTGAAAAACATCATGACATTGAATGTCTTTAAGGGCTAAATTCAGTGCTGTGATCCAGTGAGAACCTGGAAACCCTCAGATCCCACTCCTCGAAGGTAGTAAGATACAATACTTAGAAGTGATGACATTTTAACACACAGAAAAGCTGCTATTGACCCTAAAGTGATTGCTGCTTGCCCTAGGGCGCAGGCAAACCTAAATCCATATTTTGGGATATGAGCAGAAAATGCTTCTCTGACAGAATCAAAAAGCAAATTCAAAATGTGCTTGTTCTGCAGCCTCTCAGGGATTCTGAATAAATCCACCCATATCATAATGACAGAAAATAAGTAATGTGTATCTCTCTAGTCTACCACAGTTTTGTTCCAGATGGATGGAGGGAGGAAAGAGAGGAGGAGACTCTATTAATCATCATTCTCTATATAGCTTTAGTACCTATGCTATCATTTTAGAGAGCTGATTTCAGAGGGCTTTCATGCCAGAGATCTGTGTATGAGAAAAGTTATGTAACAAAAATTAATCAAGACTAGGCAACCACACCCAAATCTGGATATATTTATGTGTATTAAAATAATTCTTCCCCAAACTGACCTTAAAATTTTAACTATTTTATCAGCCCAAACTGGCTTCCTAAAAGAAGTATTTCTGTACTGCTGGGTTGGAGACAATACATAACAGAGTGTGATGGCTTAATTATGAAAAGATGGGCATCATGGAACTGCCAAAGAATCGTTTGGATGAAACTCCATGGCTGAGAATTCCGATGTGCGTTTGCAGAAAGCATCGCTATAGCCAGTATCTGTGTGTAAGCTGCCACCAAACAGATGCAGCTTTGCTTAGGGTGAGCAGAACCAGGAGGCAAAGAAATTCACTGCCTGGCCTCCAACACCACGGACAGGCAGTGCTGCAATAATGCTGCGGGTGCACGACAGCAAAAAACAACACAGGCAGGCAGGTTGGGAAATAAAGATAAAAAGCCAAAGGTAGTGTGGAATATTTCAAGTAATATGTATGTTGAACCATTAACCTTTTTTTTTCTCTTTTGTATGAAAACACATGAACAGACTAGATTTTGTCCTATATTACATCTATAAAATAGCGGAGAAAACAGAGTGGCCTTCAGTGCATAGGAAATGTTTGTTAAAAGGGGTCTCTAATCTGGACTAGGATGCCACAGCACATCGTAGTGAATCTCCCTTCTCACCCTTGGGATCCTGTCACACAGATACTAGTCACCTGTGCAGGCGACCGTTAAGGAAGAGCTCACAGGGTTTTTCCAGTTTGGTGTAGAGGTTGGTCACTGCAGGTTTCGGGGACTTGCTGGGTCTGCTTGACTGCCCATTACTTCAGGGCACGTCTTGTTCCTGATAGCGATGCTTACAACTGACTACAATTAGAAACAAAGCTACTTCTTGTACCTTAACCTTTTCACTCATCATTTTGCCTTCAAGACTTCACTCAGCCCTTTGGCACACCTGCTCCATCTAACTACTTCTATACAGAACAGCATGTGAAGGGATTTAAGTCATGAATTAATTATGCCAATACGAAGCCTCCAGGGAATATGTCAGTGCAGATTGCTCATTTGCCTCATGGGATAATATGTCAAAAAGAAAGTAGCAACAACATGTCAGGCAACCTAATGTTTCCGAAGCTTGACACAAGACATTACAGGAATGAAAGATATTAAGCTTTAATACAATCACAAAGCAAAGGCAAAATCATGTTGCTTTAAAGAGAGGTTTACGTGAAAGCACAGTTACGTTTGTGGATAATGAGATACTATTGTAGCTTTGTCTTCTGTACTGATTTCCTCTGCACATTTTAAAATCTGTACAGAAGATAGACATGTTTAAACAACTTTAAGACTGTAAACATCACCTGTGATAAGCAGGAAAAGTGTAGGTTAGTGGTGACAATCGCAACTTCAGATTGTCTATTTTGGCCTAGATCTCAACAGAAAAATCTATTTGAAGCTTCTTCAGTATGCAGGGAATAGCTGAAACAAGGACCATTTTTAACTTCTGCTTTAAATTTGCTCGCTTGCCTACTTTGCCTCAGATTTTTGCCTCTAGTCTTCATTATGGGGTTTTGATAACAGCTTCCAGCCCACCACTTCCCAAACCTATAAAAAGAGCAGTACTTGACATTATTACAAATGTAAAAGAACTTCTAAACTGCCATTTAAGCAAAAAGACCTGTAACCAGTTTTCTTTTGTGATACATGTTGTTAGGACAAAATGTGTGTTGGACACCCACAGGCTCAGGGACTAAAGAACAGGAAAACTATAAAATTACCTCCCTTTTTGCCAGCATGAATAAAATGTTATCATCTCCTTTTCATTTACATCATTTGTATGAATTGCTAAGCAAAACACTTTTTAGTGACTGCTATTTTAAACTAAGAAATTGTCAGTTTTCGTTGTTCATAAAAGATCCAAATATGATTTCTCTAATCCACATTGCTTACCAATGGTCTGTAAAACTGGAGTTTTAAAAAAGATACCAAAACCAAACTAGAAACCTTAGGGAAGTATTAAAAAAGGAAGAAAGATGTATGAGAAAAGCACTTTATGCTTCCATATCTCAGAATCGCTTACGGTGACGTTTTTCATTAACCTGTCCGGTGGTATGAAAATGATATAATCAGACATATGGGCTTGAACTGTGTGCATTGATCACCAGATCCTACCAGATGTAGGGGAGAGCACCTCAATAAGGAGGGGACAGCTGAGAAATGCCAAGATTAAAACAGGTCTGGGGGCTCCTCACAGTCCCAGCCACAAGGGAGAGGAAGAGGCACGCAGCCCTCGCAGCCACATGTGGTAAACGTGCCTGCTGATACCCCTCAAGCCCTAAATGCCAGCATGCCCATTCTTCTACAGTGGCTGGTTTCATACTACCTAGCACCGAACCCCTGTGGGTCCAGCTGAGGAAGCATGAAAATCAAAAAAAGGGCTACAAAAAATGTTTTGTGAAAAGAGGTCCCACACCACACCTAGCCTCCTGCAGCCGCCTCGCCACCGTGGCTAGGCTGCTGCTCCTTATGTTAGCCATGACGACATTTCACAGCAGTGTAGCACGGTCAACCAGCAGAGAAGTAGTCTGATACACTAAGACTCAACAGATCTGTTATTTCTTATGTCTGAAGGGTAAAAATGCCAACTAATAAACACAGTATAATGTTCCCTAGTGGCAAACTGTAAAAAGATTTATTGATTTTTAGCAGTTAACTACAACTACTGAAGCAAGCTGTGTTTTGACATGTACAATACTGTAAGGCATGGCAGATTTTAACTAATCACACGGCAAAAATATATAACTGCATCAAGTTCTTGACAGAAAATGATTTGGTCTCTCTTCGTTTCCATTGTTTGAAATTGTTACAGTTTTAAACTTTTTGGTTTACAGGAAAGTCATAAGACATGGATAAGGACCAGGTTTGAAGACATCTGAAGAGAATACAGAAAATGTAAGGTGAACTGAACATGAAACATGAGCAAAGGACACTGTGAGGGAATGATAAGTGTGACCCGGGGAAGGAAGTTTCCCAATCAGGCATGGCCCTGCTGTAAGCTGATGTTTGCTACCATTTGCTCTGACTGAGCAATGACTAGGAGAGGCCAGCTGGTTTAGGCTTTAGAAATTAAATCTGCTCATTGTAGCTGCAATGCTGTTAAATGCATATTACTAACTAAACAGAAACTCAAGTCACAAAATTGTAGTTTAAGTGATCACTGGGAAAACATATTTTTTCTATTCACATTTCTCTATTCCCATTCAGCCCTTTCACAACCTATGCAATGGGCTTAATTCCATGAGCAAGGAGGCTAACTCAAGCTTATCCATATCCAGGTTTAGGTACAGCCCTGAACACTTGACTCAGTCGCAGTCCTAAGGATGACCGCTAGACTACAGATTTGGTGACTAAAAATATCCTGGTGCTGAATCCAGCTACCTGAGGCAGCGTGTCTCCCTAGGACCTACGAAGAATAATGTTTAAATTAGATTTGAAATACTTATCATGCACAAAAGAGCAATTGTGAAATTCAGTGTGTGGTTCTACAGACATCTCCAGAATACAACTGTGCTATGAAGTCTCAGCATATCAGATCCCCTACCAAACACGAGTTCTCTATAAAGCTTTTCTTCATAAAAAGATTAATTTTGTTTAATGGACATTTAAGAAGACCTTTTTACAAGATGTTTATAAACCAGAATGTGAAATTTTACATGAAAGATCCTAAATGTGATTATTTTTTTAGTTAATTTCAACATTTGTGCACAGAATTCCTAAAAATTGCTTATAAATGATAAACTTAAGTACGCTACAGAGATATGCACACCATTAAGTCAATAAAGTTCTGCCTTGTTTACTCATTGAAGGTGTTGTATGTGGTATGAGAACTATTACAAACTCTTATTGTATTGAAGACCCCTACACAGAAGGATACATAGGAAACTTCACTGTAGCTATGACAAAAACTACATAAACTATTAAGAAACATACTGGTGCAACCATTCTCTGTTTCATCTATTTCTAATTCTTAATTAAAAAATGCAACCATTTTTAGTGGTGTATTAAACCTGGGAAGTAATGCTGGGCTAGAATTATATTTTAAATGGAATACAGGAATAAAAACCATAAGAGAAATCGTATCTGTTCTAGTTTGCCAGGGAGTGGATTAAGATCAAATAGGAAGTCAGAGGTGAAAACTGTAAAACCACACAGGCTGAGACATGTGGAGGTCAAATGCCATGATGTCAGCAGTATTACAAATTACATGAATTTGGATCAACTTTGACCACATGAATGAGAACCAATCTCCTTTTTCATCCAGCCTAAAACCATCTCCCAGATGAATTTCTTTTGCAGTCTGTTCACAAGGAGTAATGCAATATTTTGGCCAAACTGAATTTTTGGAAGAAGCTTGTACAGCGGTGCAATATAGAAGAGCAGGGTGCACCCTACAGCACAGCACCAGGGGCTGTGTGGAGACGTCCCGCTTCTCCAGCAGCTCCTTTGTGACAGCTCTGTAATCTGGATTCTCACCAGGTCTGGAGTCTCAGACTGCAAGGATAATATTTACAGTACTTGCTGAATGATGAAGGTGGTAATACCACTGCTAGAACTGACCAGTTCATGTTCACAAAACACACTGGAGAAGGAAAGTATTAGTTTAGTTTTGAATTCTGAAGGATATCCAGTTCACTAAAAGCCATGGTTGATGACAAAAACAGATTCTTTGAAACCCTACAAATCCATAGATTTGTAGAAGTCTGAATAACAAGCCAAATGGAAAGAAAAGAACTGCTTTGAACATTTTTTTTTCATTTTAAAAGAAGTGTTTCTTCTCACTTCTTCAAATCTTTGAATTTAGTAGTTCATAAAATAAATAAACAAAGCATTACAAATGGAATTTGATTTAAATGTCAGTCATGAGATGGACTGATGCTTTTCAAGAACAAAAGCAAATATTGAAACTTTCTTCTGTATAGACAGAAGTGAAAAAAATCCTATCTGGCAGCTTAGTAAAGTCAAATCTGAACCATCACAGAGTCTGCAAAATCAAAAGCTAAAATTTTATCAAAATAGCCAGGCTTCCTTCTGAAAAGGCCACTAGTTATTCATTGCAGTGAAAACTCCAGAGAAAAAAGGAAAAGAAAAAGGGTACCTAACCTTACCATATGTGAAAACAGAAGATTTAAATCAAAAGCCAAGGCAAGGTATGAACATAATGCAAAACAATTGAGGTCAGTGTCCTCATATACACAAAATAATTCAGGGCATCAATTTTACACCTACGTTCACTTCTGAAACATGTAAAATTAGTTATGTCACTACTGTCTAATAGTAACTGTTATTGAAATGTCATGTTAATCTGTTGCTTTAGCTTGAGTTAAATCTGTTCTGTCTGAAATACTAAATCATTAATAAAAACATACCCTTGAATGCACTGTCTTTATTACATAAAACACAGATGCATCCTTGATAGGTGCTGAAAAGAAATATAGGCAAGAAAAGAATAATAACAACTATCTGTACTTACCATATATCCGTTTACACATCATTGCACTATGTTTTATAGGCAACAGACACATCAGCTGTTCAACTCAAGCACAACAAATCATTTTTATAGCATTGATTTGCAAATTTTGCTCACTGAATTGCATTGCTTCAGCCATTTGAAATGAATGTGATAGCTGCCATTAATAATGGTTTCCTTCACCAACACAGCACCCTCATTAAACCAAAAGCAAATCGAAAAACCATTCCAGATTCTGTAAAATAAATCTGTCCTTTTATTAGAGATAAAGTATTCCTGAGTCCCATCAAAGTTAGCTGCATCTGAAAATCCCAAACTGAGAGTCAAGACTTTTCCTTATCCAAAGGACTCACTATAGTACATTGATTTCTGTATGTACAAAAAGCAAAAATTGATTTTTCGTATGTACAAAAGGCAAACTTTGATTTTTATTAGTTCCATAATAATACTGTGCTGTTGCTTGTTCTGTGAGCTAATGACTTCCTTTTTTTATTGCTTAAGCCATGTTCTCACATATTGTTATATATGTTATATACACCACCTCTTATTCCAATTGTGTTTGCCAGTTTAAGATAGAATATTTCATACTAATGAAAGAGAATACATTTTAGGATTATATATTTTACTGCACAGCATTTGTTTCTATTTCTGTATGTGGGGAAAAAAAAAAGAAATGATAACCAAAGTTCCACCTCAATTCTTTTATTCCTGTTTTATGTTTTTAGCAAAAAATCTGTGTCAGAAAGAATTATACGAATCAGTGATTAAGAACTGAACAAAGCTTAACAGTACATATTTCACATGTGTGTAGTCTCCTTTATGGTCTGAGTTTTAACAAGTAGCTCTAGTTAAAAAGAAATAAAAATAAAATCACAGCCACTGTCAGTGCTACATCAGTAGCACTCTTCAGTCACGTTTTGAGCTAAAACTGCAACACTCTTAAAACTAAATTACTGTGTTTCCATTGCATGACTGCACGTACAAAACCGGGTATGTCACTCTTAAAATCATGCTAATTAAAACATACACACAAAATTTCATAATACTAGTAGAATTTCCTAGAGCTAGTGCAGAGAACTATAACTAAGTATCTGACATGCTTCACCTATCTTAATGTAGCACCACCAGACCTGGCAGCAGTATAATGACTCCTCCGAAGGAGGAGTAAAAAGCAAAATGAACCGTTGGCAGCCATCTGTGGCTGGTTATAGACAGCAGTGACTCCCGTACCCGTCCTCTCAGAAACGAGTTTTGCAACAGGGACCCCCACGCCTTTGACCTCAAGGTCCAGCTTGGCAATCCTTGCCTAGGCACGAACCACAGCACTCCACAGGTACCCCACAGGACAGTGCAGAGGCAGCAGGAACCTGCCCGCACATCACCCTTTGTCTCCTTTCTTGCATTACCTTCCTGGCTCATGGTCTCAGCAAAATAAATGCTCTGTAGAAGTGAGCACAGCTTCTTTGCAGGCTGATTACATTAACCCCTGTGCCCACAGGTAGGCCCCCACACGCCGACTCTGTTTTGCAAGAATAATGAGTATTGGCACATCCTAATAAGAGGCAGAAATCTCCCAGGAGTCCGGCCCTGTCTCCTGGGGCCGCTCTGACCAGGAACAATGCCAGGTTCAGAAAGCTCAGGAAACAGCCGAGACGGCATCACCTTGACACAGGCACTCTTAAATTATACACTGATACAGCTCTTGGCTAATTACTCTAAAATAAATAAATTACAGCGGTGATATTTCCTTCTGACAGCAAAAAACACAGGTGGCTGTTATTCAGTTGAGAAACTGAATTTTTAAAAAAATGCCTCTCGAAGCTACAATTTAAGTCTTCATATTGAATTCTGTACCTATGAAATATGATAAATATCTTTGCACCATCAAGGAGTAATATGTAGCATGATGCCAGCTGCTGTCTGTTACCAAAGATTTATCACCATGAATCTGGTGGAATGCTCCTGTTGCTCAGAATAAGAAGTATACGATTTGGGGGAACATAAAAATAGGAAAAAAATATGCTCTTTGACACAAGTCAAAGGGAACGCAGAGAGGTACAGCAGATTTAGATGTGGCCTCCAAAAATCTTTAAATACTGCCTTTACTCTACCTGCTTCACGCTGTGTAGTTAGTAACAGCGCAGCACACAGCAGAATTGCAGCTCTATAAACCTGACTGCAATCCCATTGAACATAAGGGTCCACAGAGAAGAGCCACATAGGAACAAAGTCCATCTAGCCCTGTAACACAGAGCAGTGGCCAAAAATAGATTCATATAGAAAGAGCAAAAAACCGCAACAACAGCATAGAAAGCATATGGTACATGGAGAATCAGAATGACTACTTTGTTTAAACAAGGTCAAAAAAAAAGCCCAAACCTGTAAGTCATATTCAGGTATGTTCCTAGCATGCTGGTGGCCTGTATAAAACAAAAGCTGCTTATACACACTGCATCCCCTCCTATCTTAGAAGAGGTATAGCAACATCTGCATGTAGTACAAAGGAGATGGAGTAAGATGGAGGCAGACCTCTTTCAGTGAAGATGAGTAACATTCGAATACGAAGACATTTCTTTACAGATGTCTTAGAAGATACCGGGCACCACATTTATTTGTGACTTCCATAAACTAGAAGATTAGTTCTGGATAAAGGATACAGTGCTATTATAATTTGGGTTTGGACTTTTAATTGTGGAATATTCATGTTTTCAATTAAACATTTAAATCAATTTGCTATACATCAATGGAGAAGGAGGTTTGGGAATTTAGCATGCTGAACTACACATAGACAGCTACAATCTCTATATAATTTGTTTCTTTCGGGATGACTCCAATTACAATATACTGTTCTGCCAAAAAAAAAATCTTCAAAACATTTAGCTATTGCTGTACTATATGGCTTAATTAAAACCTTATGTTTATCACTTAATACACTGAACGTGCAGTCCTCATGAACTGACTTTACAAGCCAATCAAGAAAGCAACGCCACCATGACACTGAGTAATTTTGTGTGCCAAGGAACAAACTCTATCATATAAGGAGAATTTGTATTCTAAATAAAACCAAAAATGACACTAGGTGCATCTCTCGATGAAAGACTCAACTATAGTGTAGTAGGAACTACCCGCCTTAGGAGACTTCATTCAGATTTAGCATATTTCAAAGAGAGTTTGATTATCTGGATGATAGCCTCTGACTAATTCAGCACTAATTCAGCTTATTTATTTTCAGTAACATATCTCCTCATCTATGTCTGTATGAGAGAACAATCAGGTCAGTAGTCATTTTGCACCCCAAAAACGCAGGGGTTTAGAACTTTTCCTTAAGCAAACCAAATCAAGGTAAACTTGTGCTCTATAATTAAGTTGTGGGGAAGCCACTGCACTCATTTATATACTCTTTCAGTCATAAATTCTTGGACCTGGTCCATGAAAACTACTGAACAATATTCTTGTATTTTGAAGGAAGTAAGCTTAGATGGGTGTCTTCATCACCAGTATCTATTAGCTTATTGAACCAAAGGAGGTTGCAGACTCCTCTTCGCGATGGTAGTAATATTCCATGCCAATGCCTACATAATTTTACTTCTTGAATCTTTTATACCTATGTACTGCTAAAGCAATCTAACAAATTGAGAGAAATCATAGCAGTATAATGGATTACCTCAAATATTTCCCACTTGTGGTGACTGAAGAAAATTAACAGCTTGGTGCAGTAGGTTTATGTGGCTCCAAAACTTTTGACTGAACATGAACTTTTGCTATTTATCTTTTACTGCATACATCCAAAATTCAAGTAGCTCCTTGACACAATACTATTTTGTTCTGAAACATTTTGGCCAACTTAAAAAAAGGTCGAACACTCAAGTTTTTATTTTTTGTGTTGTGGAGGCTTTTTAAGTCTTGAAGTCATAACCATCTGTCAGATTGCTTCCTAACCTCTGTAATATTTCTAAAGTATACTTTACCTTCACAGCAAGCTCAAAGGTTGTGCCCTGCTGCACATCCATGTCATATTAAACTGCCTTCAAGAAGAATTTATAGGCATTTAAACTGTTTCTAGTTTTTGCTGGAAAGTAAGTAAGAGGGGAATGCAGAAGTGGTGCACACTACAAGCTTAAACTGAAGCTTCTTATGAAGGTACATTTTAGAACGTAATAAAAAGTCACATTAAAGTGTAGAGAATACGTTCCTCAAAGAATATAAACTTCAGTTATTACTGTTACATAGTATGCTAATAGAACCTCCTGGAACTTAGCTTACTTCTTACTTGTGATACAATTTCATTTATTGACAATTAATGGTTACTTCTGTTTTTTGAAGAAGTGGACAAATGAAACGGTATGCAGCATTTAATTTTCATCCATGACTTAAGTGAAATATTTCTCTACTCTTAACACAGCTTATCAAAATTGTTTTCCTGTGGTTTCCTAACTTTTCTCCCCTCTCAATAGCATGAAATATTGTATTAGTAATAGGATTATTATGCCATTTCTGAACTGTCATCTGGTCATCATGCCATTCCCTTCCTGAACATTATTTGCTCCTTACAGTGAAAAGCAACTCAAACTAAAATGCACACAGCACAACATAGAGCAAAGCTACTGAAAATCTTGAAGAAAATACGAACTATCCCTAAACACAGAAGGGTAAATTAAAATACAAATTTGTTCTTGAACAACTTGTTAAACTAATTAAGAGTTGTTATTATTGTCTCTCACTTCATAAAAATATCACCTCTCAAGAATATATCAAAGCTGCTCAGACCTCACAATGAAACTAATGCCAGGAAAACTGGAATGTAAATCACAGTAATAAATGCATCTTTTTCAAAGTGTTAGCAGTTCAGCTACCTGTGAGTCCTTTTACATGGTATCTCATTTTCTGTGATAATATCATTACACCAGAAAACAGGCAATTGTTTCAACATTCTGTTTAATGAAAAAGGGAGTGGAGTTTTCAAAAGTATTCACTCCTATCTGGGTTTTGCTCTGGCTGAATTTAGTGTGAGTTTTATGCTAAAATGAACATTTTTATGCTTGGGCCATTGGAGCTGCTGAAGGAGGTTAGGTGCTACCTACATTATAGCTACAAAACTGTGCTGCTGTTCCATGAGATTTCAGCTAGGGACAGAGGCCACACATTACTTCTTTGAGCTCTGTTGGAGACCATTGCATGCATTGTTTTCTGGCAAATAATTTAGGTTAGATCTTTTTGTTTCATTTTGTTCCCTCAAAGATAAAAATGAAGGTATAGACTTCAATATAAAAAAGGACAGCACTGAAGACCAGTGTGTTCTATCTCAAGTTTAAAACATTTGAGAGTAAAGATTTTTCTGTGCTCATTTTTAGCTTTACACACTCAAATAAAAATGAACCTCTACTACAACACTAACATTGGGAAAGAAACTAGCAAAACAACCAGTAGGAACCACTGAAAAAAGCAAATCAAAAAAGAAAGGAAGTGGACAAAATATTAATGGAAGGATTTTCTATGCTCTGTGCTGCTAACTGGATTTAATTTCTATTTTGAATCATTCCTAGTTCCCTTCTTATATTCTTCTTTTTCTGTGTTACCATTCAAAATAAAGCTCTAGCTGTATTTGGTAAGGAAGGATCAGGATAAGAAATTTGGGGACTGATATTAGTGCTGTAACTATCTCACTGCAGATCTCCAGAGCACTAGGTCTTGTTTATTGACTGTCACTGAATTAAACAGCTTCCCTGTCATGTAACGAACGACTCCTTTTAAAAAGGAGTGTATAAATATTACCTTTGAATTGTATACGTTAAATCCATATTGGATATGATGACAGCTACCAATTACAGTGATTGATTTTTTTCCTGAAATAATATCACACAAATCAAGCAACTTCACCTTACTATCTTAGAGTAAATGTAACCTCCTATATATTCATATATGCACAGTATTCCTTAAAGTTGGTCTAAAACCCAAATGAAGTAGAGCAGATTTTAATTCACAGCTTTCAGAATACAGGAAAAACACTGTTACTTCTCATATTCCACTGAATAATATAAAACTTTGTTACATGTTAAACATGAAAACGCATGCAGAAGAGGGTATATCCGATGACTTACAGGAAAACAGCCTTACCCCCACAATAAACAATAACAACATCACCATGTACCTTCTTTTTTTGCTAATTGCTGTGGGGACATTACAAATATCCTCTCAAGGGAGACTAGATGCAGTGCAGTCCTTGCTCTAACAATTAGCCGTGATTCCCTCGGTACAGAATAGAAATTTCCAAATGGAATAAAGCAAGCTGCTTGTATGTAGGACATGGTTATGAAAACTTAGGGACACAAGATGAAACAAACCCAGAACAATATCTTGGATTGTGATGACAATATTTTAGGACACTAAAACTGGGGGAGAGAGAGGGAGGGAAGGATGGAAAGAGGGAGGGAGATGAGCCTTGCAGACCAGGAGGCCAAAAGGAGTACAGCGGGGGGTTGTGCCTCTTTTTGGAGCATGAGTTAACTTTCCTTTCCGATAGATCAGTCCACCACTAACCCACAATGTAAAAGTAAAACAAAAAATTGTATTATACACAAAATTGACAACAATCTGCTGTTACCCTGTACAAGCCAGTGCTATGTAATTACAGTGTTACTTCTTCACAAGCAGACACAAACAATTTTTCTCTGAAAACTCTGTCTAGTGAGTCACATACATGGAACTGAGCAGCCTCAGAAATCATCTCAGCTCCTGAACCAACCCCAGTTACTAAGTTCACTGGTATCCTTTAAGCCTCCTAGAACAAACGTGACATCTGTGGGAAATTCTCAAACAAAACCAAATTACCATGGCACTGCAAGATGTTACTGACCCTGGAAAAGTACTCCTCACTAAAAAAACAGGCAATTCTTGATTTCAGTCTTCTCAGTCTGAATTTCACGGGGCTGTCGCAGTCTTCAGTCAATCGGGCTGAATTTACTGTAAAGTAAGCAATCAAGGTATACTTTTAGATTGCTATTTCTTTATATTTCTAAGTGGGAAGTATCCAAGGGACTCCATAATAATGATTCATAACCTATTCAACCATATTGAACTAGTCTGAGCATGCACGCCATCTGAAGAAATCTTCTCTGGAAAATACACCAAATACTGACTGAAATTCATCAAGCTTGTGAAATTAGATCTAACATTCAGAACTGTACAGCTCTTAGTAGAAATAAAGGCAGACACTTACGACTTTTTCAAATTCAGGCTGCTACCTTTCCTAAATGACAATAAATTTCTTGTATTTAGAATTAACTACGTTTACTAGAAGGAAAAAATCAACTTCAAGTCTTTTAATTATTACCAGACTTACTGAAATAGGCAGTCCCCTAACTATTTCTTTTTCAATTCTTACAGCTTGATTAAGTGTTGCAGTCTAAATGACAACTCATCCAAGGTAAAGAAGCTTGCAGTTAGTAATTATTTGATTGCATTTTCTCTCAATGGCCAAGAGTCATAGACTACGTAAATCAGAGAAATCACGCAAGTGTTGGACTAGAAAAGGGTTTTTGGTTAGAAAGGTTACATACCCTGCTGAAGTTGCTTGCTCTGAATCAGAAGCAAGTCTGTCTAGATCATGCTCACAAGAGTTTGTCTAACTCATAGTTAGAAACCTCCAGTGAGATGATTCATAGGTTTTTAGCTTTTCCCAGTACCTCATGTAGTTAAAGAATTTTTCCTGACATTGTCTTCACTGACAATTATACTAATTAGCTCTTGTCCTATCCTAGATGAATATAAAAATAATTGATTGCTTTCCTTGCTCATCTACAGTACAGATTAATGTAATCCAGTTCCCTCAACATCAAAACCCTACTAAATTCAAGATACAGCATACGCAAAGCTTTCTTTTTACCACTAGGTGAGCTACACTATCAAAGAGAGCAATGAGACTGATTTCACACAGTAAATTCCTGATAGATTTGTATGGGCTGTTTCTTACTATATTAATATTTGTATATTTATAAAATGAGTATTTTTTAAAAGAATTTATCTATGATATCTAGAAAGATACTGTTTGCTACATTCTACCTCCTCTTCCCACTCCATCACATCCCTCAAAGCTAGACACAATGCTTGTCTTGCTTTGGGGTTTTGGGTCCTACCTTATCCCTTACAGCTTCAAGTTCCTCTGGCACATTAAAGACCAGTCACAGCAGGCACTTCTGATCAAATACATCTAACTAGTCTAAAAATCATCTAGGTTTGAGTGAGTCTTGTTTTGACTTACTCTCCAGTGGGTCCAATTAGGTTTAGATTGGTTATGGACCACTTCGGCCTTCTCAATGCCATTCACTGCTCCTCATCCTGTTAAAGATGGACCTATAGACTCATTTTTCCTTCTCTTTTGTTGTGTTTATTCAGGTTCTTCTTGCCATCTTTTATGTTTCTCACTATAACATTTAGGGCTTTATCTTTTCCTAATTATGTGCTTCAGTTATTCCTCCATACCCATCCTTAGTCCCATATCCTTGTTTCCATTTGTTCTACAATTTGTATGACTAATACTCAAAACCGTTTCTTATTTTCTTTAGTTTTACAATAGTTTGGCTGGTTTTTCCTTAATCTTGTCTCTTTTAATACTGTCAGCTCTCCTGAATGCAACAGCCCATTTGTTTTCACTCCATCCTTTGTAACCACCTTTCCCTGAAAGCAGCCTCCAAACTCAGGTTTTCCCTAACTCCATCAACCTACAATTCCAATTTATGCACTGAAAGAACAGGCCTGAAAAATTCAGGGTATCTATCTGGGATATTGAGTTGTTTGGGCACGTTTTTAGCCCTTTGCAGATTTGTGTTGATGCGTGGTTCCAGACAGAGCTCCACTGAAATTAATGGGGCTCTGATGAGATGCAGTGGGACATCTATATAGATCCATTTACAGATCTGTCTGAAAAATTGACAAAAGACAACTGGTTTGGCCAAAGGAGGAGAGGAGGAAGGAAGGAAAGCAGGAGGACTACAGTACCAATGACAGGCACACGGTATTACTATCAGCGCTTGCAGCTTTCACTTTGGGGGAGGATAATACGCTCCACCATGTGTATCATATGATCAATAAACAGTCACTGAATTAACAAAACATATGGAAGATTAACTTGTATTGTAAATGTTACTTCTTCATAAAAAAATCTTCTATATTTTTTGAAAACACTTATTTCTTTCTATTTAACATACAATTTCTATCTTGTAAATAACTGCACTTTTAAATGAGAAACATACAATGTAGTTAATACTTACATCTTTGTTAAAAAGTGTTTGTGATGAAAAAATATTACAGAAAAAATCCTGTTCTTTGGAATTTTCCTGTCTCGCCCTGTGGCATAATTAAAAAATACTAAACTTCCTTACCTTATTAGCATGTGTCACATTAAAATGGAAGTACTAAAAGAAATGAACCCAAACTTTATGCTACCAGAAATTCTTAAAATATTCTACTAAGTTTTTTTAATGCTCTGAAGCAGACCTTCAAACACCATGAATATACGAGGAAACTTTTTTCTAAGGATTTACCTTAAGAAAATATTTTATCTGACTGATTTCATTTCTAATTAAAGAAGGTTAAGCTGGAAGCACACTTAAGAAAGAAATACAATGGAAAAGAGGTTTCAAGTCTTCAAAACTAATGTATTTATAGTTATATTAATCTTTAAGAATTACTTATCTTCTAGTTAACAACTTTTTAATTAATGCAAGAGAATTATTGTTGAAGGATATAAGGTAAGTTATACACACGTTTTCAAGATAAAAAACACATTCTAACCAAATTAGAAGAATCGACAGCAGACAAGAAACAAATGCGAATAATGTAAATGATTAATATTGTGGCAATGTATCACTTAATTCCTAGCTAAGGACCAATGGGAGACCAAATACCACATTTTCCCATGTAAAAAAACCCCAAACAGTAGAACAAAATCACAAAAACATAAATTTCAAAACCTCCCATCAACAAAAGGTCCTCCAAAAATCTTTTCTTTTTTTGCTAACGGAGAAGTCACACAGCCTCCTGAATGTAATAAGTCATAGTAACAATGTGTAAAGAGGAAGGGAGTAAGAAAGGAAAAGCTTCATTACATATTAATAAGGCTTCTATTTATCCTATAGATAGCATTCAAGTTTACATAACAAACCTCCACTCTGTAGTTTAAAGTTACAAATTACCTTTCTGATCTCAACAGTAGAGAGTATGATATATATTTATTCACAGGTTTTCACATCATTTACCTCCAGTAACAGATTTGATTCCGTATCCTTTTACTCATGTGGGTCTTTCTCATTTCAAAACAATCTCTGCAGCAATTTCTGTTTCGTATATATGGGGTTTCAGGTGCACTTGTCTGCTTCCTACCTCCTCCTGGTAATTGTCCTGTTGAGCCACTCAGAGATGGGCATTAGAAAACTGCATTCACATTACCACCTTACATTTCCGAGTTAACTGGAAATTTTTATTACAGCAATTTTTTTTATGAAGGTAGCCAGCATCATACTATGCGCTACTGGCTAGGTGCTACAGTATATCCTGATGCCTTCCCTTTGAAAAGTCTTTTTCTTTTCCCTGACAACTGGTATAAAAGCCTTCCTTTCAACAACAATGCAAATGATCATGCAAAATGGAAAAGGGGAAAAACTTATCAAAATACCTTTGCTTAAGCGTTTGCTAATTCCATGTATATACATTTAGCTAATTCTATTACAGAAGGGTGCATTTATCTTTGGCTCTGCCATTCTTAGGGTTATACAGAGTGAAAAGTATAGCCACCCTTCATGCACCCTCCATATCCTTCAGGAAAGGAAGCAGGAGTCTTAATGAACAAAAATAGAAAATTGGATGCTAGAATCTGTTATGCAGTTTTCTTGGAAAATCATTTGTAGCTGGGTTTTGCATAAGCTACTTGCATAATACTCACCGATTTTGTCCCCCTCAGGCATGCTGCTTGCAGCCTAACACTCCATTGCACTAAGCACCTGTAATTTTAACTGCAGTAATGCTGCAGGATGGATTTATCCCCATGCTTTCTTAAAAATAAAGGGCCGTTAATTAGGCTCTAATGTTGACTTTTTTCTGACAAATGTAGGTGATGTTTCTGTTTTCATACCTTTTTAGCAATTTGTTAAGCGACGTAGGGACAAAAAAAGAAAACACACATATAAGCCAGGTCCTATACTCCTCTTCGCTCCTCTGTACGCCTATATTTTTTTGGCAAAAGGCATAAATTGGCTTTCAATTTCTTAATACTAGCATGAATAGCAGGCCATTTTTAGGACAAATGTTAATCCTGCCTTCTAGAACACTAATTTTCAACATACATTCCAGAAAACATCTGAACCTGGTCTTTGAAGTAAAAGGGGTGGTAGATGCAAAATATATTTTCATGTATTGTATTCCCTGGTATGAAGCATTTGAAAACATAGAAAGCAGGAAACATGATCCAAACAGACTATATGGGGATTCAAGTAAGTAATGTTGAGAAGCATTCGTGAAGCCCAGAGTAAATGCAGCCATATAATACACTCTATACATGGTGAGCTACACTTAGGAAAAGCATTCAAGGAGCTGTATTAAGCTCCCCAGGGCCAGAAGTTTTGACAAGTGAGAAGACAGGTCTCTTGAGATGTCACGCTAACAACTAGCTTTAGATGTTACTTGATTTTATTTGTCAGCATCTTAAAAAAAATAGTAGTTTAATGCTAAGATAATGTTTTGTGTCATATTAGCTTTATTGTACAAAATGGATATAAAGCCATTTTAATATAAAGAAACAAAAACAAAGGAGTACCTTCAGTTTCAACCTAAGATCTTTCATTATTACGGTACTTTTAAGATGAAAGGGAAACTACTAAGTACATCTCATCAAAAAGAAAGAACTTTGTCCAATTTGATTGACCTAATGCCTTTCAAGCATAAAAACTTTGCAAGTGATATCATTTAATTAAGTAGAGAGGGCTGTGTAAAAGTGTAGCTATTTTTCTAAGTGATATTTACATTTCAAATCACCTATGATGCTATTAAAAAGTAGAGGCCCAACCTAATAGCAGCATTAACAGGATTGTGGCCTGGAGTGCTCATCATTTCACCACATTTCACTTAATTGTTACCCATAAAACATGGATTTTATATTTTTATACTATGGGATTTTGAAATAATTATGGATTGTTCAAGTTGTATGCTTAATCTGATATCTGAAATGATTACTTATGTTTGATCTGTTCAATATTACTTTCTTTTACTATTCTCCACTGCAGAAGTTAAACCTAGAAGACAACAGAGTCATATTTAGCAAAACTTTTCCAAAATGCAGTAAAACATACTAAAAGCTGTAGCTTGGTTCCTGGTACTGCTGCTTTGTCTTACTCTATAGCACAGCTAGGAGATTTCCACGGTCAGGAGCAAATGAGCCAGATCAGGTTGTGAAAGTAAAGTTTTATCTGTGTAGTTGCCATGGTTTGACCCCAGCCAGCAACTCAGCACCACGCAGCCGCTTCCCCCTCCCCCCTCCCAGTGGGATGGGGAGGAGAATGAGGAAAAAAAGAAGTAAAACTCGTGAGTTGAGATAAGAACAGTTTAATAACTAAAGTAAAATAAAATATAATACTAACTAATATAATAAAAATAGTAATGAAAAGGAATATAACAAAAAAAAGAGATAAATTAGACCCAAGAAAAGACAAGTGATGCACAATGCAATTGCTCACCACCCGCTGACCGATGCCTGAGCAGCGATCCGCCCCTCCCGGCCAACTGCCCCCTGTTTATATACTGGGCATGATGTTCCATGGTATGGAATACCCCTTTGGCTAGTTCGGGTCAGCTGCCCTGGCTCTGCTCCCTCCCAGCTCCTTGCACACCTGCTTGCTGGCAGAGCACGGGAAACTGAAAAGTCCTTGGCTTAAGATAAGTGCTACTTAGCAACAACTAAAACATCAGCGTGTTATCAACATTATTCTCACACTAAATCCAAAACACAGCACTGTACCAGCTACCAAGAAGAGAGTTAACTCTGTCCCGGCCGAAACCAGGACAGTAGTGATACGGTGGCTCTATATAAAATTCCCCTGGGAGAAATTACATCTTAGTACCAGTATTCAGGTAATCCAGTTAGCTAACAAAACAGGCTTGAGGTAAGAAACAGTTACCAGAAATAGAAAAAAAAGGAGAAGCAAAACCCCTCATTTTAGACAGCTACTTTGAACATGAGGTTTTAGCCCATGGCAAGCAAACTGTATGGAAAAAACATACTTGTTTTCTCACTGTTCTGCCACTGTGTTCATCATTTTGTTAAAATAATAAAAAGATGGGACTTTTACAGAATCTACTTAGGAGACATTTCTGGAGACAGCATGTGGATGAACAATGCAATTTTGCCATGGTTTAGTGGCGGAAATTAGGGTACTCCACACTGCAATCTACATACAAGCTTGCTGCAAAAAGAATTTTAAAGTTTTGTTAAATTCGTTCTACCATGAAGTTATCTCAAATCATTTCAATCTATGTCAATCATTTTAGTAGAGGTTTTCCAGGCAACAGAAGGCTTTGTGACTAGATTCAAACCACATGCTATGGCACTATGTTGAATTTACTATGACTTTTAAAATCAAAAAACCTATGAGAAATTCAGGTACCTGCTTTCTAACCCTGTCAGCGCCTGGCTTAAAAACAGTCCAGAGAAAGAACTAGGGGCTCTGTGCAGACTAGCTTCTACTGTTACATGTTTACATATCTCAGATCTTTGCTATATACTTAACACTTGACGTATACTTCTGTTACCATGGTCAATCCAACTGTTCTCAATTAAACAGCTTCCTAAATTTTAATTTTTTAGTTTTTTTTAAAGGAAGACAAGAAAGCTTACTGTCACTCTTGCACAGCGCGCATGGGAGTTACAAAGCTACGTTCTTTCCTGCATGTCAAGTTCTTGGGGGTTCCCAGGTGGAAGCCGTTAACAAAATAAGAAGTTTCTGTCACCATATTATGGGTATTTGTTGGCACTGCTTAGGCTCTGGTTTCACAAAGCTTTTTTCATGGAAGCAGCAGAGTCCCCCCCTCATTGAGGCTACCCAAAAGTAGGAAACTGCTGATGTGTTTGAGAAATCCTTGGCATATTCTTTTATTAGCATAATATAAGATTATAATTTTAACAACCTGTCCGAGAAAAAACTGCCTTCCTGTCAGTGTTTCAACACTGATGTTTAGAATGCATATGGCTGTCATGGTTTAACCGCAGCCGGCAACTAAGCACCACGCAGCCGCTCACTCACTTGCCCCCCACCCCTGGGATGGGGGAGAGAATCAGGAAAAAAAACCTCGTGAGTTGAGATAAAGACAGTTTAATAGGACAGAAAGGAAGGAAAAACAATGATAATGATAATAATAATAATATGACAATAGTAATACTAAAAGATCTAAACTATACAAAGCAAGTGGTGCACAATGCAATTGCTCACCACTTGCTGACTGATGCCCAGTTAGTTCCCGATCCGTTATCCACCCCTCCCAGCCAGCTCCCCCAGTTTATATACTGGGCATGATGTCATATGGTATGAAATATCCCTTTGGCCAGTTCGGGTCAGCTGTCCTGGCGGTGTCCCCTCCCAAATTCTTGTGCCCCTCCAGCCTTCTTGCTGGCTGGGCATGAGAAGCTGAAAAATCCTTGACTTAGTATAAACACTACTTAGCAACAACTAAAACCATCAGTGTGTTATCAACATTATTTTCCTACTAAATCCAAAACACAGCACTATACCAGCTACTAGGAAGAAAATTAACTCTGCCCTAGCCGAAACCAGGACAATGGCAAAGAAAAATACGTTAATGAAAATATTTGCTTATTTTCCTGTTTATCTGTTTCACCTATTTATACTATGGACTAAACAAATGAGTCTTTTTTTATTTATATATTTGATGGGTTTTTTACAGTTGGAAGTAGATATTGACTTCAGAATAAAGGAACAATATGTCACCTTAATAAGGGCTTATCCAGCAGAGCTTGCTTTCCAGGTCACTCCAATCACAGAGCGATATCAATTTGACATTAACAGAAAGATACTACTAACAATCTTAAGCATGAGCTAGAGAACCCCCTGCTGTCTACCAGTGAGGGGAACTGAGTTGGAAACCTTTAGAAAAAGCAGCAGGCCATGAAATGCCAAATAAAATTCCTTCTTCCATCCAGAGATAAAGGAAAAGAGTACAGCACTACTTTAACAAATAGGACTTGACAAAAAAGAGAGAAAATAGATGCGGGCATTTGTTGCTTTGCCGAATGGAACAAGGTGAAGAAAAAAGGTTGTTTCATCTTTTTGGAGAAAAAAACATCACATATGCACAAACATATTTACTGGACTTTTAAAGCCCTTTTCTTTTATAAAAATACCACCCAGTCTAATTAGAAATTACCAGCAGGTGGTAATAACTACGAAGGCAAAACAATTGTCTAATTTTCTCTGTTTTTTTCTAAAGTTACTGTTACATACCTTTGAATGCAATGCTTCCTGATTTGATTATTAACACTTTCCTTTTATTGATAGAAGCACGAAAGAAATACTCTGAATCTGCAAAATACACAGGTTCAGATCTTGTAAAACTGGATAATAATTTGGATAATTCAAGCTGTGTTAACAGAGAATAGGTTCATTCTCAAAATAGTTTTGTAGTTTGGTTTTTTTTTTACTTTAATGTCTGTGATTAAATTACATCTTTATGTATAATTTACACTACTTTTATTCATGGGGGGGATATATACTAACATCCATTTACACATATAAGCAATAGGAGCATTATTAAATGAGTTTGTATTTGTGTTGTTATTTTCTTGTGATTTTCTAAAATTTTGACTAAAAATTCCCAAGCCTAAATAAGAACACAATTCAAGACCTTGAAAATTTTGTTGAGTAATTATTTCTGGAAACAAAGTAAACTTTTTACCTGGATAATTTCAAAGTATCTCTTTCCAAATATTTTAAATTTTTAGTTAATTTCTTAAATAAAAATATTTTAATTTTCACAAGTTGTAATTTTTAGGTTTTGCCCTGCAAAACCATTAAGCAAGCAACAAGATTTTCTAGTATTTACTACTAATTTTGCAATACTCTGGTTACATTCCATTAATGTAGAAAACAGACAATATTTATTAGGATAAGTAATGTCTTTCATTTTACCTTGTATTAAGTCCATTGAGATGTTTTAAAACCCCACTTCTTTTGCTGACTCAGGTGACGTTTGAGCACAATCAACTTTCCTCTGCTCCCATTAACACTCAGGAATTGGTGCCGTGAACAGCTACAGTATCACAACTGTTATTCATCATTCCTTTATTCAGCAGTATCATAAGTTAACAGTTACACTCATAGACTTCTTTTGTGACTTTTCAGTTAAACAACCCATCAACTTTTTCTTCACATTTCCATGACTAATATTTCATTCCACAAATCTGTCCAAGAAACTTCTACCACTGGAGGCTCACACAAAAATATGCCTACTGAAGTCATGAGGATAACAAGGCTATAGTGTGTTTATTTTTAAGACCAGGACTGCAGAACTCTATGCTATATTTCTGAGTTTGCTGTATCTACAGACAAGTGAAACTGAATGTGCCTCTTCACAGCTAACAAAATCTGTGATCTGCCAGAATAAAAGGACGCTTTGCATGAACTTTGCATCTTGTCTGCATCTGACATGGCCAGTGCCCCTACATTTCCTATCAAGGCAATTCCAACAGTTTCAAGTGAGGCTATTTTTACCTTGAGTAGTTTCAGGCAAAATTTACTAGTGAGACTGTTTTCATATGATTGGCAGAGTTTGAAGTGAACCTACTATGATCTACCTGTCAATCATCTAATCCTAATCCTTTCTTCTGCCTCCTTCTTTCTCAATGCCATACTTATACATCCAAAGCTGTGAGTCGGACACAGTAGTTTAGACACTATCTCACTATTCCTCACATGCCATCTCCATACAATAATCTTTGAAAATCAAAAATCAACTGATCTATCTTCTACTCTAATCATGTCAATTCAAGAAAAGTGGCTTTCACCGTTCTAAGTAGGATAGCACAGGGCAGGATGCTGTCAGCTGTCAAAGATGCAGTGAAATTTCTGTAAGTATTAAGGGGAAATAGCAATTTTATCTCTTATTCTGTTTTCAAAGGCTATTCTTCAGCCACCTTCAATGCTCAAATGAATGCTAAATGGGTGATAGAATAGTCTCAGCTGATGCTTCTGAAGTTGTCACTTCCAATGCCTGAAAGGCCGATTCCTTCATCTGCTTTGCTGCTGGTGCCAATAGATACTCAAAAATGAAGAGACAAGGGCACACTCCTGATCTTCAAATGTCAAAAAGAAAATAGTCAACTCAGGCCCCCTCACAAACAACATAAGTGTTGAAAAAGAATATCAAATGTTGCTTCTTGCTATCTTACGCTAAGCCTTAAAAGAAGTTCTCCAGGAAACAGAGGGGGAAAAAAAGTACAGTGTATGAAGGTAGAAATTAAACACACTTTTTACTAACAACATTTGGATGTTGAATTAAACAGAGGGATTCTCCCTGCTATACTTTGTTCAACAAGAAGCTGAATGAGAATGATGCTTACACTTATCCAAAACCTTCTGGTACCTACTGAAGTATAGCCCAATAGCTCCAGATCCCACTGGAATGAATGGAAAAATTCCTACCAAATCTAAAAATTATTCTATGCCATTATAAAAAGAAAAGTAATTCTTGTGAAAGCATGAAATTACAACTGCGACTGAGTTCTGAGAGAATACATTTTTCAGTTTGTGTCTCCCTGAGAACATGAATAATTTACAGACATAGTGCTTCCAGATCATTCTTGATAAATTATACTTTACTTTTTTGTCTGATCAGTCTATTCTCACATTATCACAGTAACATGCCCCTTGCTCTTCCCTTGGCAAGGAACATCCAAACACATTCTAGGATAAAGAAAAAAATACCAACAAGGATTGTGGAATGTGGTTAATCACAGGCAGGTCCACTTTTTAATTAAAAATTTATAAAAATTAAACCCTTAGTTTTTTTAAATAAAGCCATTCTCAGCCAATAATGTAAAACACTGGTAGGAGAAACAGTAGCAATACTTGGCAGATAGATAAAAAAAATCTTCTACCTATTCTTAACTTCTAAGCTACTTTTAGGAGTAGGTCTTTTCATAATATTATTCTCTTTCCTGATGATTTGGACTGTGCTCAGTTTTGGCCTGTAGCCTGAATGGCAACGTGACAGGGTATAACTGCTTAGGGGACATCAGTCACAACACAGAAGTCAGATGCTGGCCAAGAGGGACATGAAAAAGAGAACATATTATGCTTTTGAAATGTTGGCTATATTTTGTTTTGTGCCTGTGGTATAAAACCTTTTCCCTATCTTTTTAAAATTCACCAGCCGTTAGGCAATTCTGCAATAAGTAAACAATTCCATGGTGAATTAGGCAATCACATCTCTCTTGTGGAAAACTTTAGGTCTTTAGTTGTGTACATCTGTGGAGCCACAAAGTACTGGTATTTCATTTTCATGTTGAAACGCTTTGTTTTCAGCTTTGCAGCCACAATCGCACTAAAGATTAAGTAATATAATGTAAATGTCTGGCTATGCTAAAAAATTTTATCATCCTGTTAATAACCCAAAGCTATCCGCAACGTGACATGCTATTGGAAAAAGAAATCCACAGGTGCACAGAAGGAATTAAGTCTTCAGCTTTTTGTTTCACTTACTCAAAGTACAGGGTTTTCCTGCAGATCCTGCATATGAAGTCCAGGGGTTCATGTTTTGCCTGGTAGTGGCATCGTGTCACTTTTTATTACAAAATGTTTAGTGACAAATGTATCAGGAGAACAGAATGTGGAGAACAGAATGTAGAGAACAGTCACAACCAAATTCAAACACGATGGGGTGAGTTGTCTACTCACCGCTACTCCAATGCTTTTAGTGCAGGATTCAGGTTTGACTGCTGATTTTCTACAGATTTATGATTCCTTTCGAGACACCCTTGGGGAGAGACAGTATGTCCCCAAGGCTGTATTTGTAGTCTGCTAAAAAACAAGAATCCTTGTCAAGTCAACAGGAATCAGTCAAGAGAGCTTCTCATCTGACAGTGAATAGAATATGTTGAATAAACATTGCACAATCAACCTCCTCAGTTTAACCCTTGCAAGAGGGATTTTTGAAAGTGCTCAGTTATGCCAACTCTGCTACCTATGAGATCAGTAATTATAATTAGCATCAGAATTAGGCCAACACTTGGTGCTTCTGAGAATTTTGGAGCCCTCCAATATCCAGACAGTGTTTCACAAATTTGAAACTGGAACTTTTATTTGATTAAAGATGCATGCGGTTACACTAAGCTATGGGCAGAAAAGGCCCCAGCATTGCTAGGTGTTGTTCTGATGCCACGCCACAGCTAGTGCTTGGTCAAGTCACAAGACAGATGAACCTCACACATTCCTCCCGGAGGTCTGTATCTGCCTGTCTCCACCTAAAACTGCCTCTCTGGTGACTGAATAGTGTCCCAAATGAGGGAAAGATGAGAAGGCAGGAAAGAGTCACACTCCACAAAGAAAAATGTCAAAAGTAGGTTGTAAGGTCTATGATACTTGTCTAAATGAGCACATATGATCATGGACTATCCATGGAAATACCCCAGGGATCACTGTTAGGGAAAGTTGCCAGCAGAGAAAGTGGAGGATTGAGGAATTCGACATGAGAAACCAAGAGGGAGATCAAGACTTGATGTTTGCTACAACTACATACAAGAAGTTACTGGATGCTTGCTTTCCTAGCCAGTTTTGTATAGACACCTAAAAATCAGTCCTAACACGTTCATTTACGTTGTAAGTGAACTCTAGTCAGCAAATAGTTAACTACAAATTTAGCTAAAGGCAAAAAAAAGTGGTCTCAAGTTGTCCTGTCAGAGAGGTTTAGTCCCACAGGAATGAGAAGGCTTCAGAGATGATCCCAGTTGTTTATGTGGACGTACTCACCCACAGACTGTCACAGCTCTGCAAAGACGCACGCCATATCTAGTCCCTGGCCACAGAAAATCCAACAGGGGAAAGCTGGTGGAAGCAGCCCCCGTTCCCCTCCCAGCACGCACACATAAGACAGGGGGCCACGAACACCCTAGGGCAGCTCCCAGATTACCAGGCTCTGCCAACAAGCAAGAGGCCAGGGTAAAGGGTCATTAGTCAGGACATGCAGAATCAGCATATCTGTGGGCCTGCCCAGACGGTCAAGTTTCCATGCAGGATCCAGCCCACGGCTAAAGCTGCCTCACCAAAGAGGAAGAAACTGAAACATCCCAATTTTTTTCCACAGGGGCGCTTGGCATATGGGAAGATTACAGGGGATATAAATTTATCACTGAGCATCATTAACTAATCTTAGCTACACATTTGTCTATTCAAGTGAAAAAATGAATATGCTGCAACAAGAAAATAAATGTATATAATAGCACAGTAAAACAAGAGCAAAAAAAAATCAAGAGTAATATGAAACCTGTTTAGTTCCAAAAATGTAGTAGATATTAAGTATAAATCAGTCATTAACATACGTAACACTAATACAGAAGACATCTATAGCTATTGCATTGCAAATAGCGCTCTCATTTTACAACAGTGGTGAAGACTGCTGTGGCTTTTTTCAACATTTGGTATTTATAGAAACATATATTTTATACAAAGACCTATTGTGTAGGGTTGCACACTACAGTAACATGTTAAATATACCGTCCTTCTTTTGCAGCTCAATCTTAAGGACCACACGTTATACAGAATTGTGCTGCAAAGGTACAATGATAAATTAATACTTGCATACTTGAGCCCACATCATCTTATTATAGAATATGTAGGGTGCCTTACCAAGCTCCCTGAAGTTATAGGATGCTTGCATAGTTTTCTTTAATTACATAGGTAAACACAACATTTTCCTCTTTTGTGTTAATATTATGGGATATAAATTGAATATTCTGATCCAGTTAGTTAAAAGGTTTAGAGAAATTATTAAAAACTAACAAAATATGCATTTGACTATTTCATTTCTGCAAGATAATACTGAAGTTTTCTTGCATAATGAAAGCATTTTTTTGCCTGACTAAAGCCATTCTTCAGCCCACCAGAATTTTTTTTGAAAATACACTTTATATTTAAAAGCTCATGGTCCATTTCTGTTCATCTATCTTGGTATCTAGCCATATATCTTTTGGAAATAGCCCTGAATAACAGAAGGTGCATTAACTATGCAGCTACAGCAGTGATAGACAGCACCACATGTTTCTAATTGTTGTTGTTCTACTCCACACAGAACTAATTTTTGTTTCTTACCTAGAAATCTTGAAGATGCAGTAAGAAGTCTTCTTTAAATCTTAAGAACCAAATTTACTATGAAAGGGATTTAAACTTACCATAAAATCCATCTACAATTGTCTTCAATATTTTGACTATTCATTAACCAATAATGGAAAGAAGTAGTAGGGTCTTGTTTTGGAAACATGGTTTTGATAATTGTCTAAAATTTGAGAGATTTTAAATCTTTGGTAGCTACTTTTCATACTTTGATGCAATGAATGAGTAAGATTAAATAGTAATGAATAGAAAATTAGAAATTTCAAACACGATCCTTTTGCTTGTGCAGTGACAGTTACCAGGGAAGTAAAAGAACAGAAGACAGGAGGAGTATTGGAAGACTATACAATACATAGTGAGACAGCATTCGACATTTAGGATTACAGACAACACCAAATGCCTACGAACAACAAAGTTAAGAATAAAGAAACATTCAGAAAAGTGTAGTTGTATTAATGCAACAAAACAAACATTGGCCAAAAATACAGGGAGGTTACCACGAGAGGCAGAATTGCCAGAAGCAGAAATTTGACAGACTAGATGAAGCTCCTGGCCCATCAAGCCTGTGCTCAGCCTTTGGCTGTGACCATTGCACAATAGTTCAGAGGCAAACCTCCTTCAGCGCATCTACACTAAGCGATACCATATATTGAGGAAAGCATTCCTCTTGATCCCTGTGGCAATCATCTTACTTTCTGAAGCATGAGATTAGATTACCTCATTTTAGCATACCTACCTACAGTTACTATTCCTTGTCATACAATTATTAGTTGAAAAATATCCAACTGCAGCTGCTGACTCTGTGTTCTTCCATGCTTTGACAAGAAGTTTGGGAGAGCAGCTTTTTAACCTTGATGCATTTATGTACATTTCTGTAATCTTAGGGAAAGAGAACACATATATCAAGAGATTTTTTTGCATGTGCTTATGATGAGACATAAACATGGGAAAGGAAAATAAATATTTTAAGCAAATATGAAAGTGCTTCTTATAGATAAAAAAAATTTCAACTAAGTCCTGTCAAGGATACTGTGGACATTAATGAACCAAACAGGACACACATATTTGGTTTAAGCAGCAAGAAACATCACTACAAGTTTTGAGTCAAATTCTGTTATTACTCCCAGTATAGCGTTTAAATGGCAGGAAGATGAAACAGCTGCCACCGATGAAGTAGCCACACTAAAATACTGTATCTTTATAGTACTAATTATCTTTTTGTATATTCAAAGTAGCATATTTCTTTAACTAGTATTTTTTATGAACTGTAGTTCAAATAGTAGCCATTTCTGCATGTGAAAGACTCAGAGAGGTAGTAACAAATGCAAGCATCAGACTCGAACAACGGTGATATCACCATAAACATTTCTACAATGACGATATCATCATAGGTTTTCCTACAATTCTGTTCTGCTCAACTGTGCTATTTCTCCACTTTCTTAAACCCCTGCTTATCACAGTCTCCTCATGTCAGCCTCATTCCATTCACCTTTCCTTCTCACTTCTCTCCTGCCCTATCAAACTCTCATGTGTCTGTGCATGCCTCCTTTTTCCCTTATCTTGTGTGTGAAAACACTGGCTTCAGAACATTCAATCAAAAAATATACTTAAAACCTAACCCACTGAAAAAGTCATGGACTTACTATGTATTTTATATCCCTTTTCTACTATACTCTGTAGCAGGGACATCTGGCACTACTCTGTACAATACAGCAGGGCTATGTTATCAGTTGTTCCTTAAGTGCCACCATAGAATAAATAAATACATTAGCAATTTTCTGTATTTATTTTTGGCAGGCAACTTGAGAGACAAATTACCTGCCTCCAAACACAGATATACATAAGCATAAACTATGCAGATGTTTTCCTCCTTCCTGTCAGTGTATTTCAACTACTTCTGGAACATGTTGAACTTGTTTACCTTTTGAGCAATGCAGCCCAACTTACAGAGGAACACAGCCCTGAAACGCACTATTTACTCCCATCTCAAACAAACTTTTGTTATATGAAGCAAATAAAGATCACCTTTCAACCAATACCAAATTGAATAAAAGATAGCAGGCTATGCAAAGAAGGTATTCATACATAAGAAAGCACTTCAGAGGTAAGCCCTTAAAGTTAGCTGATGGAGCTTGCATAAGGTCTATGTGTTTACACTCTTAAAAATACCAGTGTTAACCTAACTAGTTTTAAAAAGTGTTTCTCAGAAGCTGTGATTTTCAAATAATTAGTCACCCATTTTCCTCTCTCCAAAGTGTGCCAGAGTAGTTCCAAGACACAGATAATGACAAGCGAACTAAGGTCCTATCCCAGTCTTAGTAAAGTCTATGCTGGGAGATAAGAGTGTAGGAGCAGGTTGAGACCCTAAAGCATCTCTGACATAAGAAAGAAAATCATGTTTCCTATTGATCACTATATTATTAAAGGAGCCACTCCACTCTGATGTCCTTACATTCACAAAACCATAGATACCTCAAGAGCAACAAGATTTACCCTATTCTATTACTCAGTATACTTCTGACTACTAGAACAAAACCCTACCTCTTTAAAATCATATAACAAGCTCATATTTGTCCATGTCTCTCTAAACAGATATATTCCTAACTATTTCTACAGTACCTTGCAAGATGGGGATCAATCTCTGCCAAAACCTAGGTCAACCACTGTTACACTGTGACAACACAAAATCAACAGAAAAATGCTGCCTCGATGTCACATTAACCTCTATTTGATTATTCTTGTAAAAAAAATTAATTTTAAAACATCGCATTTCCTCTTTTGTTTTGCTTAGTTTAAACTTCCTTCTGTTCTGTTTATTATCAGGTTTTATGCACGTTTGAACCTTCAAAGTACTGCACACGCTAAGTGTTGTTATTCCAAAGCACAAAGAGAAGCTCTATGAAAAGCTACCAGAAACTTATTTTTCATTTGACTTTGATTTAGATACTGGAAATAAGGATTACTTCAGTTCTCACTCTTTTGCAGGCTGTACTCTCTGTGCTCCTATCTTCTTCCTTGAGGCTGAATTTTGTTCTCCTCAGACAGGTCAATTATGTGGGCTTAAAGAAGTGGTGGAAATACCAGCACTGGGAAGCTGCTGAAATGTCAGAAGAAACCCTCAAAGGCTTTTCTTTCAGGTGAGAGTTGCCAGAGCGATATGACAAATACACTTCCCAGTAACAGATATTGATGTTTTCTCTCATTCATGAAGGCTGTGACACAGACTGAGATCTTACTGCTGCAAAGACACTACCCAACCAACGCCCTTCCAACACCCTCGACACTGTGTACCGTGGCGGATCAAACACCAACCCCCATCTTACAAGGTTATTTGGTAAAGCGAGTAGTGTGCCATCCCTAATTCTGAAATACTTTATAAAAAGTTGGTAAGACCTCCTGGAAACGCAGCCATGTCTCTCCATTACTGTCTACACCCTCCAGTGAGGTTCCCACTGCCCCATACTCAGAAAAGGAGCTCTGGAGCCGCACTGCACAACTCCAGCCAGGCACCACGCTGGAAGAGGTGACCAGGCAGTTCAGACCTGGCCCTGCAGGCTCAGTCATCTTTTAAAGCATCTCCATAGTTCATCAGCCTTACTAAGAAACCATGCAGTGGATTGCTATGACTTTAATATCTGCTGCTGACAATATCACAGGTGTACTCTTCCCTTTCTGGTTTCGTCCACATCTCAGGTCTCAGTGAAAACTGGCACAAGAAATGGTTAAAAAGGAAACACGAAGAAGAAACCACAAGCAGGTAAAGGTGTTTTAGAGTTAGGAATTTTTTCCTTTCTACATTTTAGTTTTTCCCTTTTCTCTTACTCTGGTAGCCACCAAATGTTGGTAACACCCTGCTAAACTGCTTCTAGGATGACAAAAAAACCCAGTAGCCCTTCCAAACTCTCCCAGATACATCAAGTAATTTTTGAGAGAAATTCGTTGATATAATCCAAGAAGACTCTCATATCCTCACCTTAGGAAAAGAGCAATCATAAAATGGACTAACATATTACAAGTTTTACCTCTGAGTTCATCTTGTTATGATAGCGGAAAATCCTAGAAGCAAAACAAGAAGCTGCAGCCCCCCTGAAAGTTGAACTGATGAACCTTTTGCAAAGTGAGTTGACCAAAATTAGCATCAAAACCAACAAAAGCTTCTGCCATGTACTGCACTGCCATCTTCCTGCTGCAGGCAATACCTGTTCCCCATGGAGAATCCCTGCGGCTGTGCTCATTTTTTCAGTGCATCAAGCCAGTTCCACTCCTTTTGATTTTGACAGGATCAGCCTTGGAAATAAAACCTTATCTTGCCCACCCTTTCCAAAGGCGAGATAAGAGTAAGGCATATTTTTGGACTTTGACGTATAAATTCCGTAACAATCACGTCAAAAATCTTGCTAGTAACTGAGATGGTTCTTTGTGGAAAAATCCAGCTTCTCCAACTAGTTTTCACAGTGATGAAGTCAGTCATAAATACTGAATTATTCACAGTTCATTAATCCATCTAAAATAAATTTCAACTCATTTTGAGAATTCTCATTGCTCACTAACATACACCTAGAACTGGGAAGCTGTCACTAAATAAGTATGTCCTAATTATGAGTGGATATATATGGATATACATATATAAGTATAGGTATACACACACATACAGAAATAAAGTTGGATGCAATAAACCAAAACTTCAAAAAAGGTGAGCTTAATGGATAGTCTTTAAGTGGGCTAACCCTTAAAAGTGCAAGGAAAAAAACTGAACATGAAAAGGCTCTTGTTCTCATATTTTATATGATAGAAAAGAATGAATCATGGTATTACAATAATTACTTTAAATGCATTGAAAAATAAGGTTATAATTTTGGAAGAGTATTTTCTCTCAGGAATTCTGCAAAGCCATATCAAACTCCAAAGATTTTGCTTCTCCTTTATTTGACAAGGCTTTGATGGTGTGTGTTAGGGACCCTGACTCAATCAATCCCCAAAGGACAGAATACAAATCTCAACTGCTGCAGCAGGCAAAATAGGTATGAAAAGCTCTTGAGACTGACTTTCCTGCACAATTTGCTGTCCTTCTGTTTCTGTTCTAAGAAAGAAATACTGCCATAACACTCTTCTGTGGTATTTCTGCACTTTTCTTCTAGTTCTAATTCTGTGAATTAGTTGAAAAAATCTTAAATCTTAAATTCTTCACTATGAGGGTGGTGAGGCACTGGAACAGGTTGCCCAGAGAGGTTGTAGATGCCCCCTCCCTGGAAGTGTTCAAGGCCAGGTTGGATGGGCTTTGAGCAACCTGGTCTAGTGGAAGGTGTCCCTGCCCATGGCAGGGGGCTTGAAACTAGATGACCTTTAAGGTCCCTTCCAACCCAAACCATTCTATGATTCTATGAGATACGGCAGAATAAAATAAGAAAAAAACCAAGAGACTCCGGAACTGACACAAACAACCATTTAAAAAAAGATTTTTTTTTTTAAAAAAACAAAGCAAGAAAACAATGCAAATCTGCATTTGATAATCTATATGTAAAACTGGTCTGTCACTGTACCTTCATTTTCCCCTTACTGAATACTTCATATCAGAGAAAGCAGGATCACACATAATACCTTTCCTGTCAGTACTGTTGCTTAGTCAACATCATGTGAAGCTTATGATAAAAATAATTAAGTTGGGGCCTTCAATCTCTGAAGAGAGGCATCAACATATAGGACATTCTCACAAGCTATGGGTTTCATATACTGTGAATGGAAAAAGGGACGCTGAGGTATTCTGCAGAGAAGGACCACACAGGACTTCGGTCTCAACTTAGACTGTAAGTGCTACTTAGTCCATAGTGCATGCTTCCATTTTTAAAAAATGTTTATAAGAAATTGGCAATATATCTAAATATATGTAAATTTTAACTAGCTTTCCCATTATGTGGCACTTTTCTTCAGTTATGACAGTTGGCATATGAAACTTAGAAAACTTTTTTCTCCCGTCCTCCCTTGAATATCCAAGGGAAAAACATATACGACATGTAATACACAACTTCTGCATTTAGGTGCAACAGATACACTACCATGACAAAGAGTCAAAAAAATCCACCAACAAGACAGTAACAGAAAGTGATTTGTTAAAAATATTTTTCTACAAACAACAGTATTTAAAATATTCTGCATGCAGTATTTCTTCATCTTGGTGTTCAGGGAGAAAACAAACTTCTCTCTGGTGCTTTGTCTTCTTCATTTCAAATGCATTAGTCTCTAAGCTGAAAGCAGGCAATTGCTAAGACAAAAATGTATTGTCAATGTTTTCAATACATTAATATGAAACAATCAAACCTGTATTACAGCACTGATGTTTTGAAATCACTACCTTTAAACTTGCATTACATTACCAAATATTACTGCTTTTCAACTTGACAAAAGTGTAAGTTGAAAATCATTTTGTAGACATACCAAAACTAAAGGCTTCCACTGAGTTTTCTAGTGTGTCACATCTCTTTGTCACTTAATGGGCCACTTATCTTTCATTCTCCGCAAGAGAAAGAGTAAGCAGTACATTCCAAAAACACTCATTTCCTTACCTCACACAAGGTAAAGTGACAGCTTGAGACACTCTCCCAAGAAATTTTTAAGAGAAATACACTCAAAACATAGCAACATTCACAGAACAAAATTCAGAAGTACTTAAGAAGTTGCAGTAACTACAGGAATACATGAAGTCAAGTCCAAAAACTTTGCCATTAGTGACAATGAAGAATATGCAATCCTGCGAAACTTTAAACATGTGGATTGCATTTTCCTTATACATAATCTTTTATTTACACCCATGAGACTGATCACAACCTAAGTAATCTGTGTTGCTCAAAAAGAAGACATAGGAACAAAGCAATTCAGATTCCCACTGGTGTGACAGAAATATCTTGTTAGACCTGAGGATGTTCTAAGTGTTGGGTTCACATCTATTCAAAGTTCGGATGCAGTCATTTCTTCTTATCTTGCCTTGTACTTTCCACTCCTTTCCCTTTCCCAGATGACACCATTCATTTAACTTGGACTATTTCTAGAATAATACATAAACACAGTGGCTGCCAGAATTTGTTCATGTAGGGTCCCTCCCTGTGCAGAATTATACGTCAGGGAACTGGTACATTTTCTGAAATTTATACTTTTTTCTGAAGGACTGAGAACTCACTTCAGAAACAGTGCTGGGCAAGAATATACTCTTAACTGTACCAATACATTAAAAAAATACTGTTCATGCCATCATACTGAAACGAACTCCCCACACGAAGTGATGGAACTGGAAAGTCAGCAATGCATTTTCTTTGATAGCTCTAGGTTTTTTCTTCTAGTTTTATTCCTTCTGACAGCAAATATTACATGTTTTCCTGTGATAGAATTTTTTTATTTTGAACAGAAGAAAATAAATGTTTTAGACTATACTGCTGGAGTTTCCAGCGGACATTTTATGAGGAGAAATTTTCTCTTTGTGTTGACATTGACATTCAAGATTAGTTCCATTTTTTCTTCCTAATTAGCTTTTCTAAGACAATTGTATATTTGAAACAAACAGACTACTTTCCCTCAGGGCATTAGAAACTTAATCTGTCCAATTTCCTTTCAATGGACATTGAAAAAAAAGCAGTGTATTGTAACTCAGTGGGGAATTAAGAACTATGCGATGTCAAAAATGGAAAAAGCACTATGTAAATAAATTCAACATAGATGGCAATAAAAATATAGTAATGAAAAATCCTTTAAGCCACCTTGTTAATACCTGACAGAACTGCCTGTTCATATTAAACTCTGTTTGCCTTTCAAAGGAGGTTAAGACACTAAATTTACACAAAACTGAGGATTTTTATATTCACAGCACACTGAGTGATTAGCATTAAATCATTTGGAATATCTTAAACAATCTGAGGACTTTCCGATCACTTTATCCAGCAGTCTTCTTTGTGACTCAAAAGATTTTTTTCTTAAACTTTGATCATTCTACAAAGATCTAGTCCCTCGCAGAACTCTTTATTTTCCCGATATTGGAAATAAAAAAAATCAATAATGCTAAGCATACAATTACAAGATTATGGTGATAAACTGTAAGGCTGTTAATGACTTTTTAGACAGAAGTTACACTTGTAAGTCTTATCAATAAAAGTAACTGTTGCAGCAGCTTTTGGATTCTGATCAACAAGTCACTAAGAAAATAATTGCAGGTTTTTATTTAAAAATTCTGGGGAATTTAACTGAAAATAATCTTTGTGGTGTATTGCACTCTACCAGTATAGCCTACCAGAAAAAGAGTTCTACTGGATGTTTTTTTAGGACTGCTAACATGCAGATTTTCATACACAGTACACAGTAATTTCTACTGTATCCCATTTATAGGTATGCTGTATACATATATGGGTACACAGGTGTGTGTACTATATGTATATACATATACAGACATTATAGAACTTCTTAAAAGTGAATATGCATCTCATTCCTGTGTAGATTTCAACTTCAGCTGTGCCTTTTAAGCAGAGTTCAGAAAGGTACTTACTGATGTGTAGAGGAAACCTTCTCCATTTAGGGCTATATACAACCCAGTCTTTACACCCTGGATAGCAACAACCCGAAGTCCCACTGGTATAAGGTTGAATAAAGCTGTGAAAAAAAACATGATCAGATATGAATATACTATGGTTATGACAATATTCTAATAAACATAATTAGTAAAAAAATAAAACTACTCCCTGTACAATTTTTTTCTGATTTTAAAATTAAACTAATTCAGAAAATCTTGCTTCTAGTAAAGTTAATCCTTAAAATTAAAGCCTAAGTATCTATCTAGCAATAAGTCCTGCAATAGTTCAGTATTTGGCACAAGTGCTAACTAGCAAATACAAAGCACAGCAGACTGGACTGTAATCATTTATGCAGCAGTGCAGACACGAGTATCTCAGGCAATCTGAAAAGAGTCAAAGAGCCCAACAGTTCCTTCATCAATGTAGACTGAACATAAGGGTAATACTTGTGAGATACCCTGCAGAAAACGTATCTCTCTGATTCTGGCAAGTACCTTTTTATTTTCTTAGGCATTTTTATGGTTTTGGATTAAGATGTGTTCTCATTAAAGATTGCTTTCAAGGGGTCTGTGATTTCAAATAAAAAAAATTTTTTTGCTTTTGTGAATGATATATTTGATACAAGCAGCAGTACACAGGCCTCAGGTAATGGCAGAGGATTATCCTAGTTCAGAAAAGCACTGAAATATGTGATTGACTCTAAATGTGCATAAATGCTATTGAGCTGAATATAGAACATGTTCAAAGACTGGAATTCTGGGGAAAATAAATAATTAAAAAAACAGCTAATAGCAGATACCCTAGCAATGGTATATACCTCTGTAATAACAAAAACAGTCACAGCTTTGATTAGTGTCTGAAAAAGACCAGTGTGAAGAGCAGGAGTTTACCAGCCTCACCACAGAACAACAAAAGAAAAAGTGACATAAGTAGGAGACACAGACCAATTCTTCTAAAAATTATGCCAGCATACACTTATACTAAGTTTACTGACTCATACTAGGAAATCAGATGCAAAGCACACATCAAACAGTCTTGGAAGAAAAGATCTGGATGAGCCAGAGTTCATGCTAAGTGTTTTTCCACTGTGGATGAGTCAAAGATTCACAAGTCCTTGGATGAAAACCAAAAGCGCAACCTGTGTGTTCAGCATATGCAGCAAGGACCGTGGTTCCACCAAGACAGGTCTCAGGAACACAATAACACCTACAGTGAGTTCCTCAAAATTTAGGAAGGACATGCATAGGTGTGACCAGAAAGTGTACCCTATGAGGCTATCTGTAATCAGAATGCCAGGGGTAAAGCCCAAATCAAGAGAAAAAGGGTCATGTAATTGCAGTAGATACATTCTCTCAAGGTGTGGAAACTCCTGGTTGGTCAAAGGACACAAAGCCACAGATTGTTTATGATGAAGATGACCAAATCTTTACAACTGAGAAAAACCATAGGTTGACTACTAGAATTTAAAGATAGAAGTGGATTGAAAAAAAAAACTCTTTCCTTCAACATTGTCACGCAGAAAAAGAATATGTAACGTAAGATCTTTTTAGGAACGCACAAAGCCAGTATAAAGCTAGGAATTGTTGTAGCAGAGCACTTCCTACAGCTGTAGAAAGAAAAATATATTCAAAAGAGTTCTGGAAGAACAGAAAACAGATTTATGGGTTTACAAAGAAGAATAGAAGAGATGACATCAGACAAGAATTAGCACAAATACATAGCATTTTCATTTCTGTAGTTTCCAAAAGTCTCCATCATGCTAGGATCTTACTGGGCTGTTCACTAGAAAAATACAGGATACAGACAAGGTTCCCTCTCTAATCGATACAAGATAAATGTAAACCAGTGAAATATGGCACTCACGGACAAGATATCCTAAGAGTATATAGGCTAAACACTGCATGACTTGAGGGCTCTCAAATGTTCAATATAATTTGGAAGTTAAAAAAACAATCAGCCATTACCCTCAAATGAAACAATGTCAAAACCAGCAAAACCACTATTGTGGGTGGTAGAAGGAGAGTCTGTCACAGCAAAACTAGGTTTCAGATGGCAGTTAAGTTTGGTTTTTTCTAGAAGAAAAGAAAGTCCAGGAGGAAACCTGGATATGAATGCTGTGCTAGAGGGAGGGCAGCAACAATTGAGGGGACACCAGGAAGGAAAAACAAACAATACTTGTATAAAGAAAAGAGGTGACCACAAAAGACAAGTCATCCATGGAAAACTGCTAATGAAAAATAACTCCTAATCATACTGGTTCAGTCAAAACTTCTGGAATGTAGACATAATTTGCTGTATTACCAATAAAAATAAAGCAGCAAAGCTAAAAAAAAAAAACAACCACCATTTAAGGAGCATTAGAGGCCTGTAACATGGCAGTGTTTTATGCAACCTATAAAATTACTAGAGCACCTTATAATGCTGGCGAATTTAGAAAGCACCGAGGAGGGCATATAATGTATCTTTTACTGCCACCAAGTTTTAATCGGAGATTGTCAGAGCTCCTGTAATTAGTCTAAGACCATAAAATTTTAGAGTGTGATCTGAAATGCTGTAATTCTGCACATACAGAATAGTCAGTAACTTCTACAAAATCTTTCAGACTTGGGTGAAACTAGGGAGGCCAGTCTACATTCAGTTCTTGATTGATAAACGCTCAGCAATGTGCTTCATACTGAGGTCAGCAAAACATACACCAGTAAGGCACAGCATGTGGTTTTTACATGCTCTGAAGCTGGCCAAAGGAAATACAATTTCCTCCAGAACCTGCCTGTTCAGTACTCTTCACTGAGCAGGACTTCTGTGAGCAATTACACTTTCAAATCTTCCTAAGATTCACCTATGCTACCCTCCACTCTAATAAGAACTTGCTTTGAGAAAAGCAGAAAGCCTTCCAGAGTTTGCTGGCATTTCAGGTCTGCACAGCCAAAGCTATGCCCTTACCTGAGGGGGGTGTGAAAAAGGACCATGCCCCCAGCTTCCCTCTATCTTTAAGACAATGATCCAAAACCAAAAGTAAGTGGGGAGCGAGGTCCCTGAACACCTTTATGTACCTAAACCCAGCCCAGTGAGTCCACAGATGAGTTGAGAGAGGGAGCACCCTGGAACAGCCCAGGAAATATAATTCTGCCTAGTGCTCAGTGCTCCCATGCTGCACGCTTAAGTATAAAGCCTGGCAAATCCAACTGTAAATAAGACGTGGGAACATCAGGGAAATCAAGTTAACCAATCAGCAAAAATGGTGTGAGTAAAACCCTTTCTTCTTGTCAGCGCTGAGCCTGTACATGCTCCCTTAGCTCTGCTTTGTATTCCGTCCAAACCATGACTGTAAAGCAAATGGTTTCTCTTTCTTTTCCTAAGCCTGCAAGCCTACTTCCACCACACACAAGATCAGAAAACGGGGGTGGGGGGCAATTAACAGGAACAACTGGCATGAAAAAAGTTATTGTTTTAGGTGTCGTGGAGGGGATTTGCAGGAACAAATTTGAATTGGATTCTAATCCTCCAAAAGTTTTAGCCAAAGTTAAAGTCCACTTTTTGATAAGTAGTAACTCCTTCCTTGAGCAAAACACAAAACCACCACATTTCTTTTTCCTTTTTTTATGTAATACCATCACAGTCTATTAACTTGAAATCTGAAATGCCTGAAATCAGATATTTCCATATCCTTGTGAAAGTCTATTTAGGTATGACTGACTTGTAGCTACAAGAAAATTGCCATCACAGATCACTGTTTTTCTCAAGAAGCTTGCTAGAGACCAATTGCTTAAGGCTTATAAACTTGCTGTTTCTTCTGCATGTGCACTGCCCTGGTGTCAGTTAACAAAACTTCCCACAGCACCAAATCTGCAATCAGATCAAGGCAACTATTTCTTTAATTTATTTCCATCTGACAGGCAAAAATGACGACTCCATCAGAACATCTTTTAGATTGGCAATGAGTGCAGGGAGGCTGGTATTCAGAGATCCGTCCATCCATTTCTTACGGAGCAAGCCCATTCTACCTGCCTGATGTTACACAAGACATAATTAAAACGTACTTTTTAGTATGGCTGAACATGGCCATCTTCACACTGACTAAGATCATACTGATGGGAGAAACAGGCTTACCTAACTGCCAAAGGTGATGTAAATAGATGACTAAATGCCTGTGTAATTCTTTGAAGATAAACTGCAGTAAAAAACAGTGCAAAAATCAGACTGCAAATATTTCAGTTCAGTAATCCAAATTTAACTTTCAGTAATCCAAATTTAACAACATTGCAGGTGTTGTTTTTTAATCTTCATGTGCTTTATTTCTGTCTAATTATCTCCTTTAGCTTACAAGGGTGCTGTGAAGATTATTTTATTAATATCTTCAAACCAAAATATGATAGTGGTAGGTACTTTAGAAAGACATTAAAAAGTTAATACTTCCATATTCAATTTGGAACATATAAATAGAGCATTAGGAGCATGCATTAAAAGTTGAAAATAAAGGAATGTTAAATGGCTGCACGATTTCTTGAACAGCAACTCTACCAGGTACCAAGTGCCATGAAGGAAGTAAAGCATGTTGCTGCATAATTAAGCAAGAGATGTGCACAGCACAGCCAAATCAAAGTGGCTTGGGTAATGTTAACTTTAGCATTTATCAGTTTATGAAATAGGGCTACAAATGAGTAATGCTCTTTTAATCTGTTTTAAACATGACTGTAATTTCATAAGGGGCACAAATAGTAAGAGTTGAGTGTTAAAATCAGGTTTATCACCCATCAAGGAAAGTATCATAATTTATGTTTAATTTTTTCAGTGGTTGTTGGCTGAGATGATACACTCCTCAGGTGAATCAAAATAAGCCATAGGGCTAAGAGATTCAGGGTTTCAATCTCAGAAATTAAAGAATCAGAATTGCCTGTTTCCCAAATTAATCAGTCTTCCTACTAAACCTACCCTTCATTCATGAGACAAAACTTTGAAGATAGACCAAAGCCTGAAAATGAGCCGTTTTGGGTGGGGAGGAGGACAGGAGGGGAAATGTAACACTTGTTACCACAAGCACAATATGGAAATCTCTTCTATATAGTTTCTGTGTAGTAGCTTGTTTTTCCTAATTAATAATGATGAGGCCCATGGACAACGCTGAAGCAAGTCCCATTCACACCAAGTAATGCTAAGAACTGCTGTAAAATCCAGGAAAATTAGAACTAGAGAGGGACACCTACACTGAGCAGAACCTCAGTAACCAAGCCTACAGCTTTAACCACAGTCACTCCTGCTTTCACTACAAGCAAGCCACAAAAACAAACCAGAAACTGTAAGGCATTAGAGGAAGGAAAAAGAGAAAAACAGCTAAAACAAGAAAAGCAATGTAATAACGCCTCTTTCCACATATCACTGAGAGTTTGGCAAAAAAATACAGACTGTACACACAAGATGGTTTAACCTAACAGCCTTGGTCTGGTGATGTGACTTAAGGAAACTCAGCACCATTAATCAACAGGTCCATTAATTCATACTCTGTCACAAAACATCACTAACTTGGAAAAGATATAAAAAGAAATTACGACAATGAACTGAAACCCATCAGTCTGTTTAGGTTGGGTTCTAATAGCATGGCCACCACATGAGCAGACGAAAGTACATTCAGGGATGCAATTACAAGCAGTCATCTCTTTCTTCCTTTTTCATGCAAGGGTTTGTGCGCAGCGATAGGTTAAAAATCTTGCCATCCATCTCTGCAGACTCTAGCCTTTACTCAAACTTAAGGCAAGCTGGGACAATGGCTTGCACTATAGCAGCTGACCGAAACCACTGGTAAAACTCATTTTGACTTCAGATAGAAGCAAAAAGTCACATTAAAGAGTCTACCACGAAACTTTAAAGACAAACAAAAAATGGATGTGAACAGAACCACTCAATTTGAACAGACTACCTCTTAATCTTACTTTGCGCTACCTCTCTATAACACTGTGACCCCAATAGTGTTTAACTTATGTTTACTGACATACATATAAAATGAGTACAAAATGACATATGCACTTGAGAGAATTTCAACTTCAAGCACTCCTCTAACTGCTTGACACAGAATAAATTGCAACAGCACAAAAAGTAGCAGCATGACTAATCTTCAAGCAGTTTCCTTGCTGAAGACAAAAAAGAAATCACTTCTCTGTCCCTCGCTACTCACTCACTCTGGCTTCTCCAACACCCAGCTACTCAGATGGTCAGTGCATGAGAAGGACTCTTTCACAGGCTTCAGGGACAGTGAATAGTGCAGAAGATGAGTGGAAGGCTGGCAGAGATGGACACCCTTTGGCAGTCTGCATTTCTTCCATTTTTATGAAATACACTTTGAATGGAAGTTATCCTCACTATCAAGGTAAGCGTACTATCTGTCCTATTGACAGCTAATATATGTCCATCCCTTCGCCCACTGGGCACATTAAATAGGCAGCCTGCAAGCTCCATGGTCAAAAGTAGAATTTTCCCCCTCTGGCAGCTGCCAAAGCTTATTTACCAGTAAGCCTCAGACAGAAATTATCACAATAAGGAGCTCACAAAATAAAAGGTCAAAATACTAGCAATTTTATCCATGAGAAAATTGTTTTAACGTAAAAGAGAAAAGGAAAAACGAAATATGCTGCAATAAAGAAAAGCAATACGAAACAAAAAATTCAACAGGAATGGAAGGAAACAGAGTGGAAAGGGAAAAGAACTGAGGAGAAAGACTGACAGCACAAAAGAAACAGACACATGTTCATATATTCATGAATATACCAAATGGATCAATCTTTTCAGCTCTTAATATAGTGTTGATACATATATACTGGCAACATTTAAGGTGGAGATTGTATGCTTTCCTGGTAAACACGTTAATTTTACATCCTTATGGTCTAAACTGTCTTTACTAAACAATATTGTAAAATTGGACTAGTGAAGAAACAAATAGTGAATATCACCAGTTAAAGACAGAAAAAAAATCCGCTTATGGAAAAAACTCGTTTTAGCCTAAAAATCATGTTGAAGTAAAACACAATATTATCTATCAGTATTTATCCAAAATACGCAATACTGCTATCTGGTATTTGGTTGAGTTTGGACAAGTTCTATATTTCAGAATATTTATAATATAGAATATTCATTCTGTGTTTTGGAACAACAAGAATAAGAGAGATGGGCAGACAGATGGAAATCCAGAAAGGCAGGGAAGAGGAGAGAGAAAGGGAAAATGATGTAGTAAGCAAAAAAAGGGAAGATTTGTAAAGCTAACAACAGCAAAAAGAGGAAAGATTAAGGCACTATGGTCTAGTTTTGCAAAGATTCAAAATCCATGGAGTTCTAAGATTAAAAAAACCAGACATAACATTAAAACATTCCAAAATTATTGCAGTCATACACACCTCCTCATTGAAGCTGAAAATAAGAGAGAGATGGGCAGAGAGAGAAGGAGAGGGAGAGAGAGATACGCGCTCGCACTCTAAGACACATTTCTCGGACTTCATATGGGCAAAGCTTCTATAAAAAGCAATAATGATCTTGTCTGTACAAGGTCTTAGTATCTAGTCCAGTAAAGAAGTGGGCATGGGAGATGGACACACTGAGGGAAGAAATGAAACAAGGAACAGGAGGGGGAAAAAAAACACTTGGAAAACAAGCAGAGAAATACACATCAAAATAGATTAATCAATTATTTTTCTCAATTCTAAAAAAAAAAGAGAACAATAAAAGATGATCATGCTATCTGTTGATGAAATGTGTTAAAAATGACAGCCGTGCATTATCAGATAAAACAGGGACCTAACCAAAGTAACGCAGAAACCTCAAATCCCTTAATTTCTATAGCCTTATTCCAACATTTTTGAGGAAATTACAGGCTTATTTATATATGCATAACAAGAAGATAAATCTTTTGTATTAAAAATGCTTAAAATAGACCTCAAGATCACACAGAAATATGTTACTTAAATATGCCATTATCATTAAAATAAACAAAATACAAATGTTCTCTGCTAAAGAGAAAAATAAAAATCAACTGTTTCTAGAGTAAGAATAGGTTTGCTTAATTATCATTTGCAGCTGAAGTTATCAAACATATATATGCTCATTGAATGAAAATATGTGGCAGTTTCATAGGAAAAGAGTACCAAAGCAGTGACCCACAAGGCCTTTCAACACCACTTTTGTTTGGAATATTTTTGAAAACTGCCACTGTCGCAGTCCCTACACTGGCAGAAATTCTCTTAAAATCATTGGAACTCTTGCTAGTATAGGGACTGTAGTATCTTTAGCCCAAATTCAGCAAGGTACTTCAGCATGTGTTTTAAGCAGGACTTTGATAGTTAGACATACACTTATTTGCTTTGCTGAATCAGGGCCTATATGATCAGATTTTTCAAGGATTTTTTCTTTCCTTTTTTTTTTCTGTTATTTATTTGAAGATAAGACATTTATGTTAAATATACAGCTTTTATAAAAAATATTTTTAATGTAATTTTACCATTTTTATAAAATTACCAGAAGACAACCATTGGCCTAAATATCTCACCCCTGAGGTCCATCGGCACTTACGCCTTCCTCTTCAGAGGGAATACATTTAGGCCAACGTCCTGCACAAGCCATGCTGGCGGTCATTAGGCTTCGAATGGACAGAACCCTCCTCCTTTTGACAAAACACATTCAGAAACCCTCCAAAGGCATTAACACTGTGTCTGCGCGTACATACTCGAGCGATGCAATCTGCGTGTGCGATTAAGACATTCTCCTGGGGCAGTCACTTACTAGAATTACTGCTGTCATCCTTGGTTCCATCGAGACTTCCATCGGGGTGCATTTGCAAGTAGTAGCCTTGCCTGCAATATAACCTGGTCACTATACCCTTGAGCTGGGGATCTGAAAGACAAACATATTTTGTCACTAGCCTCAAAACTTTTTCCAAGAGTTATCCCTACTTCTCTCACTGTAGGAGGAAGTTTGGTGAAGCAGCATTGCCGTCTTAAAAGTAAGTACTAAAACAGGATGGGTCCTGATGGAGATGGAGAAAAATCTCGCCGCAGAATATTATTAGGCCAGTTGCGCGTCCTGTTCTCTGCCTCCAACATCCTTCATTATAATTAACACAGGTAAAACACAGAAAAAAAGAACACTCCAAACACCCATAGTCAAAAGACTTTAAACCAGATTAAGCCCTGCAAAAAATTTTAGACTTCAGCAACAAGAATAGAGCCTTACAGAAACTAGCAAAACATTTTAAAAACCCTACTCATTGCATACATGTTAGTAACTTACAATACTTCATGTAAGTTTTAAGGACACTTGGAGGAAAAGGTCTGTCTCCTTTCACTCTCTATCAAAAGTGATAAACTTATCTGGTATAATATTTTGTAACAGGTCCATCTGAAGAGTTCCCAAAATATTTTACCAATCTAGAAGCGGATACAATTCACCTGCCCTCTCCCACCCCCCAGGGAATAATACCCACAGTCAGGGCAAGGCATAACTCTCCTTCAACAGAGGAAAATCCTGAAAAAACCCTTAGTAAGCTAAAAGTATATGGGAAATTCAGGTAGCTGAACAGTTAGGCTACTCTGTTTAATACTCTGCATTTATGAAAATTGCCAAGCATTGGGCAGGGGCTGCCAAGCCACAACTTTATGATTCATCTCAAGCATGGTGCCTTACCAAATCACAAATTAAGCTGCTGCAGAACTGCAGTGCTGAGGAAGGGGACATTGCATCTTAAAAAAATCAACAGTACTACCTCTGTGTGATATTGGTATTAATATTGTTAAACATAAACTATTAGGCCCAGCTCCAGGCAGCCAGTACATAAACTTGTGGGGACATTGGCATTAAAAGCATCTATATCATATCATGCTTAGCTCCGCAATAATGAACTAAAATCATAAAGACTTTGAGACAGATAAGATGAACAGGTGAACTTCTAAGGAAGACAGAAATGATTTCCATGCAATCATGTAGCCAGAATACAAAATCCTCCTTGAATTTGTGTATAATTGCTCTCACAATAAATCATGCTGGGTTACAAACAGTATCCTAAGGGGAGGTGAAAATAAACACTAATAAACAAAACTGCCTCTGAGTGGAATGCTCTGAAGTTTTCTATAGAGGCTCAGTTCCACGAAATGATTATGAAAATGTTAAGTTTTTCTTGAATATCCAAATTACAAAGTCATATTAAACAATAAACCCATCTAAATTAAAAATATAAGATTAAACTGTAAATATCATAAAAACTGTTACTATAAATATTAACACTGTAAGACTTTTGAGGCATGGAAATTAATAATATAAACATCTGATGATCAACATGTAAGCACAGTACAACTTCTTTTTTTTTTAATTTTAACTGCAAATTTTGCTTTCTGTGAATTTTTACATCAGTAAAAGTTTCTCTGTCTTTATATAAGAATACTCAGAAACAAATATTTTGAAAATTGATAAACAGAATAAACTGTATTTTCTTTGAATGTACTGTCTCAATCAAATTCACCAGGCAACTCAAAAGTATTTTCATAATTTAAAAAAGAAAAGTGAGTTCCTCTTATACAGGCACTATTCCTATCAACACATGCTTTCAATTTGCACTTCCAAATCAATGATTTTAAACATACTTGCTTTACACATATTAAAATGGCATCTTAAAAGACTAAAGAAAAATATTTAAAAAATATTATTAAAACTAGAGCTTTAGAAAGTATTTACAGGAAAAATATCAGTATTTTGAAAAACAGCTTCTACACCAAAGAATCATGAATAAATGATTCTTTATCATCACTTCTAGCTCAAAGAAGTATCATAGGAAGGCAAAGTACAGTCAACTCACTATCACCAGCTGTTTACATCTACTGCTTCAAGGGAAAAATGTGAAACTTAAAAGTGACTTTCAAAGTTGTTCTTTATACTCATTCTATTCTTTTTTTCTAATTTCACAAATAAAATCTACTTTCTAACAAGAATTTGTGCAACCATTTGTCTATGTTTTCACCAAAAGCATTATTTAAAATTAACCCTGCTTTACCAGCTATCCAAAACTATATCTGAATGAAAATAATTTGGTGGATAGCTATGCATTCCAGCCAGCATTTCAGACTATGTGTGATAAGACAGGGTATGAATCCCCCATTTATTTGTTCACTCAAGTCCAAACACAGCAAAATAATAACTATTATAGCATGAGACCAGAGGATCCTAGTCATCTGTTATATCTCACTTGTGTACAGTTTTAATGGTTTCATTTGTCAGAGAACTGAACAAAACTGTCCCAAAATATGGCTCTTCCACTTGAATGTTTCATTGAAAACTGGAATTTACTGCTAATAATGTGATACTAATTAATATTTTCATTGTGCAAAGTAGATCTCTGTAGACTAATAAATGGCAAAAAGAAAAAAGTCTTTTCCCATGAAATGTAGCAACTGAAACTTTTTTTTTACTTTTTTCCTGTGGATTATGAGAACCTTTTTTACCCACCCTCCTAAGAATATCTTTTCTACCTTAAGTTCCTACCTGTCCTTAGCAAGATTAAAACTTTTATTCCTGACAAGTAATTTAATTATGCATTTTTTACTAGTTCTTGATCGGAATATTTAGTTAATATATATCACAGCACTTTGGATCAACAAATCAAAGTAAATAACAACTAAATATTTTAGCTGAACAGTGGTCAAAAAAACTGGGGGAACTGGACAATGAGACATGGTATTTCTTTGATCTTAGGCAAAAGGCAACCCAGATTTAGTGATGGAGTTGTATGAAATGACTCGTTAATCTCAATGCAAGTCATAATAAGCAATAGTCAAAAAGACTGCTCCATACAGCCTCAAGGTAAATATCTCCAAGATGAAGCAGACAATCCTGTCAGGCAAGGAATTTATCTCTTCTTGCAGAAAGAGAAATGTCTCTTTCAGGTCCTTTTTGAGACACCTGGGCAGCCAGCAGAGAAGAGAAATCCGCTTGTCCCTGTATTTCTATAGCGTTTTATCTACCCATTGTCAATAATATTACAGGAACAGTCTCAGCTTCAGATGCTTTACAAGTAAGTTTCTCAAATCCTTCTTGACCACACTTTTTTTTTTTTTTTTTACTGTCTGCTAGAAAGCAGGAGCGACCAGCAGTGCCCAGAAACAATAGCAGAAGACTGATGCTGCTTGTCCACAGGTGCACTGGATATGTTCCATTTTTTAATTCCCACCGCAGTGATACGGGTAGACAGACCAGCAATTACTCTTACCCTTTACACCCCACGCATGCCTTTTTCTTCCCACATGAAAGAGAAAGGGAATGGCAAGAGAATACAGCAAAATAATAAAACACAAATGAACAGGATGAGGGTAGACGACCTCACCAAAGAGTTCCCAGCTCTCACGATTTTATTATAGATATTTTGCTACTAGTTCCCTTAAAGTCCTAGCCACCACAGCAAGGTGATTATGTGAAAAATACCTTTTCTATTTAATTTTAAACACCTCGACCTCAGGGGTAAAAACCCCAAACTACCAAACTTCACCATGGATCAAAATCAAAGGACAGTTCAACATCTAATGATTTTTATTGATCTTATTTTGCACCTTGACTTCTGATGTTCAACAGTTCAGCGTGATAAGTCTGCAATGCCCCACCATGGAAAGAATTATTCTGACTTGTAGTTATTAGAGGTTGTCGCTAAAAATTCAAAGACATTTTACTGAATGGACAAAGCAACAGTTTCTCAAGCCTCTCTTCCACAGCAACCTGCATGGCAGCAGCCACTTGCAGCCCGCTTTTATTGTTTTTTTTCCTTGTCAGTGGCGACGGCAGGATGCATGACTGCAGTTAGCATGCACACTCTGTCAGCAGCTTTTCTGATGTCCTCAACAAAGGCAGAGTTTAATTAAGATGTCTTCTCTTCTCCCTCGAATAGTGGCTACAAAAATGGCTTTGGCATTAACTATTGACAGGCTGAGTTTGAACATAGAACAACATAGAACAATTATGACACTTCAAGTTTTGAATTAAGAATATTTTCTGCTCACAAACAGAATGGTTGTAGCATCTCCTTCCCCAACCCCACAGGCTGCCAGGACAGATCTCTTCAGAAATTTTATAGGTTTAAAATAAACAAGGGGACAAACTCATTAAATATGGGTGTTAAGGATTTTACCTTTGTGTTCAGACATAGATTAATTTACAATGCTAAAAGAACAATGGTGAATATGCTCATTGTATTTTAACACCATGAAAAATGAATCCCTTAGCATCCACAGGAGTTTTGATTTCTAGTTTTTACCATAGGAGGGCTTTTTTTGCCTGTCATTATTTACTTACTCACTCTTTTGAGTAAAGGTACTAAATAAAAGCGTGTATCAGCTGACAAGCAAATGCTTAATGGTGGGTTAGTCTCATATCAACTCACATTGTTATGGAGAATAAACTGCAGTATCCAGCCAATTACCAGTCTGTCACAAAATGAGTTGCTCAGCGAGTCAAATGATAGCCAGTATTTAGAGGTACATTCTGCACAGATATCATAGCATCAAGCTCATGTTAACTGGTAGCTCCAGGTCCTTCACATTTTACTTGCCCTTTATTCTTTGCATTTCCCTCCTGCAGTTTTTATTTTTGGATATTTCAGTACCAAAAATACCACTCATGCTGGTCCAGAATAAATCAGGCATCTTTTTTTTTTTTTTAAGATTTCTAGTGCCCCAATAGTCACCATGACTTGACTGTCATTTCTTGCTTGCTGGTGTTATGATCAGCATTTGTTAGGAATCTTCTCCCTCATCTATTAAACTTTATTTGAAATATTAAAAAGATTTATAATCTGTATTAGGATTAAAAAAAGGTCAAACCCCCAAAAAGCTGCAACCCCCAGATTTCTTGTGAAGCTGGGAAGCAAAATACCCACCCAAAGCACAGAGTGTCTCACCCAATCCAGACCCATCTCCCAGTTAGTTCGTAAGGCCTGGGACGTGTAAATGGCCACTTTTCCTGACTTCTCACACAAGAGTACCCTGACAATAGTGTTGTGTGGAGTTTTGGACTGGGATCCTTGCAGTCTCTCTTGCTGAAGCCACTCTACTTTGTATAATAATTATCTACCCACCACGGGGGGATTAGAGCCCATCCACTAGATCACAGTTCAAGGCAGCCTCCAGCCCTTCACTGACTTCTGCACAGAAACCTATTGATGCTTCAGATTAACGTCTGGGTACTATTCAAAACTTTAAACATGTGTCAGTACTACTTAGTATTTTAGAAACATTTTCCACTAGGCAATTCAGCTCCAGAAGGAGGGACCAAATCCCACGTAAAATGACATTTCCTTTCTGGATTCTTATTTCAAGTATTTCAGTTCCTGCTGTAATGCTTTTCCCAGTTTCCAAAAGTTGTCTTCTTCTCAAGCATACTGTTTATGTTTAATTGCAACAATACTCTAACAGGTCCAGTCAGTACAGATGATTGCATTACACTCCTCTTGCCTTGTTTTTGGCAAGTTTTGCATCATCATTCCAGCACATAAAAGTGCAGGATCCTCTGGTATGCATGTTACACAATCACACAAACAAGCTTGCTAAAGCAAGTACATAGCCAATGGGAAATTCAAAATGCAGAATTTTGTACTTCATTTAAAGGTGATAAAATCCTAAATAGGCATCTAAAACTATAATGTTCCTTCATTATTAAACCCTTCAGCTGTTCTTATGATACAGCTTTTGCATTCAAAAGCTTTATACACTCCTAACTTCTTTATTATTTTGACTGTCCTATCACCTGGTGTCCTAATGCTTCAAAGTTTCTGATCATGTTGTCTTTACTTTCTCTCATTGTTAATAGGAAGTGGTAAGATATGGACATTTATATGCTAGTGCTCTCTGATTTTAATAATAATGTTTTAAATATTTCATGATACACACCAGAAAACTAAAATTTAATTAAAAACTTGAAAGAAAAATATTTTTAAAAGAAAGTTTTGCTCTATTCAGGATGGAGGGGAAAAGGATACAATGTGAATTCAGAAAAGCAATAGCTTCCATTATTCCCTGTTCCCATAAGTAATAATAGTACTTATTCTGAAACACGGTTGCTTTGTGAGCCTATTTCTCTGTGCTCACTTATTTTTCTGTCCTCACAATGATTACAGGGCACTCAACTTCGGTGTTTATTTTTAACTCTACTTTTTTTCCATTCATGCCTCACATCACAAGCTCGTCTCCCACAGAATCTCGCTTTGAGAGCACATTTAAGAGAGACAGAGAGTCCTCCCACGTTCCTGCACTGTCATTGTCATCGGAACTTCCACAACGTTTATGAGATTTCTTGGTAAACTATGAAAGCAGGTCGGAGTTCTGCAAAATGCTTGCTTTTCTTCAAAGCACAGCATCGTACCCTTTGTGCTGCTGTCCTTGCCTTTGTATTGCAAATGTTTTTATGCTAACTGCAAAATGTGCTCCCTTCCATTTGTGTGCGCTGATGTTTTGTGTCTAGGTCTTACAATACATTTCAAACTACATGAGATTTGCTTCTTGCTACGTGGTTTTACTTGAACAAATTTGATTGTCAATAGAATTACAGCAACTTGGCTTCTAGCTGGGATAATTTATATCTGTTCAGATTCACAAGGTGATTGGATTTAATAGACTTGTCTACAGCATAATTGTTAACAGTTTCCTTTACAGCCATATTATTTTTGGAGGGTATTTGTTAGAAAGGGAAGAGGTTTATGTTGTTAAGAAAACACATTGTTCCAAAATCACAATTTTACATGGATATGGTAGTTTAATTTTAGTAACTTCATTTAATAATTTGCATTTCTTTTCCTACTGGACTATATTGTACATCTCTGATGTTTCTGATCCTGCAACACACGGATTCGTTGGGAGATTCCTCTCTAAATACTGCCTTCCACTGTTGACCCATGTTCCTTCTAGTACGCTAAAATTCAATGATCTCTAATTTCTCAATATCTAAAATAGCTGATGTTATACACAGGAATATTGACAAGAAGATGTCCTCTGCTTCCAGGCTTACTTAGATAGCACTAGTCACAGTTTAATGCATTTAACTGTTATCTGACAAGCATCATCTTCCACTGACACAAAAAATCATCTTTGCAACTATATTCACTTTCTCAAAGTTTATTTCGAAATGCTAAAAATTCTATAGTCTAAAGTTCCATGTTACAGCAGTCTTCCTATTACAATTTTTATTTGTTCTTTTCATTTTACATAGGCCTAAAATATATGCTGTCTTACTGAATCTTCTTGACTTGGATAAAGTCATTTTCTAGTATTTTGTTTAGGACTCTTTCCTATGCCTGAACATCTTAGTTCTACCTGGTATTTTCTTGCTTCTGAATTCTGACAGTAAAACATTAACATCATACAAAATATTGCTTAACATTTCTCTTTAAAACAAAAACATTAAGCAATAGATCCCAGAGTTAAGTAATTTCTGTCCTCATTTTTGCAATAATCTCCACTTTGTTAGCTTCCCATAAAAAGGCCCTGTGAAAGCCCAAACTTTATTTTAGTCACATTCAAAAAATACCAAGGCTCCACAACATGACAGATTCTATTACCATTTAACTTATGTATAAATTTTGACTAATGCATTGCCCTTTGAATCAGTAAATAAATGGGGTTTAAGAATGAGATTTCTCTGAAGATGTCACTGAACGTTGAAAGCATGATAGGATGGGCATAGATGGCCTTTCCAAATGTAACTGAATATATTTTACATAACACCTAACTTACCAAAGAATGAATTTGATTCTCCCTTTCCTAGATAATTCATATTTTTAGAACTGAATATTTAAACATAACTTTTATTTTTACAGTCTTGACTATTTGTCTCCTTGCATGCTGCATCACAAAGCAATGAAATATTTGAAGTCAGCTTCTGTTTCTTTCACAAACTGACTTAGAATTAAATTTGGAAAGCACCTAAACAATCTATTTTAAAGTATTCAAAACTATCATGGTAATGCTCAATGGAGAGACGATAGCAGGATAATTTGCAATGCTAAGTATTAAATCCTAAACCACACTCGATTTTCTATTGTTACATACAGGAAGCTTCCATAATACTGAGTGGCAGGGGTCCTTAATTTGGTATTAACTTCATTTAATTCTTGCCAGAATACATAAAAGCCCACAAAATGTAGTAGTATATTCCCTCTGCTTAGATATGCAACAGCATCACTTCTGAAATGTGCACCTCAAGAACATAGTGTGTTATATTTACTTTTACTTTCTTGCCAATGGCACAAAATATTGAAAGAAGCCATTCGCATTACTTTCAAGAAATTTTACATTTTCATCTACCAGCTAGCGTCAAAAGTGGAGGCAAACAGATGAATTGCACTGACAATGAACTGGGACAAAGCAGATTTTACCTAGTTATGAAGTGATAACTAGGAATTGCAATATATAGAAACATAATATCATAGAATCATTTAGGTTGGAAAAGACCTTTAAGATTGAGTCCAACCATTAACCTAACACTGCCAAGTCCACCACTCAACCATGTCCCTAAGCACCACGTCTACACATCTTTTAAATACCTCCAGGGATGGTGACTCAACCACTTCCCTGGGCAGCCTGTTCCAATGCTTGACAACCCTTTCGGTGAAGAAATTTTTCCTAATATCCAATCTAAACCTCCCCTGGCGCAACTTGAGGCCATTTCCTCTTATCCTATCACTTGTTACTTGGGAAAAGAGACCGACATCCACCTCACTACAACCTCCTTTCAGGTAGTTGTAGAGAGCGATAAGGTCTCCCCAGAGCCTCCTTTTCTCCAGGCTAAACAACCCCAGTTCCCTCAGCTGCTCCTCATAGGACTTGTTCTCATATGATATGTCACAGACTCATTGCAGAGCAAAGACGCTTAGGTTTTTTTGATAGCTGAACAACATATAAGGCTTTCCTGGTTTCAGGTGCAGCAGATTCCAAATATTTTCTAATGTAGCAGTCTCATTTATTACTGCCACCACCATAAACAGATACATTACTACATTTCATAAAATTACAAAAAATCACAAACTGTCATTTTCACATTAGCTAGGCTGAGTAGACTGAGCTGAGATTTGTGCAGGTTTAAACACATAAATCAGAAAGCCAGCAGAAACATGACTTGTTCTTTTTCATAAGTGCTAACAATTTAGTGCACAAATGTAAACTCATGATTAACAAAACAATAAACGCATTAAGTTGTGACCAAAGTCAAATAAGCCTGTTTGATACTTAAAAAAAAAAATCACTCAAAAGGAAATACAGAAGTACCAAGGAAGTTGATAAATTAATTACATTTTAACCTAGTGTTCAATGATGTGCAAAACACAGGAATTGCTTGTTTTCTTTATATCTGACAGAAAACATTTACTATGAAAAATATGGATCAGTAAACTCACTTCCAACCTTCAAAAAAGCGGAAAAGTCAAAATTTTCCTTAGTTGAACATTATGTATTTTTATATATTATTATTTAATCCTTATGCTTTAACATAAATCCTCACTGTCAAACCATGTCATTCACCAACACTGTCTGAACAGATTTGTTTACAAAGACATAAAATCCCAGCAAAATGAGAACTGTTAAATGCAAATTACATTTCAGTCCTCTTCATGAACAAGTAATATTACTGGAGATACAGGACTCCAAAGATATGTGGCCAGGATGAAAGGAAAATTATGGAGAAATGGATAATCCCATTGTGAAAGGGAAATAAATGTATTTGCATATTTGTTATTAGTTTGGAACAATCTTTATTGTTTCTGCATAAAGCAAGATTGCAGAGGTCCCATCAGACAAGCTGCAGTTTGCACTGTTAATATGAATAAAATACCTTATTTATTTAGAAAAATATTTATTTGTGTAGGAAGGCATGAATGCACTGGCATTAATTCATATGGAAGCTTTAAAAAAGGATTTTTAATATCATTATACATACAGTACCATTAATAATTATTTAACATTTTTTATAACATTCCCTTGCTCTTTCACAAAGGGTTGCTATTTTCAGCTTGATCTCCAAAATCTCTAACAGCAATAGAAATTAAAGCAAGCCAATATCACCAAAAAAGTATAATCGAGGATCTACTGCCTTTTTTTTTTTTTTTGTTAACAAATGATATACCCAAGAAATGTCAGGAGTTATAGGAAGTGGGTTATTAAGAACTACTTGAACCAGAAAATAGCAAGTCATACTAAATATTTCAGTTTTTTCATTTTTGCAGTGTAACTAAGTGTTACTCTGGAATGCTATTTAACCAGGGACTGCTGAAGAAATAGCAGACATTTTCCTACACTTTATTCTACCGTATGTACAAGCACTTGTATATTTTGTTTGCGAGAATGCAGTGAGACGGAGAGACAGAAAGAGAAGCAATGCATGGTGGCTCTGGTTTTCTGAGATCATGTTTTCCCCAAATCCTCCCTGTGAGAAAGACGAGAGTCCTGTTCAGCCTACAGACTGCAAGGCCTCATAATCTGTGGTATTAAACACAATTCAGAAATCTTAAGAGAAGCGGCTTGGAAAACTGATCTTCAGCCAGTGCGACAAGAAAATAATCCCCTGTACCTGAAGAACACAGTCTGTATCATTTCTAATTCAGAATTACAGACTCATTTCTTCTATCATCGGTATGACAAAGCCATGCCTCTTTACTGGAGGTGCTCCCTGCTTATTTTTTGAGTTCGAGGTTAACTTGGGCCACAACTTCAAGGTTTTTTTGTCTTCTCCCCATCTCTGCTATCCAAGAAAACTTGGAATACACAGAAAGAAAACAAACTCCTGTGAAGTTACATGACCCCGGGAGCCAGGCTTTAAGGAAATCAGATTTTGACACTGACGATACAGGACAGACCACAGAAAAATGTGACAGGCAGTCACTCAACAAATCCTTTTTGAGGGACCTCAGCACAAACAGCCTTGCTTCTCTGGAACTGCTCTCACTTTGAGACTGACTCTAGCAAGAAAAAAATGGCTATAAGTGGCAGACTCCTTTTATGACACCTAATGCTCCTAAAGGAAAAAAAAACACAAAACCCCAAACAAAACCAAACCATTTATCCCACCTAGATTACTCTGACTCTCTTGGAAAGGCTATTTAGTCCAGATATTTAGCTACTAACCAGAAACTAAGCAGAACTATACTTGTAGCATCTGTGAGAAAATGAGCAGAAACAGTTCAGGTCAACTCGATTGTTCACTAATAAGGAGTAAACCTTCCAATTCTGAGTCTTTTGATGATATGGTGGAGACACAGTCAGCAGAGACTACCTCAGCCTTTCACTGGCACCATGAACTAAACCTACCGTTCACCTACAAAAAAATGAAAGTATTCTATAAAGTCTCACAAGATTGCAAATGTCTGCTAGGTTTTGGAGGAGCTCCAAGTTGGTTCATGCTTTGATGGAGACCTGCCCAAAAATACCTCAAAAACACTGAAAGGGCTTTCAATCTCTAAATCTGAATTTTATTAGAACACAAACCAGAACAAATAGCTTTTAAATATATAACATGATGGTGAAATAAAAATAAGTAAGAGTTTTATAAGAAATCTCCATTCTATCTAGTGTATTTTTGCAGTGACTTCATGATCTTTTTTTTCATCCTGCTTTGCCTCCAGTCCAGCTCTCTCACCATGGAGAACTGGCTATACATCTACCAACTGTACTTTATTTAACCTGTTCAGGTGACAGGGTCTCCTTGCCCTGTTTCTCACATCCTGTCTTTCACTCCCTACCTGCTGTACTCTTCAGTCCACCATTGTTTCCCAGCTGTGCATCTCCAACTATGCTGAGCAGTCAAGAGGACATAAGAAGACAGCCCTCCTGCCTGCTGCCCAATCACATCTTAACTTTAATAACAAAACACATTTGTAAACTTAAACAAACAAAACAAATATGCCATCAGTCACATATATCCTCCTTCACAAATTTATAGAAACACTCAGATTCTCTTTAGGCTAACTATGCACTTAACAGAAGATACAAACTCCACCTCATAGCTACCAGGAAATAATACACAGTCTATAATTTCTGGTTGTATACAGAGAAGTCTATCAGCACATTGAGCCAAAGCCACCAGCAACTTCATCAGCCATCACATGCATTTTGCAGAGTGGTGAGTCAGACTGAAGATCCATGGCAGTTCTGAATGTGTATTTTCTCCCAAGATGTGTAATACAAAACTGGCAAAAAACCCCAACCAAAACATATTCCTCAAGTCTGCTGAGCCACAACGCTTCCATGATGATGGCTCCTCCCTTCACTGTCTGCTTGGCCAAAACCAGTTACACCAGCATCATTCCTTGTCAAGTCTGGCATCATCTCTTAATTTATTACAGATGCCCAATTATGTGTGTGAAGATAGTAAATGAGGCAAATTCAGACCTGTCATTGGTGCCTTCCAATGACATAACAAGTGACATTCCTCTGACCAGGTATGGACATCTGCCCCTGAGCTAGTGATCCTGAACACCTTCAAGAAGGAGTGGGGGGAAAAAGGCAGCTCTAGGTATGATTTCCCTCATTCTGAAGGACAGGTCAAAAATGCACCGAATGAATTACATGCAAGACAGCTTACCTATCCACCCAAAACATTTATCATGTGCTCTTCAGACCTGTTCACTCCCTGGAGACACTAGTGCTCTCAACCCTTTGGACAAGCCTTTCCTCCCCAAGACTCAACTCCAGCCCTTGTCAGACTATTCTGTTTGGACTAGGCTTATGATCTGACCCAGACAGCTACTCATTCACTTTTATGTTGTATTAGGAGACCCACCTATACTATAAAAATGCAGTGATATGGGCACAACTAAATTTAAACTGGTTTGCTTAGCATCCTCAACTATCAGCTGCTGACTTTTCTCACACCAGGATTCCCGCTCCACCCTTTAATTTGAAGCTTGTCCTGAAAACTGCTTTACAGAACATACACATTCAACTAGCATGTTTTAAACAGAAATCAAGAGCAATTTCATTCTTCAGATCCGTTTGCTTGTACTGCAGCAGTATCTTTTTAGCCCCAGTGAAGACTGAGGCACTACCGTGTGAGCCAGCATGCAGAAGAGCCAACAGGTATGCTCCTAAAGAACAAATTGCAACGTTTTCTGAGTATTAATATTAAAATCTCTTTAAATCTTTTACATTTCCTGCACATTTATTATACAGACAACTTAAATGTTATTTGAAGCTGAAAGATTAGAGATTGAAAAGCAGGAAATTTGTCCCCGGGATTTCCACAGCAACTTTTGCCCATGCCTGGTGACGCTGCAGTGACAGCACTGCTATTAGCCCATATCACCAAGCAGCTGCAACAAGTGGTGCAAATTTTACTCTGTAATAATGTCCTAATGACAGCCTTTGACTGAATGTTTCAGCTTTCTTCAGCCTCACCAGCCGGGGCCTGAGCTTTCCATGGCCGGGGCAAGGCTGGCAGCTCAGGGCCGGCCACACAGCCCCGTGCCCGCAGTGCAGGCCTCGGCCGGGTGGTTGCTCCTCGGCTGCGGGCAGGTCGGCAGGCTGGCACACTAACTTCAAAGCCCTGCGTTGACTCAGCATAGTGTAAAAAAATCTCTGCCTGTCCCGTTTTCATTTTCTAACCCTCACGTGCTCTTACTTGGGCTGTCTGATGCGCAGTCCGAGGGCTGCTCCTCTACAGTGTAACCAGAGGTGTTGCTAGTGCTTCACATGTAATACTGCAGGTGAAATGTTGCACAATGTAGTATCGTAACACATCTCCAGTGCATATTTACGTACACTTCAAACATAGCATAGCATGAAATACCTAACAGTTTTACTTTTTACCAGGACATAAATTCAAGCCTCTCCAGCTCCTCAGTGCAGCCAGAAAAAAAAAAAACAAACAAACCAGAAAGGATATTACTAATTCAGAAAGCTGTCCAAAATTAATCTAATTCCTTTTCAACCAAGCTCACATTATAGCGGAAGTCCTTGTTTATTTTTCAGAGGCCTTTGATGTAGTTCTCTATTTCTACACTCAAATCCAGCAGAAATCTCCTACATAAATCTTGTTCACTTTTGACACACAAGCCAAACTCCCTTTTCTACACAAAGAGAGGAGGGGTGTGTGGGCCTTGATTATGCTTTATTAGGTTCTTCACTAAACTCTGTGTCAGTGGATCCCGTTAAGTGGGTGACACTTGATTTTTCTAAGAGATTATTTTTAGCTGTATGCAAAGTCTGGGTTTACCAGAGAAGGAAGAGGAGGAAAGGGGAAAGAGAACGTAAAAGCTCCCATCACCCCGACTAACGCACTGTCAGCTGTGCGCTGCCACAAAACTCACCCGCCATCTTTTTCAGTGTGTATTTTGTGGACAAACCAGAAATCTGCTGCTTTGTAATCAAAGCGTCACTTCAGCTGTTTCTAGGGAACATAACAAGACAGCAGAGGAAGCACAAGACATTGGAAAGCAGCTGAGCAACGACTTCGCTTTCAGTAGAAGGCCTGAAGATGCTGGGCCATTCCCTACCTAAGGTAACCATACAGCCCTTGCCACTGTATTGTCAAAACAAGAGGGGTTTTTCAGCAAGTGCTTCCTTGTTGCAACAGTAAGTAGAGAAGTAGTAGCAACTTACCGAAAAGGACTGACACATACGGCTCAGAAACTATTTACGCCGTATGACTTTAGGTTTCTAAGATGACCGCCCTGACTCGCGCTCTGAAAGGTCATAAACTACTCAGGGCGTCCAATGCTGAAGACAGAAGCCTGAAGTTGGATGATGCGAATAAAGGAACCATGGTCTCACCCAGGACGTTTGCAACTGAAAAAGGACTTGGATCTGAGTCTCCATAGCCCCAGCAACTGCTTGGAAGTAGGACAGCTGGCCTTTGTTTTTAGAACCAAGATCAACAAAATTTTTTTGTAGTTTACCAAAATAAAAGAAAAAGAAAACTTGAAATAAAAAGCAAAAACGAATGGATTAAAAGCTTTTCCATTCTTCTCTAATAGGCCAAAGTGAGCAATGATGTACCACTGGCAGTCGAAAAAACATTGGGTCACACCAAAACAAACAAAATCATCAATAACTCAGAGTTTAAATCCTTCATTTCCTGACAAACTAAATACTTAATTCAGTCAAAGAGTAAATATTTCATTTCAAAGGTGAGTGCAATTTTATAATTTTAAAATTAAATTGACTGACAACTTGAAATGAAGACTTGCTTCACAACTGGAAAAATAATAGTAATAAAAATTGTAAAATGCCTATCTGAAAATAAAAAGCTTACTCCAGATTGCTTCCAGGTTCACCCCTTTCCCCCTACAAAGAGCAACATGGTTAAACTAACATGTCTGTGAAGACTCTTTTGTTGCTTTGAGTTCTACATTTCAGAATCAACAAGCTTGCAAAGAAAAGTGCCTTTAAAAATAGCCCTGTCCTACCAAATATCCCATCTAAAGCAGAGGCACACAAATCCTTTCCACCTGAGCTAATGGGATCAATTCTGTGGCTTCTGGTTTCAGCTACCAGTGTAGTTCTGATATATGTGAAAGGACCCAAAACCTAAAGATCTTGTCATAGGTATATGCCCTATTTGGAAACACAGAGACACCGAGGAAGCAGAGTATTACTACCAGATCCAAATTCTTGTAAGAGCAGAATCTACACCCTTCCCATTGGGAAAGTGTCATGCACTCAGAGAGGACAAGTGTCCTCTATTGAATTTCCTTGGCTGCCTCCTGAAATCTCCAGACATCCAGCTCTAATGCAAAAAAAACCAAAGTTAGTTTTTAATTTCTGCCCAAAACTGCATCACAAGTTGCCTCTGTATTTCTACTTTGCCTTTTTTACTTTCAGAACATGGTTAGTTTTGAATATTTTGACATAAATATTTTAAAGATCACACAGTTATTCACTGAAATTATTATTCAAGTTCAAAGTAAAGACAGACTGCTTCCATTATATCTGGGTTGAAAAACCTGTGGTATCTACAAGATTTTGTATGCGTCCTGTTGATTACAACATTCTGTAGACTCTAATGAACATAATGTTACGCCAGGACTCTAGCAGCGTGAAGGAGGTGAGGATGGCCCTGTGGGCAAAGCCCAGAGGTCTCAGTCAGGAGAGGAGTGTGGGTCAGGCTCCACTTCGGAGGGGACTGGGCTGGTCCAAAGCACTGGGACACATTCCTGGAGGAGGATGAGCACTGGCCTCATATTGCAAAGTCACAGCAAAAAGTCCCTGCTGCCGGCAGATTTCCAGGCAGAGCCTAAACACAGGAGATCAGCATCACCCTCACTTTACAGACAGCAAAACAGAAGTGCAAAGAGGATGGATGGTTTGTCCAAAGCAGCAATAAAAATGAGGTTTTCTGCATCCTAGTCCAGGATGTAGACACTTCTACCAGGCTATACAAAAGGACTTAATATGACTGGAAAAGACACACTTAACCACTGGATAGACAGAAACCGCTATTTACAAGCATGTCAGAGGCCAATTACTACCCTGAGTTTTACATTAAATTGAGTGTGTTTATTTGTGTAAGACAGTATTAATCCCACTGTTGAGGCAAATGGAAGGATTTTAATAGAGGAATTTAAAGTGGAGGAAGTGAAGGCAAGGGGAAAAGGCTTGCCACCTTTAATAAAATAAATAGATGTCAGCGCAAATAGACATCACTTATTAGAAGCCTTCTATCCATGTAGCAGAATGACAGGTTGTAAAATCTTTCCCCAGTGCTTTAATATCTAGTGACGAATGCAACTGGAAGGGAAAAAAAAAAAAGAAACTCTTGTCAACAGTTTCCAAACAATTTCAAATAAAATAATCTGCTTTAAAATTATATTTTGGACAATTCATGCTAACTACTCGATATGTGTTGTTCAGAATAAATAATTTCTCAGTGGAATTACCTCCTTTGAAAAGTCACAAAGCATTTTAATGGCAGTGTTTGTACACTGTAAATAGCTCTAAGACTTTTCTTAAACTTCTGAGACATTTAAAGCTGGGTAAACTGGAAATTAGTATGAAGATTACCTTACACAGTGTTGGGACACCAGCAAAAATCTAAAATGTTGAAGTTCTCAAAATCTCCTAAATAACTAAACATTAGTAAATGCTTCAGGTTTCTTCCACAGAAATGTCTGTACTCCAGTCATGTTAAAAGAAGATAAATGTTAGTGATGAGAGCTACAATTAAGATAACCAGAATTTTTTTGATCAATACAAGTGGAAGGGAGACAACCGCAGGTAAATGTTGGGGAATTTTAGACTTCAAAATCTACTTATTCCACCATAAAACACTCCTCCTTCTTTAGAAATCCAACTTCTCTGTGAGAGAAGAATCCAGCTTTCTCCTCAGCTCTGCTGAGAGCTGGAGACTCTGGGAAGCTGAGCTGCCACCACAGTGCAAGGGAAGGTTCCCAAAGGTTCAGGCTCAGAGATCCCCCAGGCAGCCTGCTGCCTGTCCAGGCACTGGAGACTGGGAAGCTTGCAAGAGGCAGAGAGCTTGGTTTGGGGACCCACAGTACTATTGTGGGTCTCAGCTCTTCTCAGGCCTGCCATGCAGCATCTCAGGAACCAGAAGCAACCTACTTCTAGAGTGGGCTCTATGACTAGAGTCATTAAGACTTCTAGAGTATACATCTGATGTAGTCCTCCTAGGCTCCCTTCACAGCTAGTAGAGCCATCTATTTCAGGATGCCATGAATTACACCCTAGAAATAAATATTTTTCATTAACTGCATGACAGCCAAAATATGAACCTATAAGTTGCTCAAGCTTTTGCGTCTACATAGCAAGAATTTGCATTCAGCCAGGTGAATCTCATCCCAACAGTCTAGAGAAGCTCCATGGCCACCAACCCATTGGTTGTAAAACATACTTTGTTTTTCCTGGAACTTCAGTGGAATCAAAATATCCCACAAAAATATTCTGATTCAATGGTAAATGACCACAACAAATAATCAATGATGTAACAGATGATTGCAATGAAACTTCTCTGAGAAATGTTGTGAGTCATCTGAATCCAGTCAATATCAAAACCCTTTGAAATGCCATCCTGAAGGCAGAACTTTTTCAAAGCTGGCCTTAACAGAAAATTATTTCCTACTAGGGAGAACAGGAAAATGTGCTCAGTAACTCCATTTCTTTCCAAAGAACTTAAGATGACTACCTTAAAGTCAGAAGTCTAAGGAAACACATGGTAATAGTTAAACCTTCCCTGAAAGACACACCTGAAGGGGAATAGACCCTCTGCTTTTGTGACACTCACCCGCAACATTCCAGAAGAGAAATTACTTCCCTGCCCTGCTTGATATCTGTCTTATGCAGTCCCTTGAAGAAACAAGTTTATGAGATCCTTCAACAGCAACAAGCAAATTGCATAAAGATCTAGATCGCTGTCATAGTGTACAGGTAACACCAATGTACAGGTGCCACAGGTATTCAACTAGTCCAACTGATGTCCAAAATCAGCATGTGGATGTGGGAAAATGCATAAAGTAAACCTCAAGGGGATGAAGTTTATGCCTTTGTTTAGCAGAAAATGCTTCTAAGACACTGAAGTGATCCTTTTTGTTTTGATTATCTGCCTAGCAATATTCAAAACCAGCTGATGAAATACAGATTCTCCTGTGCTCTGCGGTAATCCTCTTTTCACCTCAACCAAGAATGAGCTTCCAGCTCTGCAACTGTTGTACAACTACCATCACTCCACACCACCAAACACTCTCTGATAATGTCCTGGCATTGGTAAGAAACATCAGTTACCTCTTACCTGACTACGGCAATGTATTTTGAAAAAGCTTTCCAGCTAGAATTAAGCAGAAAATAATGTTCCCGTCGTGAAATACATTTTCAGGATAAAGCCCAGAACAAAGCTTTCTTCAAGAAAAATTAAAAAGAAGGGATAAACAATACCAGAGTTACTCACACAGGTATAACTAGCAGCCTGGCAATCAGCACCCACTGGAGATTCAGGTTAAAGGCTTTTTGCCTGAACCGAAGTGAGCAGGAACTCAGACTTGAAATGTTCACATGGTAGGAGAGTGCTCAAGCCACAGAGCTGCTCGTTACACCCTGGGGTTTAAAAAAAAAAAAATTTTCCAGCCTCTATACACTTTTCCAACAGAAATTTTAACAAAACTATCCTGTTCTGATGGAAGCTTGGCATTTGGCCAAACCTGACAGAACAGTAAAACAGTTTCAGGTAAAATCAAAGTATTGGTCCAACAACCTCTACCAGAAGGTCAGAAAAAATGTAGCTCATCTGCCTAGGAAGAAGGATTACTGCAGACACGTGACAATTTCACTTTACTTGCTCACCATAAAATATTCGGTTAATTCTTTTCTCCTTCTGCTGATGATGATATACAGTCCTAAAGAACTGCTTCACTTTTTTTTTTAAAAAAAGCAATTATAGCTACAAGCACAAAGAACAAAGCAAAATGCAACTGAACATAGCACAACAGAAGGTCATTTGGACAAGTCACAAAACAAATTACCCAGATCTTCTAAAGAATCTCTTATTCATTAGGGCAGAGTTTCACTACTGCTACAACAGCAATAGACAATCTCAAATTTAGCACACACACACGTGTGCACCGTTCCACCCCCTCCAGCAGAGGTGAAGCCTACTTACCGCTGTCATCACTCCTTTGTCATTATGTGAAAACACCAAGTGGCACAAACCCTTACAAAATTGATGTTTATGTAGAGCTGCTAAAAATAAATCCTAGATAAGTGAAGCTATTTAATTTGTTAAAACATACTCTTAACTAATTTTGCTAAACCATGTACCATACTTATCTCTGCTTCCTTATAATGATGACTGGAACTTTCTAACCTACACAGCTCTTGATGTTAAACCTAATACGTTGCTGTGCCTCCGTATCTGAAGTTTGGCATGTTTGCTTATATTTAATAGTGCAACTCCTCTAAGAATGTAAGCTAGAAGACCAATGCAATGTACTGAAATATGTCTGGATGCCAAACATGACTCATTTTAGTAAGCATCCAGTAAAACTTCCACCAACAGAATGATTTTAGTTATATTTTAAATCAAGTCTGATTCTTTACGAGACAAATAATAGCTTGATCATTGTCGGGTTTTTTTTTAAAAGCTTCCATTCAAATGAAACCTTCCAGCACTTATTTCTAATAGGCCACAGCAGTTTAATGAATCCGTAAGTATCTTTCCTTATACTCAAAGTGAACGTGAACATAAAGGCAGAGGTATTTTTGATTCAACTTTAACATATAGAAAGACAAGTATTCGCAGAGATGGTTTTATCCTTTGGAAAGACAAAATTACCTCTGTCTTTAATTGCAGCAGAAAATATTTCTGTTCTTTCAAAACTGTGAACTAAGTAACCTTGTATCCGCAGGATTACTTGGAAAGATACATTTGTTAAAACTGTTTTTTCTCTAAAAGTTCATAAAATTAGTACTAAGGTCATCCTGGTTTCTCGAACAGAAGAATACAAACATTCCCACGAATATTATTTTTTCCTTTCAAATCCACTAAGTACAAAGAATATAACCTTTCCTTTAAAATATATGACTTACAGGAAATACATAATGCAGCGTACAGGTTTCACTGTCCCTCACTACATCTCGCATAGCTTGCGTGGCTCTGTCCATCCTCCCTCAGCTTCCCCTCCCTTGCAATATCTGATCTTCATGCATCTACTAAGGACCATCAGGAATGAAATGCAGTATTCTTTCATTATCAGTCAGGTGTGTTTAGAAAGAAGAAATCAGGGACAAAAAACATCTGGAAATGGAAAGGTGCGATGAAAAAACAAAGGCAACCCATTACAGGTGATTAGGGGATTTTAGGTAGTGTCATATATCTTACCTCATCTAAGATTCCACTAAGCTCACTTTATATGGCTTAGGCAAACTAAACCAAAATTAACAGCATGGACCATGCTGCAATTTTTACCAATTCATTCCTCACTGGTCCATTTCAGCAGTAGTGTAGAAAGGGGTCAGGTGCAGGTATAAAGGACAGGGTCATAAAAGTCCTGAGTGTTAGCAGCTCTGAAGTTTCCATAGTTAAAGATATACCATTAAAAGCTACAAATGTAGGCAAGGCTAGAAGGACATCAGAATCATCAATGGTTAATGCACAGAAATGTGCTTTTGCACAGTGCTAAATAAACTTTTTCCTTTTCAAAAGTCTGTTCATGTATCTGCTACTGCCAGGGCTACTTCTAATGTGTTGTAATGGTTGTTTTCACAGCATGGCTTGCTAGTTCCAGTGGTTAACTCAGAATGAGGAACAAATTCTGCAGCTTCATGTGCTAAAATTAAAATCTCAGTCTTGAAAGGTACATGTAACTTCTGTACATACAGAAATTAGCAAAATGGAATCAAAGTCTCTGATTTTGTTTACTAAAACCTGTACAAAAGTTGGTTATGGTCATCAGCACGTTCCAAACTTGCAGTCCCAGAACCAACTGGCTATATTATATTTTCCCTTTACAGAACTGAAACTAATTCCAACTATCTGTCTGTTTTAGTAACAGAAAGCTGTAAGAAAAATAAACTCAGTGAAATACACTGGGGATACAGGGATAGTCCTGAAGTTCAGAGTTGTTTTGCTGCATTGTTCATCTTTAAATGCCTCTCCACCCGTAGCAAAACCTGACTTTGCTGCCAGCTCCACTCCACTGACCAAAATTACGTAATTGCTGTCAGGTAGTTGGTTGTCACAAACCAATTGTTATTCCCCTTGGTTGTGTTTTAATACATGAAACTGCAGTATCATGGCAGATAAAAGGCATTACAGAAATAATAAAATAAAAGTTAAAGCTTGAATAATTCATGTTACAGTACTTTCTAAGTCTTATATACCTACCACAGTTTTTTAGATGGAACGAAATATGTATAGCTCATTTGTTTGTTTGTTTGTTTTCCCACTCGGGTAATCAGGTGTCTTACCAACATGGCTACACAGTACTGCCCAGTCAGGATGTGTCTGTCAAAACAGGCTTTGACTGGAAATGCTGTTCTGACAAAATAGAAAATACAGCATGCTTTGCAGGGAAAAACTCCGCAAATCTAAATGTCGGGTTTTTTTCCCAGATGACAGTATAGTCATTTGCTGAACAGCTTTGTTTAATAAGTTGTTGGTATTACTACTACTCTGATTTCGAAGCTGAAGCTTTTAAGCAGCCAGAGCAGTTTCCAATGCACTGCTGTGTTCTTCTGTTAGGAGCTGCTTATGAAGCAGACCACAAACCACTCTGCTCTATTTTTGGGTTTTGAGTGGTCTCAAGGTGTGGGCCTAAGGCAACATGCCTTCCAGCGGTCTAAGCTTTGCCACAGCATAGCCAAGGAAAACTATGGTCTCACCTACATCAGAGAGTCATATCCTTCTCCTCAAGAGTCTAGGTGCTTGTGGAAGCAACATCACCACAGTACATACTTGCCACAGCAGTCACATAAATATCTGGAGCAACCTTAACGTCTAATATCATAACTGATCTACGTGTGTTATGTATCTATAGCTGCATACTGTTGCTAAGATAGTCAAAACAACTTCTTCCCTCCCTTCTACTGTTTTTTCTGATTTAATTTGCAGACACATAGTTACTCAAGCGGCATATAAGCACTATGGTATTTGTTTCACTGCTCCCACTGGAGCAAGAGGTGAGATCCAGCACTAGTTGACTTTACTGTAATGACTGGGAGCAGCCCTGAGGAGAAGGACTTGGGGGTGTTGGTTGACAAGAAGCTTAACATGACAGAAGCTCAACCATGTGCATTTGCAGCCCAGAAAGCCAACTGTATCCTGGGCTGCATCAAAAGAAGCGTGACCAGCAGGTCGGGGGAGGTGATTCTCCCCCTCTACTCTGCTCTCGTGAGACCCCACCTGGAGTACTGTGTTCAGCTCTGGGGCCACCAGCATAAAAAGGACATGGACCTGTTGGAGTGAGTCCAGAGGAGAGCCATGAAGATGATCAGAGGGCTGGAGCACCTCTCCTACAAAGGCAGGCTGAGAGAGTTGGGGTTGTTTAGCCTGGAGAAGAGAAGGCTCTGAGGAGACCTTATAGCGGCCTACAAGAAAGCTGGAGAGGGACTTTTTACAAGGGCATGTAGTGATAGGACAAGGGGTAATGGCTTTAAACTGAAAGAGGGTAGATTTAGATTAGATGTAAGGACGAAGTTCTTTACTGTGAGGGTGGTGAGGCACTGGAACAGGTTGCCCAGAGAGGTTGTAGATGCCCCATCCCTGGAAGTGTTCAAGGCCAGGTTGGATGAGGCTTTGAGCAACCTGGTCTAGTGGAAGGTGTCCCTGCCCATGGCAGGGGGGTTGGATGATCTTTAAGGTCCCTTCCAACCCAAACCATTCTATGATTCTATGATGACTGAGCAACAGCCTCATGGCTAGCCTTCCTTCAGCCATACATTCGCAATGCAGAAGGATGGCAGCATAAATCCCTGTGACTCTGAATGGCAGCACTGAGCAACTGCATGTTGGGATGCTTGGAAAACAATCCTGTTTCCTTTCAAAAGCATCTCTGCTGAAGTTTACAGGCAAAGGTGGTAGCAAAGGGCTTTCAGAGCTATAGAAACTCGTATTTCTCCTTCCCCTGTGGGAATGCAAATAGGAAAATTTCTATCTTGCTCCAAATATAGAATCTGAATGACCCCAATAAAGAAAATCTATTCAATCTTCTCATCTTCCCCTGAAATAGGAGCTTAGATACCAGTAAATAAATAGACAAACTAACAATATTCAGAATTAGCTCACTGATCAACTGCTTCACAATTGTTTAAAAAACACTGATGCAGTGCCTCCCTACAAAGAGAAGAATAAACATAACTAGCCACACACTCAAAATGCGGAAAGCCCAATTGCATCCAGTATGCAGAAAGACCAAGGTCCAATTAATCATCAAAATGTTCTCTCAAAGCTCCACAAGGGATACAAGACCAAAAAAAATAACGTTATTTCAATAATTGTCCCCTAAAGATACTTTTCTGTTTCCATGGCAGTAGACAGTAGAGTCCAAAACTGTGTAATTTTCATGTCACTTTAAAAAAAAAAAAAAGCCTTCACAGGGATAAAAATTCAACCTGATAACCAAATGGAGGCATTCAGGACTCACCGAGCTGTCAACATATTAGAGCCACTGTGCGAGACACTGCTGATACTATGGCAGAAGTGAAGAAACATTTTTTCAACTCCTACACAGCTATGACACATCCCTAAAAAAGAACTCGGTATGCCACAATCTATTGGACTCAGGACGAGAGTTGCGCCCTTAGTCCTCTGGTGTCACAACTGAACTGCTCTGGAAAATAAACAGCATACACCCAAATTGTTCCTATGTAATAGCACACATCTATCTGGAAATCAACTGGAACTAACACCATTACACATATAAACTATTACACAATCAAAAACTAGCTGCATCTCATATAAATAGAGTAAATAAATAATAAAAATAAATAGCAAAGAGTTAAAGACTGTTTCTGTGTCAGGTCTTGTCTTGTAGTAGTCTGTGTCATCCTTGATACAAATAACAGCAACAAAAATACCTAAAAACAAGCAAAACTTTTTTGCTTCTTCAGGCTCCAAATGTGGCTGGTTTCCCTACTGTAATTACAAACTGAAGTTAATCACACTACTTATAGAAGTAAGAAGCCTAAATTCAAAGATACTGCTCCAAACAACCCCAATTATGTCCTAGATGGATACTAATATCAGGACAGAAATAATTAAAAAAATAAAAATGACATTCTCTTTACAAGTCCGTTTAATCTAGAAGCACTTGCATCTCTAGTCAGGTTGCTCAGATGCATTCAACTTACCCTTTCCACACCTTAACATGATTGAATTTTCTTAAAGTTTAGCCAAATTTGCAGTGAATGCTTTTGGAATAACAGCATCAGCAATTTACCAGCAATGCATTCCCCACTTAACTACTTATACTCCACCCTTATACTACTTATACCTAAACACTCATTAGCAAAGAGTAGAAAACAGGCTTATCTTCCTTACATCCCTCCCTATATTTAAAACAAATGCCAACTGTGAAAACCAAAAATACGATACTGTGTGAAGTTGGTAACGAGCTGACAAGATTACAGTTAAGAACCCCTAAGCATAAACATTTTTTAAGATAAGATTCAGTATGTTCCTCATACTTGTGCCACTCAGGCTGCTTAAACCATGGGTTTTTTAGCTGCTATTATTGGAGCTCTGCAAGTGGAGAGTTTTAGTAAGTCAGATCCTGAATTTTTGACTGTTTATCCATGACAAACTTTGAATGGGACCTGCCCGCTGACATCCAATGACGTAGAAAGCTACCCCAGTAATTCAACAGAAATATTTGCTTATGCCACCAGTTCATTTCAACCATTACATTTGCAACATAAAACCCTGGTAAACATGATGATTAGGGTGATGATTGATTGGCTGAATTGTACTGAATATGATAAGCGGCCCCGAGATGGCTATTGGCTTGATACAGCCACTCTGTCGTCACAACGAGACACAAATGACTATTCATACCTTAGTTTAACTACAATTAGATTATTCAGGCTTAACCTACACTGGTTTTAGTAGCTTTTAACTGTATGGAAAACCTGATGAATCTTTGTTTCTCTGTCGTTAACAGAGACACACTTTTGAGACAAAAAAAGTCTGAGTGTGCTGATATACCTAACTGTAAGTAGAGAACTAGAGAGTATGGCTAATGGGAATGGCTTAGTTTTTCTTTCTTTCTGTGGTTTGGAGTCAATTATCTTATTTCTACGGTGATATTCACTGTTTCCAGAGAAAGATGGCTGCTTACTAGTAACATTCAGGGTTTTCTAAATGCCATAATTTATATAAATCTGAGCCTTCCACTCATTTTGATTTATTCACATGCATAACTTTTTTGCTCATTTTACATAGAACTTACAACAGAATACTTTTTATACAGAGCATGACATATCAATTTTACAAAGATTTCTAGAATCATGTGCATTACATCAAAAGATCTGTTTTTAGGGTAGTAACATCACAACCTCGCAGTTGTTTAAGCTACTTAGTTGTTTAAGCAGTTGTTTAAGCTACTTAGACAACAGAATTTAATGAACAAATTTATGTCTACAAAAGGGCTAAAAGGCTAAATTTCTTAATTGTACACAAATTGCAAATTTGGGGACATCCGATCTTTAGAGTTGGAATTCAAAAAGTTTTATCTCTTTTTCCTTAAATGTTGCCACAAAAAAATCATTACTGAGGCTCTGTGGAAGCAGGTCTCTCATTTGCTTCAGCAAAAGTCTATGGACACAGGAACTAGAATGACAGTTATTTCTACTTTGTCAGAAAACTAAAATATAACTGGAAGCAATAATGAAGTGAGATTTACCAATCTAATGCCTGGAAGAGTTCAGCCATAAACTAATATCTGTACAAAACCATCTTCAGAAGGGGGGGAAAAAAAAGGTAAGTAAAAAAAACATTCTCAGAATCCAGACTGTTATTTTAAGCAAGCCAAAACTATGCTAGTAAAGGAGTTAAGACTACAGTCTTCATTTTTAAATATTTATAAAAAAGGTATAAATAATCTGTGCATCAGACTCCATTTGGAGTTTGTGATAAACACAAAACTTGATTACCCAAATAGAACTAATCAGATGAAAAAATAACTTGCTTGGTAGTAACAACTGATGATGATGATGTTCACTATTAATAATTATCTAATGAGTTCCTTAGGAGGAACATATACATTTTAAAATCCTTAAAACATACACAAGCTAAGTTCAATAATATTTGCTAGAAACAACAAAGGTTTGCATTTCTTCAGACTACCTGCATCAGCAGGGATCAATCTCTCTCAACTTTTCAACCCCAGGAATAGTTTTCTATTAAAAAATTCTAAAGTATCCTGTGTTGTTTTATAATTAGTCCTACTTCTTGGCACAGTCATGATCCAAGATAATTAATAAGATAATGAAAAGGAACTAATAGCAGGAGGAATCCATTATTAATTTTTTGTGTGTCCCTACACAAGAAAATAAGTAGACAACCATACTTAGGTCTTCATCCTGTAATCATACCTCTACTTGCTTGAGGGCAAGCATGGGTAATCTTCGGGACTGATGCCATAAGTATACCGCCAGGTACAAGCCTGACCATAGCTCTGATAAGACAAGACTTGCAGTGGACACAAGGGGAGCCTTGCTAAAATCCAAAAGGCTGTAGCGAAGCCATCCTGCCATGCAAGTCACTTTCTAGTGTCATAGAAAGAGATTCCATAGTTGATGGAATCTTATTTTTGTTGGCTTAAATAACACAGTTTAAAATGCTGTTGGTATTACACATTTCATGTGTATTTGTTCTGATTACAAAGAAGGAACTGTTCTGATTACACAGCAAGTAAAAGAAGAAATAGAGCAATGAAGTTTAAGAGTTCATTTATTTCATAGTCACTGGTATACAGATTACAGTGGCAAATCTTTCAACTCATCAGAATTTCATAAGAAGAGATACAAACCACTAATTAAGGTAGAGGAATTCAAGTCTCAGTTATACATAAACTACATAGATGAAAATGAGAGGAGCATCTGTTTAAGCCGCAATATTCACAATGCATAAAGCAGTAAGTGTGTGAACAACTGAACGCTCAGTAAACGTTGCAAGATTTTGGAACAGTTATGAAGTATAATCCACGAACTACAGAGTTTAGGTTACAAGGGAAAGTGATTGGAGAAAAACCTTACTTCATCACATTTATGAACATACCAATTTGTTATAAGACTGTTCATAAAAACAAAACAAAGAAGAAATCATCATGGATTAAAACCAAAATAAATAAAAGCATAAATACCTATTTTATTTATACTCTCGCAAACAGACTGTTCTTTATGAATTATCAATAAACTTCACACATGTTGTTCTAATCACAAAAATTAAGTCTGCTTATATATGAAAAACTCCGTTGCAGATTTGGAAAGAAAATATAAGTATCATACTGAAATAGACTTCTTGTTGGTGAAGTACTCACAGTTTCATTACAGAATATACTTTTTAAAGAAGAGGACTAACATAATCTAGGCATTATAGATATGTAATGTTTTCATATAGGTAGGTATATATAAACCATAAATTTAGTACTTATGATCACAGAAGTCTGAAGTAAATAGTTGCCTTTCAAAGACACCCTTCTTTCACACTACAGAAAATACTACAATAAAAGCATAGTAATTTCAGTAAAAAAACCCCATTGCTCTAGTTTTATATGGTAAGGAAGGAAGTGAGTCTCTATAACACTCAGGGAGTGCAAAGTCTCATCAAAACCAAACTAGAAATACCTATAATGCATTACTGCATTACGGGAGACCCTGGTACCAGCTCCCACCTCTCCACAAGAACCTCCACTGTAAAGAAACCTGCTGACCTTTTCATAAGCCTGACATATCTGTCGTTTGCTGAGTGACTTTGAAATTCAGTAACAAAATGCCTTGAGGCTTGAAAAGTCCCTTTTCATTAGGACATGAAATTCCACTCAGGTTTACCTGTACAATGAACCATTTAAAAATGGAGACTAATTTAAAAAATCATTACTTCCTTTCTCTCATTTACATTTTTTCAAAAAACACTGGAAATAGTCTAACAACAAAAACTAGATGCTTTCTGGAGCCAGGCTTCACAGTACCAAAGCAGGAGCAGCAGCAGCTACACTTAGTGTATTGGATACATCTTCGAGTTTGCAAAATAAAGCAGAAAGGGCAGGCTTTGCAATGGAAATGATAGTTAATTAAGAAGGACTACTTCTTTTTACCTTTTCTTTTAAATTAACTTCTACAGAGAGAAAAAGACTGTGTGCTTGTGTTTCATAATACTGAACTATTCTGACATGAAATAAAATGCTTGATTTAATATTTTAAATAAATGCTGAGTTCCATCATTTATTTATGCTGATTACTGCCAATCAGCAGTCCAATCTTGGTTCAATTTACAGCAGTTTTACAGCACAGTAACTCCAATGCCTTTCAAAAGTTCTACACCTGGGCAAGGGATTAGAATCAAGACCACAGATTTAATTAAATTGTTTCATTTAGTTACATCCTAGAGATTATATGCTAGAGAAAGGATATACTTCACATTCCTTTCTCAGTCAACTTCCTCTAGCTTCATTTATGAAAAGCTTACTGAACAACCAGTATCATGTTTATTAGCTTGCACCATTTTATGAAATGGCAACCAAAACAATCTGGGATCCTGAAAACCTTGAGGGAACAAGGTTTCTGTATTTTTTTTCAACATAGTCCATCTATTTAAATTTTATATCAACCTTTTACTATTTACTTCTTTCAATGTTATATTAGCTTTCCTTTGAAATAACAAAATTCTCCATCTTATTTGGTTATGTATTTATTTATTTACAGAAATGTAAATTTAAGTAATGTCACCCACTTCAGGATATGCTGAAATCATCTATAGTTTGTAACATAGAATCAGAACCTGAGAGTCTTGGACTCAACTCCTGCCCGTCTCTAGCTTGATCCAATTACATATTCCTAAATCCTGGCACCAAAAGCAGCTAGTTTCTTTCTTGGCACCAGGAAAGGATATGTTCCCATTTTCAGTCCCATAGGAAAATACATTGGAAGATCTAAACTTGATCTCATCAAGTTATCTGATTTATATAACTGAAATTAAAAACTAAACCCCTAATGTACAGAAATGTTATGGTCTACAATGCAATGAAAGCAGGTTGCTGATTTTAGATCATAATAAAGAAATTCAGAGCTTTACTAATTTTCTCATCCTTTTCTACCATGGAATGTAGTATCATATATTCTTTCTTTTTTCACACCACTCAGTGTATGGCAGAGCATAAGATCTGAATTAGCACTAATAACTCTTGAGAACAAAAATGTACTGGTTTCAAAGGGTTTCAGAAAAAGCTGATGGCACAGTAAAAGTACATGCCATTGGGGTATATCTTCCTGTCTATCACTAACTCTAATACTTGCCCAAGGTAGAAAGGAGCTTACATATGACCAAGCAAGATAGGCTTCTGTTTACTCATTACGAAAAATGGGTATCCACAGTTGTGTGCCTTCAAATTTCTGAATTATGCTTAGAGTCTAAATCGAAAGACTTTAACAGCAGTTTTCCATAATAAACTTTTTGAGTGTTAGCTCTATATTAAAATTAATTACTGCTGTTTATAAGGTACTGACTTGAAAATTCATTACTCAAAATGAGTTTTAGGCACTCATTTTAGTTTAATTCAAATTAACAGACTGAAATACCCTGAAAAAATGACAACCACTGATAGATTATTTATTGTTAAAAGACAGAATTGTGTCTTTAAATACAGTATAGAAACCCGACCTTGCCTATAACATTTCTATTGCTACATCACCATGAATCAGAAACCACCTATACTGTAATCTCCCTTAATATCTCTACTAACTAGATAATTTAGTTCTACAACACGTTTAATAGATACAATAACTGATATACCTTACAAAAAAAGATAACCATATGTGGACGGAAACTGCCTGAACTTTGGAGATCCAGCAAGATCACTCAACATTGAGGAGTTCATTTGTTAATGAAGAGTTAAATCATCAATTACCAAGTGAAGATAGTGAAAAGCAATGTTTGTATATCAGAAAAGTGAAATTTGGGATCCTCCAATTTCACATATCCTCCAGATATGCAAACTTCCTGATGTAAATAAATGTAAACCAATGCTTATCAGGAAGAAAGAATTGATCAAAAAAACCCAGACAACACAGTAATTTATAGATAAAACAAGCAAGGAATTCAAGCCAAAACAGCTGTGAAGCCTTTGAGAAATTTCAAAGAAATCTTAACTTGCAACTAGTACCAAACTTAGAATATTTAGAAAACTTAAGTTAAAATACTTACTGCTCTCTGAAGTTATCTGATTTCTACTTTTAGCACAATATTTTAAGATATACAATGGGTGTAGTTAAGTTTTTCTACTTGCTTTACATTAAAATAGGAGATATTCTGAAATACCTTTGGTACAGCACTTCATGTATGTTAAATGCCCACTATTCTATCACCCATGTTTGAGATATTTCTAAAAATCAATAGTCCCTAAAACTATGTTGCCATTTTAAAGTTATTTTTCCCCATTTCCTCTCAAAAACATCTCTTTCATCACTTTTAAAGCCACCAAGACCAGTTCAGACAAAAAGAATTACATTCCAGCCATTACTATATTTCTTTTTAAAGTTTCCCTTAGCAAGCACAGGGTCTATGTGAAATACTGAACGTATGGGAAAGAAAACTTGACACTAAGTCTAGCAAACCACGTGTTCAAAAATAATTTTTAAATATGCTTAGAATATTTTACATGAGATACAGTATATTTACACATTTTCAATTTGTGATGATCATGCAGTCCTTTGAACATATTACCAGCAATGAAGGAAAAAAACTGAAAAATTGAACATTTCTTATAAATACCATTTAGACTGGGTTTATAGTTCCAAAAGGGTTGTGGGTTAATCAATTTCATTTGAAGAAAAGTAGTGAGGAATAAGCAACATCAGTTCAACACCCAGAAAAATAGACAGTCTTAGACCTAGACAATGCAGTAGCTGTGGGCTTTAGTGAACTGCCAAGAAGAATTAATTCTGAGGACAGCCACATAGGAAAGCAGAGCTACAGGTTTTGGTCCACTGAAATTTTGAGCAAGCCAGATCATCTGAGGCTGGAGCTAACTGATTGGGATTTGATGCGGTTTCTTAAGCTTTGGGAAACGAGGCACGTACACCCGCACGCACAGATCTCCATTTCAGTTCCACTTACATCATTCCACAAGTAGGAGAACTAAAAACTACTTAAGGCTCTATGTATACGGGGAATTATCTTACATCTGAGATTTTGGGCCACTCCCACGTCTGCTGCAAAACATTAGCTGATATACTGAGGAATTTTCCAAAAATGCTTTCTTTGGAGAATTAAATTACCTTTGTAGATGCAATAAAATCTAATCAGTGCATTTTCTGAACATGTTCCCTAGGTCTCTTTTTCTCATAAATATTAATGCACAAAATCAGAGGCCAAGTCGTTCCAAAATTCATACACTCTATGTATAAACTTAGAAGTTTTAATGTGGTATTAGCACACAGAAACAGTAAACATCACACTTGGTTTTAATACATTTAAATGTTGAGTATTTTCCAGTAGAATACTCTCAAGGGACCTAATTAACCAAATGACGATTTTTCAGATTAGCAAAGAAGCTAGATACGTAGATGAAAATACAGGCTAAGAAGTTTGAATTTGCACTAGTGACAAGCATACGTTTTTAATCTCTGTGTACTGTAGTTGCATGAGGTGAAGAACTGACATTTATTTTCTTCTTTTTATTGGGTAGCCCCAGGTTATATAAGGCTATTTCACATGAAGACTCAAAATCTTGTCTGTCAATTCTCTCATCTGTGATTATGTTAACATAAATTAAACCATTATAACTGAACAACCTCTAATCCAGGAGAGGATGATTCATAATTGATTGATGTCTGGCATCAGTGTCAGGCAAGATCTTGGCTTCATGGCTATCTGGAAATTAATGACAGTGATTTCTTCATCAGCTGACAGGTAGAATAAAATAAAGATGAAATAAATTTGAAATATCATAATACTAAACAATATGAATCAAAGCTGTCCAGTAAAGGAAAATGGTTTCATCCACTCAGTAGATTATCAGACAAGTCTCCCACAGAAATCACTTTGCCAGTTTAATTCATTAATCAAAGTTTTAGGAAAGCTGTTTAAAACTACCATTGTGCCTATCATTAGAGCCAATATATAAGCAAATACAAATACTACCCTTTACCCTGAGTGAGCTCCTGGATGTACCTTTAATGCCGCCCTTCCTAAATGTTAGTCTCCCAAAATACACTTCTGTTGATATTTTAGTATGCCCCTAAAGGAAGGACCATGAACAGAAAATTATTCACAATGACAGAAAAATTTTATATTCAGCTGGGGATACATATGATTTTAGCATGTTATGTATTCATAATAACTTTGTTTGTTCACAAATAAATCCCACTGAACAGTACTAACAGGCATTTTTTAAGAAGAGTTTAAAAATAAAGAATATTTTCAAAAGTTTGCTAACACGTTGGTAAGTGTGCATACATTGTGTATATCTATCTAATTCACATACACATGTATGTACAAGAGTAAATGTATATTTTTAATTTAAAAAGCAGCATCACTAGTTTTTGCTGCGTGACTTTCAAAGATGGGAAGACACATTTTTCATATGTAAGTACAAAGGAAAACACTTCTTTATTCTGTGAGAAATACAGTCTAGCTTTTACTGCTCTACATAACAAATATTTTACATATACTTCTACTCTTCCATTGAATTGTATGAGAATGATATGGATAGTTTGTCACATGTTGATTAGCTCATTTTTCACAATGCTCTCATGACACTCTGTGTATCATTTATACAAGGTTTATTTGTCAAAATCCCATAGCACCTTTCTGACAACAGATGTTTTGAAATGCATCCTATTTTGCTTGGCAAAGACTTATTTTAATGGGTTTGACAGTATGATTTCAGTGAAGAATTCAGTGGTCATTTAACTCAGTTTAGGAAAACTGAAAAGAGACTCTCATAAATGTTCATTTTGTAACTCATATAAGGTACTTTTAAAGCGATCAGCCTTATAAAATGTGTTTTTTCCAAATGATTATTCATTTTAAATTATTCTGTATAAGATGTTTAAGTAATGACTTCTGCTTGATTGTTTCTTCGGTTTCCCTCCTAAATAGCATGCAACTTTGAATCCACAGGTACTCCATGTATCACTTTACGCATCATGAACATACACAGTAAAAGGTACGGTAGTATTTTTTTCAGCAGGAATTCTTATGGATGAGCAGTAATTCTGATACCTTGATGTAAATCAATGGATAAATATTGCCATGTCTCCATTTGAAGGATTCTTACAGAAAATAAACTCGGGGGTCTGACGCTGCAGACTTTACTAGTGAATAGCCCTTGTTCTGATTACTCTTACTGAAATAATCTGTAGCAGTGGTATGGGTTAACAGCTGAGTTATATTCTAATCCAGTTCTCTTATTCAAGAATGTCACAAAGTGCCTTATGAAAAATGAATGAATGAAAAAGGATGAGTTCACAAGTCCCTTTAAAGCCTCTTCCTACCTAAGAAAATGCTTGGCATCTCGGTGCTGTGAGACAGTCATCTCCTGCTCAAACCATAGTATAGTCAAACACAGTTTTCCCCAAATAAGACTGCACAGGTGGTCGAGAACAATTGCTCAATTAGCAAATCCCCCTAAACTTGTTTTCACGAACGAGTATCACACATATAAATCCACCATCATAAACCAAGTACTCTAGTCTTCTTTTTAAGTACACATGCAGACTGCCTAAAAATAAGCCACCATAGATTTTTCCACTGACATGTTCTCGCTCCTCTTCCCTATATCACTGTGCTATCTAAAAATGGCAAGGTTTAGCTTGCATTAGGAGTTACAAGAAATAATCCTTATAGTAATAAAGCCATGTAAAAATAAAATTGTATGGATTTTGTCAATTTATGCTATTTCAAGCATGAAGCATGGGAAAAAAAGCAGGAAGGATCAATCAGGACAGATCACTGATTATGCTTCTTAAAATTGTCTTCCGACCCAACCTAAAGAGGAGCTATAGTATACATACCAAAGTACAACACATGGTGGCATTCTCTAATGTAACAGAGGGTGGCTTGTACTTTACCATTGACTGGTAGGTATTAGCCACGTTTCAAGTGATACTTAACGTTTTCACTCTTCACGATACGATCCTTTTGTTCTAAAACTACTTGTTTCCTCAGGACGAGTACAAAATAAGTCATCACCGTTTCTGAACGCTGTTGAATATTGAGTTGAATACCACAAAATTAAAAAAATAGAGAAGTCATTGCAATATCATTTAACTCCTTTTATTTCTAGGGTTCTAATACAAAGTACTGGATAAAATGCAATCACCGTGGTACTAGTTTTAGTCGTCTCGGCTGACTACCGGCCATCTACCCTGAAGAAGAACTGCCTGCAAAACTTGTTGGTCTATACGAAGAGGCCCTGACCCGGGATGGGCAGCGGGCAGGCAGTCCCGCACCGGGGCACCCACAGGGATGCAGAGCAGCTCTCCCACAGCTGCCGGCGATGCCGTATCTCTCGCTTCGGTGACTGGGGAGCGGGACCCCTGCACTACAGCCAGGCTACGCCTACCAAAGCCAAGCGGGCAGCTCAAGGAAGGGACCGGCGAGCGACGGTTCCCAGGCACAGGACACTGAAAAAGCTTTCCGCGCTGTGTGCTCTTTGACCTTTAAAGAAAAACACGGGCGAGACGGGGACACGCGGGGCGACCGTCAGGGCTCACGCCACGCCACGCCACGCCGGCTGCCTCGCCCGAGGGGCTTCCTGCACCGGAGCCCACCTGCCGTGAGCAACACCTGAGCCTCAGGGCGGCCTGGGCCCGCCGGCCGCGGCGCCTCGGGCGGGGCGGCGGCGCAGGCAGGCAGGCAGGCAGGCAGCTGCCCGCCCAGCGCAGGCAGCCGGGCGGCAAGGCGGGGGTCCCGACCGAGGGTCCGCGGTGCCGCCGCGCCCCTCAGCCGGCGGAGCCCTTCTCCCGCTGACAGGGCGCCGGGAGCCGCCCGCTGACAGGAGCGGGGGCGGCGGTTGGCGCCTCGCGCCGCGGCGGCGCCCGGCCCGGGAAGTTTCTCGCCACAGGTTGCCCCCTCCCGCCCGCCCCCCCGGGAGCCCCCGGGCGGGCCCGGCCACAGGGACGCACCTTGGCGCCGCAACCGCCGCTTCTTGAGCCCGAAGATGCGGACCTTGGAGAAAATGTCCACCAGGTTGCCGTTGCAGAGCCCGCGGTTCTTGCTGGGGCTGTTCCGCCTCCTGCTGGCCGAGGGCCGGTCCCAGTGCTGCTCCCTCGCCTGCCGCTTCTGGCGGATCAAGCCGCTGGCGATGGCCGCTGCCATGGCTGCTCGCCGGCTCGCCCACGCCGGCCGGCGCCGCGACGGGCAGTGGGGAGGGCGGCGGCGGCGGCGGCGGGGCGTTCAGCCCCGGCGGGGACCCATCCCCGGGGGCGCGGGCGAGCGGGAGCCTCCTCCGGCCCGAGGCGCGGCTGCAGCGGGGCACCCCCGCCCTGCGGCCCGCGGGAGCTGCCGCCGCCGCGGGTCACCGCATGGGTGCCCCGCCGCCTCTCCCGCCGTGCCCCGGCGCAGGGGCACTTGCTCGGGCGGCCGGTGTCTGCGAGCGGGCTGGCGGCGCGGAGCGGAGCGGAGCGAAGCGAGCGGGACTCGGGGCAGAGCCGCGCCCGGTCGGGTCGGGTCGGGTCCGGCCGGCAGCGTCGCCTCCTCCCGGGGCTGCCTCTCAGCCCCGCGCCGCCGCCGCCGCCCGCTCGCCCGCCGCTGCCATCGCCGCGGCCGGGGCGGCTACCGCCGCCTCTTCCAGGCTCCCGCTTGATGATTGCCAAGTGCTTCAGAAATCAGCATCTGGAGAGAGCAATCTTCTTCTCCGGGGAGAGCTGTAATCACGGCTTTTCAGTCCCACCCCGCTCCAGCCTCCCCTACACGCACACACACACACACACGCGCGCACACACACACACACGCGCGCGCACACACACACACACGCACACACACACACACACACGCACGCACCGCTGGAGCTTTTTTTTTGTCCTCCCCAAGGCGAGGGGCGGCGAGGGTGCAGGGGGTGGAGGAGGGATGGGGGAAAGGCAGGAGAATAAAGCAAAGGGGGCGAGGGGCGGAGGGAAGGGGTGTTGCTGATGCGGTTTGCTGGTGGGAACCAGCGGGTTCCCGGCGGATCCGCCGCCAGCTGCCTCTGCTCCCCCTTAGCTTTCCGGATGGCTTCGTGCGGGGCTCCCTCCCCGCCGAAGAGGAGGGCGCTGGGCGCTGCCGGAGGGGCGTACGGCCCTGCCCGTCCTCCGCCACACACCCCGCCACACCGAGGCACCCTCGCAGGCACCCTCTTGCCCGCTCCCTCGCACCGGCTCCCTGCCGCCCTGCCCGCGGGCGGCTCCCCCCCCCCCGCGCCGTACCCAGCGGTGACACCGGTACCTGTCCCCGTCCCCAGGGCGGGGAAGCTGTGGGGGCAGAGGAAGGCGGGTGAGGGGGAACCGCCGTCTGCCCAGGGGCACCCCGCCCCGCGGCAGCCCCTCTGCCGGCCAGCCCGCCCGCAGCGGGGCAGGGCGCCCCACACCCCGGGAACGGACGGGGCGGGGGTGTCGTCCGACGGGAGCGGGGTTTCTGCTCCATGCGAAGGTTTTAGAGCCGTGAGGAAGAAACACACTTACGAGGCTGAGGGGACCTTCCACCCAAACCAACACGCGCTCTTCGGGAGAAAAGATTATAGCACCAGCAGACTTTTAACTCGGAACATGGACTGATTTCTGAGGTTTCAGGAATAGCTGAGGAATTCTATAGGGCACCCACAAACAGCCGCAGTAGGTAGATCTATTGATCACCAGAACCATGTAAAATTATTTCTTATTTTTTTTCATGGTCTACATCTTGGAGCACTTGAGCGAGCAAGCACCAGCCAAGCTCGCTAGACACAGAATGCCTAAGGAGTCTCTGCCCCGAGGAGTTCACAATACACTGCAGACAATAAATACCATGTAAAATACATCTCATTTCTTTCCTTTCATCTTTTTCTGTTGGGTCTGCTCCCTTTTCAAAAAAGGGCTCAATGTTTTTCAGATTTACTTTCTGCCAGCCTAATGGTTAAACTTTCTGAAGTTGTAACTAACCAGAGGAAAGTAGAAAAAGGAAGCCAGCAGCTACACAGAAAAAAATGCAGAGTTGTCCTATAAGGAAGGGCAGATGCTTGCACAAGGAAATATCATGTAATAAATATCCAATTTTTATACTGTTTTCAGAATACTCTAATTTCTTATTAGATGGTTCTTAAAAAAAACCAAGCTTTGAGGTGTAAATATCCATCCAGAATAATTCACTGCTTTGCAATACAGAACCTCATAGGTAAGAGTAGGTTCTTGTTTCAGCAGAGGCTTCAACATTTCTGATATTGACCATTATTTCTCTAAATCCTTTAATGTACAAAGGGCTATTTTTATACAGAGGGCAAAAGTGTATGGTGGGAACTCGCTTATACAGGGATTTTGTATTAATACTAGACCAACTAGGAGCAGAACACGCACAATCGGATGTGGATAATACATTTTAATTCTATTTAAATGTGTCTTTAAAGAGATTCAGCTAAAACGCATTGGATTTTCTATCTGGCAATTTTTACAGAGCAGCAATTTCCTTACAACGGTTACAATTACCTTAACTAATGCAATTAGGGTGGTGGTGGTGGGGGTATTATTTAAATTTCACTGTAGTAGTTTTGCATACTGCTTCCCTTTTCCTTACTTCCCAGCAGCGGACAAGACACGGTGTTGCCTTCCTTAAGTCTCCTCAAGACAGAAGCGCTCTTCCAAATGCCGCCCCAGTGGGGCCCCGGCCCCGGCCCCGGCCCCGGCCCCGGCCCCGTCTCTGCCTTCAGCACCATGGACAGCCGAGCAGAGACGGGATACCGGGTACCGGCCCCTGGGGCATCCCCCGCCACCGGCGGAGGAGGTGGCAGGACACAGCCCAAAGTCTCCTGCTCGACCTGGCTCCAAACAAAGGAATGAATGAGAGGGAGTAGAGTGAAATAAAGGCCAGCCTTCCACTGTCTTTAATTTTCGCAGGAATTTAGGAGTGGGATACATACAGCCCTAACTTTCGTGTGAGAAACTCTCTCCAAAAAAGATGTAGCTTCCACTTTTCCTTTTGCTGGAAGGAACTCTTTACATTATCCAGTGATCCTATTCACTACATACTATCTACTACTATCGTTCTTTTTCTGTAGTTTCCTTCAAATACTGGGCCTTTGCCAAAAACACGCTGATATTTCTCAACGATGTGATGCTCGGGGTGATGGCAAAGAAAGGAGAGGATGAAGGTGAAAACGGGCAGTATGCCTATAGACAAGAGAAAACGTGTTTCTTACTCCAGAGATCAAAAACAATAGCTTTCTACTTGCATCTCAGAAACGCAGAGCGGTTGTTTACAGCTTGAGGTTTTGCAAAGAAAACTCAAGAGAGCCATCTGCTGTCTTAACCTGTGATAAAATGTGTGCAATTCTAGTCAAAGTGAAGCTTTTGCCAACAGATGGATTGTGGAAGTATGAACATATCGGCTACCTTAAAGACTAGTAACTGCATAAGATTATGCATTTAGGACAAATGGAAATATCTTTTGCTACATTAAAATAGAATTTTATTTCTGATTAGCAAAACTCTGGACATGAAAACAAATGATTAAAAATTTATCATGGATTTCAGGAGTTTTCTAAAACAAAAACATTTTAGAATCTTTAAAATTACTTGCTTGAATGAATTTGAGAGGAAAACATTCAACAGATATAAAGTGTGCATAAAATACCTGCTTTAGTATATACTAGGGTATGAAACATTCTTATTCCTTAAACTTATTTTTTGCTGTATTACTGGGGACAAACCGTATTCCATTTCATCGAATTTAAAATGTAAATTACAATGTGCTATTTTCAGGCATCAAAGTTCAATATTAAAATATACACCATTAATATTTGTGTATAAACATGTACTAGTGATACATAAAATGTTTTTATAAGGGCTTCCATTAGGAAAAATGAGATTCTATGCTTTATATTGTATCCTAACCTAGATCCATAGGCTACAAAATTTACAGAATCAAAAATGTCATCCTTATGGTTTAAGGGCTGTGTTCTTTTTTGTTTTGGTTTTTGTTTTTGTTTGGGGTTTTTTTTTTCCACTTGTATGTTTTGCATTAGGTTGGATAGAGTTACAAGCTACAGAGTCATTTTTGGTCAATGCAGACATGAAAACTCTACAGAGTTCTTCCTTTCATAAACCATTTCAATATAAATAAAAATGTCTTTCTACAGGTATGTTCCCATACACACACACTCCACCCACATTTTCTCCTGCCAGATATCCTGAAACCATTCTTCATATCAAAATCAAACCAAAACAAATCAAACCCTAAGAAAAATACCCCAACGTCCTTACAAGCATATATTTTCCAGAAGTGTAAAATGCCAGATTATTACATTGCTACTAAACATTTTTTTAGTTTCATGAGCTCTAGTAAAGTTTTTATTGCACTTGCTTGCCAACAGTAGGCATACACAGCTCGCCTGTCCAGTTAAATACTCTAGAATATAACGCTGTAAAGTCAACCTATCTTATATTCTAGAAATCATTAGTGAAGTATTGTAAATGTAGATGTTCTTCCAGACTCTAAAGAGTTGAAGATCATTTTGTGTCCCTGAAAAGGCTTTTTTTTTTTTTTTTTTGAAGATGGTGTGTGCTATAGTTGCAAACAAGGTTAATACCTTACTCCTTAAACTTCCGTTCAAACTGGAAAGGCTACTCTAGGGGTAAAAGTATCAATTTAGGCATAACAATTGCAAGGTATGCATAAGAGTACATCTGGGCCATTGGAAAAATTTAATGTCATTCCAAGAAGAGAATGACTTTTCACTTAGGAGTGAAAAAATACTTGTTTATAAATTGTGATGGATTAATTTAATCAACGTTCTGGTGTTTTCTATAAGATAGCAGACTGATTACCAGAGTGCTGTTTCCAGCTAAGGTTGTGATTCTGAACATTTGTTGGTACTGATCAAAAATTTACTGAAGGTTGCTGGTACTTTTGGTGGACCGTAATTCAAGTGTCTAAATTCAATTTACATACTAAGTTGCCACCACTCCCACAAAACGATATCATAGGAAAATGTGATACAATTCTACAAATAGATTATTCGTATAACTACAAACCAGTATCTGCCCAAGGCACACAATGTGTACGTATGGGGGAGGGGTGGGGGTGGGTGTGGGTAAGCAATAGTAACTTCCAATTCTTGATTTCATTTTCTTCGGGGACAAAGTTAGAGCAAGAGATAAAACTTAATGACTTGAACGAGATGAAAGAAATATGATCTATGGCTTACTCTGTAGGTTGGTAAGTGTTTAATTTTTTAAAAATTAACAAGCTAGAAAAACATTTGTCAACATAAAAAGGCCATATTTGTCATGACCATACCAGTATGACCATATTAAATCATAGATAAGAAATCCCTTTTCAGATAGTTTATGTGCATTCCGTGCTTATAATAAGACTAATATGGTCATGCAATGAGCTTTCAACAGTTTAAATTAGGTCAGTTTTACATGTTCTTGTATGTTAATCTGGATGTAATTCTCCTTATAAGTTATTGTTAACTTCTCAGAAGACAAGGCACTGTGAAGCACTGCAATTTAAAATCCTTAACACCCTGAACACTTGATGCTAGTTGATTAGACTTTGAAGAGCATTAAGAACAAAGTTTACTAAACATGCTAATATACTTCACAGAATTTGGATATCTATGCTTTTACACTGCTCTATATCAAAAGCACTCAGCTTACAGTCTCAACATTCACAATGCACTCAAGGAGCCAAAGTTATACCTATTAAAATTTACTGAATACATAGGAGGTCCTATGTAGTCAATTGTTTAAACAGGTCAGGTAATCCCTTTAAATAAGACAAAAGTAAGCTTCCAGTCTGTTGTTTAAAGGACTGCACTTATTTTAACAAGCTTCTTCACAGGCTTTGGACTTACTCAACTTTATGCATCCAAGTCATAAGAAGTGTTAAAACGTAATTAGTGTATATGCAAGAATAAATTAATCCACCACGCAAGGAAGTCCTACATTAGATGACTGGTTATGCAGAGAACTATCAAACATAACAATTAATATATTCATAGCATCTAAGGAAGTACGAATGCCTATACCAGCTCAGAGCCAATGGCTTAGCTACTGCAATATTTGTTCTGCATTGACCGGTGAAATTTCTTTCACACATTACCTGGGATATATCTGCAACTCTGTCCTGGTTTCGGCTGGGACAGAGTTAACTTTCTTTTTAGTAGCTGGTACAGTGCTGTGTTTTGGATTTGGTGTGAGAATGATGTTGATAACACTCTGATGTTTTAGTTGTTGCTAAGTAGCGCTTCTCTTAAGCCAAGGACTTTTCAGTCTCCCATGCTCTGCCAGCAAGCAGGTGTGCAAGAAGCTGGGAGGGAGCATGGCCGGGGCAGCTGACCTGAACTAGCCAAAGGGGTATTCCATACCATGGAACGCCATGCCCAGTATATCAGCTGGGGGGAGTTGGCCGGGCGGCGCGGATCGCGGCTCGGGAACTAACTGGGCATCGGTCAGCGCGTGGTGAGCAATTGCATTGTGCATCACTGGTGGGTTTTTTTTTTTCCCTTCCCTCCCTTCCTTTTTAGTTATATTCCTTTTCATTACTATTATTATTATTATATTTCATTATTACTATTGTTAGTACTATATTTTACTTTAGTTATTAAACTGTTCTTATGTCAACCCATGAGCTTTTACTTTTTTTCTCTTTCCTCCTCCTCACCCCACTGGGAGGGGAGAGGGGGAAGCGGCTGCGTGGTGCTGAGTTGCTGGCTGGGGTTAAACCACGACAAACTCGAAGGACTGAGTACCTCTACGCTAGTAAGGGTTCAAGTCATTTAGGGAACTGAATAAAATTGTCTTGTAGATGACCAATAGGACAGCACTGAATAGATATTGGCTTATTCTTTTGAAATTACATAATTCTCAAATTGTTTGGTTTTGCTTTTGTTTTTTTGACTTTGCTTTCCTCCTTCCCTTCTCAATGCTAAATCACATTGATTATACTGTAATAATGAGTCTCACAAATAATGCTATGTCAAGGAAAATAGCTGCTTAATTACTTAGCGTTTCAGTCTCTATTCCATTGGCTAACTCTTTGTTCTTCAACAGGGAAAAGAAAAGTGAATGGAGATTCTTACGCTATATTTAACAATCGATCTTTCAGCAAGATAAAACACATGATTACAGCTCCTAACTTTTAGGACTTTCATGACTCTTCCTAGTTTTCATTCTATCCACCCTCTACTTCTGATACCGCTTCTTTTGAAACCAGATGAACAAAAGACATCAGCTGGATTGACAGGAGAATCTGAACAGCACACAGATCATACGAGGCTCTCCAGGATAGCTCACCCAGGCCCAAAACTTAGCTCCAACAAGTCTCTTTTAAACAACAGTTAACAACAACAATGACAAAAAAAGAATCAAGATCACTTTCAGGGAGAAATCCATAAAAGAAATTAAAAATGGAATACATTGTGGTTTCTGCAGTGACATATATATATATGATTTTAGCTTTAAAAATTAAATAGTCCCCTTAAAAAGAGATTCTTAATTACTAACAACTGAAACACATTGCCATTTATTTTGCTCCCACTGGAGCTAACAGCAGATCTGCCACCACAGTGCTTCAGACAAGGCTCTGGCGATACAAGCCAAAATGACTTTCATTAAAGAAAAACAAACCCACTCCCTCCACATCTCTAGTCCACACAGATGCGCAGAACAGTTTAAGATTTAGAGACCTAAAAACAGCGTGGAGAGGTTCTTCATTAATTTTTCATCTGCACAGCTTAAAACAACATCTGTTGCATTTGCTTATCTAGCCACCGCAGAACTTTTCTGTTTTGCCTGAATTCTGAAACATGCAACAGACTTTGCGAGTATTCTCCCAAGTAACTGAAAGTCCCTGTAATGCGAGTCTGCTTCATTTTGTTCCACAAAAACAAAAGGAACACCATTCCTGAGAAATTTGGTCTCTACAGTGAACTTCCTCTGGACTCACTATAGCTGGCAGAGCATGACAATATATAAGCTGTTATATCTGCTTGACAATACTCTCCTGTGGGGGTTTCCTACTCCTAGAACAGAAAAAAGTTAAGGAGATTGCAGCGAACTTACTCACAGTCTCTTGATTGGAATCATCACAAATATTATCCCAAACACACATTGATTTTTGCTGCACAAGTTCTAGAAGAAAACATGGCCTATAGAAAAGTAGCCATCGATATGAAAATTTCTAACTGTAAGGAAAAAAATCAGCTCCGTGGATAACAGTGATTTGGGGAATGTTTACCAGCATACACATAGGGGATTGTTCCTTTCATAGACTTTGACATTGCATCTGTCATTGCATGACTTTGACAAGCAATACTTATTGCTTCATTAGATGTTCACTTTCCAATTGATATCTTCAAAGAGGAATCAAATTCTTTAGTCTTTTTGTTAATGAAATAAATATCAGTGCATACACACAACACAACATATACAAGCATAAAATGCACGAATATGTAAAATTTTATAAAAAAATTTTGCACATATGTACATGAGAGCATTTTTGTATTTATAAGAATTTGGGGTGATTGGTAAGGAGTTATTTTTTTTCAGGTGCCTTGTCTGAATACCATTTAAAAGTGAATAACTTGTCTGCACATGATACGACATGTAAATCCCAACTTAGACACAGAACCTATATCTTCTGTCTTAAATTATTAGGAAACCCAAAATGTCATCCAAGCAATAAATATATATATACACACATAAAAAACCCCCTATATAGCCCAAGCTTATTGACAGTGTTTTTCTAAAGTCCTCCAAAATACTAATTTTAAATGTTTACATAAGGGTTTCTTGCTTTCCTCAGAACAGATATAAAGACATATGACAATGTGAGAAAAAATGTGTTATATTTCTGGACTTTAAGAACAAGGGAGGTGTTGGATTTTGGTCATCTCACAGAGGCTCAGGAGAAAAAGCACATTATATCCATTACAATAAAATGCTGAACAGAAAAGACAGGATGAGCAGAGACATACATAAATTGCTAGCTTGAGAAGCAGAAGGATGATTCCCCTCAAAATACATCCAATAATCCTATAAGTATAGAAAGTGATTTTCACCAGTGGCAGGAAGGACTGGAACACAGCTGCCTGTGCATTTGCATGCATACATACACCCCCCCACACACACACAATACCACTTTGTAGTGGAAGAAAGCATGAAGGACACTCCCTGGCAAATAATTTAGAAAAAAATAGTCGTCTTTTCTGCTATCTAACCTAAAGTTGGCAGTGTAATTAATTTGGCAAAAGAACATTTTTATAGTCATCTGTCTTTGTTTACAATTCTTCTACCATTTATTTTCAAATAACTTTTGTTTTGCAATCCATTTGATACTATTTTGAAGAAATTTGCAACCTAAATCCTGTTCTTTTCTTGTTCTAGAGGGAAAGAAGGTAATACAGTATTTCTCTGGGTACGGCTAACCAGGAGAAGGTAAGTCTCTGAAGGGAGAAAAAGTAGATATAGAACAATGCTGGCTAATGCCACATTCATCCATAGGGTAAGCCTTGATCTCCTCTGAGATCTTTTTGTACAGGAACGTCCTTTCCTTTGGGGTTCAGACACAGCTAATGTTCTCTGAAAAAAGCCACATGCTGTGTTTCCCTCTTTCCAAACAAAGAAAATTCAGTGCATTGTCTACGATTCTATTGAATGGAGTAAATTAATGACAGATATAAATCTCTGAAAACAAGCATGCCTTAGCTTCTTTTTAGTTAATCTAGATATTCAGAAGTATCTGATATGATAATGCAGTTTATATTAGCATAGGAAGCGACTTTTGCTTTTTTCTCCTTAATGTTTCTTTCACTCTGTATTATTTTCTTTGACTGAAAGATTTTCTTTGCATTGACATACTATTGTTAAGCGACAGATGCAAACAAATATTATCTACTACAAAAAAATACCGGAAGAATATTGATTAAAATAACTTTTTAGATACCAGCCTTTTCTCCTCCTGTCTTTGATAATCAGTCTACTTCAGCTCTAGTTTCATCATTACCAGCGGTAATTGCTATATCAAGCTGCACGTTTTTTAAAAAAGTCTAGCAAAACCAGCAATGAATGCTTTGACCTAAAAAAAAAAAAACCCAACAGAATTTAAGAACTTCTGCTTGCCTGTCTTGTTACTTACATAAATTAGAACATCAAGACAAAGTTCATAGACTTTTACTGTCTTTTTCTTTATTTTGAAGACGTGACAGCTAGAATATAATACTACAGTTATTTTTAAGTCCTGAAAAAAATATTGCAATACCTGCTCATATTACTGTGCTGATATTCCTGGCTATTAGTTCAAATACCATAGCATTTATTATTAGCAGTAATAGCATGAATACTCCTAACATAGTGGCTTGATTTTACAACACAGTCCTACAAACCTAAATTACAAAATATCTCACAGTCAAAACTTAACTCAGTGAAACCTTTCAACAGCATATCGCTCTAATGTGCAGTGCAATTATCTGATTTGCCAGCAGTGGACACTGTTACTCTAGTTATTCACAGATATATTGGCTGGGGAATAACTTGCAGCACACACTGATAAATTTTTCTTTTATTACTTGCACTGCTGTAAGAACTTGGACTCAGACAAAAGCTGAGTAAAAATTGTATGGTAGGAATATTTTTCAACATCTGTGTGACAGCAGATAGACTGTCCCTTTCTTTAAAAAACTGTTATTTTAAAGTAACTTTAAGAAAAATAAACACCGACTTAGTCACACGGGATTGCTTTTTTTTTATCGTAATCATTTCAAGTCATAGAAGGTGTTCTGATACAAAAAATGAAAATTTCTTCATTCCTCTCTCACAGAATGATGGTTATGACAATGAAAGTGTACATCTTTTGCATTACTTCTATAAAATTGTTACAAGTAATGAAATCAGCAAGCTAAAAAATTCTAAACAATATATTTAGTTCAGTAGCCTGTACCATTTGTTGAATAATATAATTGTTCAAAATCTGCAAAGGACATGTTTTACCCACTGATACTTTTACAAGCACTTTGAAGTTAAGCTGAAGTGTAGATTTTTGGCTAGGAAGAAAAAATAGATAGCTATAAAAGACCAACACAGAGAGTTGCAGAAGGTTTAGCGAGGAATCAGCCTAGCTAGTTGGAAAAGAGTTTCCATTCATCTTAGAGACAGAAAGAAAATCTACACATTTAAGAAAAGCAATGCACAGGTTTAATCACAGATAATAAATATTATCTCCTTAGGCACAGTTACAAGAGTTACAGCAATCACCTTCTAATCTCCATATTCAAATGACTCATTAAGCTTCCCCTAAAATTGCCATCAGTCTAACACTATTTTATAAATGCATTTTTCGTGTAAGAATGTGTAGTATCTTAATGGCATAATGCTCATTGTCTGGCTAATGCAGCTGAAAACTTACAAATAGGGCCTAATAGTCTGTCACCAGTACGTGTACATAAGACACCCAGAAAGTCTACAAGAACTATGCTTTTTGTCATATGAAAAGTCAGTTACGGATCCAGCCTATTTTTTTTCTTCTCACTGTTCACCTGGATTAGTAAATTGATACGACTTACCATGCAGTCTGGCCATGCAGAGCTGGCAAAGTTACGCATGAAGCAAGGAGAGGGGCATGCCTTTGTCAGTGGTGGGATAGTCTCAGCTCAGCCTAAGACTGTTGTGAAATTGCCTCCCAGAAAGCTGGGAAGTTCAGAAAGGTTGGTGTGAGGTCTAGCTTCTAGCTGGCTGTATTTCAACATTTGAGAACCTTGAGCATCCACTGGGTCAATGACTCTTTGTTCACAGCCTCTCATTATCTGGCTAAAAGTGACTTAGAAGCCATCAGTCAGTGCATGAATCCAGTCAAAACGGAACAGTTGGACTAGACTGAGAGATTGCTGAAACTGCCCTCCAGTCACATCAGCTCTTAAACCTGCTCAGCCTTGAACACAGGTAGGCAGAACACTGTCCCTTCCCAAAGCCCACTTTTCCCAATCCATCCACCTTGAAACTGAACTTGCTACTGGTGTACAAGGTCACTCTTCAGACTTAAGCCTTTGGGACTCATTTGTTACCAGAAGTCTCCAAATATCCCTTGCATTGCCCTTCAGTGTTCAGGTAAGCCTTGTGTTTAGAAAAATAAAATAAAATAAAAATTTCTCACCAAGTCTCAAAGCTTTTTGACTTATTTCCAGCCTTACTTTAAGCACTACGGAAACTTGCTTCAGCTACAGATGTAGGGAGGAAGAGCTAAATTAATACCAGGAAACAGCTTGATGAGTGGAAGCTCTCTTTAATGCAATCCAAACTGTGCTCTGTAAATAATAAGTGAACGGTTCTGGCTATGCTAGACTAAGGAAGAACAGAAGTCATTAGAAATGGAACATACTGGCAGCCAAATTGCTGTGAACCATAGCTCCTTGACTTATATTCTCTCTCCAGAGACAAACCAAACCTTTCTGGGCCTTAAAGACTCAAATATAAACAATCTACACATCATCATTTATTGTGGGGGAAAAAAAAAAAAAAAAGATTTGCTTACCATTGCAGTTTTACACATGTGGATTAGGGTACTATACTATGCTGTAAGTATCACTCATATAAATAAGTTTTTAATGATTTCCTTTACAATTGTGTTATACAAAATGATAGTGCTTTGATGCCACTCACATTTTTTAAATTGACTGCTAAAACCTTGGATACGGGTAGGTCATCTTCCCATAGAAATAATTTTTTATTATTTTAAATCTCCTAATTTACACAAACAAACAAACAGCTGTCTATCAGTATGTTGTGCAAGTACGATCAATCTTGCATATCATTTCCTTTGAAAAATATCAGCACCTTGCGGACCAGCTTCCTAATTATTTCAAGATTTGGCCCACACCTAAAGAAATTTGCCTGCTTAACATTGCTGAAGGCTTAGAGGAAAACAAAGAAAGAGCACAATGATCTGAAATAATGATGTTTTGTGACATCCATTATCTGTTATCTTCATCTGCAAATCACTTTACAGTTTTATGCAAAGTTTTGCAAACATAAAAAAATATAAGCTTAGAAGTGTCAAGTGATGAATCTTCTATTTATTAAAAATATGAATTTTCTTAATTAAAAGCATGTAAATGACCAAGAAATTTACTGAAATCTGGCTTTTGTTTACTGTAGAATAGTTTAGGTTGAAAGGGACCTCTGGATGTCCCTTTACAAAAGATTTTGTAAACCAAAAATCTGTGCATGCAGACCTGGATCTGAACAGCATATAGATATTTCTAAATCTGATATTTTTGTTTCCTAAGACAGAAGAACACTTCTGTTTTACAACAGGATCTTTTAATTGAAAATGTATGCAAAAAGGATTAAAAATATTTTATTTTATAAGCTCTCAGAGCACGACATTTCTGAAATTATTTATGATCAGATGACAGCACATTTAAACATGTGGAGCTGTTGGCAGTTTAACTGCTGATTGTTCTTTGTATGCTTCACATGACATGGGATTTTCTGAAGCACAGACAGTTCCACCAGACTTTCAAAAAATGCTTTTCTGATGGCTTTGATTTATGAAGCACAAGATTCAAACATTTACTCTATATGGAAGGAATCTATCAATGGTCTACATAGGTTTAAATATGAATATCAGTGGTTATCTGAGAAAGCTTAAGTGACTTCTCCAAAGATTATCATGGGACATAATTTCTTGCACTTTTACTTAAAAAGGATTTCTTTAATAATTATGCTTTTAAAAGGCATAGATTTATACATGCAACACATAGCTACATACAATTTTTCCACTGCTAAAAATGAAATGCAAAATCAGACTCTAGAAAACAAAACTTCATAGCCTATAAAGAGTGGATAGAAAGGAAAAGGTAGCTACAAGATGGATGGGCATAAGATAAAATGTATCTTTAAAAGTCCTCAGAATTTTTTTACTGCAAGGATAAAGAAATTACAAGTACGTTATATGTATACTCAAAACACATTAACATTAGAGAGACTGGACAATAATATAACTGAGAGTGTTCTTCAAAGAAAACAGTGACCAATTCAGTGATCCAAGCAAATTTCAAATCTAGGCAATACTGAAGGAGCTTTTCTTTCTTCATTCCAAGTATTCAAGAAAATAATAAGGTTATAAAAAAACCATTTTTCAACAGAAAGAGCAAATCTCTTTTGCAGACTGAAAAATAAATTGGCCTTTTTTGTCTATAGAAATAAAAGTACATGGAGGAAAATGGCAGGAAAATCATATTTATTTATTTTTAGAAGCAAAAACATTTTCTAGGTAAGGGTATCATACTGTTACCAATCAGCAAATCTGATCTTACTGAAAGGGAAATCTGTATCATAACATATCATATATAGCAGAGTTAGAGCAAATATTTTAGTAATTTCAGTCATCACTAACAACTTTAAGACTAAAACAGAAAGACTGGTATCATTTCTAGTGAAAGATATGGAGATTGTTCAAGGAGAAGCCTTGCTCTGTGCCTCTTTTTGATCTGCTCCAAACAAAAACTAGGACCTTTTGTTTTCAAACAAAACCAAGGAAAGATCAGTGGATTTGACAGCAAATCCCATTCATGACAAAGTTGCCTAAACAAGAATTATCACAGAGTTTGAGTTAACAGGGACCTTCACAGTGGTATTCAACACCCTGAATTTGGAGGCATTTGGCCAACAGGTATTCTGAGTTGCTGCATGCAAGACCCCACTTCTCTTCCACTGACTCTAAAGGTAGTCTTTAGGTTTAGATTCAGAAGCCTAATTCTGCTTTTCTGAAATGCACCTCTAATGCTTAAAACAGTCTAAAGTATTTAAGTTCCTATAGGGTTTTATACCAACAAAAAAAGTTTGAGATAAGCTTTTTAAAAAGGAAGTTTTCAAAGGTATTAAAAAAAGTTATTAGTTTTCAGTAGTTAATAAATCATTGTTTGAACTAGGCTTTCTGTATGGCAGCATCAGCTGAAATATCCTGGATTTTCTTTTTTTCATGTTTATAATGCTCATGCTCATCAGAAATCTTTAGGCCATTTAAATTTTCTCACAAAAGCCAACAAGGGTGCTAATTAAAAGATTATGTAAAACAGTTTTAGTGTGAGGCATTGAAACATTATAAATTATCAAGGATTACTGACTGTTACACATTCAGTTATTATCTGCTGAAATTTTAATAATTTTGTATTGTAGCTCTGATCATTTTTCCTGGTTATTCAGTGATGCCTGAACACATCCCAGGACAGATTTCCTCTTTCTTCTCACTACACTTAATCAATATTCTGACGTATCACCAAAACCTAGTCTGCACGTACTTTGTTATATACAAAGGCTCCCATTGTGGCCTCACCCTTGAAATGAAAAAATAAGAGCTTTATTATCTAGCTAACAGAAATTAATAGTAGTGTTGTCATCTATTCTCTTTACGTTAAGAGCTGGCTACCTCTTGCACTATTTCTCTGCAGTTAAGTGGCAAGATATTGTGTTAATGGTGGGGGGTTTGGGTGGGAGGGGGGAAGGGGAGTGAGAGGATTAGATGAAAATCTGAGATGCTCTTTGTTGCAAAGCACTCCTAGACTGCAAGACATTTTCTGAGAAGGAAGAAAAACATCAGTCACCTTCACATATTATGAATCTAAAAGAATATATCCATTTTAAAACCTATTTCGTGGTTGAGGTAAACATTTGTATTAAAATACTATATAGTTCGTTGGTCTTTTATATGTCCTTAATGCTAATTTTGTTCACTGAACTAAGTCAACTATTAATTAAAAAACCCTACTTGATGCAGTTCTGTCATAAAATTTAACATTTTTATATTTTATACATTTTATAATTTTAAAATTATACCTTATTTTATTGAGACAGAAGACATGAGTTCCTTCCTTCTAACCATCAGCACATTTTGGTATTTCCTTGGGAAACTGAATTTTAATTTCTTTTGTATTTAAAGGCAAGCTAAAGCTACTGTCCTGCTCTGGGTTGCTTTGCTCCAGAGGAACACAGAAGTGCAAGCAAAACATCCCCTTTATTTTTCCAAGATCTCCTTGTGGATATTCAGCTTTCAAATGGATATTAATGACAAAAAACTGGCTTTTCCTAAAACATATATTCTGTGTTCCTTTTCTCTATTTGGTGGACAGCACCATTAAACCCCCTGTTACTCTGTTCCATCCCTTTGGCTTCATGAACTTTGCCATGCTACCAAAAAACCAATTCTTGCACGTCGTCAAGATCCAGTCTGCATTATTTTTGAATTATTAATGAATTTATTTTGGATCCGTTATAATCAAATCCTATGTTCTGTTTTGCGGTGGGGCTTTCCTTTGTATACCACTGAAGTCCCACCCCAGTGTTATAACCTGATGGCTATCAACTGAGCTCTTTAGAGTAGGGTCTCACACTTCTCTGTGTGTCTGGTATCTAGTGCAAGGACTGAACCTCTGTGACAGCTATGCCAAGACAAAGCCTCCAGCCCACTGGTGATCCCGACATGTTAAACATTGCTGATTTCATCACCTATCCATCCCAGTTTTGGCTTCCTCCCATAATACAAAACAGCAGGAGGAAATCAGTGTCGTTGCCAGCATCAGAGCACTTGGAAAGTTCTGATGTGTAGCACAAAGCTGTGCTTCCTTTAATATAATTAGACTGTATAGGCTAGCTAACTTTAGTATAAATAGGGCCATATTGTCATTGGTGTCTACGTGCTCTTTTAGTATAGTGGTAGTTACAATTCCTAATATAGGAAAGGAAGAGAAATCTGAAGAACAGTAGGTGGATTTTTAAGAGACAAAGTACAGTTTTCTCTCTGACATGTTCATTATTATTGTCAATTATAGGTAATTTCCTTGCTTACCCTCTCCCCCCGCTGCATGCCAAATAAAAGAACATAAAACCTAAAACAGACATTAAAAAAATTAAAATTTTATGAGTATAAAAAAGAAATCAGGACGTATTCTTTAAAAGCCAAGATCGTAGAGTCTCAGAACAGCCTAATTCACTTGTAAAGCTGCCTTAACTGATTACTTTCCAATTGAGACTAGTTACTATTTTATAACAAACATTAAAAACAAAAGCTAAGGTAATAGAATCTCACTCAGAAGTTGAACATTAGGGTGTATGAAATGTTACCCTATTCCCCCCTCCATACACTCTAACCAGCTGGTGGCACAAAGAGCAACAATAATGCTTAAACTCACCCAAAACATATTATTATGTACTCCAGTTTCCTCACAACAGGATCAAAGATAATGCCTTTATGCTCTGTGTACCACTGATTCAACTCAAAGTCTAAACAATGTTAATATTACTCAAATTTTGGAAAAAACCCCAATGTTTATTATAGTCCCTTAAGAAATCTTCAGCTAATCAGAGAAACATTACTAACAAAACACTGTGTGAATCTGGAGTGGGAGATCGTGCAGGAATGTATATACAATATACACAAGCAATAAGAGCTCTTTAAAGACTCATTCGCTGTTGCTAAGGATTCATAAAGACAAAAGACGCAAAGAATTAGATTAAGCCCACCAAAATTTCATCACTAGGAGTTTGGAATTTTGGCTACCTCTGTCATGGACCAACGTGTCCAAAGGAGATGAACACCCACCCAGCCTTTGGGAAATGCTCACCAGCCTCTACTGATCATAAAGAAATCCATGCTCTCAAGAATTAGGTGAGACACAAGAAAAGCATTCAATAGCTCTGGTACAACAGAAACTTTTTTGCACCCAGCTACTTACATGGAGTTCTTCTCTATCTGCCCAGTTTAGGTTCAATAGCTGTGCCTTCTTCATAATCCAGGTCAAGATTTTACAAGCTTATTTTGTACAACTTGCAGATAGGTTGCCTTCATTCTTTCTATCCCATATTTTTGCTAACTATTCCTTCTCTTCTTTTCTGGATCTCTGTCTCTCTCCCTCCGGGTGCGAGAGAGGTACCACAGAAGCTGTTCTCGCTCTGCTGAAGGGTAGGTTCGGACCAGAATCAGAGAAGTCACAAGGCAGGGTGAAGCTGCTTTGCCTCTGAGCAGCCACGTTGTGCCAAACTGCAGTTGGCATGGTGCCATTTTTGTGTTGGGATGAAACAGGAGAGGAAACACTGGTTTGTTTAGCACAGTCAACTCGTCTTTGTGTTTAAATGGTCATAAATGTCATAACTTTCCATAGATATGTTAGAAAGTTATTCAAATGAAAAGTGAAGAGAGCAATTAAAATTCATTAGCTACATCTATTTTAGCTAAATAATACCTCATGGAAACAATTACATTCAAATCTTGCAAGACTCCCTTTCAGTAGAACATCTAGAGATGCTAGATTCATTGTAAGAAGATCTTGGGGATTAAGGGACAATAGTAATGATTCTTTTTTTTTTTTTTACTATCCTGAGCAGTAAGAATGATATACAGCCTTTGAGGATTATTATGCACTTGTTTGATTAGGTAATACTTTATTAATCTCTTGAGCTATTAATCTTTGTGAATCACATGCCATCAGACACACTTCCAGTACTTAACAGTGGCAGAAATTATCTAATGTACTTTCTGTCTTGCTACCTTCTGCCTCCAACTTTTTGCTCTCTCTTACTTCCCCTCTACCCACAATCCTTGCCTTTCCTTTCAGCATTCTAAATCCTGTAAATTATTCACCCATCCTCTAAGGGATTTTACAATAAACAGTCACTAGGCAGGGTAAAGGACTGCCCTAGCAATAGGAACTGAAAGCTAGGAAACCTCTCTTTCATAGGAAAATTTTTGTTGCAAGGCTACCATCATGCCCGCTACTCCCCTCTCTCAGTATTTGCTGCAGAGGGCTACAGCTGGACAGAAGGAACACTGTCCCTTCTCATTGCCCAGTCTGTAAACTCGAATTCCCGAAGTCCTTCTGTCTGCAACGGATGTGTAGCTAAGATCTCTCATTATATCTACAGTCCCAAGCAAGTAAGTGTATAACTGCAGAGGCTATATTAAAAAATGAGCATCATTTTATTGTGTGCCAGCTGTGCATTATGGCAGGAGAAATTAACTAAGCTCTAATATTTAAAGTAACCAACAGGGTTCTAGGCCCAGCCTCAGGAGAGGGCTTTGGCTGTAAATACCAGGTGGGCAAATACAAACAATCCCAGAGTAGTTCATAGCACAACTGCAGAAAAGAACTAAAATTCCTTTTTGTTAGTAAGGACAAGGAACTACAGATGAAACAAATTTTATTCACGAAAAGAATGATTTTTCTTGACAAGGAAACTGCCTTTGCAGTCTAAGAACAGTAATTTTTCATGTTTAGAAGGCACATGTGAAAAACACGAGTATTTTCATTCTAGTGAACAAACAAACAAGCATTAAGAGAAAAAATACTTGAAAGGAACTAATGTTCATTGGTGGCAACATTGGAACATTTTAGAGGTGGAGTCGACACTGCTTTAAAACTCATTTTAAAGTAGTTATACAAAAATCAAGGCATCACATTTGCCAGTCATTTCTGAAAAGCTCAACTCTCCATGCTTCCTATAAAATGTTAGCAATACCAGCCATTATTCTGCATATCATAAAATAACTATCAACAAGATTTTTGGCCAGTGAAGAAACTGACTTTCAGCATTATTCTCCTGTTGTTGCTGAAAGATGATGTTTCTTAGGTTCAAATAAAATTTTATCTGAATGCAGAGTTTAATATGTTAGCCTACAAAAGGCTAGTATTCTAGTTAGCAGAACACAAGCAAATCTTTTTTTCTGACATAGCCTTGAAATGAAAAGTGTAAATTCAAGTAATATGGTCAGCTGCATGTGTTACAAGCCATTTTAATGAGAAAAGTTCACAGCAGGTTGCTTAGCCATTAACAAAACCAACAGCTACAAATTAAAAGGTTGACAAGCACTTTGGAAACATCTAGCCATTCCCCACTTCTTATATATAATGGTGAGGTAGAAGCAAAATGAATTGCCATGTCGATGTCAGTATGATGCACAAAAGAAATGTCAATGATTAGTCAATGAATGCTCCTACCAAGACATTCAATATGTGCAGACAGCTTCTCCCCTCTTGTGCACCTTTTCCTCAACTTTGAAAGTTTGGAAGGAGCAATAAGTATGCCCAGTAATGAAGAGCCAGGAATAGGAATCCATCTCTTGTTTTGAAAGTCGTTAGAGGTATAGCAATGCAATTTGCTGGCCAAAGAAGACATCTCCACTTTCTGTGGAGATGAAAGGTCTTAGCCAAGAGCACATTTCTATTTGCATTTGCTCTGTGTCTGTTTAAATGGATATTCAGGTCCTGACCAAGATGCAGTTTCATTTTACGCTGCTCTAACCACTAGTCTCCAGTTCCCTCAGTTGAACACTGCTTCCGTCTTCCAATGACCAGCAGCTTTAGGGGGAGTCAGAGCAGCTCACTGATCTGATAGAAAAAATGGTGTTAGTTTTAGCAGATTAATCTGCTGGATCATCATGCTGATCCTGCTTGCCCTGTAGCCACAGTGATGGAATGCAGAGAAGAGGAATGTGAGGCCACAAAGAACACAAGTCCTCCCAGATGAATGGCTTTATAAAAGCTTGATGTATTTTATTAAAATGCCTAGTGCTCTGTAAGAGATAGTTGCCTTGCATACTTGAACTTCTGAAGTTTGCATGTTAGTCTGGGAACTGTTAGCACAGAAGGTGTTATTGCTACTGGCAGTCTGTGACTGTAATATTCTATCACAAGGACTTCATAAATATTTTAAAGAATTAAGTTAGATTTTTTGAATCAGTGGAAACTCACTTTAATGAATGTTCCAGACACTCTTTGTAAAGAGATAGTATCACATGCAAATAGTGAGGCTATTTCAAAGGCAATGCCATGGACATAAGATAATTTAAAGACATTTGTATTGAGAGAAAGAAGATGCTATGGACTCAAGGAATTTTCAGACTATTGTAATATGTTCCCAAGTGTTCCTCTGTTGTTCAACGTTGTGTGCATTTCTAGATCAGCTACTATGTTCCCTTCAGAAAGCAAAGCTGAAAAATAAAAGTTAAAGCAAATGATCTTGATTCACCCAGTATGTGCTCTCACCTTTCTGAGAAGATATAGACTAGTCTGACTCAAGTCTCAGTTATGACTTCTGAAGTACAAGGCTTGTAATGGTGTGACCTCTGCTCTGGAGTTCATTGATACTTGGCACAAGAACTATCATCATTCCACGGGACAAGCCCTGTGAAGATCTGTGGTACTGTGGTCCTATCTTGGCTCTCCTCTGTAGCAACCGACTGGCTTTAGTAAGCTACTAATGCATTCAGACCATTCAGAGTTTCCTCTATAATGCTTCTTTTCAGATTATTTTATGACTGCTAGCAGCAGGCACCCATGAAGACCTATCCCAGTCTCGGAAAGGGAAAAAGACTGTGAAGAGTGAATTAAAGCCATTAAGAACTACAGGGGCCGGTGACCTCTAATTCTGATTAGCATATAAGTTCTCTCCCATTGTCAAATAAAAATAATATCTAGAAGAAGTCACGATGTACTCGAGAACTAATTAGTCTTGGAAACAGAAGCAATAATCAGATCAAATTATCTTTCCACTCTTTCTTCAAAGAAGATGTTATTGGACAAGTAAGTATGAATGACAGATTCAGTGAATCCAATCTAAGCAACCAATGGAAGAAAACCTTGGTTATAAACTAGAAAGAATGCTTGCACATGAACATTGCTTTGAGTTGTTCACTGACCTGTTTTCCCAATTATTTCAAGCATACAGATTCAATGATTAGGTTGTGTGAGACAACACAGAAACTGCATATTTATATTTGTTATGATGTTGAAAACCTCTTTTGTGCCAGCCCACTTCATAACAATGATTTATTTTTATTACAGTGATAGGACTGATGAAGTGACTTCTCATGGAAATCAATGGCAAAATGTCAATGATTCTGATAGATCAGACCCAAAATAGCTGCCAAATACAGTACTCCAAATTTATTTTGAAGGCATTTAAAAATGTTTATCTCTGTTGGGGCAGTGGGGGGAGAGCTGCTTGTTATTTCAGCTTGCAAATTTATTTGTGCAACAAGAAATATGAGAAAAGCATAATGAAATACCTTATTATACATAGTTTCTGCTTTTCTGTTGTGATGGGCCAGAGCACATTGTGTAGTAAGTTTAATGAAAATCATTAGAAATTTAAGTCCAAAAATTACCTATGCTGAAATAACTGTCCTATATAAGAAATGGCTTCAACGATGAGAAGATTTGTGGCATCTTCCTCCAAAAGAGGGTGTGTGTTTAAACCCCCGGACCCCCACCCCAGCCTGATATGAAGTAATAATATTGAATTTGTCTTAAGTAGTATGAATAAAAGTAGGGGAAAAAAAGAAGGTAGGGGGGAAAACCTAAGCAAGAAAGAAGAGATAAGTAATAGCTACTCAAAACCATGAAGAAAATAGTTTCCTAGTGATGGACAAGAAGTGTACCGAATAATTCAGAAAGGAGGTTTGCAAATATGAGTTAATATAATTGTTTTTAAAGTGTCATCCTCAAGAAGAAGGTTGTTTATCATGTTATTCCTTTCTAACAATACCAAAGCTTCTTAATTTGCTATAGCCTTTATATATAAAGGCATCTTTTTCTTTGTAAGATATTTGATAGGTTTTTTTAATAGTTTGAGTCCAACTGTTGGTTAAAGAAATGTCTACTCAGGCTGAAGCATAGTTGAAAGTGTTTGATCTTTCTAATGTCAGCTCAAGTTTGGTTTATATAAAATGAATGAGAGGAGGCAGGACATGGGGATTAAAAACAGTGTTACAAAGGCTCTGCTTACATCTAATTTTAACAGTCTGAGAACCAAACTGAATTTCCATGTGAGGGATATTTCCTCAAAATAATTAAAAATAAACTGAAAATAGCTCCTAGAAGAACTGTCTTATTCCACTAGAGATCCAGAAAAGCACTGCTGAGCTATGCATTCTGCTGAATTAAGATAATTTGCACTTAACTGATGGCTTCACACGCACTGGTGACTGTGTGAGAATATCTTACCTTTGAGCTCACTCTCAATATCTTATACTATGAACTGAAAGAAATGTCAGAGACTTTCATTAAACAGTTACATCAAGATTTTACATTGCATAAGATATAGGTATACACACAGAACAAGAGCATGTGGTTTATTCCTTATTGTGGATAACATAAAATAAAGCATATCAGAAAGGTTTTCTTTAAACCTGTATGCAGAGAACTTGAAAATAAATGATGGACTCAAATACTCAGATGATAGTGAGGTTAACCATTAAGTGAGCACTTTTTATTTCCACAGTGAAGCAGGGAGAAACACAGTCACAGTCATACATGTAGAAATTGAGCTGGTGAGAAGCACATGTTGGTCTTCTGAACATTTGGCTCAAAAGTTTGGCATTAGTGAATAAGCAATTAGCCAGTACTAACTGTTTCCTATTTTACATGTTGGGGTTTTTTTTAATCATTGGAAGTTTAATATGCAGATTTAAAATTTTATAATACATCTTTTCAGAATGTTTTTGAATATCCAATAGTTTGGGCTTATTATTAATGAATGGTTCCTATTAAGGATTGCTTACAAAATAACTGTGTTTATGTAAGTCAGATATATTTATGAGACTTCGTTGCCTAAAGCACACAACACAAATAAAAGTTAGAAGTTATACTCAGGAAAAATGTTTTCCTTCTGTAAGAAATGATAGCTGAGAATGGTTTATGGTAAGTTTAACATCAAAACATACATAGTAAAAACACTATATTCTGCATTGTGTGAGAAATTGCTCATTGAGCATTTTTAGGGGAGGGGAAAAAGAAAGAATATGTTGTCATTTTCAGAAGGTCTACTTCACTTAATATACTGTAAAGAAGTATGCTGGAAAATTAAATTTTCCTGGGACTTAAAAGCAAATATAATTCAAGTCCTAAAAAGTAGGAGGAAAAAACACGCATGTCCTCGGCAAAAGTTAGTCTGCCAGTATATTCAGTCATCACATAACACCACTTCACTATTTTGTGGAACTGTGCAATAGATATGAACATGCAAAACAATTATAATAGCCCAAACTGCCCTTCCAAGGAAGGACAGTCAAAGAAATCAGAAACAGAAGTAGATGAATTAAAATTCATTTGTTCAGGAAGGGAGGTAAAAACCAGAATGCATAATTTCTTAAAGAATGTTATTAACTAGCCCAGTGTTTTGCTGAAATGCATTATTTTGGTACACTAAGAGAGCTATGAAAACAGTTATTATGTCTGATGTGTTTTCCATGTCAGAATCCTTTGCTAGACCATCTTTAAATGCATGAACTAATTTGCTTCAGCCATTAAACAATGTTTTAGTTAAGGATTAAGTTAATGGCAAGTTTGAAACTTAAAACCAAATTCATTTTGATTTATCAAAGTGAAAAAGTGTCCTTCTAAAAAAAAAAAAAATTAGAAGTTTCTGTCATGTTTCCAGGATCAGGCTTTTACACTTTTTTTGACACTTTAAAAATAAAGTTATTATTTGTTTGAGACTCATCACAGGAGGAGCCATGCCCTTAAAGGAATATTCTACAGGAAGTTATCATTAGGCTAGTTGTAACAATGTTCATTAACAGAAGAAACAAAATGTTGCTGCGGCTCAAATACCATCAGAACTGGCAGCTCCAGTTGCTGACGTATCATAGAAGCTGTAGCTATAATGGCAGACACATGAGCACACAAAAAGCACTGTTATTTTACATTTAACTCCAAAGGAATAGGATTTTTTTTTCCTGTTCAGATATAAGAACGTCTTGTTCTTAAACTGGATGCTTGCAGTTGAATTTCCTTTTAAAAATAGTCTGTTGGACAGAAATCATACGCAGCTTGCTCTGGTCAATAGTTTCTAAAGGAAATTTCCAAAGAAACCCTTCCACTCCTCAATCACATCAACAAGAAGCTCGCTTCGCTAGCAAATGCTCATGTATTTATCACCCCAATTTTCAACCTCTCAACCTAGGCCAAGGCTTTCAAAGGCAGGCTCTTAACTCCAGAGGCAATGTTTTTAGGATTACAACCTACCCACCTCAAACACTTGCAAAGGCTGATAATCTTCATTTTTGGAAGGCCAAAGCAAAATCCTTGCCCAAGCTTATAATGTCAGGCATGTTACAAGACAGCAAAAATCAGAGTCCTTTTCCATCTGTTTCCAAATTCCCAGTGCTTATTACAATAAAACATACATATATTATAGGAATCAGCAGCTTATACATAATTTCCAAAATAACCTCAGGTTTGAAAAGAAAAAAAAGAATGGTAAAACATGTATATTGGAACAGGTTTTGAGGAAGATAGCCATAATACCTGATATTGAAAGGAACAGTTGCTTATGTAAATCGGCTCAAAAGGAAGATGTAAAGATACCTTTTGAAAAACCTAAGCTCAGTAAAAATGTCATGAAATAAATGTTTATTGAAAACAGCTGTCTTCTTTAAAGAAATATCTCCTCACTCTTCATTGTCCAGCTATTGTACCATAATGCTAATGCTTGAGAACTGGGAAGTGAACAAAACTAAAAACAGAAGCCAAAAAAAGAAAAGAGAAAAATTAAATTATTTTTGTGATAGTGGAATACATATGGTGAAAACTAAATTTAGATTGGCTGTGATCCCATATATCCCATTAATTTTGGCTTTCAAGCCCAGAAAGGCTGTTTGGAACAGCCTCAGCACAGTGGGGTCCTGGCCCAAGACATCAAGGTATTAGAGGAGAAGAGTAACCATGCGTAAATATTCACACATATATATAAAGCAGACAGGAAGCAATGCAGTAATTCATACAAAATTCCACATATCCATTCTCCCCTGTCCCTCATTTACCTCCCTGAAATGTATCTGCATGAAGATCAAATACTTGTCCTTAAACACAAGCTACTAGTGTCTAAACGGGCACAAGCAAAGCTTATAAAATCCACTGTTAACAGCGCAGAGATTTGTAAGAGAAATATTAAGGTTAGTATGAATGAAATGAATGGAAGTGTATGTAGTGAAGGGGGGGAGGGAAAGAGAACGCACAGGTATGCGAGGGAGCAAGCTTTGATTTACAGGATATAGGACTAAGCTTCGTAGCAAGAGTTAGTCAAGAGCATCCCTAAGTTACAATCAGCTCCTGGCAGGAAAACATACCTGAGGAAAGCTGCCTGCAAATTGTGCAGAAATCTGAACTTTTTGAGTCCCAGTGATTGATCTGCAGGCTCTGTCCTCATTACACCTCTTCCACCTTGCACCATTTCTCATTGGACCAAAATCTTGAATTTTTATGTGACGAACTTACCATTTAAAAAGCATAAAGCAAGCTTTTTCTGTTTTCATCTAACATTCTACAACTGTGTCCCCAGTTGCTTCTGTAGCCTGATTGGCAACATGGGCGCTAAAGATCTGTAGCCTGGAAGACCACTGTAGAGAGAAAAGTTCCCAAAGAAATGGAATCCCAGAAACCTAGTACTGCAAGATCCTGTCAGCTTCAAATTCCCCTGTCAAAGAGAAGCTATTGCACCCCATTCACCTGCTCTGGCATTAGAAAAATATCTGTACTCTACCAGCTGTCACCTTGTGTCTGTGTAATAAACTGGGAGTCACAGTGTAAACTAAAGTAGCCTATACTGTATTTGTCTATATATCAAATCAAGATGACCTGAGAATGAGAAAACCTTAGCTGTTTTATATCCTACAGGTCTATCCACTTAGTTTTGTGTTCAGATATAAATGATGACTATTTGGAGAATTGTTCTGAGTGATCTTAAAAAAAAAACAAAAAAAACCATTCAGACTGAATTGGTAATCCTTCCCAGTTTTCTTGTTTGTTCCTGAAAAGTTTGCTAAATGAAGTCTGTTACTGAAAGGTGTGCTTATCATGCTTGTGAACTTCTGAGAGAGATTTTACCTGGGCAGATGACAAAAATGAGGAAAGGAGAAATAAAGAAACACCAAAAAAGCAGCTACACTGATTTTGTTTCTCCCGTCCCAATTGCTTTCTATTTTGATCTGTTGTGTCCCACAACTTGATAAATGGCTAAATTAAGGACAGTACTTTGAAACTGAAGTGTGAATGAATTGCTTCATTAGTGTTTGCAGGCTCCATTACAGAGTAAAAGTACAGAACTGAGGTTTGACATAAAAGTAAACTGTGTTTAGGGTACACTAAAAACCACAGTAATGTTTCAGGTATAATCTTGCAAACTAATACAAGTCAACTGGAACACGTTAGCTGTTTCTGGCTGTCAAAACAAGACATTTAGAGAGGTATTTCTCTGGCTAAGATTCAAAGCTAAATCGTCATTTTTACTGCTAAAGTTCTGCAATTGGCCCTAAGTTACAGATGAGGGCACTATAAGCAAAAACAAAACCTTAGGGCAGGCTAAATGCAGATACATTTAAAGTGAAATATCTTTAAAAGGCATAACAAAAACGTGCTCAATGACATTTCAAATCACAGAACAATAACTCCCAAGCTGAAAAGCGTTTTATATTTGGTATATAAATACCATTATTTAGAGAATAATTGAAGCTTTTCCCTAGAAAATGTATATTATATACACATGCATATAGACATTTGAAGAAAATTGCCTAAAAATAAAATTCATATAATCAAATAGGATTACATATGAAAAGTTAAATCTGCTGCCCAGTGTACTTGAATCAGGGAACAGTCTGAGATATAACTGTACAGCAAGAGGAATGAAAATACTGGCTCAGACTTGTTCCTCTATGATTATCAAATCTCACTTGATAATGTTGCAGGAGACCTGATAGTCTAAGGCAGCTCCATTTTTTCTTAGTAAATGCAACTGTAGAGCATTTCTGTACTGGTTTTCAAATAGGCTTCTGATATAGTAAAGTATATCACACACTCAGAATCATTTGAAGTTTAAATAGTAGTTTTTTTCCTTTCTAAATTGTTAAACTTTGTTTAGAAATTAGAAATCAGTATGTTTTTTGTCTTAATTTTATTTTACTAATTTGAAAGGTATTTCAAAAGACAGCTACCTTGATTTTTCAATAAGATATATCATTTCAGCTCAAAATACTTAATTGAATTGAGCATGAAAAAAGGCCATGTTTAGTCACTGATGTAAATCAGATGATTTTAAAGAGCACTCAGCACCAAACTGTTTCTCTGATAGTTAGTGATGCACTTTTTCTATTTAGTTGCCTCAGCACATAACCCAAAGCTCCAGCAAGAAATTAATAAGGTCTTTATTTAAAAGTTTTGAACAGAGTTTGGACCATGACTTCATAATAATTTTTTACAGTCTAAGGTATAGAATAACTGGAATCTAATGCGGTTTTCTGGAATGACTGGTTGGAAAAAAATGCAGACTGTATTGTCTGAAAACTGGTATGAAAAAACTGAAGATGCTGGCATGGTGCGTGCACAAGAGTACAGTCTTATATTTGGTTTATATCAGAGTAAAATTCTTAAAAATAAACAAAGAAAAAACCCTTCCAAGAATATGAAGGAAGGAAAAAGAAAAGGAAAAAAAAAAAGAAAATAACTACAGTCTCTGGGATTTTAAAACTCATGAGACTTCCAACTGTTTGGAACCTTGAGCTATTACTGCATTACACCAAGCAACTACATTGACTTTAATGAAACTATGTAAGTGGAAAACTGCTGTACCGAAGAACTTCATGCAGAGAAGACAAACAGAAATATTTGACTCAGATACCAGAAGTTTGTCATCCTTCATGAAGCACTAGACATTAGGTCCAAAACCTAAGCCATAAAAATTTTCAACTAATCCAATGTCTGCAAGCTCTGTGACACTGGGCTATAAAATGCCTAAATGGTTGGATCTTGCCCCACATTTAAGCCCATCGGATACAAATGTAAACAAAGTCAGCTTGGCAAACAGAGGGACTCAATTCTGAAACCTGGGATATCAGGCTGATTTTTCCATGGATCTTTATGCAGCCTAAACACAAAGGCTAGTAAACTCAAAATCTAGTAAGTCAAAGTCATCTATTAGTAGGGCCAAAACAATACACTGGGTGCCTAAGTGGTTTGCTCAATGCCTTCTTTATTCACAGCAACACTGGGAGACCTGTCTAACCCCAGGATAGTCCCCAGGATCCCAAGACAGGGAGCAAGGTTGTCTGTAAAACACATGGTGAGGGTGAGGAACCAGGAGCATGATGCTGATGGAGTCGCCTACCCTCAGAACACTGCAAGAAGACACTTCTCTTCAGGGGATTTGATGATTACCAAAAATCTCCTCAAAGGTCCAAAGCCTTCTCCTCTCTCTTAAAAGCAGACAGCTTGCACATCTTTGAGAAAGGTGACGGTCCTTTTCTAATTAACTATTCTAGACTATACCATTTTCACTGTCAGAGGTAATTCACCTCTGGAGTCCCACAACCCTACTGCAAGTACAATGCCTCAGAATCACCTCCAGTGGATTTGGGGCTCAGGTCTGCCTAAGTGAATTAAAATGGTTTAAACTCTGTTATCCAGTTGGCAGAGCTCAGTCCGGTTCTTGTCTCCCCTTCCTTTCAAGAGAAAGTCTTAGGTGCATTTTGGACAGAAGCACTTCCTGCGTGGGTCCTATACACCAAGGCTCTGGTGCAGGAGGTGCTGCTGTCCCACATCCCATCCGCCCCTAGCCATGAGCTTGCTACTGGATTGCCTCAACCTGTTGACAAGAAAGTGCTTCCTGATACGCACTGAAATAAAATTTAAGGCATTTGGGGTAAGAAAAGTGCCCCTATAGAATTTAAGTAAGTCCCCACAATGTTAGGTGAAAGTTGGGAAGAGCTTCTTTGGACTACAACTTGGACCTAGTTTCCGAGGAGGTGTTATTCCTAACAACGTAGTTCTCTCTATGCATTGCTCCTCAGTGAATGAGAATGCACTTTTCTAACATTTTGAAAGCATAAGAACATATAATGAGCTTGATGACACAAAAAATATAAAACAATGTCACAGTGAGGTAAATGCAAGTTTTCTTTCAACTCAGTGCAGCCAGGCTATCACCCCACGTTTCACATTTTGAGAGCAAGCGAGCCCTACTTTCCTACACAAATATTTAAGGTTAAATCTCTGACACTTAGCAAGATTTTGATGACGTTAAGTGAACGGTTTGAACAGCTACAGTTATGGCAGAACTACAAAAAACCCAAAGCAATGCCTTGTTTTTACAATAACAGAAAAGTAGGGAATAAAAAAAATCACAAGTTGTCACATAAATTTCAACATTTAACAAAAATGTATTTTCTTTCATACTTGTTTTGCAATAGAAACAGCTCAATATGAATGTAGACATTTATCTGATCTATATTCCTTCCACAGAAGTGGGGCTTTTTTATACAAACAAGTAAATTTCGCTGAATCTTCCTTGCAAATGAAGATTAAACAGTTGGTATTTATCAAACAAATGATGAGAACACTGTCTGGTAAAACACAAATTAAAATCTATTGCCTAAATTAAAAATATCTATAAAAATTATTTTGGTGGTACCTACTGGTATTATTTAAGAGTCTAAGTTCCCAGAAAAAAACCAAGAAATACAGGCCTACTTTCCCACTGTCCCTCTTCCTCCACCATCCCCCTTGCTGCCACCAAAGGAGCCAAGAACCCCAAAGCTATTATTGATGCAAGTGTCCTGCAGATCATATACTTTCTAGGGCCCTCAAATATATCCATATATTACTGATCATCCATCTTCCAGTTTCAACTTTTCTTTACTCCAAAGTGGCAAAAGTGGGGTTTTTAAGTAATAATTTTAGATAATGCAATTCAACTGTGGCAATTTGTGATGTATGAAACTTCATTTTCACTGCAAACTGTTTTAATCATGTATATAACACCAAAAAGAAGGTCACTTATATCATGTGTATAACACCAAACAGGTCAGTTTCCATCAGAGCGGAACTAAAGAAACTCCCTCCAAGTAGATTCACAAATAAGAAGTCCCGGACATTTGATATCAAGCTCTGTGACAAGTAATTTATTTCATGAAGGATGCAAAAACACTGACAGTGGGAAAGTGGCATAAACAGTTGAGGCTTGTCAGCAGTGCTCTGCTGATATCAACTGCAACAGGAGGAGAACCTCAAGGCAGAAGGATGACTCTGCCTCAGCCAAGAAACCATACATTTTTGGAGATTATGAGCACACAGAAGGAAGTAATTGGCCTAAGAGATGGCACTGCTTATGACATGGATGCCTAAATACTCCAGGGGAGACATCTCCTTTACTTCAAAGCTTCACGCAAGTTTGAATCAGCAGCAATATTTACCTAACACTAGCACAGATTCACTACCATCGATCAAAAAGAAAAATACCACCGTCATGTTCTAGCACCCATTTCCAAATCCCTCCTGATATTTTGTTTGGTTCAGCCAGATTTACTTTATTTAAGGGTTTGCAGGCCTGTGTGACAAATAAAGCAGAATTAATTTGTTGTCTCTTGCAGTGAAGTAAGCTACACATGTGTAAGAAAAGAATAGCTTTTTAATAAACCAAAGTGTTATTTTAGTGAGACTAAGTATGCATATCATAAAAAAAACAAGTGTTCACGCAAATTAATGTCTGGAAAAAATGTCTGATTTTTAGGCTAAAAGACAAATGTATGCTCACACATTTCTACATCACATAAATGCATTTAGTAAATGGCCAAAGTAAAAATGCAGCTTGTCTATCATAATTTTTACATATTTAAAATAGTTTATTTTCCTTGGTTCCTCTGGATTTTGCTCTTGCCCTAGCTGGAAATGTGATCAAAATCTTTAACTTTCTCTATTTATGGAACCACGGAAAATGAGGTACTTACTATTGTAAATAAGACAAATAAAAAAGTTAAGTAACAAAGTGATTAAATGTCAAATTTTTGAAGGCTGCATCCCAAATAGTGAGAGGAGTAAGTAAAAAAGCTAGAATAGGTCTGTTTATCATTAAGGAACTGTATTACACATTTTAAAAGGTGTGTATGTGGGTGCAGACTGCAGACAGATGACAAATTGTTCCTTTAGGACAACTGTGCATTATGATTATTAAATGCTAACACAATTATAACAGTCAGATACCACATTTTCTCAAGATAAGATGCTGATATTCCACAGATGCAAAATGATTAGTAAATTTAATACGTACAATTCTACAAAGAAGGCTAGAGGTTGCTTCTAAGACTACCTAATATAACAAATTAAATTAAATTAAATATCAACAGGCTCTTAATGGATGAAATTTATAACGTTGAAAGAAAAAGGAAAAGACACATCCAAGAAGACATGAAAAATTTTCAGATGGACTGAGTGAAAAAGTTTCACCGGAATATTCTTCGGTGCTTTTATACTGAAATTTGTGTTTCCTCTTTAATATGATTATGTCCTGGCTTCAGCTGGGATAGAGTTAATTTTCTTCTTAGTAGCTGGTACAGTATGTTGTGGATTTAGTGTGAGAATGATGTTGATAACACTTTGATGTTTTAGTTGTTGCTAAGTAGCGCTTATCTTAAGTCAAGGACTTTTCAGTTTCCCATGCTCTGCCAGCAAGCAGGTGTGCAAGAAGCTGGGAGGGAGCATAGCCAGGACAGCTGACCCGAACTAGCCAAAGGGGTATTCCATACCATAGAACGTCATGCCCAGTATATAAATAGGGGGGAGTTGGCCAGGAGGGGCGGATCGCTGCTCAGGCATCGGTCAGCGGGTGGTGAGTAATTGCATTGTGCATCACTTGTCTTTTCTTGGGTGTTATCTCTCTCTCTTTTTGTTATATTTCTTTTCATTAAAATTATTATTATATTTTTTATTATTATTATTATATTTTATTTTATTTTATTTTAGTTATTAAACTGTTCTTATCTCAACCCACAAGTTTTACTTTTTTCCCAATTCTCCTCCCCATCCCACTGGGAGGGGGCGAGGAGTGAGCGAGAGGCTGCATGGTGCTTAGTTGCTGGCTGCAGTTAAACCATGACAATGATGCTGGTCTTAACAAATGATGTCAGCTTTAAAATATGCCTAAAGAACAGAATAAAGCATGGTGGTAAAACAATTTATGAAATGATGCATAAATAGCCTGTGCAGTTTCCCTATGAGACTTGACAAAACATACTGGCTTCTATCCAGGCATCAAAATGTAATTAAATATGATTTGTTATGTATATTCATGGATTATTCATATCTGAACACTGCTTGCTTGAACTGCATTAGTGTATTTGGCCCCGATCTACAAAATATTTTAAGTGAAAAATCAAATCAGAGCAACTTTTCCTGGAGGAAATCAGTTTATCTTTGTCTCCCTTTCTACAGATCTAGAGCAATTAATAGTTTGAGACATTGGATTAGTGTTAGAACATTAATCTAAATATTTAAAATAGTGACAGATGGTGCCAATACAACACACAGTGTGATCCTGCAGGAAAAAGAGCCCAGCTACGGGAGCAACACCAATATTCCATATGTTCAGGTTGGTGGTGAACACTTTAAAGAGAAAATTATTTGGTCCCAACAGCAACAGAATTGCCACAATTCCTACATAAACCAACAAGTTGTCAAACTAGTTCAAGAACCACCCCGTGCCAAATCTCTACGTTTTCAGGCCTTTGTCAGGACACTATTTTCAAATACACAGAAAAATGGCTCCACTGAGCCAAGAGAAGCTCCATTTTCTCTCATTTGTAAAGATGAGAAGTCTCTCACCTTTAAACTCCTGCCAGACTGGCCTTAACCTTTTCTGTGTTGATTTAGTAGGTCGAAATTTTTGTTTAAATAAGTGGGATCTGATGATTACTTCTAGCAAAAGAAGAAGAGAAGCATTCTCCCCTTGCTCTGCTTTTCCCTCCCTTTCCCTGCTCCATGTATATATGTTGGTTTGTAAATGTTCTGCAAATTTCAGCATGGCTCAAACAACTTTTACAAGACATTAAGAAAAAACACAACCTCCACAGCACACCCCTCCAACAGTAAAGGTGTTATCTTTGGCCATGTGGCTAACAAACACATTACTACTGCTTCCTTTATTAAAGTACGCTTGCTTTAACATTCCCGTGTACCGCAAACTCTTCTCTCCTCTAAGGCTTCATTTGCCCCACTTTATGGTGACTAACACCAAATTCGAGACCCTTTAATGTAGCCACATTTCCACAGAACTCCCTCTGTGTGCTAACACAGTGGAAGGCCAGACACTGGCTAACGACACTCAGGAGCTGTTACAACACCAACATTAATTTTGCTGTTTGTCATATCCTGCTATCAAAGCCTCAAGGGTGTTTACAAATCCTATGGACATTATGCTCTGTTCAGTTGTACAGATATGCTGGAAGAATGGAAAAAGGAAAGGGAGTAAGTACCAGGATTTGTTCTAGAATGAAAATAAATACAGCTGATAAGGGTATTTAGAAAGAAATGCACCTAGTCAGCAAGAGAGTGTTGTAAGAAAGTTTTAAGCAGAATGTAGAAAAACCACATCCATTTCAAAAAGGAAAAATCATCCAAAATTATTTTTTTGCCATTGAGCTATCTAAATAATACAGTCTAATTTTATTTATTTATTTATTTGAAAATGCTTAGCATCCTGTAACTATGGTAACAATTTGCCTTGCTGAGTGCATCTTTGTTAATGTCCCTTTGCTGTAGTAATGTTTCCATCACCATCTGGCAGTGACAATTTTCTTGCTTGAGTGAAAATTCCTCCAAAGTATAAAAATCAGGCCATTTATTTTTAGAGGGCTGACTGCCCCAGCTCCTATTGACTTGCAGAGTCCTAGTCAGAACCTCTGTAAATTCAGTCATGTGATTTTGGTATCTTAATGAAGGGCATAAGCAGCAGTGTAAAAAATGATTGAGTTAGTTACAAATCTAATCAGTTGTCCTCTTGCCTTTGATAGAGAAGGTTTATTTTTCAAACTTTTTCAAGGAGTGATGTTTTAAAAACCACGTACTCCATCTCACCTCCTTTGCTTCACAGAAAATCAGTGGTATTAAGCAGATGGCAAAATGAACTCCATTATTAATAAGACAGGTTCCAAGAATATCACATGAAGACTGGGAAACCTTTGGTTTCCATGGTAAATCACTTGACTCTAATACACTTAATAAACATGCTTAACATTCCATACTCAGTGGCTCAAATGGAAATAATGTAAACACAGTTATTAGGTCAAATAAATAAGGTAAGAACTCAGAAGAACAGCAATATACCAAATATGTACTGACAATGAGCCAGGCTGGACAGATATAGAAGCAAGAGTCCTTTCAATCATGGGCCTCCTTCCTGTCTACATTTTGACATTTCAGTAACTCTTCTGAATTCTGCTCTAAAGCAGAAAACAGTATAATTGCATCACAAGTATAAAATAAGCATTATTTTTCAGTTAGAAATAATACAAGTGCTACTAAATATTTAATTAAATTAAACTCCTTTGGCCATGGTTCTGGTTTGCTTATCTGGTTATTAAAAGTCAGTTGATTAATAAATGATTTATGTATTAGACATTTTCTTCAAAATTGCATAAAAACAGGCAAATAATCCTTCTGGTTTTGGGGGGAATAAAGGTAACCACAAAACTGATGATGGAGCTTAGGATACATTTTATATATATTTATTTGTGTCTTTGGTGTACATGAAGAGTATAGACCAGACATAAACATGGGACCACTTTTTTCCAGATCACTCATCCAAGCATGTGCCACTGTTGATTTCTCCCTTCACAGGTCCAGAACATAAGACCAGAGAGTGCTGTTCTGCTCTGTGCAGCGAACATATAAGACAGGCTGCTTTATATGCAAAAATTTGCTTTCTATGTATGTTCATATACAGACAAATCTCTACCTCAGCGTGATTTTTTTTTTCCCCTGAAAGTAAATGTTCTCAGAAAAAAAAGGAATTGACAGTAGCAGCTTAGGCTGGCATTTGGAAACAATGGAGAGAGCAGCATGTAGCTTGACAAGAAACATATTGATGGAAGAAATGTATTGATGGTCACAATGGAAGAGTTGAGACACTGCAATGACTTTCAATTTCTAGGATGATTCTGTAGGGTTTGAGTGCTTTGTAGAACAGGTGTGTTTTAAACTGAGCATATTTAACATGAACACGTGAGAAAGAATCTGAGAAAAACCAAAAATAATGAGTCCAATTCTGCACAGTATCAAATAAGTCATATCTCTCAGTGAGAACTCCTTAAGTTACCTTAGAGAAATGACTAAATGTCTGGTTATCTTTGATGATTCAACATCTCTCAGGCTTGGGGTGTCAATACACCTTCCAAACAGCAATTTTACAAAATCTAGGTTTTTTTATATTACTGCAAGCTTCCCCTCCTTCACAATGGACTATTCTTTATTTTTTTTATGCTTACTGAAGAAATATGCTACAAATTTATTAAATATGAGATAAATTCTTTTATGAAAGGACTGAGGAGAAAATTCTCTATTAAATGTCTAGTTTTATTTTTTTAAAGGAGGTTAGCATTTGTAAGACAACTTTGGAAAGGTTAGATAGTCTCTGAGGAAGATCATTACCAATTTCCTGACCAGAAAATACAATGATAGCATGGAGTTCCTTAGGCAAAAGGATAAAGCCCGATGTTTCTGTTTTCTTCTTTATAAGGTAAAGAAAACTTTTACTGAGATCATTAATCCCTCTTTGTGTTATAAACTGTTATAAAGTGCATAGTTCTTTTCACTGGGAAAAAAGTCATCTGTTGAAAAGAGAAACATTGCTTCTTCCGGTCTCCTTTATACGGAAAATTTAATACACATATTTATAATGCAGAAGAAATTATCAAAAAGTCACATGAACAAAACCAGCAGAACTCTCAGAGCTACAAATTTCTTGAGCTGAGATGTGAAAGTAACAATTTACCACACCCCAGCCATGAGCATGGTGCTAAGACAGGTATCTAACTCAACTCAGATGGTTGGGAAGCATCAGCTTCTGATGGGGCCAGTCTCTCTTCTGAGCCTGAATAAGTAGCCCGCAGTCATTGCCCATATCTTAGTGAGGTTAAAGGGAGATGGGCTGAATCGTCACCCTGCTTGTCACTCATCTCCAGTGATGCTGTGGAGGTCAGACATAGCTTCACAAAAGTCAGCGGTGCTGTAACATGAAGGAAGCAATGGCATGAAGACATGATTTTTTTTTGAGCAGGATTAGACTGGAATTCATTTAATAGATTGAAAGAATCATAGAACGATTTGGGTTTCATTGCACATGCACTACAGGTTTGCCTCACCTCAGCCTCAGGAAAGATAATATTTTGGTAATTCTCCTTCCCTGCAAAGTAGATGCATAAGAAGGCTGCTGCTTCTCTTTGGCTGACGTCTATTTTGTTTGGACATCAAGTCCATGACTAACAATTTTCTCTTCACAGTACCTCCAGAATCCCATCTCAGTGTTTAACAAGAGAAATCTCCTCTCTTATTACTGCTAATGAGAATTATAAATAGCTCGAAACAGGCAGAAAAAATGGATGAGCATATTTATAAACTTGTTATAATAATTATAGGCTAAAAGATCAAAAACAGAGGACACCAGAAATTATTTTAAAGGCAACAATCATTCTATTCACGGTAAAATAAACATAACATCTTTGGCATAAAGCAAGAAAATTATAAGTGATGGGTCAAAGAAAAGCCAGCTAAAAGTATATCCCACCTTTAAAATAAACAGGCATGAACATAGAACTACTATTAATCTGATTTTTTACATCTGAATAGCAGTTTTCAGGTACTGAACCAATTCAAGCCATGCCATCTTTCTAATTTACATTGTAAAAATTCAATAAGACTGAATAACCAGAATGTTATTTTTTTAAATATATGAAACTTCATACTCTAAGTATCCATTCTCAAAATCTACCCTTCAGTATTCATAAGTGTTACCTTTCATTATTTATAACAGAAAAATTACAAAAATCTAGCAAATGGCAGAAAATACACCCACACACCTGCTACTAAGCATCTATTTATGTCCATAGGAGAGCTTTGCTTAAAAAGGTTTGTTGTATTCTTAGCAAATTGCCATATCTACTTCATCACATTAGGAGGGTTGTTGCAAACTTTGTTTGCAGGAAACACAGCAAATACAAGACTGACATGCTGCAAAATATGTATTTTACATTCACAATTAAGCCAAAACAGATACTGGGGTCTTTGCTGCTAATCAGGATTTCTAGGTGCCACAGAGATACAAAAGACTCTCCAGGAGTCCCCAGGTTCCACTATTCCTCTCCACCCCGACTGCTGAAAGAGTCACTATTCCACACCCATTCTGATTAAAATATCTTTCCTCCACAGTACCAAGATAAAGAAAATATGTACCAGTATAACCTGGAGGTGGTGGCCGCTCCACTATAGGCCAAGAACAACTCTTGAAATTAAAATGGACAACCTGCTGCATGGCGAGAAGGCAGCTGTCATATCTGTAGGCTTTGTGATGGTTATGCAGACAAATCACGATCACATTAAAAAAAAAAAGAAAAAAAGAAAAACAACCCCCTCCACACCCAGCTCAAGTAAAACTTAATCCACAGTAATTATACATCCTTTTGAAACTTTTAAAGTGCCATTTTTCTTGACATGTTAGTAGCCCATGCACCTTCTGTCAAACAGACAGCTCTATTCAATGTGTCATGTCTATGCAATAGTTATCATGAAAATTAATGGTAATGTTATGAACCCCAGAATAAAAGCAATTAACTTTTTTTCCAAATGCCAACAGTACAAAACCTCTACATCTTAATTAGTTCTCTATCATCTTACTTCATATTTTTCCACAACATGCAGTTGTTATTTAAATAAAATACACTTTGGGGACTCATTTTCCAGCATGATGGAGTAGTTTTGCTCCATGTTGACAATGTGAATTTAGGTTTTACCCTAGTCTGGGAAGAATCTCTCCACCGAAAGGCTGAACTTCCTTTTAAATGGACCAAACACAGACAGATTATCCAAACCCCCTTTGTTTCTAGTTTCACAGTAGAAAGAAAAGAATTATCCTGACCATAGGCATCGTGTCAGTCCATAAACAACAACAGCATGCTAAGGATTAAAGTAATCCATTACAACGGGTTCTTTTCTTCACAGGAAAAAAAAAAAAAGATTCTATTTTACTGAGTATCAAACAGATAAAGTTTATTCTACCTTTTCCATTTACTTTCTTGACACACAATCTGTGCAGATCAGTTAATGTACAGGATCTGATCCCTAATGTGCTCTTACCAAGAGGAGAGCAGATTCACTTCTCTGTTGAGGATTTACTGGGTTTTGTTCTTGTTTTCAACTGAAATGGAAAAGCTTTCCGATCATCATGGCAAATACAAATGCAGCTTTTGTTTCATAATTATCACAGCTATTCAGAACTTGAAAATACGACTTGTTTTTTGCTGTAGCTATACTATGCAGATCTTAGGGGTGTCATAGAAACTAGGAATGATTCACTGGGCAGACATGTTCCTTCTCAGTCAATAGCGAACCAACAACCCAGAACAACACTAAGAAAAATTGGTCTAATGAAGGCAGTATCTTTCTTGAAACAAGTTTTTGACACATCATTTGCTTTTCTCTATTCCTCTTGATAACTGAATTAAATAAAGCATCTTTCCCATAATCTTTGTGCTGCAGCTATGCTTTATATATCTGCCTGATAAACACCGCCAATTTGTACCATTTTAACAAGAGGGCAGAAGTGTGAGCCTTATAACAGAAAGAAAACCCAAACCCAAAACCAAATGACAACATCTTTTGAATAACTTCTGTGCTTTTGAGTGAAATGTTCAAACACTACACAACACGGTACTTTTTAAAGTGCTGTCCTACCCTTAGAAACAATACAACTCCTCTGTCTAACAGCAATCTTCCCCTTCATTTTATGAGAAAAATCCCTCTAACCTCCAGACAATCTGTGTTACGCACGGCTGGGTACCATCTCCCTGTGCCATTCAAACTAATTAAGATTCTGCAACTAGAATTTAAGTTTACAATATTTTGATGAAACTTGACCCAGAAAATCAGGCAGTTCTCTATCAGCTCTACAGTATTAGCTTTTCAAAAAGACAGCGCACTCTATGCCTGTAGTTGATTTTATTTTAAATAGAAGGGTGATTACCCTTTCCCCATCACAGCTGTTTTCTCCAAAATCCCCCACACAGTAGCCTGTTAAATATTTTAAAAGATAATGGATGACTAGAGGACTTCGATGTCGCAATGGGATATAGAACCTGCTTAGTTTAAGTTCAGTCATATTGTGGCCAAGAGTGAGCACAATCTGGCCCATTACCTATGTGTGATACATAGTATTTCATTTGTATTCTGTCTTAAAATGCTTCAGGCAATTAACTAACAAAAACTGGGAAGATGTGTTTTTATAAAAAGCAGCAAATAGCATCATCATATGATTGAGCACATTCTGTGTTAAGACTGGTAAGTAGGGAGAGACAAAGGAGAAAGGGAAAATTACATACCACTATTTGTGTTTGTTGTAGTCCTCCCTCTTCTTCCACCCTACAAAAGAAGATCCCATACAGCAAGCGTTATCTACCTACTAGGAAGCAGGAGGCAAAAAGACTGTCAATCACAGGGGTAATACATACAGTAAACTTCCACCCTTTCTCCCCCTTGTAGTCATTAAAAAAGTAGGAATAAATTCTGTAGAATTAGGAAATGCACTATTATGGAGAAAGTCAGTATAATGTAAAAAGGGGAAAGAGAGAGGAAGGTAGGATGGGAGAAAACAAGACTATGACAAACACAATTACTAGTACGTAATTTTACACTTTTGTGTGTCCTGTCTCCTCCCATCCTACAAAACAAGATTCCATACAACAAGCAGAAGTGGTAAGAAATGAAATCAAGAGATAGGCTCCTGTTAATTGCCAGCCTGAGGAACTCTTCAATCAAAATCATCCAGATTAAGCAATAAGTCTTGTTGATAACAATAGTGGCAAGAACTGTATCAAGGATCAAATCTCAGCTTTGTATATAGCAGAGGTCGCTGCCTCAGTCCTTTGGTCTAGAAGATTAAAATGCTTCCAGTACACTGCTCATGAACAGGGAGACATCTAAGGTTTTTCTGTACCCGACAGAGTATCTTCACGGCACTAAGCAATGCTTATTTCAAGTATTACTAAAAACTTCCTTTCTCATAGAATAAAACAGACCTCTTCTTCACATGAGTGTGGTCTAGGTCAGGGAAGATGCAAGTACGTCTGATGGCTCTTAAGAAAACCAAGAGGTATAGCAATTCATATATAATGCTGAAAACTGAAGGAAAGAAACGCACACTACACAAACAAATTCATCTGGAAGTAGATGGTTCAGAAAAATAATGAAGTCTGACTCCAACGGGTGTTTGTGTAGAAGCAAATGAGAGGGCTTAGAGACTCACAAGAAAATTTTGGAATATCCAGGTTTTAAAATACAGACTATCCTTTCCTTATTGACTGGCAATTTGTATCTTGAATACACCAGGTACAGAAACTTCTTGAGCACTAAGAAGTGTTTTTTGATGATCTTACTGGAAAGGGGAATTAACAACCAATAACTTCAGAGATCACTTGATAACAAAACTATGCTAAAATAAGAGAGCTCAGCAGATGTAAACCAGCTTCAATGCTTAAAAATATAAAGAGAAACTGATGTTGTAGTTATAAGACAAATATGATGGAATTGCTACTAAACAGAGTGAGGTAGGTGGGTCAAAGCTGGTTGTGCATAAGTTCAAGAAGATTGAAAGAATATCTGTTGAAATACATACCTTGCTGCAGGAGGTTATGTCACTGTTTCTACACACATTTAAATCTCATGATATAAGCAGGCAACTAAGCCAGAAGGGGAGGAGAGAGGGAGTCAGACACTCATGCATTAACTGGTCAAATGTTACAACAGGACAAGCTTTAGAAATACAGTTTCCTGACACCTTAAACACATGTTTCTTGTAACTGCTAGTTCTGGATTATAAAAGAGCTGTTCCTGAGAAAAACATAAATCGCTACTCAGTTCACACAGGAGCTACAGTTCATTCACTAAGCTATAGGGACTGGAATGTCATTAAGCTGTACATTTTGGAATAATTATTATAGTATTGGGAAGCTTGCAAACCTTAGAGAGTGTTTTTTTTTAAATATATCTTTATAAAAATTTTATCTACATCAGATGCAAAGATTTGAACTTATGAAGGTTAAAATTCTTCAACTCCTTTTGAATTGTCCTTTAGAACAGTATAATTAAGTCACAGGGAGTAGGCAGAGCAAGAGGGAAGAGCAGTATGACGGAAGAAGCAAAATCCAAGAAAAGACTGAAAATAAATATTCATCTTCTACAGGCCTTTTTTTTTCCCAAGAGTAAACCCAACAGAAGTGAACTTTGAAAGCAGGTTGAAGATCAAATAACCCAATATATAAAAAAAAACCCAACTCAGAGTCAGAGAAACTGTGAGAAAATAGAAATGTTCTGTCAGTCCCAGGGAACAGAGCAATTAAAATAGATTGAAAGCAAAATAAATTACCTTTTTGTCTTGTTGTAGCAACAAAATACTTTATAAACTTCTATTTTCAGGTGGCAAAAAGAAGATATTTGCTGATGATGGCCAAGAAAACTGAAAACCCCACAAGGGAGGGGCTACAGGGGTGGCTCCTGTGAGAAGCTGCTAGAAGCTTCCCTGGCTCCTACTTGGACCTGCCTCTGGCCAAGGCTGAGCCAGTCAGCAACGGTGGTTGCGCCTCTGTGATAGCATATTTAAGAAGTGGGGAAAAAAAAACCCGAACACACTCCTGGGGAGGGTAAGATGGAGGAGGAAGAAGAGGTGCTACAGTAAAAAAAAGAGGAGGAGAGGAAGAAGATGGGAGAAGAAGAGGAGCTACAGTGAGGAGTGGGATGTGAGAGAAACAACCATGCAGACACCGAGGTCAGTGAAGAAGGAGAGGGAGGAGGTGCGCCGGAGCAGAGAGTCCCCTGCAGCCCGTGGTGAGACGGCAAGCTGTCCCCCTGCAGCCCATGGAGGTTAACGGTGGAGCAGAGATGCCCCTGCAGCCCGTGGAGGACCCCACGCCGGAGCAGGTGGCTGGGCCCAGAAAAGGCCGTGACTGTGTGGGAGAGCCCACGCTGGAGCAGTTCCCAAAGGACTGCAGTCCATGGAAAGGACTTGGCTTGGAGAAACTCATGGAGGGCTGACCCCCGTGAGAGGGACCCCACGCTGGAGCAGGGGAAGAGCGTGAGGAGTCCTCCCCCTGAGGAGGAAGGAGCAGCAGAAACAACGTGTGATGAACTGACCGCAACCCCATTGCCGTCCTCCTGTGCTGCTGGGGGGAGGATGTAGAGGTATCGGGAGCAAAGCTGAGCCTGGGAAGAAGGGGGGAGTGGGGGGGAAGGTGTGTTTCTAAGATACGGTTCTATTTCTCATTATCCTACTCAGATTTGGTTGTTAACAAATTAAATTGGTTTATTTTTCCCCCAAATCAAGTCTGTTTTGCCTGTGACCATAAGTGGTGAGTGATCCCTCCCTGTCCTTGTCTCGACCCACGAGCTTTTTTTGCTGTGTTTTCTCCTCCTCATCCCACCGGGGGGGAGGAGTGAGCGAGCGGCTGCGTGGTGCTTTGTTGCCGGCTGGGCTTAAACCATGACAACAAGAGAACAGGAGAATGCAGCACCACCAGAAGACCCACTGGGTTATGGAGGACAAGGCAAACTGGATCCCATAGCTACTGCACACAGGCAAGTGATACAGCTACCATGATACCCCATAACCTCTGGCTTCCTAAATATGCCTGGGTGCATAAAAATTCATGGCTGGGTTACCTGAACCAGAGCCTTCAAGCAGGCTCAAAGTCAGCATCTTGATACAGATCCAGAGGACACAACACCTCTGCTGTTGTACCTACAGAAATGTTTTCCAGAGGAGAAAGGATCTCAGGTAGAAATTCCAACAAGGAGTATAACTAGGTTCTGCAGCATGGGGCCACGTTTCTGGCTTTTTAGCTGTGGAGCCTGTTTTGACCCTACAGCCACCTTGAGCTCCAGTCAAGTCTTGCCTACACACATCAGCCACTGAAGACAGAAGATAGCTGGCTTGGATTTCCCATACAAGTTCAAACTCCCCTCCTTCATACACTTTTTATTCAGCGGGAATATCCTAATAGACCTAGCGGTCAGATTACATCATCGTTAAATGCAGTTTGCTGTCAGATACACGGTGTCTGCACAGCTTAATTGGAGTAAAGCCTGCACAGCATACATAGTACAGAATACCAAAGGAGACCCAAATCTCACTGCACAGTGCTGCTAACATGAACATAATGCTCTTAGGTCCATAAACTCTGCACTCAGTCATCTTCATTCCAAATAATACATATTATTTTCTCGCCGAAAACATGTTAATGGCCATGAAACCCATAGAGAGCACAGTAAGAGATGTCGTTCACTTCTGGTGCCTGGAAGATCCTTTAGAATGAAAAGTTTGCCAAAAAATTATATAAGCAATTCCTACAGTGCAAAATTTGTTCTTTGGCAAAAATCACCAAAGCATTGATTTTAGTTAAACATATTTTTACTGAAGTGAAATACAGAAATTTTTATCATTTTTTCTCCTACAGAAAAAATGTTTGATCCCAACCAGCTCTACTGAAGTTGCAGAAGCTTTATGGGGAGTGGTGGTTTCCTTATACAGAAGACGTAATATATTGGAAATACCTGTTGAAACACTGTACTCAATCATAATCTGAATTAGCCATTTTTTTGGTGGTAAGTATCATATCCTAAAGTTTCTTGCAAGTTCATCTCAAAATCACTAGAAAGATTTTTTTTCTCAGAAGAAAACTATCCCACTTGGGAGTTCTACCAATTCGCAAAACAATTGGGTTTTGGTAAAGTTTTGTATCCATACAAACGTCATTATTTGAAGAACAGGTCCCACTGGTCTGAGTAGAAGACAGCCATAATGCTGGATCAGAAGCAGGCAGTGCAGAAACAAAAAGAAAAGAATCTATTTCTGCAAAAGGGACAGCCTTTTCTAGCCGGGACACACTCTGTTTAGCAAGTGGTGAATGTACACAGAATAAAGAGTATGGAGTGAACGACTATTAAAAAAGAGAATGACTAAATAATAAGAACAGTTACAAAAAGACCGCCTATTGGGCAGTGGAGATGAAGGACAGTTTGATCTAATGTAAAGAACACATCACCTGCCTGAATACTTGGGGGGAAAATAAAAAGAAAAAAAGCCAAGGAACATACAAGGACTTAAAGAAAGACTACTGAGGGATCATTTAATGATTTAACAAGAAAAAAGCAGAAATGGAAATTTCTCCCAAAATTCTGAAAAGAAACTATGCCCAGCAATATCTGCAGCCTGCATTTTCGCATGAGCTCAAGCAGAAGACACATACCTGAAAGTAACATTCAAATACTGGAACTCCTGGTTTCCTTGAAAGTCTGTTTGGCAAAGGAGGGGAAAAGATTTTTAAAAAGAGGAAAAAAAAAGAAAAAAAAAAACCCAATCAATGAACCCTGGGGCATTGAGAAGTAGACTGAGGAAATGAGAGTGCTACAACTAACAGACTGTGCTCTGCCAGGATGTCAGCGATATTGGATATTTCCATGACAACATACAGTGCTCAGAGCTAGTACAATGCAATTTTCCCAATTCTCCAAGAGACAGAGGCAACCTGTGACACATGGGCCAATAACATTGACAAAAGTTTGAACATGACTTTTTTTTCCCCTCAGCTATCTTTAAGGCATGTACAAAAAGAGATATACCTCAAGCCTGAACACCCCATTGTCCTTTGGAAGCAAAAGGCTTGGGCTCAGAAGCACAAGTGTTAAAGGAGCATGCAACTGGATTGCTTATACCTTCCATTATTAAATTTTCTTTCTGTTTCCTCCTTTCAAGTTGGTGGAGCTATATTGCTTGTTGTATGGAAAGCTATTTTGTGGGCTAAGAGAAGAAGGGACATATAAAAATAAAATCAAGATGAAATCTGAAAAATAGGACAAAAAATTTCTTTGAGTGAGGCTCAGCTATCTCTGAAAGATAAGCATAGAGAGCAGTATTGTAATTACCACACAACAACAGCGTCTTACATGTTGGAGGTGGAAGGAAGGAAGGAAGGAATAAACTACCAACTAGATGAGAGTATGGAGTTCAGTTTTCAGGCATTCACTCCTATACAGATACTGCAAAAAAGTGAAAAAGTACAAACCTACAATAATGGTAACATCTATTAAACGAAGGAGACCAGACATTTTTCATACATTTCAGATGGGCATGCAAACAACCTTCATGAGGCCACACAATTTTGTTTCTCTAGAGTCTTTTTATTTTTAACTGTTATCCTCATAGTGAAAATAATGGTGAAAAGATTCTAGACCAGGGATTTTTCGTCTGGGTCAATTGGGCTTATGTACTAGATGGCTCACTATAAATGCACATATTGGAGCATACAGTGCACTGTAGATATTTCATAATTGTTTAGAAAGGTAACTAACCTCCTCTGGCCCAATAGCCTTCATAGCACAGCCAAAGTAACTAGATATGCACGTAACAGCTCACAAATTGCAATATAATTAATAATTATTTTCTAGTCACAACAGTTAATCAGTCACTGTACTATAGACAGGCAATACGTCAAGAAAATACCAGCTGTAAAAAGGAAGCCATATAATTAAATGAGTTTCTTTTATTTATAAATCAGCACCTTTTGCTATCCCAAGTTTGCTTCATAAACAATTACAGTTTGACAATACCACTTTTATTATTTTAAGCCATTTGCACATGAAGACAATTACGTTCAAGGTGCCTTGGGGAAGGAAAGAAGCTAGCATGAATTCCCTAGGATATAAACATCGTAGTTAAGTGCAGGTCTGATGGGATATGATTATGGGGACCGCAAGGAACACCAGAAAGTCAGGAAAAAAAAAGTTATTTGTATTACTCTACCAGGCTTATCCAAGAAATAGTAGAATAGCATCATATTACAACTGACCTCTGTTATAGTTGCTGCACTGGCACGTTTGAGAGACATGCTTCCTCAAGGAAGAATGTCATTCCTCAGTTGTATGAAAGCTAGGGCACGTGAATCAACTTTGCTCTCAGTTTTTACAGCACACAGTGGGTTTCTGGCCTGTAACTGGGCCTCTGTGGTACTACTGCAGTATGAGTAATAGGTCTAACTATAAAATCTCTGTGCAAAGCTATTCAGTTGTGGCTGTTTGTCTGTCATTTCTTTGAAAAGACTACTTGCTTCTTTAATTCTGTCTCAAGATAAAGACACTTATTTGTAATATTTCGAGTTGCTGGCCATATAAACATAGTTTTTTTGTTTGAGAATACGCAATGAATGATACACTTTTTAATGTAAATCAGCAATCTAAGTGTGGATCTGATACAATAATATTAAAAAAAACCCCAAACTTCAGTGAATAACATGCAATGGCCATCACGAACGACAGAAGAGAAAATCCTCCAGAAAACAGATGCAAAAGCTTTTATAAAAGAGAAGAGCAGGAACATGCGATGAGAAGAAAAAGTGCTACATGTAGGTTTTACATGAAAGTCAGGAGGGGTGATGACAAGATATCTAACCTGGAGGAGAAAGTGTGATTTCCAAGTACACAAGCTGAACACCCATATGAACAGAGTGAGGAACCAGACTTGGAGGAGAGAAAAAGAACATTATGGAGAGATGGAAAAGTATTGGAGACAACAGAATGAGAGAGAGAGAGCGAGAGTCAGGGAGAATGACATCAAAAGAAATGAAAATAGGAAATAATTAACAGAGGAGGGAAGCAGACATTTAAAAGAGCTGAAAATAAATTTTAGGAGAGTATAATTAGTCTTCAAAAGAAGAAATACATGAAAGAAATTCACGCAGTAAGTAGAGTGCAGATAAATAAATGACACTTCAACATCTTTCTAGAAATCTCAGTATTTCTGTAGGTCTCAACAGCACACTATTCTGACTGCCTAAAATAGTTTTTAGAACCTATAAAAATTATACAATACATCTATGTGTTTAGACACAGCATTTAAATGCCTGAAGTTGTAGCACTGTGTTTGAATACTGAGGTCTTTTTATATGCTACGATAATTCACTCTAACATGTAACAACTGGGCTGTTTTTAAAACTTGTACTGCCCCAAGCATTAGAACAGGAGCTAAGCTGACTAACATCAGTTGTGGAACTGTTGATTATATCCCCTCAGTGCATTGCTTATTAACTTTTTCATTAAAGAATATTATGTGCTAAAGCAATAAGAACACATTATGCTGGGCTGTAACAGCTTGAATCCAGGGCTGGCATTTTGTCCAGTCTGCGTATCAGACAGCTGTTGAGTGGTACCTCACTTGCATCAGCAATTCTTATGGGTCCAGCACATTGTACAGAATGACAAATGTTTATTTCCTAATCTATTTATTTTTAAAAAAAGTCTTGGTCCTTCTACTGAAAAATCTCAAGAATGGGCTCAAAAGGAAAGAAAAATAAACTGCACACTCCATGGAAAATGACGTACCTACCTGTCTCCTGTACCTTTTAAAGCCCCTTCTTTTTACAGTAAGTATGACTCACCCTTCATAAGTTGTTGTGACTTGCCACATAAGACTAGTGATTACAGACTAGATTTGTGCAAATGCACTTGGTCCTGCTATAGCTTTCCAATGAGAGAATAAATGAATACTGAGCTATCTCCTCTACATGCTAGCCTCAGAAAGAGCCACTAAGAAATGTTTTGTAGATGATTTTTCTAATTGCCCAGCTTCCACTCAGGTACCTAAAAAAGATTTTCCAAAATGCTTAACAACCGACATATTTAGCATCTTCAAAAAAGCTGATGTCTTATTTTGATAGCTAGATAAGATTGGAGTATCTTGCTAGTGTTTCAGAAAAAGAAAAATCTACTTTAGGAAACCCAATCTTCTTCCACTGACACCAAGTGAAAAATACCTTAATGGTACTGGAGTTAATTTGGACCCTAAATATATTTTCCAGCATGATGTCCAGCTCTGCAAACATGGTAAGTGAAGAAAAGATACAGCCTGCTACACGTCCTCTTAACTTTTGTGAAATAATAAGGAAGGACAGTATAAGACATAATCAAATTAAGATACAAGGCAAGAATCTGCTCACTTAAATGTACTCAGAGCTACTAAAAAAGAAAGTATATTTACCAAGTGAATAAAACACGATAGTTCCTAATATGTACAACAAAAGACTCATCTGGGTTAAATACTTTATCACCCTAGACTGCTGAAGATTTTAATTTCCTAACCAGCTGTCCTTCAAAACAGTATAATTTAATCTGGCTTCACATCCCACTTGAATTTTTCACAGAGAAAATTTTGAATGGATTTCCACCTCAAAGAGTCTCAAAATTTCCTGAAAAGTAAGGCAAACACAACAAAATTTGATTTCATATCGGTCAACATAATCATACACATGATAAACTTGCTGCAGCAAAGCTGCCCAAAGGCTGGCTATACATGTTCCCACAAATGAACCCCAAGATGTATGCGATCCTCCGTGCCCCCTAACGCTGCTCCCCCTAAATCTGCCCATCATTAGGCAACGGATGACGTCTGTAAACACCTGGGAATGGCAGAGTCCAGCATGCCCATGCATGTGTGGTGTGTACCCTCTCTCACTTCTCACTTATGAACATTGTTTATATACCAGGGAACACTAACAGACAGCCAGATGATGTGTAGCAGTATAGGAAATGGGACCTGTCACTGTGCGTCATGAGTTTCTGAAGCCAGCAGTGTCTTCTCCCATTCTCTTTGTGGAGTTTCCTCAGAAGAGCGGAGGACAGACATTTTTTAAGGATGACAGCAATCTCCATTCCTGAATTCTCCAACAGCTGACAGCCAGGAAAATCCCAGGCCACACAATCCACAGCCTCCTTCAAATTTCTGCAGGTGACTGGTACTCAATCGGCCAGGGAAAAATCCATTACTCTGCTCAAATGTTCAGGTTTCTGACGTTATCCCAAGAACATTTTGGAATATTCTGACCACGGTAAGGATTCACAGTTGGATTTAATCCAGCATTATGCAATCACCAGAGAGAAAAATTAATCCCTGAACAAAAACACTGCCACGCAGTTCAAGGGAAGCAGCACTGGGCGCTGCCTGGAAGAGGATATGCACTTCTTAGCTCAAGGAGTCAGGTCCCGCAAACTGAAGAGCTCCCTGCAAAGTCTGAAGGACTCTTAGCACTTCTCAAGATAACATGAGTTGTGGAGTTCAATTTAAAGAAACCTCTGAAAGTCTTAGCTGGTTTAGAAAATAACATCACTTGTTCTGTTTTACCATTTGCATCTCAAAAGATGTAAAGTAACCTGGAAAAAAATTACACCACTCAAAAAGGAAAATGCCTAATTTAATAACATCGACATCTCAGTCACATGAGCTGGAATATTATACCTAAAAAATCAGAAGTCAAATGACTTCCAGTTTATAGGTGACTAAAACCACAAAAGATAAATATTGTGCAAATAAATACAAATTAACACTTTTCTTCTTTGAGTGATCTGATTGTAGTCAACCAATTACATATACATCCATAGGAACTACGAACTTATTTTTATAACATGAAGACACACCACATCCAACACGTCAACTTAGAAGAAGAGCAATATCATCACTGAAGAACAGCTGAGAATTTTAGCTAACATTTTATATGCTAAATCTCACCACCACCACCACCACCCCCCGCTGATTCAAAGGAACCTCTTCTGTACTTACATATACACAAGGAACTATACTAGGATATAGGTTGCTGTAGGTTCACATTGCGAATCATCACACGGATGGATATTCAGTATGTATCATCACAGTTAACACGTAATTATTAAGAAAATCAAAAGGCAGCAGACCACACAGTTATGAAAAAGATTGTATCCAGATTTTGGGGATTTAATTATTATACTCAACTGCAAATTGCAGATGATAAATGAACTAGTTTTTTTTCCAACCAGTATTTCAGCTTAATCAATAGCTTGCACAGCAGGCCACAGGTTCAGCACATACTCTTGATTTAAGCACTTTTAATAATGCAGTGTAAAATGTAGTTAAATTATTCTGTTGTAAACTACTGTCTTTGGCTCTGGAAAACACAAAGCTTCCAAATTCCACCCAGTTAGTAATTTTTCACTAGTTTCTATATGAAATTAAGGTTTCCAAATTTTATTGACACTTTCTCATACTGCTAGGAAATCTGTTGATAACTGTTAAGGATAAAGGGGCTCACTTTAAAAAAAAAAAATTAAAATAAAATAGAAAAAAGAAAGCAATAAGATCTTGCTCTTCCCAGAGAAAATGTCCCTCTTAGGGACAGGAAGAGTGACAAATCAGCTGTTCCTGAATTGAGACAAGAGGAAATCAGCTGTTATTGACATAGAGGGATGATGCTGCCATACTTCAAGGAGACTGCATGTCCAAGAACGCTAAACCTTCTGGACACAGTGTCCCCACATTCAGCCCACTGTGAAACTACTACATGTTAAGTCACTTGAAGCATGTGAATACAACTTCTTCAACAAGCCTCTTATATGGGATTTCTGAAGCCAATAGGACTTCAGCAGCTCGTCAGATAATAATTTTTTTTTATTAACAATCAGGAGAACTTGCTGTGTTTGAAGAATTTGACTATTGGCCATGTTTCTCACTGTGCTAAGCGCGGTTTAGAGAGCAATGCCAAGGAGTATTCACAAAATGTTTTCTTTTGTACGTACAGCTTCAGCTTTCATAATTGCTCTCTCTCTCACTTGTTGGGTTCGAATTCATCCTAGCAAGATATTCTCTTTAAGAAAGTCTGCCGAAATGAAGACTGGAAGTGATACCTGCTTATATTTTCATTTAAAGCACCTCTCAACCCCACCCCCCAAAAATCCCAACTAAACAAAACCCAAAAGAGTGGACTACTTTATTATCTGTAAAATTCTTCCCATTGATTGAGGCTTAGAGAATATTTCTTGCTTCGTTACTATGAAAAGCAAAAATATGTGAATGTTTGATCATAATGAAGCTTCAAAAATAGATAATTTTATTATAGAGTGAATCAATTTACTACAGAGTGAAAATTACCCAGATGATAAAAATTTACTATTCTCAGAATAAAGGGAACAAAAATATTTAGTTATTCATTCTGGTCAAAACATATACAAACAAGACATGTCTACAATTACTTTATCCCCACTCACATGAAAAATAGCAATCAGAAGAAAATAGAAGAAATTGAACATAAGAACATTTACTTTATATACTATAAAGACATCCTACTGGTCAAATTCCAAAATAGATATCAAGTGTCCACCATCCAAAGTCATTTGAGGGAAAAGACACAAAAAAGGAAGTGTTTTCCAGTTATTGTCTCTGACATTATAAGGAGGTAAGAGTCCAAGGGCTACAACAGGTCAGACAAATTTCTGCTCAGCAGCCGCTTAATCTGCCACTCCTGAGCATCCTCCAGAATACAAAATGATTCAACACTATTAATCAGGGTATATTTTGCATCCCTGTAAAGTCGCTAAAAGCCTTGCCTCCAAAACCTGGTATGAACCTGCTGCCTTGCAGCTGGGGAGACCACAGTCTAGAACCACCTTCACAGGAAAAAGCATCTGAGTGCTCCTTGTTGTCCAGAGCTTCAGTGGTTCTTTGCCCATACGTCTCCTTCACTCTCCTTATAGATCAGCAGTCATCAGAGGGTTTAGCCCACCCTGCACTTTGCCCTGATCCTACTTAGGATCAGGCAATGAAGCAGCAAGTGGCACTAGGACGACAGAAGTCAGACCCACCAGTGTCAGCCAAATCTGGGGTCCTGGCCACAGCTGTCACACACATCACTACCAGGATTTCCCCCCTCCACAGTGATGAAGAGTTACCAGATATGCAGGAATAGTATATTTTTTAAAAAGTATTTCTTGATTGTTAACAAACAGTACAAGACAAATTACATATTAAAGCTCTTTACTTGGTTTTTGCAAAGGGGAGAGGGTATGACTGTTGTCCTTTTTCCTGTCTTCATAACCCCCTTGCCTTTCATCCTTCCATCCTTTTATAGCTTTTCCATCTTCTTTTTTAAGCTCTACAACCTATTTCTTATTCCCCTTTCTCCCCTCCCACAGATGTGGGTTTTTCAGTCTCTAAATCTCTCCTAGAAACCAGAGCTGGGAAGGCAAATCTGAAGATGCCCAGCAATCTCAGTCAGAATAGCAATACTAAATCACCACCTTTGCCCCACAAAAAGACTTTGCAAAGGACATGCATGTTCAAGCCAAATATTTAAGATAGGTATTATTGCAGAGACAGCACACATGCTCTTTGTTTTGGCCTGTAATTGCATGTTGCACCAGGAATTGTACCCTGTGATGAATGGTGGGAAGCCTGAACACTTGTATTTAAAACAAAATAAAAAATAATTTGAGGCTTTGTTTTTAAATGAAAATCAACAAAGAGTATAGGTACCCTTCCAGAAAACAAGAATTTGATTTTGTGAAAAATTTGATATTTCAAAAGTACGTGATCAGGAAAATTAAAACAGAATTGGATGAAGAAAATATGAATACAAATTATGGAGGAGATAATGAATTGTGAATAAAAAAAACACCTTTCAAATATCAGACTAGTGATATTGTAGAACATATTACTCAGAAGAGTAGTGGAGAAGAAGAAAAAAATATCAGTTTCTGACATGGAACAATTTTAAAAAAGGATAACTATGCTGCCTGTAATAATAAGAGGGTAAAACTCTGCATAAGTCCCTCAGTCATTGTATTCTCAAATTCCTGACAGCTATGTCCAAACAAAATGATTCTCCATGACTCTGGTAAAGTCAACATAATATTAAAATTTTGCAAATAATATAGGAAACATAAAAAAGTGATTGTTGTGATAATTTTTTTAAGACGAATGAGAGGAAAGAAAGTGCAGGAAGATAATTATAACAGAGCTATTTGTTCCAGTTACTCGTATGCAGCAGGAACACGAAAAGGCAGGAGGTTAATTATATTCTGTAAATACTGTTTTCACGAGAACAGCTTTGGTAAGGGTAATAGATTCTCTGGAATTGCAACCATTATTTATTGCAACCACCTGTCCAGAAATACATATTAGCTGCAATATCTATGGAGGAGTGATACATACTGTATTTTAAACAGAAGTCTCAATTCTTAGATAATATCAACAATTCCCATGTGAAATTTTAGCTACATTTCTAAGTTTCCCCACTTTCTTTTTTGTGACTCAATGTTATTATTCCTCTTAGCATTACGGTCTGAAACATTTCAAATGCATTACAGCATTTCAGAAAAACACCACAACACTCAGCTACTCCCCACAACGAGTGAAAGCACTATCGCACGCAGCAGCAAATAATTGTTCATCTTCCACAGTAACCACGTTATTTATATGCCATTTATGTGGAGTTTTGTAATATCATTCAGAAGATATGCATTATAAGCAATATTATAACTTCAGCACTGCCAGCATGACGCTTACATTTTCACGTTAACAGATGTTTTTGCCTCTGAGAAGTAGAGATATGGTTACTGATATCAGATAAACTTGGAAAGCCCAAAATAAAAACGCTGTTGATACCACAGTTTGGAATAAATCACTCTTATCTGGACAGGGAAGTGCTGATGATAAATTCAAGAGAACAGAAATGACGATGGGCTGCGCAAGTGCAGAGGTTGTTCTGTGCGCTTGCCAGCTTCTTTGGCTGCAGCCACCCAACTCCGTACGCCCCCTCGCCCGGTGTCTTTGCCCAGGGAACAGGGAAAAGAAGGCCACACACAAGTAACGGAAGACTTGCACATTACGATGGTGAAAAAACACAAGCCATGTCACAAGCCAAATTTATATATGTAAATATACATACCTTTTTATCCACTAATCTATGGAGTTTAGTGCCTCAGACTTTTGCCTTGCTGTGTATACAGTACGAGATTACATGGGATAGTTTTGATACATCTACTTTAACACTGGAGCAAAAATTGAGAGATGATGCTTTACATATTTAAGAGGATTAATTTCAGTTAATAAAACCTTGGAACAACCTCAGAGCAAGTTATTAAATAGAAATGACTGAGCATTTTTAGAAAAACTATAAAAAGCTTGTTAAAAATGCATGTGATTCTGTTTTCTTTCATGTAATTGAAGTATTATACAGTTAAACAGTTCATTTAAATGTATATAGTGCTGAATGAAGAAAACTTACAGTAATTCAAGCTTGCATTTACTCATCTTTGTACAATAATACGTGAAATAAGCAGAAGGAAGAGAAAAATCAGAGGCCTATCTCCTATAGGTCATACATGCAGCTACTATGAGAAGCCACAGAAAGCACTTCATCCATTAATCTATGGAATAAAGCCAGATTACTTTCATGAAAATACAATGCTGAATATAAAACAATCCTGTGCAGTTCTATCTGAAAAAAATATCTTTTTAGATATAAGGAAAACAGAGAAAAGGAATGGATGACATGGTAGGAAAGAATAGTGCTAAACATGGTTAAGGGCAGAAATCCCAGAAAATGCCTAATAAACAGTTTTGGGTTTTTTTTTACTAGTGGTAAAATCATACTTTTTTTATATATTCTATAAGTACCTATAATTATTTTTATATGTTCTATAAATATAAATATCGATAAAGACCAGTCCTCAAAACCAAGTTGTTCCTATGTTTTCAAAAGTTTCATAGGTTTTTGTCTCTTCAAAAATAACCTTATAGGTGATACTTAGAAATGAATATTTTTGAATTTAAAAAAAAAAAAATATGTATTTTACTGGGTGGTCTGAGTGTGCATGTAAGAGAAAGCACATTGTCCTTTACATACTTAAGGCATATAGAGTATAACGGCCTTTTTACTGCTGAAAACCTCATGGTGTTCTGGAAGCTCATGCTCTTGACAGTGTATATGGCTACTTGGACCAAAAATGTCTCTAACTCCTAACTTTTCTTATGTTGTGCCCCAACTGTTTTTTGGCAAAGTGAGAGGAAAAGACACAACAAGAAGTAAAAATTATTTTCATCCATAATTTGTTTCAGACCTCTGAAATCTTTTCACAAGGTTGGATGGACCCAGCGCACAATTGGTGGCCTTAACAAGAAAAGATATTAGGAAGGAGAGACATCCTGGTTAAATCCCTTGTCTTTGGACAAGTTCAACAGACAGAGGCTTGTCGAGGTTTAGCAGAACGTATCTACAACCTCTGGGTGGACCCTGAAAAAAAACGTCTTGGCTACTTTAGAAACCAGTAATTATTTATCTGCAGTATTATTAGAAACTTAAAATATTTGAGAAGGGTAGATTGTAATGATTTTTTTTTTTATTATTGATATAGGTGAACCCACGTGTTTGCACCAATACAAGAATCAGATTTCTGGCAAAAAAAATTTGTTTTTAATCCTCTGAGATGTAATGGACAAAACAAAGAACATTATCTATTGAAGACAAGCATTTGCGAAAAGAAACAAACCAACCAACCAACTTTCAGATGCTCTGTTAGAGCAAAAGCACAGCAGACTTGTAATCCTAACCTATATCTTTGTTTTACTTGTCAAATGGCATCTACATAATACAGAAGCATTCAGAAGTTAATTTTAAAAAATGCATTTTCAACTAGTTTCTGGATGTACCTTTGGAAATTGCAAAATTTATCAGCTGTTGGCTCATAAGAACAATTATTTACAATATCAGATGGTTCAGCATTTTTTCCCATAAAAAACCCCTGAAATAATGTGAGTGATAAAATTAAGATCATATTCCACTGAACACACTTACAGCTTTCTTCAAAGCATCATCTCCACTAAACTGCTGTCATTCAGGTGAGGTGTCTGTTGGGGGAAGCTACCCAACAAAACAATGAAACAAAGCACCCACACTCTGCCTCTTCTATGTTGCTTCACCATCTTTTTGTTATTTTCCACACTTTGGCCCACTCATCTGAATTTGCTCCAACAGTGGTATTTGGTTTTATCACTAAAAACAAAAATTGAAATTCTTCTAGATAATGTTGAATAAAAAGCATGAATAAAACTAAAGGAGCTGCTCAACAAGCTAGTCTGTTTTTTCTAAATGCACTAGTAGAATAACAAAACCCCAAAATACCCTAAGGCAGTGAATGGTTGCACCTTTCCAATTACATTTACAAAATGTTATGACACACAAGGCGGCTCTGAGAAAGATTCAATAAACCGGAACACAAGACATATTATTGATACTACCATAAAACTGAAACAATTCTGATCAGTACATACCAGGGCTGTTAAAAAAAATAAAACTCACCAGCACTCCTTTTATTTACTTACAGTTGAAGAAATTTAATTTGGAGATAAAAACAAGGACCCCACCATATACTCATAAAAATCACTAAATTGTAAGATCAGCTATTTTCAGGTTATTAAGTAATATATAACACTTACTGCTGAATCATTTAGAAATACAAAACAAAACTATTGGCTAGACAGTCCACATAAAACAAAGGCCTTCAAAAATATATCAGAGAACAGAAAGATTTTGAACATAAAAAGGCAAAATGGAATTTGCTTTCTATAATTTTCTGTTTTCTTCCTATATACAGATTAATTAATACAAATTCTGTTAATCTAGCTAATGCATCATTGAATTAACTTGGATTCAAGTAATTGTATCTATTTAACTTCACAAGTTTTCAAGGTATATTCAGTGCATCACAGTTATTTATTTCCATAATGCTTCATTCTTTTCATTTTATTTAATTTTTTTTTTACTTCAGTTTGTGCTGAAACAAGTAATTGGAATAATAACGCAAAATACCAATACAAGAAATCCAGTTGCTATTAGACCACTGAGACATACCATATTTGAAGACTTGAAACCAAGCGTCACTAATTAACACAAAAGTTTTTCCTCCTGCTAACAAGGGAAAAATAAATCAGATATGGGAGAACTATTTGAAACAAGAGTAATGTGAAGAACATATGAAGGATATGAAATTAGAAGGCACAAGGCTCAAAGTTCCAGTCTCTGTTCATTTGCCATTCGTTATATATTTTGTGTCTTTTTTAGGACTCATAAAGGAAAGGCTTGATAGGTTTGGGGTTGGGGGTCAGGAAGCCTGCAGCTTTATATAGACAATCTAGGTGAAGACAAGTATGTTCAGATCCCAAAGACAGGTGGTAAATAATGGTGGTAAATAATGGAGGCAACATTTTTTTGTTGTTGTCTCTTTGTTTCATATGATCAAAAATTGGAACAGGACACTGAAGAAAATGCAAAAAGACTAGAATGTGAAGAGAAAACAAGATTAAAATGAAAACTAATGTGATGTTCTCTTCTTTTGTTATTCTGGTGATGAAGAACAGGTATTACCTTAAGTGAGGGGTGAGACAAAGACTAACATCTTTCAAGACTTGGATTTAGTTTATCCTCTAGATGAAAATAAGTCATAGGCTTTCTGCAGTTCAGATGCTGAATCACATTTAATACTGCCAGGGACTTGTTGTTTTATTCACGTGTATGTTCATCTTTCATTACGCTAGCTTCTCTGTCACAAGTGTTAGGACAACTTGAATTCTCTACTTGGACAACCACCAATTACTCACTGAATTTGTTATATCATACATGAGTAAAAAAGAACTAACAGGCCAAAATGAATACAACCTTCTTTGAACAGTTCTGATCTCTTATTCCAACTACAAATTTCAAGGTTTTCATGAAACAACTTTAATAAAGAAAAATTATATATAGGGGAAGGAATAGGCGTGAAGATGGCTATGTCAGATTCTGGCTTGGTTTTATTTTGTTTTGTTTTTTCCTTTTGTATAAAGTTTACATAAATCAGATTTGATGTTAAGATCACTAAAGGGAGTTGAAAGGGAATGAAAAAATAATTGATGGAGCCTTAAATGTTTATTTATCATAAACTGACTTGCAATGTACTAGTCTGCTATGACAACTTTCCATTCCTCATTATTATTTTTATTTAAACTATTTTGGCTCCTACTCAGAAATGTTAATTGAAATTAAGATCTTTCTCCCACTTCCTGCATATTTCCTTTAATGATGTAAGAGCAGCTCATCAGCAATTCTTCCATGCAGTGCAGGGTGATACTGTCTTCTTTTTTTTAAAAAAAGAAAAAAAAAAGAGGGAGCAGATGTGAAAAGACGTCAAAATAATGATTTGCCAAATCCAAACATTTGGCTGGAACACATTTGTCACTTTTCACAAGAATGGATTTTTTTTTTGGGGGGAAGTGGGAAGAGGAAAGAAAAAAAGGAGGAAAAAGAAAGTCTAGAGAAGTAATATTTAAATAACATCCCCAGCAAGGGCAACACTTGGAATATGGAGACCCCATTTAAGATCCACTTGCTGCAAAACTTAACAGGAGGTACTTTTTAACCTTGGTGTCCATACTCCAGTGAAGGTTGATTATCAGGCTCTTTTTGGGCCAATGACAAAATATAGTAAAATGGCAAAAAATTGCAGTTATGTCTTAACTGGATGATTAGCTATTCTGTAACGGATGCACATGCCCGTCAGCTCTTCTCCAAACATTCAGTCCTGCTGCAGAACAGAATGCATTTAAATTCAGACGTGTCCTATGGACAGGGAAACTACCCCTCTCAACTCTTCCTACATACCACTTTTACTACAAAGAATTTTACATCAAAAATGATCAAAGGACTGGGAAGCCTGCCATATGAGGAAAGGCTGGGAGAACTGGGTTTGTTCAGCCTTGAGAAAAGAAGGCTTAGGGGAGACCTTATCACCATGTTTCCGTATTTGAAGAGTGGCTACAAAGAAGATGGAGACTCCTTTTTTACAAGGAGTGACATGGAAAAGACGAGGGGTAATGGGTACAAGTTACTCCTGGGGAGATTCCAAGTGGACACAAGAGGAAAATTTTTCACAGTGTGAAAATTTTTCACAATTATTCACCCACTGGAATAATCTCCCCAGGGAAGTGGTGGATTCCCCAACATTGGACACTTTTAAGATTCAGGGTGCTGGGCCATCTTGTCTAGACCTGCTCTTGCCAAGAAAAGTTGGACCAGATGATCCTTGAGGTCCCTTCCAACCTGGTATTCTATGAGTCTATGGTATCTTTTCTTTTATAGAGTGACATTAAAAATGCCACACACCATGCAATAAACTACAAAAACACATCACCTTTAAAGTGTATTCAGACTCCACTTTAGCATACAACCCACTTCTTAACATTTTAATTTGCAACAAATATTTCTACTTAAAATTACTGTAAAATAAGCAGAATGACATTACTCAACAAAAGTCAAAGTATGATTCACCACACAGTACTGTTTTCCATAGCAACTGCTGAAAAAAACTATTATTACACATGCACACTCATACATACATGTGCATTCATAAAAGGAAAGTTAATCCTCTATTGTTTCCTAATGATGCAGGCAAAAATCTAGGCCATATGAAATTTAAGAAGATCTGCTTAGAACAGATAGCTAGTTTTCCTTTTTTTGGAGGGGTGGTGTGGGGTGGTGTTTGTGTTTTTTTCTTTTAAAGAAAATGAAGAAAAGCATTATTCAGATCCAGCAAACAGCTGATACAGGAAAGGGAAAAAAAAAAAAATCCCCAAATACAGCCATTGGTTGCTTCCATTTCCATAATGCATTTTGGATTTGGGGTGAAAGTTCAGATTAAATATTGGAAAATACTGGAAAATTTTCAGCATTTTAATTAAGTTTTACTTTGAAGTGTTACATAAACTACAATTCTTCAGCCTTGACAACAATACTGCTGTGGGTGGGGAGCATAAGAGTTTTCTGTAAACTCAGAAGTGCCATAGAGTAGGTAAGAAGAGAGCAAGTGTACAAGAACTATGACACCAAATGAAGCTGGGAGAGGGCAGGTATGAAAGAACAAAATTCAGTGGTCAAGCTCTTTGTCACTGGATACTGTAGATGAACCAAGGTATACACAGGCTGCAAAACTGATTTGACCAGTTCTCAGACAAAAATTCTGAGTCAAATTAAATCAAAATACACTGCCTCTGACTCCAGAAGCCCCTAATCTGTCTGTCGCTGGAAAAAGACTTTCTTGAAAAAGTATCCCTACCTCCCCACCCTGTTCTTATTGGTCCCCAAATACCTATTATTGATTGATGGCAAACAGAGCTAGGTGGACCTTTGGTTTGAAAAAGTAGATTAATTTTAACACTGTTACGTATAACTGCCTGCATACTTGCCTTTAGATAGCCATAATCAGTCCCAAAGAAGCAAATGCCCAACATACCATCTAGGGAAAAAAACGAGCACAGCTCTGGCCTGAGCAGAAGCCATCAGCGTGCCGTAAGGCATGAGCCTGGGTGCCATGTGTGGCAGCGGGGAGGCAGAGAGGACCTCAGCCTGCCTCTCCCTCCTCCTCTCAGCATGAATCTGGACCAGGAAGCACACATGAAGAACAGTTATGCTCCCACAGTGTGCCAGCAATGGTCATCCTTCAGTTGATTATATGCTGATATATTTTTAACGTCCATCGCAAACCTGTTCACAAGAGGTATTTGCTTTAGAATAGCAAAAGTCAGTGTGGCTTTTAGCAATACAGACCAAGTCAGCTCGATAGAAATAATCAAATACAAATAAACTTGTGACAAAGCATACAAGCAACACTACTAAAACATGAGATGCACATTGCCATGCGTACATAGTATTGGCCAGCACACTGAACGGAAACCTGCCGCAAACCCTGGAAAGATCCAAACAGCCTGAAATGAGCTTTGGAGGAAGGTCTGCATACGGAGAGCTTTGCAGCTCTCCCCGAATGGTCGGCTGCAGATGTTTCTTTTCTCTCAGAAAACAGGACAACGAACAAAAAAAACCCCAACAAAACCATGCTACGATGACAAAAACTGATCAAAATACTATACAACGGGGTGCTTGAAATACAGTATTTTTAAACAAGCAGATTTGATTTGAGTTAGTATTCTTTCAAACCACTTACTGCATGCTAGTAGAAATTTAGATGATTAATATAGCTTGGTATTAATACTCAAAGCACTAAATATGCTTTATGACAATTTGATTTAAAGAGATGCACAAGTTCCAGAAGGTGAGGGTGCGAATTGTGGAACACATCCTAAAATAAAATAAACAGCAGAGGGAGGAAGCAAATGCCTTCTAACAAAATCACCCTATTTTTAAATCAGTCCCATTTTGGGGTCTTTTACATACATATTTCATTTTTCTCATTTGGTAGAGAAAATACAACAGTCTCTTATCAATCGTTCACATTTCTAGGCTCAATTTCCCTATGGCATACAGCTCATTAGGAAATGTATTAATATTAAATTATCTTTTTCTTCAAGTAGATCCTGCCATTAAGTAGGGGGTTATTACTGCCTTATAAATGCAGACTGCTTTATCACCAGAAAACCTAGAATTGGGGGGAAAAAAGGCTTAACCATAAAGGAATACTATTTCTCTTTTTTCAACAGTCAGTTTGCAGTGGAGGCCTTACTGCTGACACTTAAGCGTTTACCCTCATTGCTTACAAATATGCGCTCTCAGCTTTTTAAATAAACAACATGATTGTTCTGTGTCACCATGATGGAATTCTTCATCAGGAAAAGAGAGAAATACAAGAAATTGGTAATATCAAAAGCGGGGAACTTTTTTTTATGCCCTTAAGAATTTGACATCAAGCACTATTTGAATTTAAATATTACAGCTGTTCCTGTAAACTTGCTACGGGCTGGTATTAGTTATGACCACAGGCTGCTGTAACACAGTAAGGTTTCATGAGAAAACTCTGCTGCTTGCACAATTCATTCTGTGAGGACAGTGAAATACTTTGGTGTCCATTGGAGGAAGTTTCAGGTGAAGCTTGGCAGCCAGGACAACAGAGCACACCAATATGTCACTGGAGACAGAGGGTCCTGGATGTTGCAGGGAGCAGATACTCATGCAAATTTCCTACTGGTACACAGAAGTAATTGTAGCTTTCACACCACTTGGTTTTTGCAACATGTCATTAGTACCCCTATGGATACTCCTCCTACTCTCAGACCTTTGTCTAGAAGCTGTGAACATGCCCCAGTGTCTCCTAACCTTGCAGTGAAACCCTGGAGGTGGCTCTTGTGCTACAGTGCCTCACATATCAAATCTACCCAGCTAGGTAGTCCAGCAGGATTCGGCAGTGGTGCTTCTCCTCTTTGGTAGGAGTGGTGACCAGTGGTGAATGCAATGACCCAAGACCATTTTCTCAAAGCAAGGGTATTTAACTCTAGGAATAAATCATGTCAATGAGAAATACTAAAGCAGAAAGAGGTCTACACAGATGCCTATTTACAGGATGCCAGCAGTGCAATTGGAGACTTGACCATAATAGACACAGATTTATTCAGGCCAATCCTGATTGGGGTCATCCTGACACCCACAGCAGTGACGTGGGAGAAATGGATTTCAGTGCTGAGCAGATTCTATCAATACCAGTTAAAAACAAACATGGAAAAAAAACCCCACCACTGAAAAACCAAACCCCATTTCCTCTTGCTATAAATGACCCAAAGGAGAAAACCACTGCAAAAATATCAGTTTTCCCTTACTCAATATAAACCATAGCATTATCAGTACTATCAAACTATTTCATTCCCAGTCGTGACTCAGGGATTTGAAATGAGAAAACAAGCACAATCTGTTTTTAATTTATTAACAAGGAAACTAACTCTCCCCTCATTCTCCTCTCAAAGAAAAGAAGCTGTGATGCTTTGTTTGACTGTGCTTCAGCTTTGGAGTCAAAATAGCTAACTGCCACAGGTATTGGAAAAATCGGTTAATTTATTGCAAAACTTATGCAAAATGACACATAAAGGGAAGTCAGATGCTGTTAATTGTTCTCTAAAGCATTTTCCTATGGGCAGCAGGAGGGAAATAGAAACAGCCTACTAAGAAGAATACATAAATATTCTATTAATGGACACAGGTAAGGAGGAGCATCTTCATTTTCTTGCCCCTATCCCGGTTCCTCATCAAGATCATATTAATCTCATGGTAACCTCCAACAATTACACACAAGATTGTATTCAAATTCATAATTTTCAAACACATTTACCACCAACATTTTTATTATCCCCCCCAAGATATTTATACTCCCGGAAGCACAACATTTTACAGATTGTTACAAATTGTAAATATTTCAGAATATTAAAACAACGCCCTATTCCCCGCACATCCTGATCCGAATCTCTGTTTTGAGGAGAACAGCAGCATAATTTACAACATGAACTTCACCATCTATTCAACTCTGATACTAGCAGCAGTGTGCTTTCAGATAGCTTGTCTGGGGAATCACACGTCAAATGCAGCTTTTTGACTTTTTATATGCAATACAATGCAGTCTGGCAAGGCTGTGGAAGTAACAGAACAAGATTAGACTGCATTGTCTCCTAGTAAAATTTAAAATTTTGAATGAAAACCAAAACTAGCTTCAACAGAGAAACAGCAATATACAGCCCTGCAACCTGCCCTGCTCCAGCCTCTTCATCTCTGGGCCTTTGAGGCGCCGCATGGGAAACAACCTCCCGTGACTCAGTCACAGCTTTACACGGTCCATGTCGGCAGTGCAGGAGAACAGCATCGTCAGCAAGACAAAAATGAAAAGGGAATGGCAGAAACACAGGAACTGGAGATCCTGGCCCCTCCTGTCAGGCAGGACTTCGCCCCCCTTGGCCAGTAAGAAGCGTGAGCAGAGTGAGCAGAGGCTCGCTGTGGTGAAGGCTGCTTTGTGCCGAGGTCTGTGAGCAAATTTAGTCCTGACCAGTCCAATCCGAGAAATTAGCAAAAGCTTGCAGGAGCCAGAGACATCTGTTCGCCCTGTGTCTTTTCACTGATCCCTCCAAGAGAAGGTACTGCCGATGCACTTTCTTCTGCTGCTCTCCATATGCACGCGGAACACCTGTTAGCCCTCTCCTCTCACCAGCGATTTATTACAGAGCTTTGCTGGCCCTCTAAGGCCAATACCCAGCATTCCTCTGCCTTAAATAAAGAAATGGATCATCACACACTATCCTATGTATTTTAAAAGTTGTTTGAGCCAGCAGGCAATGGTATTTTGCAGAGTATGAGTACAAGCAAACCAGCTACTGTAGGGACACAGGAGCTACCACAGGTCATTCTCCCTTCATCGAACTCTGTATGCTGCAGTGCCAGCCATGCCAAATCACTGAACTTGTGTGCTCGTCCCCAGCAAACGTCACCTTCTGGAAGAAAGCTGAACATAACAGCAGTTTAGTGTCTGTAATCCACACATGCTACAGCCCAGTGTAAAGTAGCTGAGGAATTCTGGGCAATTTGCTGCTCTAGGATTAGCTAAAAGTCCTCCCAGCTAAGAAAAGGACTATTTGGTAAGTATCTTTGCCTTTCAGATAGAAAATTAAAAATCGGAATTTCAGAGGACAGATGATGAGATGGTATTACAGAATAAGTTGTCTGATTCTTGTTTCTAACAAATATCTAGCAACACTTTAAAAAATAGGCAATGATTGCAGAATAAAAGACAGGTACTCAATTTTCTTTAAATCATCTGCACGTGTCTGGTAAAATTAATACATTATTAACTCTTGAGTGGAGTAGAAAGAGCGAAAAAAGGTTAAAAGATGCATTGAGAAATTTCCAGGAGAGAAACAAGAGAGTGAGACAAAAGCATCCCTGTACTGAATAGAAAACCTGAATTTAGTTAGTATCATACTGTGACAATAAGCATGATTTAAATGCTGCGATACAGCCATGGCTGCTTTGGTCCGTTCCACCTACTGCACTCACAAACTCTGGGAGAAATACAGCACTGTGAAAGAAAGTGAGCTGGGGATGACCCTGGAGACCACTGTGCTCAAATCGGTACATATCTTTTTTTATATATGTTCTCATAGTTCGTTTTCAGGTGCAGTTGGAGGAGACAATATCCTAATACTAGGGACAAATATTTAAACGATAGGGAGATCATCCCAAGTTATAGTAAGAACTTTTCACAGCAGACAGGGAAAAAATAGTGGTGCTATTAGCACTGCTGGTAGGTTTGTTATTTAAAGATTGAGTAATTGTGGTGAACTGTCATATTAGCCCCATCCTCCCTCCCTCGGAGGGGCAGGCTTGTGTCATTCTGAGTTCATTGGGAAGCTAATGGTCGCAGGTTAGGGAACGTCCTCCAAAGTACTTCTGAGCAATGAACTAATTTAATTCAGACATCTCTATTTCATTCCTTCATCGTTCTCTCATCATTAACTTCCTGTAATGTTTGTATAAATTCCCTTAAGAATTGTTCCTATATTGGAAAGTAACTATGACTCTGATAATTATGCTGATTTTATTTGCCTTATTCAGCTGTTCTGTAGTGAAAATAAGTTAGTCCCTGTAAGAAAGACTTAGTGGTCAGCAAATATTATAATTCTTTTTTTTTTCACCAGTGTTTTAAGCTCTGTACTGTTTTTATTTCTGATTACTCACATATTTGGTTCTTTTTTCAAAGTGATTATGCCTAGAGAATTTTGTCTCTAGGTTTTGGCATGAATAAACTTAAAAAAAAATCTGATGATCTCATACAGAAGGGAGAGGGAAGTAGTAAGACTGTCTCCCCTTAATGCAACAAAAGCAGTCAGGGCAAGGGGCAGGACAAGGAAGAGCAGGCCGGCAAGCCTTGGTATACTACATTTTCAGAATTGATAAATGTGCGCAAATAATATATTTGTGAAAACTTAATTCCAAAGAGATCCAAGCACTGAGGGGGAAAACAAAAGCATCTCATAAAGATACTGGCAGCTTTATAAATGATGAGCAATCTTTTTAATGTTTTTGTGATGTGATTTAAGGAGTTCTTATTACTTCATAAGAAATCCAGGGAACAATGTTCCTGTCTCCAACAACATAATTATTAAACTGAGATATATACCCAGTTTCAAAGGCATTGGTGAGCAGGCTCCTTCTGTCTCACAAAAATGTGGGTAAAAACGAAGAGGCCATAAGGTCTTTTAATCTACAAGCTTTTGTAAAACAGAGAAGCAGACTGGACAGCCGGTTCTGGGGGTAGACTTTCGGTATGGTGTTAATTGGGGTGATAGGCCAGAGTTCTGCAAAAGCATCTGAATTTATTTTAACTTCACCCACATGAACAGTCCCACTGAAATCTGAACTTTATGAGAAAGTCTCAAATACCAGTACCTTCATAGGTGGAGATTATTAGCAGGAGATACGGTATGGGAGAAAGGTGTTGAAAACACATTTACACAAATAAAATTCAAGAATAGCAGCCCTGTTTCTAGCAGCATTCATTACAGGCTGCTGAAAATGAGTCTGTTACCACAGTAACCAAGCTAATATTGGCTTTCCAGCTTGCAGGCATTAAATCCCTTAAATGCAGGTGCAAAGGATGAATTCACAGTTTTGGAGCAGGTGAATTTTCTCTGCCAAAAATGTCGGAAGTGGAAGAAAGAAGATGCTATAAATTTTCATGGCAAAGACATAGTAAATCAGTTACCCAAGAGAAGATGTGGAGGGGCTTGTGATAGTAATGAAATTTGGACTGGATGAAGCACAAGCTCTAAGTACACAATCCCATTGTTTTTACTCAGAAATAATGGGCATTATTTGGAGAGGTATTCTGGTGATGCTTAAGGTGAACTAGAATTCATTTCACTCCCTTTCAAGTGTAGGAATCAGAGGCAAAATATAGATTATTGTTGGTCAAGTGAGCAGGTGAGGTCCTGAATACAAATAAGCAGTAGACCTGTTGAGACAGAGCATCCTTCCCACGGTTGTTTTCCTAAGGAAAAAAACTCAGGCTTGTAAATACGTATTACACTCTGAGGGAACTGTACTGTGCTAGCCTCTCCTACCAAACAGGTGGTACAAATAGGTTATATCTAGATACAGGTCATAGACATCTAATTTTTCCTAACTTAATGATTAGTACTGAATTCCAGGAGAACAGTCACTGCTAACTCTTCCTAGAATTATTTTCAAAAGGCACTCATTTTAACAGCTTTTTTAAAAATTATTTATTTATACATATATTGCTCTTCTGTTTTGCGTGTTAATTGCAGTCTAAAAAAAAAATCCTTGCAAACTAGAAGTTTGACAAATCATACAAAGAATCTACATATTCCAAAGAATTTCTGGATTTAATGTTCAGTATTTCAAAATGGAATTGCATTCTGGAATTAAATGGTTATTACATCATACTTTTAAAATAGATAAATATATGCATGTTCATACATCATCTCAGTCTACTAACTGTATAGCTTCTAGCATCATCTCATGGGAAATCTTTGCAAGTCTAAGAACATGAACGTTTGGGGAACAGAAGCCAAAAGATGCTTGTCTCAGCCTCAGGGGCTGTGGATGACACCAGGATGCCCTAACCTCTCAAAGGGGCTGTGCTTAAGGTGAGGTTCATGAGTCAGTTCTTTCTCTCACCCTCTGACTGACTCAAGCATTTTAAAAAAGTGTGACAGAGGCAGGCAGCCAGCTGGGAAAAGCCGCCCTCAGAGCAGCTGGGGCAGGCTGGGCTGGCTTAGGAGAGTTTCCTGCCTCTTTCGGTGCACAAACTCGCTCAAGAAGCTCCAGGTTGTAAGGCCCACGCTTCAGGGTAGCTAAGATGACATTTCCCAACTCATCTGCTATTTTTTAAAAATTATTTCAGGTAAGTTTGCTAAACATTAGAAATAAATAATAAAAGAATGTACGAGGAGGTAAATAACTGTGCTTGCATTGCCGTGGGCATAATCAGAGATCTTACTTAGTGATTCACCCAAAAGATTTTAATAAATCTTTCCTCTCTGAAGTTTGACTGTCAGAGATGACATTTCAGATTCAAGAAATCTCTGAAGCACATTAGATAGAGCAGTTGAAACTTTTTTTTTTTAAAAATGAGCAAAGGTTCTTATAACACAAATGTTGGTGCAATGTTCTCGCTCAGTTTTAGTAAGAGTTGATGTCTTTGCCAATACCTTCCTAGTGTTCTTTTTCAGGACCATGATCTTTTAAGCATCTATGCTGGTCCACAGGGAGTTTCTGAATTAACTCTTAAAACTTTCCAATATAAAGGCTATTTAGAATACCAAACATTTAAATAAGACATATTACTGAAGCATGACAGTATACTGAAATCTATTTTTTCCTTTCTCATATGGTAGTAACACCTTGAAGACTAAGCAGCATGACAGAGTAAAGTCACTGTCTTACGAATCAACACAGATCAGACAGACCTTTATAAATACTGCCAGCTGGTGTACTATAAACAAGGATCTATACTAATGGTTTATTATGCAGTATCTAAACATATATAGCATGGCTGTTTAATAAAAATACTCTAAGATGCTTGATGCATGGGAAAAAGGAATGCAACTTGTTAGCATTCAGCAGGAAATGCTCAGAAAAATTGTTTTTCTACACTAATCTATGTTTTACTGACTTTCAGACAAATTCACAGAGCAGCATCCTACAAAATTAATGTGTCTCAACCTGCTAATAAGTCATATAAACTACATTTCCATTTTATTACCTCGCTTTCAATCTTATACCAGGAAACTTGTAAAGTTTTTGTCAATAGTTCATCATCCCGGTACCCAAGCAGTGGTTCAGTGTGTGGGAGAACACCAAGATTCAAGCACTTGATGTCACTTACTGGCCCCCGTGTTTGCTTCTAAATAACTGAAAGACATTCTCTGTACTGCTTTTCCTCCATTCACAGACAAACCATTTGTGCCAACACACCAAGGATGTTAAGAGTGTCCGTTTGACAAAGCACATCCAAATGTCAATTCTTGCAGTTTGCAATGAAAGGTAAGTCAATATAACAGGTATTTTGGCCAAAAGAAGAAAGTCTTGAATAAATCTTCACTTAAGATACCTGTTTTACTTCATATCTAATAGGAAATGCTGACCAGAATGCAAATAGTTTTAAACTGAAATTAAGAACTGATTTCCATAAAATCTAACAACTATTATCGGTTAGATAATATCAATATTATCTAAAATAATATTGAAATATTGTGCCTTTAAGTAAAAACATTCACATTTTTTTCCTTCAATTTTTAATTACAAATTGATATCAAATGTAATCCAGCAGCTTCAGGTTTTCAAAAATGTTGATTAAACACAGAAAGATGCAAAGTTTTTGAAACTTCAGTTTCTCTGCCCCAGGGGCCTCAATATTAAACTCTGTTATTAAAGGAAAACTAGCTGAAGTTATAATAATGAGTTTAAGAAATGTAGAAAATACCTATAGTATTTTTAAGAATGCCTGTTAAATTAGAAGTCTTAATAAGGGCACCAAACCGATGCAGCATGGGACTGTTTAAAATCCAAACACCAAACACAAGTGATACTGAATCAAGTGTCTTACAGAAATTCAGAAATACAGTCAGCAGGCAGAGCTGTCATCTCTGCATGACACGGTATCACAGACGTTTTTGCGACAGGTCCAATTCTTCATAGAACTACACTGACTGACTAAAGTAAATGTTCATCCTCTGATAACTTACTGACTGCATCTCCTGTGGTGTCTTCAAGCTCTGATGATGAGCTAACCGGGTTGCAGTGTTCTCTATCAGCCTGTACTTACATTCAAAGCAAACAAAAAATACTGACCCATTGCATTTTCCAGGTCTCTTAAATGCATCATTAGTATCAGATTTGTTGAACTTTGTCACTGACTCAGAGCTTTGTGGTCAATTCTTCCAAACATCTTTAGTATAAGTTATCAAACCTGCAGAGAGAAAAATGCTCTTGTTTTTTAGCTGATGTTTAACTTCCCCTCTGACTTCTGCTTAAATATGTAATGTGGCACTAGTGCTCTGGCACCCTCCCAGCTTTCCTTAAAGAAAAACAATTCATTATTTCCATCTTTTCTCCAGCATGCTTGATAACTTCATAATTCAAACTGATATCAGTGCAGAAATTCTGATATGTCAGAGCTTAGATGTTAACTGAACTACTTGCTATGCACATAATCTTTACTGGAGTGTCTAACAGTGTCTAAATGCTTCAGTCGCTCACTCTTTCCTTCCTAAATTAATTTATTCTCATGATTTAACATTCCCTAAGAGTCTAGATAATGTCAGTCACTTCAGCTATCACTTGTACATAGAATATATTCCATTAAATTAATGGAATGTATACTAAAAACACTGCATATAAAGAAGCACTTTAAATTTCAGAACTTTGGCATTTTCCATCTACTTGTAGGAAAATAAAACAGCCTTAAAGCACTTCAGCACAGTTACGATTTTTTAAAAATCTAAACCTTAAATATTCTAGAAGATTTGACAGGTATATGTTGGTTTAACACTTGTAAGATAAATAAATAGTCTGAACCAGACACTAATTTCTGACTCTCTCAATTTTATCATTTGAGAAACAGTCACATAGTATATCAACATAGCATAAAGAACTCAATCATGCAATTTTGCAAGCTGTCATGCAAGACAGCTGAGGGTCCCAACACTGCTTCAAGTAAAGGTGGTATATCCTTGCTATGAAGAAATAATAAAATTCTAACCTTTGAGTAAGACAACTCTTGTTTACCAACAATCCCCAAACACAGGTTTAGTTTATTTTCCTGTTTCCTTCATCCGCCTCCAAAAGCCCTGCCTGTTTTCAAGGCTTCCTGCAACATTTCTCCATGGTTATAATTTCCTTTAGCTTCACCAGTCATACAGTGTTATGACATATAATGGCCTGTAAGCTGCATCCATTACAGAAGCAACCACATTTTCCTTATCACCTTCGCATTGGGTTTAATTTCTGGTAATATGGTAAGTCACAGATTCCTTTTTGATGTTATAGAGCACGTTGTTGTATTATGGAATCATTTCGTTACTGTACAGAAAGCTTGAAAATCCTATTTGTTTTAAAGGAAAATCTATATTGAAAACTTCTAGCTAAACTAGTTTTATAAGTCGGGCTTTTAGCAGGCAAGAATATCTATTTTTTTGTCAAGAGATTAAATAAATACACAACATGAAAGGAAAACATTAACATGCAAGCATAAACAAAATGAAAAAAATGAAGCAAAATAAAAATATTCTTATTTTTATAAAAGTAAGAGGCTTCCTTCCCTCAAGGGGCTGTCACTGAACTGAGCTAAAAACACATGAGGGGTAGCAGCACACAGCCCACAAGCGCTACGTCCTCCAAAGCTTGTGTCATATTTCCCTAACCTCCTCCTTCCCATTGAAAAATGTGTGCCAGTCATCATTCATGCATATTCAGACCCAGCTGAAGTTAGCAGTTCCCCGATTTCAAGAAGTGAGGTAAAAGAAGTGAGGAAACCCACGGACTGCTGCTCTGGGTAGCCATAATCTGTAAGTGGCTTGAGACAAGCTGCAGCCCAGAGGAGAAAGATGCTGCGTAAACAGGCTAATTGGGCAGGCAAAACCTTCCTCATCAGGCAGCCATCAAAATGATTTTACCTCTACATCTATTACTTCAGTTTATTGTCCTTTAAAAGAAGAGTAATACTGGTTTACTTTGGAAGGATTGCTTTACTAGGTATCTAAACACTTTTGGCATAAGCTAAGCAGAAACATATGCATTTTTTTTTACCAGAAGATAACTGTAGTCAGCACTTCAAGTTTTCAAAGTAACTGACATTTTCAACTAAGTTCTACTACTTCAACATAATGGCCAAACTGCAGCACTTCGCATATTTACATTACCATTTTAATGCACAGAGAATTTCCTTCCGTAAAACAGCATTAATAGAAGCTTCAACAAATTGATTTTGGTCTCTGCAGTAAAGCACAATGAATATTTAAATCCAGTTCCTCAGTGAGACCCCACAAATATTGCAGCAAAATTCTGCTGTCATTTCAAATAACACAGGATTCAGCAGAATATTTTCCACTTCACTACGTAGCTTTGGGTTGAGGAGTTTGTGAGTGGTTTCCTTGTCCCATCATACTAGACAAATCTCTAATTTCTACACATTCCCAGTGAAAATATTCTTCAGATAGATAAGAATTAAGTAGCAGAGATTTTTAATTGCCTAAGAAAAAAAACCAGAGAGGCAATTTTCTACCTGCCAAATAGCAGGAATAAATAAGGGAGGTATCCTAGAGGTATTTTGCTCCCTCCAAGTCAGAATGAGTTTGTCTTTGGCCCTAATGAGAAAAGAAAAGCCAAAACAGCTGCGGAAAGCTTTGCCCGGGTGATACCAACTCCCTTCTTGCTGTAGCCTTCTGCGCGGGGCACTCAGTACGTGCGCACGCTCTCGGCATCCCTGAAACGCTGCTGTGGGTGTTGTAAAGCGTCCTCTGACAACACGTGCAACTGAAACAGGTATTTGCTTTGATAGAGGTCAATCACCAAAGACCAAGTTGGATTTTTTCACGTGTGATAAAAGCACAATTAAAACTGGCATCTTTGTAGTAAATTCAATAACACTATATTCACTGTACTGATCAGCGTCCATGGTGGAGAGAAATGAAGGCCTTCCAAAACTGTGACACAGTAAACTTTTAGCTACGCTGCTCTGATCTGTTCGTTAAATATCTCTCCTTCTCCTGCTGAGACCCTGTCAGTGAAAGGAACCTTGGGGGAAAAAAAGTAGCAATGCTTCACTGAAAACAGTATTCACTGATGTAGCTCTAGCACCAGAGCACAGTGAAGTGGTTTGTTAATTTAGACTTTTGCAGTTCTGCTAAACTTGGTAAAACTGATGTCATTGAGCCCAGAAACATCTCTAGATATACTCACACTACTTTTCAGAGAATGAAACCATCTGAAGGACACAGGCAGAGCTGGATGGAAAAACAAAATTCACAAAAATGTTTTGAAAGTTGTTTTCCTTCTTCAACTTTTTAGAGAGTTTTGTCATTTCATGAAAAAGGAACAACCACCACCTCTCCACCAAAAGCACGTGAGACAGAAAGGCACCATGCCAGTGTAGACCCAACACAGACAAGTGCGCCTAGGCCTCTCACATTTCAAAGAAATAACCTAAGCTCTGACACACCACTTATTCCAAGACAGATCTGTCTCATTTTAAAACAGAAATTAAGTCCTAGAAAACCCTGTCAAAAGTAATATTTGGAGACATGCTTGATTTTAATAAAATTGCATAGTTTTTGCCAGAGGCAAGTGAAATATTGAAGAGCAAGAGCTAATTAAAAATGATTCCTATCTTGAATACTTTATCTGAGTGCAAGTGCTAGGACAAATTTCTGTGGTTTAAACATTAAGAATGTAGCAAAACTTGGCTGCTTGTGAATAAAACTGCAATCCCACAACAAGCTGTGCTCAGGCAAACTGGCTGCTCTAGGTCTCTGAACAAGATAGCTGAGAATCTGTGCAAATTTTATGGAGGGGAAAAAAAAAGAAAAGAGAAGGAAAAAAAAGAAGCCCAGAAGGCGTTGGTGTCTACCCTCTGGTTTCTGTAGCAATATTCCTTGGGATTATAATTCACCTCCCACTGAAGGCTCCCAATGTTAACATCAACCAGTAAACCTGTCTGAAGTAGTGCTGACATACTGAATTATTTAAACAAGAAAATCTGCATAATAAGGTGTTTTCAAAAGCAGAAGAGAATTATTTTGCTGCAGCTCTGTTGCATGTCTAAGAAGTCGGAAAATAAAAGTGTTCTCCAAACGTGCTGTAGGTGATATCAGCACCGGGGGCCGTCAGTGGGAGGTGAACAACTGAATCCTACCCTCAGAAAATGCTTTCACACTTTTTTAAGGGAAGAATAGATATGGCGGGGAGGGGGAGGGGAGGAATCATTTCCCCTACTGCTTTCACTGAGTTTGGAGTTTATTGCTGTTAATCAGTTTCAGCTCACTGACTAATATCCTTGAACTTTTCTGCCGCCATCCCACTAAATTAGAAGTGTAAAGGTAAGGAGGCACAAGGTACGGTACGGTGATACAGACCCTATTGCTGCTGGGAAACGCAATGCCTAATGAACATGAAAGTAAACGTGCCAAATACCAATTCGTATTGATGCCACCACCCCTATTCCCTCTGTTAAATCTCTCTGGTCTCCTCCTCCTTGCCTTGTCTCTGCCGAAACAGCTCTTGGCTCGGTGGCTGATGCCCAGGGGAGCAGCAGCAACAGGACCGTAACCTCCGCTGCTGGGACGGCAGCAGCCGGGGCCAGCTGATCTGAGGCTTGGTATGGAAAATGTAAGGAAGAAGCCTTGATGCACTGTTAAGCCACCCTTTAACGCATGCAGTCAAGCAAGAGACTCTACCAGCCACCCACTTACTGGGATGCAGTACGGTTTTCGGCATGGTATCTTTTTCATGTTTAGCGGCATTTTTTTCCCTAAAGAGCAATAACTCATCTACACAGTGGGATGCACTATTACATACAGTTCTGCATCCTCCCCTAAGAGGGACGGTGCAGAAACCCTGCAAGTCACAATATCACACGAGAGAAAAATCTGTTTCTGAGTTTCAGATTCAGCATCTCCCTGTGCAGCTTGGCATCTACGATCAATATGATATTTTTCTTTCCAGCTCAGAACATATGCCTCTTCGTGCATGAGACAAGACTGGACAACAAATGACATCATCTGTATCTTTGTTAACCCATTTTCAGGAAACTGGGGTCCCTTGACAGTTGAATTTAGAAAGATAACTAGTTTTTCCATGTGGTAAACCAAGATAATCTCCTGTGTTTTGTTTCTTCTGGCATCTTGTTTAGCGCTTATGCAAATAATATAATTTATTTGAGCCATTTGCAACATTAAACATGGAATTCAGCAGACAGCATGCACGACCAAATTGCACAACCATATGAGAATGAGATGGTTTCCAAAGATAGCTACATTAAGCTTACATTTGCAGAATAAATAATTCAATCTTCATGCTCCACATTTAAATATTTATACAAATACACTGCTTGTCACAATTAGTTTGATTAAACTGTTAAGAAAATGGAACTGTGCAAGAAATGAGACTTCATCCAGGAGGAGAAGCTATTTATGTTGAAGTTAATTATGTGAAATTACAGAAGCAGCAGCAGGTCAGGAAGCGGTCCTCCAAATTCACACTACACTCTGACCCCCAGCTCATTCAGGGAAGGTTTTCTACCCAAATTTTTTGCATTTAGCAAACAAGACCCTGAACTTATTTTCCTCTTTGTCTCATGGAAACATGAGAAATGTTTTCCTCTCTCTCCCATGAAAAGTCTTATTTATAGACTGAAAACACACTGTAGTTTACAGACTATTTTCTGCATAATTTTCGTTCACAACAGGTTCAGGACAAATTATTTGCTTTCACAGCACACTCATCACAATTCCTTGAAGCAGGAAGAGAAACATTAACGGAAAACCTTTTCCCTTTAATCTCAGGGGCATTTTTCAGGAAACTTCAAAAATCCTAAATAGCCTCAAAGAAAAGCCTGGATTTGTGACCCTGTTTATAGATCAGAATAGGGATTATTTCTGATCTACGTGAGGTCTGGGGCTACCAAGTTTAGGGGGACAGAATGACACTCCCCCTCTAGGAGGAAGAAATCAGCTTACCCCATCACACTGGCATTAATTTTGATGTGACTAAGGCTAGCCAGAGCTCCACACATGACATTTTGTAGTACTACTAGGAATTCAAGCTCTGACTGTATGTGCAACACTGGAGCTGTAACAAGAGTTATGAATAGGCAAGCGGGTCACCTTGATCTGAGGCAGTTTATTCTGTGTTTTTCAGTAATCGAAGGAAAAAAAGGATGACAGAGGTCTACTCCATCACTGACCAAGTTCAAGCTGAACAGCATCGTGTAAGAGCATTTACTGCACAAAACAACTGGCCAGTGGGAGGGATTCTGCAGGACAAGCCAGACTGCCAAACCAGCCTACGATTCAAGCTCGTGACGGATCTGCCCTTACATCAGAGGGCACTGAATAGAGACTTTGTCCAGAGGACAAATAAAAAGTTCCTCTTGTTTATAGCTAGTTATTTTAATACCATTTCTGGAATAAACCTATGAAAGCCAGATTAGGAATGCCACAAAAATTCACAAACGCCTGTTGTACCTTTCAGTGGTGGTTGGTGGTGCAAGAGCACAAAAAGTGGGGAGGAAAGAGTGGGATACTGCCTTTAACTGCCATGGACCTGCCAAAAACCTGCCAAAGAGGTTTCTTTTATTGTGTGATTCAATAAGACCAAAGAATGTAGTTGTTGTATCTGAGGCAAGCTAGATTCCTGAATGTAGGTGAAATTTTTCTTTTTTTATTATATATTTGGTTGCAGTATTTCCTCATATTCCACTTTCTTTCACCTTCCCCTCCCAAATAAAAAGTTTCTCCTTTTTCCACTTTCCAAGCATGAATACATAACTATGTGCGAATGAAAGTGAGACCAAGAATACATTCAAAGAGGTGGTGTTTTAGTTTCCCAATACCAAAAGTGAGCAAAGGCAGCTTTGGGAAAGCTCTGCTACCACCTGGATTAATGTTTAGAAGAGGTCTAGCGAGCCTGAACATGGTCCTCTTTATTGCTGGCATCTGGGAGAAGGTTAAACATAATTACATACACACAAATGAATTCATAATCAAGGACAGAACTGGCGCACTCTCAGAATAAAAAAAAAGTTTTACTATTTCTCCAAAGTTTGTCAAGCAAGGTGAAAAACAGGTGAACAGTTATGGAAAACCTCTGCTTCCCTCCTATGTAGGCAAAAGTTAGATACGCAGCTACAGTCCCCAAGAAATAAAAAATGGATAGTCAGGTAAATTCATACAAGGAATTGATGTAGAGTTTATACTACTGATAAAAACTGCCACCACATCACAGACCTGCTGCTCTTCAGTAAAGGGACCAAAAAAAAACCAGGAGGCATCATAGGCTTCACTCGTGTGGACAAGTACGAGGGGAAAGTAAGTACGCATGATATGGGTATTTATCATCTTGACCTTATCAGGAAATTGATTACTAGGACCCTTCACTTTCTCCTCTTTTCTTTCTTTGTCACCAAAACAGAGCAAAGAGCAACATTTCTGTGTCAGAGAGGGCAGCCATCAGGAGCTTTATTATTACATTTATTACTACCTAGAGAAACTTCCTCCCCAACAGGCCTCAATGCTGGCAACCTGCTGAGAGAAAGAGAAGTAGAGTGCATGAGCTGTTTGCTGCATCCGCCAACCTGTTCCTGACATTTTTGCGGGGCCTGGGGAAAGACTTCACTTTCACATTGATCATGTAGCAAATCAGTAAAGACAAATTCCAGTCAGGATCTTTGTACAAAGGCTTCTACAAATTAGGACTTATCGTAGCACCTGTGTATCAAAAGCACTCTTGCATATTTTTTTCTTGACTATTTTAACTCATATTAGTAGCTTAGTAAAGTAGTTGT